>NC_054061.1:63363932-63963932 GCF_017639655.2 Falco naumanni | reverse complement strand
CATAGTGCTCTCTCCTGATAGCTCTGGCTTGAAGAGATCAGCATTCACTTTAGCTGGGCAAAATGCAACTTCTAATCAGATATTTATGAAAATTGTTCTAAAATTAAATTTAAAAGGAAAAAAGTTACATCACATGAGTCTTCCAAACAAAAGTACAGCTTATAAAAAAAATGAACGCAAGAATCCAGAACTCGTTTACATTTACAATGAGAGTTGCCTATGCTGTATTTTGTAAGTGTCTTAAGAGAAAAATCTAATGTTAAGTAAAACATGTTTTTTATTGTTCCATGCAAATAGCAACAGTAGGCTAAACCTGACAGAATCCACCAAGAACATCTCTTCTCTCAAAAAATTGTCCTGACAAAAATAAAATAAAACCACTGTTGTGATGATAACTTAGAACAGTAAAACTTGCCTAAACACCATGGGGATGTGGAAAGCTTAATAGGAGATGCCCAAATGGCTTTGGAGTTGCCCCAGAATGTTTGATGAGCTTCACTCAGGAAGAGAGGGATGCAAGGAATCAGATTCAACCACCGAGCTGGCAAGAGCAGGACCAGGGCAGCCCTCGCTCATCCTCCTCTTGTTGCCTCCACCAGAGCTGCCATAAGTGCTCATGGCAAAAAAAGGACCCTCTGGCCTCCTGGCAACTGCCTTGTGCCCTCTCTTACAGGCCCCCACTCTACCCAAAACTGTACATCATTCAGCCACGACTCCCCTTAAATACCTACACACCTCTAGCTCTGTACATGTCCAAGAGACTGCTATACCAAAGCAATTCAGCTCAGGACACAAGCTGTTATTTTTCTGCCCTGCAGGACTCTTTCCCCGCCAGGGAGCTCAGCGCTGCAGTCTTAGTCACTGCCCTTCACCATGTCCCTACCCTGCTTGCTCACTTTTGGCTGACTCCTAACTCCACTGCCCAAGCTCCCAGTCAGGCTCCCCAGTTTTATTTCAGCCTTGCCTGCTCCCCACGGCAGCCTCCCCTCCCAGCAGTGTTTGGATTATGTATAATCCAATTTTCTGAACATCACTTGAGCTTCTATACATGCTCTCACTCTATTCTGCCCCACGGCTTTGCCAGTTATTTGAGCACTAGCATCTGAATCCTGATCGAGGAGTTTTACTTCCTATTCACTTCCTGCTTTTTGCTTGCATACATGGTGTAGCCAACGTTCTCACACGGTCACTACAGAACACATACTCCTCAAAATGTATTGACAGTACAGTAGGATGCAATGTTACAGAATGTCTTAAATTCATGGCATCTTTTTTATCAATAGCCCTGGCAGAAGTTTTTGTTTGGCCTGTTGTTCTTTTGGTTTTGGTTTGTTTCTTTTTAAGCAGATACGCTTTCTAGGAGATACATCAACACAAAACACAGAGAAAGGTACAGCAATACACACAAAAGCAAGGTGGATATAGCCATGTTTGCATAAGCATCAGGCCTTTCCTAAATCACAAGTGCACCCTGCATTTTATTTAAGCAACTCCCTTTTTTGTTGTGTTTTCTCCACAAACTTATCTGAAAGAGCTAAACAAAATAAAATTTTGTAGCTTACAATCAGAACAGAACAGCAATCCATCAAAACTGTCTAACAAATTAAAAACATGCTATGCCTACCTGTAATACAATATAGATAATTAGATCCAAATTAAGGTGGGAGGATCACTGCTCCACATAGCTTGACAGACTTTGGGTCCATAAAATAAGAAGACACGAGCTTTATGCTTTATCTGATTGCAGGATTATCTGAAAGGTATGTAATTAAGTAGCCAGCTTCATACTGAATAGATATCAAAGAGAGATTCTTACTGCCCATTCAGAAGTTGTATCCAAGTTATCAAAAGAAACTTCCAGTGAAGGATGATGATTTTGGAGTCCTAATTACCCACCACCCTGCTTCTGCTGTAGGCATTTACACTCCCACAAATCAATACCTGTCAACTTTTCAGTACTCAAACTAATTTCCACTTTGTACGAGTCTCTGAACAAGGTACCAGGCAGCACGCTCCTTCTGCCCCTCAAAGAAGTACCAAAGCAGCACAACATGGGTCAGCCGGGAGGGATGAGATCTAGCAGGATGGAGAACCTCTGGGGGATAATCAGTGTGAATACAATAAATGTTTTCTGTAGCTGTTTTTGCTAGAATTATCCAAGACACAGTGTGAGTGTTAACACTCCCCTGAGCATGCAACTGAGGAGGAGAATTACACCTTCATGCTAACATTTACAGCTAAAATATCTTTTTTAAATCCTCGCAGTACAGTTGCAAAGTAGCAATATTTTGGTATCAGTTACCTTTCAGACTTTGATGCACCTTTAAATAGACATATCGCAGTAACATTACCTGACGCATGCTGCCCAAAATAATCCCAAGACTAATTTTGTTGATGTAAGTGGCTCTGCAAGAGGAATATTTCATCTCTGTTTGATTCCAGTTATTATTTCAATTAGGGCCTGTACACAGTCTTAATGGTCAGAGACTTTCAACTTAAAAAATACACGTGTTAACAATAAATCACAACTAAATGAACATAGAATCATTTAGGTCGGAAAAGACCCTTAAGATCATCAAGTCCAACAGTAAACCCAACACTGTCAAGTCCACCACTAAACCATGTGCCCAAGTGCCACATGTACATGTCCCTTAAATATCTCCAGGTATGGTGACTCCACCACCTCCCTGAGCAGCCTGTTGCAATGCTTGACAACGCTTTTGGTGAAGACATTTTTCCTAATAACTAATTTAAACCATTACAATAATCTCAGTAATTTAAACACATTTCAGGAAGGGGCTCAATAACCACTAAAACTGCAAAATTTTGGCACAAAAAGATTCCCCCAGAAGACAGTATTCTACGTAAGTAGGCTTCAAAACCAAAACTGTTCATGATACAGAAAGATTTAAGAATAAGGCTTTGACTGTCAATATACTTCTATGCCAATACATACAAAGATCTCAGTCTTCAGAACTTGTTAGTATTTGGTAAAAGCATTTAGCCTTCTTTTTGCAGAACTTAACTTTTGAATCAAGTCCGAGTAGTTCCTAAATGTGACGTGCATGTCAAAACTTCCAAGTCATATTGTCCAAAAGAAAAAAACCCAACAACCTAGAATACATGTGTAATAAAATGTTATATTAATCATCATACCCCATTTTTTACAAAAATCACCAGGGTGTTTCCAAACTTTACACCTACCAGGTACATCCTTGAAAGAAATGCTGATTTTTATGAGCATGATCAGCTACATGGTTCACCACAGAGGATGCATTATTTGCTCTACAGTAACTGCCTGCATTTTCACATGTACTGCTGGGAAGGCCAGAAAAAAAATATACCATTAACTCAAATAAAACATTTTTGTTACAGATGGAGTTGATCTCAGTGGAACTACCAAATGAATAAAACATTATCATAAGAAACAGGATTTGCATCTCTGCACAGATCTGAAAACTTAGTTCTATTAACAGCTGCTTAACATATTTGGAAAACAGTAGAAAGCATTCCTTCACCACTGCTCTACCCACCAGCACCATTACTCCAACAGAACTTTATTTTTAATCATAATTTATGTACTTCTGCACAATAGTCTTTATGCACATCACATACTTTAAAAAGAAATCAACCAGTATCACCAACCTTATCTCTTATTCCTGACCACAACAGCTCCTACCTCTTACCTAGAAAACCTATCAAATGACTTCCTGTAAAGACCTGCCAGAACTTGTGTTTGCAGATCACCAGACTTACTAGTATCCTACAGTAAGGATACTGTCTCACCAGTTGGAAAAAAGGAAGTTAATTCAGTGCAAGGCATTCAAATTATCTCAACTTTTATGATCCTGTATGGAAAGATACCACAAACACAATGCTATTACCCATCTCTACCCACATGTTTAATGAGATCACTACTTGTGTTATGTTTTGTGCTATATGGAACCAACTGACAAGAAAAATACTCCAGTTAGCAGGCTGCATGACAGACAAATCTGCATAATAAAAGCAGTTTAGCCTGGATGTAGGCTGTTGGGGTTTGGTTTCTTTTGAAAGTACTAACTAAAGTTTACACAAGTCAGTGTCAAGGTTCACATTTAAGTCTTTTAGCCAGGCACCAAGCTCTTCTTGAGCAGAAGTTAAATAACCTTTCACTTTAGTACAGAGATGGCTGGAAATCGGAATTATTGTATTTTGTGGCAAATCCAACCATCAGAAACAGAAAGTCTAAATTAAACATGAAAAATTCCAAGAAATTTAATGGAAAGAAATCTTCACTTATTATTCATAGACTGACTCGGGCACAAGGTACATATTAAAATGCTCAGCAGCAAGTATAAGTGCCTCTGGTCATGCACAATAAAAAAAAAAAATCCCTGTAGAATGTTTTTCTGGCAAAACTTCGTTCCTTGAAAGGCGTAAGAAGCTAGGTAAGCCTTCTGGACAGCTGCATCAGACCCATATGCCCAAATTCTGCATCTGAATCCTATTTCATACACTTAGGTCTTCAGTGGAATGTGGTCTGCATTGCTTCAGATTATTAAAAATACCTTGACACAAAAAACTGTAACACCTAAATCCTTCTCACTACAATGTTATCATCACAGGCACAGCCATACTGGACCTACCAACAGTGTTTTGTTTTCTGGGAAGAGGCAGGGGTTAAACCTCAGTCTGAAATGCCTACTGCCCTCCATGAAAAAGTATCTTAGTGACAAATGCAACACTTCAATAGAAAACCCACCCAACTTCAGGGATAACAACTACTGGATATCATTCATTTGACAAAAGCAGGTCTACAACCAGTACAGTTTCTGTTCAAACCTGTCTTAAGTAGATGCTTATGAAAGTGGTGTATGGAATACAGGCACAGCGTTATGAAAATAGTATAAAGACTACAGCTATGCTGCAGCAATCCAAAAAATATCTCCAAAATGCTTCTCTTCTGTAAAGCTGGCAAAAAATATAATTAATTCCAAATAACTAATTAACAGAGAAGATTAATTTTATTTCTACAGTGTTTTTACATTACCAACAATGGAAAACAGTCTTCTCTATCTCTTAACAGTCTATTTAAGTTTTTCTCAACAAATAGATACCAGGTTAGATAAAGGTCAGTCTAGGCTGGTATCCCAGCTACAGGACGACATGCATGGGGAGACACATAAGAAGCAGGAAAGTGCAGAGCTATCAATGCCCTGCTGTAGCCTCGCAGTGTTCAGCCACTTGTAGTTTAGGGACTGTAAGTCAGATGCCTTTGGTGCATTGTGAAGCTCTCTTCCATCAATTTGTCATTTTAAATCTGCTGGAACCCATTTACATTTCTGACTGCCACAGCTTTCTGTGGCTGTTAAGTGCATGATTTAACCACATGCTGCATCAGAAAATACTTTCATTTATTTTAAACCTGCTGCTATACAACTATCACTGGCTTTCCCCTACTTCTTTACATTCTGCGAAAGACAGCGAATAGCAGTTCCATGTTTCTCTCTCCACAATGTTTAGAAATTTACATATATTAAAATATCACCTACCAGTTACCTTTTTCCAGACCAATCTGATGAATTTCCTGTTTTGTGGCAGTCTTTCCATGGCTAGGCATGTCATTCTTGCCCTTCTCTACACCTTTTTAGGCTGCACTCTGTACTTTAATGTATTCTCTATTAATATTTTCCTCTTTTTCTAGAGTACTTAAGAATATACTAAAGAATGCAATTATGATAAAAATCACCATTGGGCTGTTGCCTAACTAATCAGCTTTAATGAATCCTACATAGTCATAGTTTTAGATCATTAAGTAGCAAGTATCTAAATGCAAGCTTACATAGCAAAACCCTAAGTAAGAGTTACCAGTCCTGAAAATCTCTTGTCTTGTGAAAAAGTCTTAAACAGTCATGTTGCATAGACAGATGTATCCTGTATTTAAAACACTTAAATTTTCTCACCACACTTCACAATGCAAACTGGAAGAAACTAAGGCTCATTCCTTTTCAATGCATGTTCAGTTTTTTAAAAGCTAAAAATGCCACTAGGAAAAATACAATTTCTTGAAACAAGATAGCTGGCTATCTTGATATACTTTCACTAATTAATTCAATCGCAAAACCCTATTCCTTGCAGTCATCAGACTACTAGTATATCACAAGGACAGCTAAACAGGCTTTTAAAGGAGTTAAAAAAAAAAAAAAGCAAGTGTGCATGAAACAAGCAAATAGTCTTTGGAAGAACTTCAGTGAAAGGCCTCATAGCTCTACTGTGACTGAAGTCTGACTCTGCAGTTCCTACTTCAAGTTCAGTTCACGGGCATAGTCTGCTGTTAACATAATACAGAGCTGCCTTATCTGCTACAGGATCTAGGAAGAAAAAAAAAACAACAGGTAGTCCCAAAATTTTGTCTTGCATGCAACCAAAACAGAGAGTGAAGTTTCATAAGAACCGACAGGGAAATAATTTGGTAAAAAGTTACCAAATATTTCAGTAGGTATTACATAACAAATGACATAGCCTTCCTACCCATTTATTAAAATGCTTGTACATGGCACTGTCAGAAGGAACATGCCAGAAGGAAAACAGCATCAGTCGGCTCTGTTTAAAACTCCACACAGGAAGGCTTGTAAAGTGTTACATGTAAAAGAGAAGAAACCCAGTTCTTCAAGCACTGTCTTAGACGGTCTCCTGACCTAAAAGTGGTTGCTATTAACATTTTATTTGCAAACAATTGGCCCTGGATTATTCACACAAGAAAACAAGAAATGGAAACATCTGGCAAATAATTTAGCCAATGCATGGTCCATCTTTAAGCTTCTTCAAAAGTGGGTCAACTTCTGTGTTCTCTTGCCCTTTCTCTAATTTTGCCTCCCAACCATTATATTCTGTGGACTTCAGACTTCCCATGGCAAAAAATCTTTCTTGCTCCAGTTCTGTAGTAAGACCATTTACCTCTTCCTTGCATAAAAAATGAAACAAAACCAAACAAAAAACTAATACACATGTATTATGAAAACTCCCTAAAGCACAAGAGCAGTTACAACTATTTCTGATTAATGCTATTTCAAATTTACCTCAATCTACAAAGCTGTGACCATTAGCAAAGCAAAATGGGAATAAAAATATTCTCGCTACATTTTCTTCTTTTTATATAAATGAGTTCTCTTGTTTCTAAAGCCAAATATAGAACACATGAATGCACTGAAGATTATCAAGAAGGGTTCATATTTTACTTGCAGTATATGCCAAATGTAATTTGCTGCAGGAAAGGTTTTTAAAGCAAGTCCCTGTTGAGTCCTTCATAGCTCACAGTTACACTGTGGATGCCAAAACACTCCAACGTAAGTCAGGCTTCCACTGGAAATGCACGCTCAGATGCTAAGCTTGAAACTTACGGAGTTCTAGGAGGAGACAGCTGAGAAAAAAAAATGCTGTTAGAAGTATACTTTGATCATCGAGATCTACAGAATTTTAACTTCTTGCTTAATTCAGTGAGACCACTCATGCTTAAAGTATACCTTTAAATAATTGGGAGAGAAATGGGAAAACAAGGCAAGAGCATTCAACTCCTGCAGAATAAAAGCTTGTCCTTACTGTACAACTTCCTTTCCTTTCTTAAACTCCCCTTTTTCAGCTGGCAAGATTAGCCAAAAGCAAGCAATGAAATACTATTCTGACTATAGATTTATATGAACATCTAGACTTTTTAGATTAAAATAAATATAACAAAACATTGTAAAAATAATTCCCCTGCAAAACATACAATGCTGCACGTTAAAGTCCTGAAAAAACAGAAAAGGTAAAATAAATTGGGGGTGGGGTGAGGGGTGGGGTATCTTAATTCCACCTAGAATTTGTATTCAACACCTGAAGAACATTTCCTAGTGCAGCAGAAGTTCCTGAAAGATGCAGACAATTAAATTATTTAATTCCTATCCCAAGTTAAAAGTATTTCCTATTCACTAGTGTAATGCCAAAGGAAAACTGTGATTCAAAACACTTCCATACACCACTGAGACAACTTAGTGGGAAAATTAATGTAATGCTCTGTATGGGGTCCCAACAGTACGCCTTAGAGATGCATAGCCTGCAAATTCTCAAGTTCAGATACCTGCTATCAGAACACAACCATGTTATTAATTTAATTCATCAGTTGAACAGCCAAATTGAAGATGAATTATGGTATTCTTCTATTCCATTCCTATCATAAGACCCCATTCCAGACACAGTGACTGGAGTAACTTTCTAGTTTCCAGACTGGATCTGTGCATGGGCATCCTTTGCTCTAAAGGCAATGCTGTCCTAAAAATCAAGTTTTCCCTCACGCAGTATTCAATCAATTGACCCTACCAACCCATCCTCACTATCCTTCTTTGCACCTGCTCTAGTTTGAATGCACCATTCCTAAGAGCACATGAAACTTAAGTTTACTCAGTTTTTCAGATGATGCCTTACCAGTTCCTTACATAACAACATTAATACATATCTACCACAGAACTGGTATAGTCTATAAAAATATTATTTAATTTAAATCCAAGATTGTGTTTTTTTTGATTTTTTAAACCTTCACACAATTCCAAAAGAAAATACCATTCCAACAGAACACTTAGAGAACTTTGGTCCTGATTTAGTAAAGCATTTACACATTTATGTAACTTCAGATTGGAACTGTTCCCATCACATTCTGTGGATCCCTTTAGAAGACTAAAGCCATGCTTCAATGCTTTGCTGGACTTTACGGGTTAATATTTCAAGATGGAACTTTGAAACGATCCTCAAGAATCTTTTGCACTCAACTACCTCGGTCTCCTCTGACTATTAAAGCTTTAAAATGCAAAACCCAAATATTTTATCTATTCCTCCTTTGAAAGAATATACCAAGCTCTAAGAACTAAACCTGTGTTCTTCGCTTCCTGCCTTGAGCTAGAGCTCTGCCCAGCGCCTTCACACATTTACAGAAGTTAAGTCTCACTTCACTGTTCTCTCAATGCCTTCCAAGTGCAAATCACTACAAGAGGACCACGTGCGACCATATGGTGAATTAAGTTTGCCCAGGAGACTTCATTCATGGTCTCCCCAGAAACTAGCAATTAGCTACGTACTTGTAAGAAGATTGTAAGAAGATCCCATTTAATTCGAAACCACACAGTGTATTCTTAAAAATTAAATGGGGGAGGGACAACGACAACAGATAAAGATAATCATAAGGTCATTTTCCTTAACAGACTATAACAAAGGCGGAAGCTTTTAAGATCACACCCGACCTGCTAACTCCGCATAAAGGGTGTGAAACGCACGGTATTGCTCCGTAGCCATCTGTACCACATTAAGTCTCCAAACACGCCTTCTGTTAATTTGTGACACTGCATATTTTGCTACTCGAGAGCAAAGGAAACCATCGCTGTATAAGCTATTCATTCTGCCTCCGGGTGCTTCATAAATATTAAATAAGAACAGATACGAGCCGCTAGACAAAAACTTCACAACTCGGCGGGAAGCTGCCCCGCTACGAATTTCGCGGGGCACGCAGGAGTGCGGGCGGGACCCCAACACCTCGGCGGCGGCGGCAGGAGCAGGACCCCCCCACAGAGCAGCTCCCCCGGGATCGGCCGCCCCCCCCCCCCCGGGGGCAACCCCTCCCTCAGCCACTTGGGCCAAGGGCGCACAGGGGGCTCGGGGGAGGCAGCGACGCGGCCCCGTCGCCCTTGTTGGGTGCTGGCCGGGCAGCAGTTGCTTCGCCTGCGCGGAGGGAGCGCGCAGCCCTTCGCCGGCGAGCTCCCACGGCGCCGCTGTCCTGCCCCGCTTCCTCCCCTGCCGCCCCGCGGGCAGGGGCGCGCCGGCAGGCGGCTGCAGCTCGGGACCGGCGGAAACTCCGCGGCGGGGGCAGCCCGCCCCTACCTTGATGATGCTGCTCCTCCGCGGCGTGGCCTTAGCCGCCTCCAGCAGGCAGGTGTCGGGGTCAGCTGCTGCCGCCGGCCCCAGGCTGCCGCCGGGGAAGCGCTCTGCAGCGCCGACGGCCGAGACGCCGCTGCGGCGCTCCCGCCTCCTGCCCGCGGCCGCCGCCGGGGCGTCCAGCGAAGCCGGCTCGGGCTCCTCCTCGGCACGGTGCGCGGCGTCGGGAGGGGCACGGCCCGCCGCCGGCTGCTCTCGGTTGCCGGCAGCCTCTGCCATCGTGCCGCCGAGCACCGTCAACTTCTCCGGGGCGCCGAGAGGGCGGAGGGGGCAGACACGGACGGGCGGACGAACGGACAGTGTCCCGCGGCGCTCCCCTCACGGCACGGCGGCGACGGCGCCAACTTTCCCCGGAGGAGCCATGCCCGTCCGCCGCAGCCGGGGGTGCCCGGGCAGCACTCGGCGGCCCCCGCGGTGCCGGAGGCGCGGGGAGCGCGGCGGGCGGGGACGGCGGGCAGCGCCGTGCGCGCAGGAAGTGCCGCCGCAGCACCGCTCTGTTGTGACAGGAGCCGGGCGTGTTTTGACAGGCGGCGTTGACAGACGGGGCGCCGGGCCACTCAGCACTGCGGCAGCCCCTCCGGCAGCCAATAGGCTTGGCGAGGGGCGTGCCGCGGAACACGGGGCTGGGCGGGCTGGGCGGTGCGCGCCCAGGGGCAGGTAGGGCTGTGAGGGAGCGCGGAGCCGCCGGACCCGATCGCCCTCGCTGCGGCTCCGAGCTGGAGGGTGCGGAGGGCACCGTCCCGTCCCGCCCGTGGGAAGCACGCCTGTGTGCCGGGGCAGCCGTACGAACGCCTCCCCGCGAGTGTTTTGGGACAGTTTAAGATGCGCCCGTGTTAAAGTAAAAAAAAAAAAAAAGTGTGAGGAAAAGGGGGTTGGGTTATCTCCCCTTCAAGCCCGCGTAGCCGCGGCGTTCGGGCGGAGGCACCCGTGGGGAGGCAGGGGCGCTGCCGGGACGGCGGATCGCGAGGGAGCGCGGGCGTCGTGAGGGGAGCGCCGGCTGCTGCGAGCGGCCCGGCGGCGCGGGTGCGAGGCGTGAGGGGGCGTCTGGCGAAATAACGCCAAAGACTCACCTGGCGACCCTCCGTCGCTAGGGAATGAGCCCGAGACACGGCAGGCCCTGCGGCGCCGCGGTTTCCCGCCTCTTCCCCTCAGCTCGCCCCCCCTCACGGCCGCCGGGCCAGGGCGGGGACCCGCGCCCCTCACAGCCGCGCGCCCTCGGGGCCGCCCGCGCGCCGCGCGCGCCGTTGCAGGACCAACACCGCCCCCTGGCGGCGGCGCGCGGCGGCCGTTCCCGCGCGGTCCCGGGAGAGGCTGTCCCCGGCAAGCCGCGGGGAGCCGGTGCAAGTCCGGTGCTGCCCCTCGCAGTGCTTCGGGTGGAATTGTGGTGCACGGAGGCCTCAGGAGAGGTGCGGTAGAGGGTGGCGCAGCATGGGTAAAAGCACAGGGAAGAGGACAGGCAGCTGAGGAAGGGGTTACGTTGCAAGACGAAATGCAGAGGGGTAGGGCCGGGCAAGCTGACAGTCGCTGGAGTCGCAGGACTATTCAAAATTGCAACTGTCTGCTTTAAAGGCTCCGTGGAAAATTTCCTGTCTCTCTGGTCTCTGAAGTAATTCCCTAATGAATGTGTTGGGCACCTGTTGGCAGCCAGTGATTAAGCAGGACAGAGTAAGAGGTAAGCTCCTTACACCTGCCAGTCATTGGCTGCTAACAAATGGACTTAATTGCTGCTTAAAGGGGATGACTTTTTTCTATATGTATATATACACAATATATAATATTTATAATTCCACATTAAACCCAGAACTTCCGTCAAGGTTACCGAGGTGTTTATGTTCAACACAATGAAACGCTAATTGAGGGACAGACCTGAATACGCCACTGAACATCTTTCCATGAGCTTCCATCTAAATTTGATGTAAAAATGTCGTAAGACATGTATACAAGAGTCGTTTTCTTTCTTTTTCAGTGGGAGAGGCCACAAAATAAGTAACCCTAGAAGAAGGTACAAAATATTTACATTGAAGAAACAACTTTAAAAAAAAAAATCAATGCAGGCTCACCCCCAGCCTACATTGTACATGAGAGAGAACATGATAACAAGCCATTGCAGCAAAGGGGAAAAATAAGAATTAACAACAGCTTATGGTTACACACCCACAGCCTGTTACACAGACTGACCCAAGAAGACCAATCTAAAGACAATGGAAAAGGTAATTACCATGCAGTATGTTATTACGGGGAATCATTACTTCATGTAAAAATATGCTGCAGCTTTTTCATATTTTTTGTGAAATCATATGAAGTTTATTCGCTGGTTTAACAGCAAAGTACTCTTCTAGATGGAATCTGCTGCAGCTACCAGAAGCTGTCTATAGCCTGTTGCACAGACAGATGTATATAATAAAGAACTTAATCCTTTCTAGAATGTCTTACACATTTCAGATTAGAGAGATACCTGTTGTCAAATGCATTTGTCTTCTGGTATCAAAAGTTTAAAGTCATTTAATTCTCCCCTTAAATTACAACCTTTGACACCTGAAGCCTTTAACCAAAAAGGGTCTACAGGGAACCTACAGGTTTTAAGTTTCCTAATCATCAGGCCTACTGGGAACACAAAACAAATCATATTTGTTTTGTCTACAAGACATAGAGGTTTTAGAATTATGTATGGTACAGCTAAGGGAGAGTTTAGTTAAACTTCTCTGCAGAAGATAATAAAATGTTGCATGTTTTTTAGTATTGTATTTCTGACTACTCATCTCTGGATGCTTCTGAGGCATCTCTATCTATCTGCTTCTGTTTGTAAAAGTGAAGAGCCATGAATCATAAAGAGCAGTTGGTTTCGATAGTTTTTTAGTATCTTTTTTTTTTTAAAAAAAGAGAATAATCAAAAAGGAAGCTTTACACGAAAAGTGTTTGCATAGAAAGTAAAAAAAAAAAAATCAAGATTGCTTGGTGATAAGTGTGTTTAACAGGTTTCCATATTAAGTTTTAAGAGGATCTGATGCATCCCACTGTACAAAGACACTGCAGTGTTGTCTACAATTACTTGAGATAGGGACAGATTTTTCAAGAACAGTCAAGGAATCCACTCAAGCCAAGAAAGGCAAGATAACAGGTTAGAGAAAAATTCTGTTGTGTTTGCCTGAACACATGAGTCAGCAGATGCCTGCAGTGTCTACTTTAATGGGGGGTTTGTACACTCAACTTACTCCATCCTCAAGGCATACAGTTGTTTCTTAGTGGACGTATTTTGTATGATAAAACAGCTGAAAATCCAGTTGTCTTGGAGATGTGCTGGAGTGAGTACAGTTTACATAAACTAGTAGTTTGCACCTAGACAGTGCATTTTGGGAAGCTCTTAAAATTAAGTGTTCTGCTGGGAGCTGGAAGTGGTGCTCCTGTGCCAATTGACCATGGCTGATGAAGTGTGAAAACTGGCATCTTTTCCTGACACAGGAATATCTAATTTGCAAGACCAGAAAAGAGCAATAGGGAACAAGCTGTGATTTCTTCAAGTAAGCATTCACAATGATAGCAAATCATAATTAATTTTAGAATTGATGAGACTTATTCAAAGCTATTAATGAGAAAACGTTTTGCTAGGTAATCAATAGTGATTTTTTTAAGTCTCAATGGTTAGTGTGACTGTGCTGTTATATCTTAAATATGATCTTATAAAACAAAAAAGCCATATATTAATAATATAATTTATTTATACAAAGATGTACTTGTTCACTCAAGTTTTGGCAATACAACGTCAAGTCACATTTTGCCTATAAAACTATTCCTAAGTTTTCAGGCTGGGGCGAGGGGGAAAGCAAATTTGAGTCAGTATGAAGCAAACATAGTCAAAAGGTCATGATCTTTAATTTAAAATATACTGTGTATGTTTTCAGTTTTTGTTAAATTAAAAAAAAATACACCACTCAATGCCTCTTTAATTCTTGTTTTATCTTGCATCCTATTTTATTGAAAAAGCCTCACTAATACATTTTACTTTTTTTTTTCTAGGTAGAATAAATGTTATGTCTTCTCTAACTTAGCAAGTACTTTTGCGATATACCTCTATCTCAATGATGTTATTGTTCCAGCTGAAGTCACTGATGAATTCTTTTCACTCTCTGATAGCACTTTCAGGCTAATCTGGTGTTTTTAATATTTAAAATACCACAGTAATGGAAGATTCCTGTCAATTCTTAGCTCCAAGGAATAATCTTTTATTTCAGCAGTATTGTTTGCCCAAACAGATACACCAATTAAATATGAAAAAGGGCAAAATCAGGACCTCAGTTAGGTCATGTTTAATTCTATTTTACAGCCATTGCTTACTATATAGACGCAAGCTCAAGCCCTTGGAATGGAATATATTGATTCCTATATGGAGATCAGTGCATATGAAGAAATCATTAGCACTGCAGAGAGCCACCCAAAAATTAGCAAACACCAGAATTAAGGTTAGTGGTCCCAGTGCGGTTTGATATGCTTTGGTGCAAACATTGCAATCATGTAAAAAGCTATAGGACTGTGGCTCCTCTCACTGCACAGGATAATCCCTGTGAACAAGACTGCTTTCCTCACCTTGAGCGCTATCCCAATTCTCACCTTCCTCCAGACAGGACATTTTACTGTCACCCACCTCCTTGTCCTACAAGCTGTAACAAGGTGTTCTGGCACTCAGCATCTCTTCTTCCTCCTTCCCCTACCTGGATCCTCGCTCACCAGCTGACATGGACCACTCAGCACAGGGGACCCCAGAGAACTACTGAACATCCTTGCCAGAATGGCGGCATTCTTTGCCACTGTTGGGGATGCTTCTTCCATTGCTCCTGCTATGGACTTGCTTCACCCATTTGCTGCCTCTCCTGCAGGCTCGGCGCTTACCACTGTGCATTGGACTGGCATAGCTTCCTTCACCCCCAACCCAGGCATAGTGGTAGGTCACTGCAAGCAGGAAGGAGAACTTCATTGCTCGTGGCTCTTCTGGTTGACTTTGACCATGATACAGCACACCTGCTCCACAGCTGCAGAACAGACTGAGTGGAGCCCAGGTTAGGTAATGGCTAGCATGAACAGGAGAGCAAAATCTGAGATACAGGTACGCTGCAAAGAAGTTTTTCAGAGGCATAGCAGGTAGCAACATTTGAACCAAATTTTGTAGACAGGAAAGAACATATCCTCATAAGGAAGTGATTCTTTGACCAAATTTACCATCAGTTGTAAAAGAAGATGACATTAGAATTTTTCTAAGGAAGGATGGTATAATGTCACATGTTGGGGTTTTTTTGTAAATATTTAAACCCCTTTTTTTTCCTATTCTGATTTTCAAGGGTAGATGTTTGATGGGAATAATTTTCCTTATATAAACAAAGAATCACAACATGAGTCGTACACCCATCTTCAGATAAAAATAAGGTTAAAAATAAGGTTTTTAATGGGCAGAATCAGAAGATCCCAGAAGTGGTGCTACAACCTAGGCAAAACAGTTTATTCATTCATACAATTCGTAAAGCTTTCTCAAGTTTCCCATGTTTAGTTGCTAAATTTTGTGGGAGGGAAGATAATGCATGTTGTATACATTTTAACAGAAATTGTCTTAAGGATTTGGAGGAGTCTTAAAGATGAATTCTGATTCAAGTCTAATGATACTTAATAATAATGGCCCTTGTTTAAGGTAGGTGGTAATTCCACTTAATAAGAACATTTACCAATGACTGTCTTTTTCACAGAGCTCTTTTTAACTCCTCTGATTATCGCTTTTAGCATTTCTTTGGCTGTGACACACACATAGAAACCTAATTGTAGTTGTTGCTACCTTTCAGGCTATGTGAATTTACTCGTTAACTGCTATGAACAGTATGATCCAATAGGTGTATGCCATTCCCCCCTTTCTTTGGTAATTATCTATTAACAGGTACAATTTCATGCCAGCATACTATGTCACAGCCTTTCACATCACTGCTCGATCAATGGATATATTTTGTTTTAGAAATATACATTAGCACCATGGTTCCCATGCACTTACAGGCAATTCTGGGGGAACATTTGGATAATCATGAACTGTGCAGCTGCTGGGGAAGCAGCATTAGTGTAAAATGATACCTATTAGCCAGGAATTCTTCTTACTGAGGACAGAAAGCATTCTGGTAATATCCCAATTTAAAAAGCCTTTGTTATGATCTCTAATCTTGCCACCTCAGAAGAAAATTGCTAGCAACATCAGCAGTAGCCATATTCATATCAACTTTACAGGTAAAGACTTTGGAGGGAATTTGGTCAGCATACCAGGCATGGAATATAGGCTATTCTGCCTGTTAATCAGACACACAACCTTCCTCCTAATGTGTAGTCCCTGAAAGATTTTGCATTACTCAGTTAGGTTTGGTCATAAACGAGTTAATCATGTGCAGCCTGGCCCACTGAGGGGATATGCACTAGCCTGACCATTACAGTACAGTAGCAGCCCTCCTAGGGCACATCTCTCAGTTTCAACGAAGAAATCATCAGTTTGCACACTCAGAAACTGCTCTGTGATGTGAACCAAGCAGATAAATTAGGATGATCAGATTTGCTTCAGAATTTCACTCTCGATCCAAACAAAAATGCTAAAGCAGATGCACCCAAAGTCCATCAGTGTTAGAAGTACACTGCTATGTTTAGATGGCCTGTGCCTGACTGGCTACCCAAGGGAAGGGCGTAAAGAGCTATACCCACATCTGCCTCATTTCAAAGAAAGCTGATTTCCTATGAAAAAACTCAAAGCAGTGTTTCCCGGCAATATTTTTTGACAGCTTCTACACTGGCTTAAAGTGGTAGTAGATGAAAGCAGAGAAGAGTACCCTGTAAAGTCTATCCTTTTTGTACTGGAACTAAAATTACAGGCAGGCTTTGGCCTAGTCCTTGATACCACTTCCAAATACAAGCTTAAATGTAGCTAGATAGATGGATTGGAAAACTTGCAAAGAACATTGATGTCTGGTTATGCCTTGTGAACGCAAATTTGGCCCATCTCTCTTAATTCATTAGAAAAAGTCATCTCAAAGAAAAGAAAATGCTATATAATTATGATCAAAATATAATCCTCAAAATAACTTAAATTCTTCTCATACAAATCAAACAGGATTTTAAGAAGATTCAAAATAGTTTCCATCGAGGATGAAATATATTTAATCTTTAATTGCAACATCTCTTGTTCCTTAATGGCAGGTTAAAAGGTATTCTAAGGACATGGAAACAAAAAGCTAATGACTAATCTAGATAAGCTTATTTTCCTGAAATTTTGCACTTCAGTTTGTGGGAATACTAACATGCATAAATTGAAAGCATTGTTAACCAGTTTATATACTTTCTGAGTGGGGTTAAATACACTGGTAGTTAAAATCCATAGCCTACAGCACTAACTCCCACTGTACCTTCCAGCAGGGTTAACACAAGTGAAACATTCTGCAGGTAAAAGGCCAGGCGAGTTTTACTCCCAAATGCAGAGACTTACAGACAAATTCACAATAAAAGTGGAAAATTATACCTGTGTTGGGCAAACTTCAAAAGACACCTCTCTATACTGTGGTTTGGAAGAATCCTCTTAAATGTAACTAGTTACCCTCTCTTCATTTAATCTCAGATGTACGGTCAGACTTGGTAGCAAGATCTGGGGACATTAAAAACTGAAGCGTAACTCTTCAGGCTATGCTGCTGTCAAAAGACAGCTGGACTTTTCCCGCATATACTCTGCAAGTGCGATGTCCAAGATGCCAAGAAGTATTTTTATGAGTAGATATTATACTCGGTGAGGCTCAGTGTACCATACCTGAACACAGCATTTCTCGAAGGTTTATGATTTTGGGGACGATAGGAAAAGCAAAAAGAAGAATTATGTTTCTTGTTTTGTAAATCCCTGAGTCCATAGTGTGGATCAAAATTTACACTGTATTATTTCCTGCGAGCCACTACAAGTAAAACAAATTGAATTTAAACTAGTTATTGGTCCAAATACTTAGAAAACCTTGATCTGAACGGAAGGCAAAAGGTAAAAAACATTTCAGAGCTCACAAGTGCTCTGAGATTGTATTCCAGAAAATGAAGAAAAAGAGTGAATTACAAATGTAGCAAAATAAAAAAGAAACAAATAAAAAAATCATAATCACTGACACAGGCAAGATAAGTGATCTTATAAAGCTTGATTCTAACTGAAACATTAATATGGAAAAATATCTTCATGTTACATAAAAACAACTCAAATCTAGTGCTGTCAAGATTAGCCACTCTTTAAAAATCACTGCCTTGAGTTCTTGTTCTTCCCACATGCCTAGTGATACTTTAAAAATAATAGAAGTTTTCAGAGGAAGGGGCTGCCTTTGTATAATTATTTGAAATCTCCAGATAAAATACTCTGTTTCATTATACAAACAGAATATGATGAAGTGTTGCCCATTAAAGTTTACCAGGCTTATTTCTCTAGAATTGATAAATAAATGTCAGAAACTAAATATTTAAAAAAGGATATCAGAGTCTGAGGTTGTAAAATGCACTACTTTCATTCATCTCTGCAACTGGTATTTTGCAGTTGCAATTCTCCTTTCACCATTAAATTCCATATTCACTTCAATCAAGTGACACGCAAAGTAAATCAAACCATAATGCATAGAATGAGACCAAGCATAAACTTCCTGTACTCGGCTGCCTTCATCCCATTTCAGTTCTCTTTTGACTCCTATTTAGGTACTTAACTCATGTGAAGGAGGAAGGAAAACACTGGAAAAGACAACACTTCTTGGTATGTTTGATGCCTTCATAACCATCCTGAACTGATGCCAGTTGGAGCTGCAGCTGCAGAAACTCATCATTCACAGCAGAAAGGTAGATGGTAGGTTGCTATATATTCCATTCACTACAGTTCTGTACAGTACATTGTGGGAAAGAACAAGACAAAGTAAAGCAAATGTTGATTATTTTACTGCTGTGTTCAACTATTCGGAACAGTGTTTCTAAGCAAAAGAAAAAATCAACCCCAAAACTGCTAAAACCAAAGCAGCTGTCTTACCTGAATTGGGAAAACTGCATATATGGTGTAAATTGCCACATGCACAAAAAAGAAACCAAAAAATGGTAATGGGCAATAATAAAATGTCTTGGCTCCTTTACTGTATGTCTGTGTGCTGTTCTACTTCAAATTGCTGAAGTCAATAGAGAAAAGCTGATGGCCTTTTGGAGTATTGGATATAAAACACAATGAAGAAAATTACAACATGACTCATAAAAATGTCCCAAATTATCTGGAATAGATTAGCAACATCCTATCTACAGTGAGATTCTTCTTTACTTCCTTTTATATTTGGAATTGGTATCTAAACATGTAATGACATTTGAGAATCAAGTCGTAAAAGGTAGGATCAAAACCCAGAGCCATTTTCTTGGATGGCAGTCAAATGAATTGTGAAAGGAAGAGAACCTGTTTACCTTATAAGATCATGGCAGCATATAGGTGTTATTAAATTGCACTTATATCCATGTACCTTTACACTTCCACAGCACGCAAAGCCTGTTACTTTACCTTTCTTGCAAGTATTTTTTCCCACCTGTTTCATAATACATGTCAATTGTTTATAGTCTTTTTTACTGATTTATTCCTGTATGCAGAATTTTATATTCAGTTCAGTGAAGTATGTACAATATAATATTATGATGTCACGGTTTAACCCCAGCCAGAAACTAAGTACTATGCAGCCACTTGCTCACTCCCCCTGCCAAAGGGATGGTGAGAAGACTCGGAAAGGAATGTAGAACTCGAGAGTTGAGATAAGAACAATTTAAAAATTAAAATAAAATAGAATAGGATAGAAAAAATCCAAAATTATGATGATGATGATATCCCTTTGGTGTAAAATATCCCTTTGGCTAGTTCGGGTCAGCTGTCCTGGCTGTGTCCCCTCCCAGTTTCTTGTGCCCCTCCAGCTCCAGCTGGCAGGGCCTGAGAAGCTGAGGAGTCCTTGACTTAGGATAAACATTATCTAGCAACAACTAAAAACGTGTTATCAACACTGTTCTCACATCAAATCCAAAACAGCACTGCACCAGCTACTAAGAAGAAAATTTTAATTCTATCCCAGCTGAAACCAGGGCATATGACTAATGCAAAAGAATATTAAAACCCTAAAATTTATCAAGCTCAGGATAAGCACTAAATTTTTGCTTGACTAAAGGGAACATAGTAGGAAAAATGAGATGAAAAGCCAATCAAAGCTGTCACATTAAGTTAATGAGGACTCTGATAATTTTCACTCAACTAACTGGAAATCTATTAATATTTCCACGTGACACGTATCTATGGTGTTTTGTTGGAAGACTATGCTTTTGTATGTAAAGAAATCAGATTTCTCAGTAGACCTATTTAGTATTTCCTATTAATAACCACATTATTAGATTTAGTATGTAAAGAAATCAGATTTCTCAGTAGACCTATTTAGTATTTCCTATTAATAACCACATTATTAGATTTAGCAAAGGATTGTAATATAATTCTTCCATTTGCTAGGGACATTTATTAAAGTACTGGTAAACTTTACAGTTTCACTCAGATGCTACTACATTTTTAAGTACTTTTCCACATCTGGCAATTTTAACAGTATCTTTCATATTTTAATTTTGACAAGTTCCATCAGAAATGGAACTTTCATGCAGCAGTTTCCAGTAAGTTTTTCCTCCTTGAGGACATGTAAAATAAAATGCACACAAATGCCTTTATAAATAAAGCATATATATGCTCTGAAGCAAGACAGAAAACAAAACAGTCTTACACAGTGACTTAGTTCCAATCCTATGTCATGCTGACCATTGCTTTTGGCAAGTAAGGTGTTTTTAAACTAAGCTATAAAATGTAATTGTGTCTTCAAATCTGGAAGAAATGACTTACTGCCCTCATACATTTTGAACTAGAAATCATCCATAGTAATGTTAATATTCTGCAACAACAGTCAGAATGGGAATGCTTTTGTTATGTAGTAATAATCTACAACCCTGGGAAAATACTACCAGGAGAGTAGTCCAATGTACTGACCATTTAAGTCTCTTGTTCCTCTGGATCACCCACTGCTTGCAGGTGGGGAAAATGTGAAACAGGAAGCAAATGAGCAACTCAGGAGTAGAGCAGCTCAGCTTGATGGAGCCATAGGACACAGTGTGTGAATCCCCCTCACCCACCCCAGCCCTCAGAACCGCCCAGAGACCAACAGAGCCCCCAGGTACCCTGCAGTGCTCCTCACGGACCCCTGAGCAACCCAGTATATGCCCAGTGAACCTAGTACCCCCTAAAGCCCCCATATAACTCTCCCAGTGCCTCTGAGAGCCCTCTGAATACTAATCTAGAGTCCTGCAGTACCCTGCCAGGGCCCCCAGTATCCACGCTGTAATGACTGCAGGGGTAAGGGGTCATGGATGCCAGTGCAGCCACTATGAGGAGGAATGGAGGACTGAGACAAGAGGAAACAAGCAAGGGCAACCAGAAACAAAGTAGGATGTAGAGACAAAGCCCAGAGAGAATGGTGGAAATTGGGATGGGGTGAGGAGTCATGGCTCATCTAGAAGGGTGATGTGCCCAGCTAACCCAAGAATGGTGTAAGAAAAGGGCCTGTAAGATGGAAATGTTGTATCAGAGAAATACATACACCCATTTGAATAAATGGAAAACTTCCCAGAAAAGACATGTTTCCTTCTGCATTTTTCACGTGGCACTGGCCGTAAATTTTTTTACTCAGTGGCACTCCGTAGGTGACCACCATAATATGCTTCAAAGCACTGTTAACTCTGTCAGAAGGCCTCCTCAAAGTCCTTGAATACAGAAGAGATCTTGGCTTTTTGATTGTTCTGGCTAAAGCTCAAGGTGTAGAGAATCCATTCACAAGCTCCTAAGTGAAATCACTGAGTACCTCTTAATAAATTACAGATTTATTTTTTCTTTTTAATACAGTGGTAGTCTATGCAACAGAGACAGAAATCAGTATTTTAGTAACATCCTGAGAGACATTTTTATGAAATTGAGTGCAGGAAGTAAGTAATCTTTCATCAGGCACAGTCTGGCTCTCCCTGCCTGAAAACAATTTATTAATGCTCATATGTCCATGAAAGGATCTTAAGATGCTGGTAGGAAAGCTAGCATTATTATCTACAGATAACTAACAGAGGCAAAAAGAGGTAGCATGTCTTTTCCAAGGTCAAGTGAAATAGCAGTCTGTTGGCAGGCCCATGTATTACTCATAAAATCATCCTTGTCTTTTTGTGCCTGGAGAATTCCTTTCCTCCTTTCTCCTCCCAAATATTTTTTTCTCTCTACTTTTCTCTCTTCTTTTTCAGTTTATTCTTCCTCACTTAACCTCTGACTTTCTCTGATGCTATTAAAAAAGGACAAAAGGCAAGAGCCTACAGAAACCAGAAGCCAGACTCTTGTCTTTGTCCAGCATTGCCTTTTAATTTGTGGGAGAAAACAGTAGGAGAGATGGTTTCATGCTGTGGATATTGCTGACATGTGGAGTCAGGAAAAACAGATGCGCTCCTGACTTCGAGAGTGACTCCCTGAGCCCGGATACTATTCCCTTAATGAAGCAGCCACACAGTGCTAGGGCAGCCCAGCAGCTTCTGTTGGAATATTTAAATCCTGTACACATGGCAACATTTTCTGCCAGCGCTACTAGTAATCTTTTTAAATTTATAGATGTGTTGGATTTACAAATTTTAAATTATCAGAATCAAAAATAGCTCAATCTTTCTCATTTATTTGCAAAAGTCCTATTTTTGTCACAGCTGCCTTACTTTAAATGTACATGTCCCAGATTTAGGTTTTTTAACTTGAGGAGGAGGTGTAATGTACGGAGATGCAATTAAAACCATGTAAAATTAACTTTCACTATATTCTTTCAGTTGTTCTGGCTTTAAATTCCCCAAATCAAGATACAAAGCACATGAAAGGCTTGGCCTATTCTGCCTTTCACGTCATTAAAATGTAGTGCTGTTCTTAGAATAAGCTTTGTTGCTGTCTTATAAATATTCATAAAAGTCAATGAATGCAATTCAGAGGAGTTCTGTAGTCTCCCAAAGTATTTCTAAAAAGTCTCATCAGCTCCGCTGCAATTGCGTTTACTTTTATTCAGTTTTCTCAGCTAGCTAAAAAAAATCACTGCTGAGAGTAAAGCATTACGTTGTTATATATCACAGACACAGAATTATTAGAAACTCTTTTAGTTTGGTTTTTTTTTATTCCCTGTGGTAACAATAATGTTGCAGAAGCTGGTCGATGTTGAAGCAACGCCAGAAAAAGCAAGGAGCAGTGTAGGGTGCTGTAAGGATTGCAGGTCAGTGCCCTGCCTACACTCAGTGAGAGTTAAATTACGTAATTTATATGGAAAATGCTGTTCAGTTTAGGTTAGATCAGTATGAATTGCCTAAAGTAAACTTAAGCAAGACACAAGGATTTGAATTCTACTAGAATATAATTTAATGTTGTTATCAAGATAATCTTCCTTGAAGTTTTTAAAGCGTCCAAAAAAGTAAAACGGGAGATAAATCGACCCTACAGTGATCCTGACATCGTACCTCAGGGTTGAGCTGCTGTGCCTTAGCCTGTGAAGGTTCTATCACTTTGAAAAACAGCTTTCTCACGGTGGCTCTCCCAGCACGCATTTGTCTGCATTCCAGCTCTCGCCATCATCAAACGAGGGATTTTTGTTGGGCTGCACGTTGTAACTACACTGATTATGAGTTTGATATTTGCATCACTCCACCCTCTCTGACCTGTTCAGCAGCAGAGCTATTTTCAGGGCAATCTGCATGTGTAAACAGGGTGAAATTACAGAACATGGGAACAGGTTGTAGTGCTGCTCATGAAGTGACCACAGAGGTGCATCTGACATGAGTGTTGCTGCCAGTGCTTCTCCTCCAGTTCAGTAAGGGCTGAAAAAACAGAGCTGGAACATTGTCAGGAGCGGTGATGAAGGCGTTATTTTGCAGTCCTCCCTGCTAGCAGACCCCAGATTACATCCCAGGGCACCCCAGGCCTACCACTGGAGAGGATTTTCAGGGCACCTGCCTATGCGGCAGCGGGTACCAGAGGAAGCCTCTGGCTGAGTAAGGGCTCCTCGGCGCTGCCCTGCGAGGCCTGAGCTGTTTTCGCTGCCATCGAGGCCCACTGGCTCAGCCCCGGGGCACTGCCCTGCCGGCCACTTTTGCCTCCCGTCGAGGCCAGGGGACGGGCAACAGGCAGGACCCCGTTTCACACACTAGGGTTTGCCTCGCCGTTCCACTCCCTAGCTGAGGGGGATAAAAGCCCAGGTGGGCTTTGCCGCCGACCTCCCCGGGGATGGCGGCGGGAGGCTCCTTCGCTGCCGCCGCGCCCCGCAGCGCCGTTCCTAGGCGTGGCACGGCAGGCGCCGCCGGGGCTGGCCGGGGGCCCGGTGCCTGCGCGGAGGCCCGCACCGCACACGGGGAGAGGCGGCAGCCCCCTGAGGCGGGGCGGGACGTGAGTGACGGCGGCCGCCGGGGCGGGGGAAGAGGCGCCGCGGGGCGCCCGTGAGGGGAGGAGAGGCCCCTGCGGCGCCGGGGAGCGGGCGTGCGCTTGTGAAGGGGCCGCTTCCCTGGCGGAAGGAGCGCGGAGGGAAGGGCCTGCTGCGTCCCTCTCCGGCCCCCCTGCCGGCCCCGCGGCCCCCCGCCTCCCGCCGCAGCCCGCCCCGCCGCAGCCTCTCTGCCGTCGCCCGGGCACGAGGCAGAGCTGAGGAGCGCGACGCGTGCCGGCAACGTGCCGGGGCTGAGGCGGCGGCGGCGGACAGATGGAGCCCGAAGGCGCGGTGAGGGGCCCGGCGGGGCAGGGGGCCCGTCTCCCGGCGCCGGGGAGCGGCGGCGACGCGCCCTTCCCGCCGAAACCCCCTGCGGGTGCCGCCATTTGCCCGGCGGCGCGGCGGCCTCGGGCTCTGGTAACCGCTGCCCTCGCCTGGGGGCCGGGCGTGCTGCGGGCCGTGAGGTGGGGGGCGCCTCTGAGGGACGAAGGTGGCGTTGGTCACCCCGCCGCCGGGAGTCTGTCAGCTCTGGTGAAAAGAGGTTGTCAGACATGCCAAATAACCCGTAAAAATACTGTGGAACAAATACATCCGTACTGTTTGAAGAAATAATTGATAAAATTAATTTAAAAACCTGTAGAAACGGGAATGGCTAGGCAGGTGGTGCGCTGTTAGCGCACAGATGATCTTTTTAACGCTGTTTTCTTGCTACTGCGCTGACATTGAAGAGAGGATGTTTGAAGTGGTGATCAGCATACAGATTTTAACACCTAAAATTAATTGGGGTTTATTGGGGGTTCACAAGTGACGTGTTTAATTCCTCATTTCTTTGTTTTGGGGCTTGGGGGGTTGTGGTTTTTTTTTCAATAAGACAACTTTTAAAACTTGTATAGAGAAAATGAAACTTGAGGCCTTTGAGGTAAGGAATATGTTTTGGCTGTACTGTCAACTGTTAACTGTTCCTGTATAATGAAATTCAGGTATTTTAGTGCTGTACACAATTGCCAGATAATTACACCGTTGCCAGATGATTACACAAGTAGAATACTGTATTTGGTGTGAGAGATGAAGAAAATAACCTATCTCATCATCAAATGTTGTTCTGCAGCAGAAAACGTTTTTCCTGAGGCCTTTGGGACTGTAGCGGTTATGGTTGTTCCTTGCCTGCAAGTGTGACTTTGTTTTGTGGGATGTTTTTTGTTTTTTCTTTCTTCAGGTTAGGTGCTGCTCTAAGGTAGTATGCCCAGCAGGAGGAATGCATACTTTCTCCTGAATACATCAGGTTAAAGACTTTAAGTTTTTCCTCTGCCCCAAATGTGTGTGTGGGGTGTTAGTACATTTGGAAAGGATTTTTGTCTTTCCCAAATCTAAAAAGGCATGGACTAGCTGAATTTATTGTCTTTAAGGTATCCAGAACAATAGCAATAACCTGTTACTTGGAGCTAATAGGACTAATTTGCAGGTAGCTAAGGAAATACCAAATAATCCTGGAAGGGCTTGCGGGGCAAACAGAAAGACAACTTTTTTCCTAACATTCTTCATTACCGATCTTCCCTTCTCACTGCACTTTAACTGTCAGCCTTCTTTTTTTGCATGTTCTCCCAATAAGTCATTTGGTTTTATCAGGGAATGCTTAAAGGTAGAGGTCAAAAAAATGCTGGTCTGTGAATGAGGTGCACAAAATCAGGAAGTAAAACAGTATAAATGAAAGGGGCGTTCTGTGACAAGAACTGTTGGAGAGCCCTTCATTTTCTGCTCTGATTTTTGAGAGACTAAAGATATGGATACCACAAGAAGCAAAAGAACTTTGTACTAGATGCGGTAGCTTTCTATCTTTAAAATATCCTTGCATGTGTTTTGTTGGTCCTCATTACAAATTTTAAGGGTTGCACAATAGTAAGAAAAAATAAATGTCTCTTGAAAGGATTTAAAGCTGAGACCACTAGATTCCTACTTGTAGTTTTCACTACTGGGCTTACTGTTAGTCTTGTTACCTGCAGTCTGTGGCAGCTGTTTATCTTTCACTTTGGCAGTATCACTAAGGAAGGAGCCCAGGGCACTATAGCCCAGGATTGGTTTTAGTCAACTTGTGGGGCAGGGAGCAGCACAACACCACAGCAAAAATGGTCTTGAAGCTTCTACTGCAATCTGTCTTCGAGAAGTTAGTGACAGTAGTCTGTGGCTGCTCTACATCTATCATCTCACAGTTAGGCTTGACTATGTAAGGCAGTATTAGTTTGTTCTGAGAAGGTTTTCCAGTGAAATGCAAGCCTATATGGTTTCACGGTTCGCAGGTGTAAGCATGGTGGAAGTTAAAACATCAGACAGACAACTAAATAATGGTTTCCATGAAGCTCCCACCATACTGCGTCCCTTTCCTTTACTGGGGCAGGAGCAGTCTGGTTCTTTTGCAGAGAGAATTTCTGTTCAGATCGTTCTGCACAGTGTTTGTAGGCCAAGAGAGTGTTGAATTAAAAGATTCGTCTTCAAGGGCTGTTCTTAACAGTTGTAATGAGCTTGTCGATGTTAATGTGGTGGAATTACGGGTTCTTGGCACTTGGAAAATGAAGCTGAAGCTGTTGTAGAGAGTAGAGTTTTGTAGATGTGTGTGAGCACAGATTTAGTTGAAAGCATCCTTTCTATATAGACTTAAACTAAGGGGCTTCTAACAGCTATAAATTAATCTCTGAAATGGAATTAATAACTTCAGATTCATACAGCAGGGTGCTGTGCAAACAGAAAAACTGAGATTGGGGGATTATGCCCTAAATGTCTTAATTCAGAAAGGTATTAAAATAAAACTTCAGACTGCAGTGTATTCACTAAGTTACTCAAACATAAGATTAGTTTTAAGCAATTAACATTGACCATATATTCTTAACCCAGAATGCAGCTCAGCAAAGTATTTAAGTTATTCAGCATTTTCTGTGCCTCCCCACAAAATCTGTGTGTATCTTCTGTTGCATTTTTTTATTTAATATTTTATTACATGTAAGATATTGAAAATATTTGAAAATATTTTATTTCAATCAGCAGACCACAAATCGGATGCAAACAGAATCTTTATCTTCATGTCCCAATGCTGTATCTCCGGTGCCATTAGATAATCTGACTGGTGGTCCAAGTTTTGGAACAGTTACTCCAAATCGGGTCTTTGTGGGAGGAATTGATTTTAAGGTATTTTTTCCCCTATTTTTACTATTAAATGGTAATTTATAATCTATAAAAATCAATAGGAAAAAATATGAGACATAATATACCTGTGTCTGTTTTAGGTGGTAAGTGTGCTTCACTAACATTCAAATCAACAGGAGAGAATAAAGCTTTAAGCCTTGATTTAAGTAACTGTAGTACAAAGTTGACTCTTTGTACATAAGCTCATGTCATACTGATTCTTCAGAATTTTCTTTCCAAACAAGATGGCTTTTGTCATCAGCAGAGCTGATGGTAGAAAACTGTGTAAAAGGTTTTTTTTAAGTATGTGTAACAGTGTAATTTAATAAACTAAACGCTGTGTTATAGGTTGCAAAGAGAACAAATGTCAGTAGCATTAGTTCCTCTAGCACTTTTCTTCCAGTTCATACAAAGAAGGGGCAACAGTATGCACTGTATTCCTCAGTATTACCATAGTAATTTTCTTAAAAGCAACTGTTTTAAAATAAATGCTAAGGCTTCTCTGGGTGATTTGCAGTACTGATCTTAGAATACTTGTGCCTTTGCCCTAAAAACCTCAAATAGCAGTGCATTTTGAGCCATTTATACGTTATTCAGTTGCTGTCAACATTTGTGAGGAGATGTGAGCCAGACCCTTGTACCAGCTACTCTCATTTCTTTTTTTCTTACCACTTTTTAGATAATGAGTGAAGTAATTGACTTTTGCAAAACATTCTTGGTCTGCTTAGCTGTGTCTTTGTTCCCACCAAGAGTGTCTTCTCTGCCCTTAATCCTCCTAGGCTGAGGACCTTTTGAGCACTGACTTAGATGAAGAATGATAATTCACTCAAACTAATTTGCATAATTAATACAAGAAATTCCAGGACCTTTTGGCTCATTTGGCAGAGATACCTCAAATAGAGGCGTTCATAATTTAAGGTCTTCAGTATATTTGGGCTTTAGCAAAGAAGCGCAGTAGCTTTCTGCATTAATAGTAAGCAAATTACTAGAGCTGTAAAAACACCTGTTTCACTCTGTTATTTCTTCACTGTAGTTTCAAAGGTTAAAACGCTTTTCTGCATAACATATCAATATTTCTCTTAATTGTCATATTTATTGTTCATTTGGAGGAATCTGTTGACTTCTTGGTTCAGTTGCTGATGTATCGGAATCTATTACAAATCTTAATTTCGACAGTAGAGGATTTCGAGTGTTTTTGTAAGCATAAAGAAGATGGATTTTGTTGGGAGAGGACATAGAAGGGATGAAACCTCTGTAGACATTTTAGCTACTCTTCCATTTATTGTGATTCTTGATAGCAAGTAAAGTCTTATATTTCTGTACCAGTCATAAGATGTATATGTCAGTCTTGAGTTGTTTTCTGTTGGAAATCTTATGGCAAAAAGCATTGTGGTCTGTTGGTTTTTTACCTCAAAGGTCTTGTTCAAGTCAGATGGTGGGGTGGTGGTGGGTGTAAAGAAGCTATTTATTATTTTTGTGAAAAAGGGAGACACTTAACAAAAAACTACTTGCTTTCCTGCAAGCTTTTGTATAATTTCGCCAGGCATTTCCATTTGGTCTGTCACCATAGAAGCGATTCCTGCTTGTAAGAGGAAGTGTCTGGCCTCTTAAATTCAGAGAGAAAATTCAGTAAGAGAAGTTACAGCTGGCTACATGTTCATCTTGGTCACTCTTCAATGGTGTATGCCCTTGTATCTTTGACATAGGTGAAAGCTTAATGTTAGCCTTTCTTAAAATATGGCAAGTGCTGTTGTCTGTCATAAGCAGGAAAAAGCAAGTCCTCAACAGGTTTCTGGCAAGCTTCTACATACCAGGTTTGTCCAGAGACTTGCAAATTTCACTGTGAATCTTAGAACAGTGTTTCTTTCTTACTCCCCTTTTCTATCTGCAGAGCAGTGTATTAACCTTTGGCTTTCCAAGTTTATAGTCTTGTGTAGCCATCACTCATGTCCTTGAGGCACTGAATGACACTTTCAGCGCTAATCAATTTTAAGGGCTCTTTGGTTGTTTCTTGGTGTATTTTAGCCTCCCACTATTTTGTCATAGGTTCTTTTTCTCAGCTTTGTGAAGCAGCTGAGCTACATGTAACATAGGGAGCTCAAATGAAACAATCTCCCAGAAATGGGAAATTTTGTCTATAGGCCTTTCATTTCTAAGTAGGTAAGTTTTGGTGTTAATTGGAGAAAAAAATTAAGGGGAAGGAAAATCTCCACTATGAGTCTTTTGTACTATGTACATGCTTTTTGTTACTCAAGAATGTGTGAACCCTTCAGCATATGATATAAAATTGTTTTATATAGGCAATCAGTTCTTTGGCTGAATGTATTTTCCTATGTACATAGGCTTTCACACTTATGTTTAGGTACAAAATGTGATTATCTATTCAAGAGAGTGGTTCTGGTCTCCAGAATTCTTTTAACCTGGGTTAATGGTGGGTAGTTTCTCAAGAATAGGTGCAGGCAGCTTCCAAGAAGACACAGTTACTGAGCTTTAACAAAACATTGAAGTGTTTCCCGTCTGTTCAGTGCACTTACATCTGTTGTTACTCCTCATGCTTCCAGAGTGAGTATTTTGTAATGTTTTAATGCCTGAATGCTTGGATTAGTGAGGGAGATAAAGCAGTCTTCTACCATCATTGCTCTGTGCTGGACATAGAGGTTGTAGCAAGCAAGCTGCATTATTTCTTTCTGTGAAATGTGTCTTGAGGATAGAATTATTCAAAAAGAGCATTAACTTGACGTTCTTTCCACTCGTGAAAGTTGTTTAAATTTTGTTTCTTAAGTTCTTTTTGCTTCTCAAACTTGGATGAGGGAGGTAAGCCTTTGATATGTAGGAGAGGATTTACTACATTGTATACATAGAGTTAAAAACAGTAAAAGTCATTCAGTTAGAGGTAAATTAGTACTTCTGATACACTTCCTTAAAATAATGAGAAGTATAGATGAATGTGGAAATTGCTTGAAGCATACAGAGATCTGTACATATAAGCATACTTCTTCCAGCATTAGGTATAGTATTAACCAAGGACCATGTAGAACAAAATTTTTAAAATGTGAAATGTGGTGTGTAGGGCACCATGTTTGATATATATATGCTTATATTATAAAAGGAAATGGTTCATAGAAGGTGGACAAGCATTTACATAGCTTAGGTGCACCTTTACATCAGGAAAATGTCTTATTCCATGCATGTTCAAAGGGAACAGTTTTCCTTCAAGCAGCCTTAGATATTCACCATTAAAAGGACTTTTTCTTACTTAATTTATAATGGGGAGTTCCTATGGTGTGCCTATATAATACTCTGCAAAATATGTATTAAATGTACTGTAGAAAGAGGTGTCGTGGTGCATTAGATGGATTTGACCATTAAGTCACTGGTTTAGTGGTGACTTTTCATATGTGACCTATCCATATCATTTATGGAAGCCTACATACTCTGCTGTTTTACGGTTTGAAAACATTGCAGTAATGTTTTGTATTTCAAACAGCACTCTAGTACATAATTTACAGAAACTAAAATTCAGCTCTAGTAAACCTGCTTCAATGGTCTTGGCTGTAAAAGGACAGTTTTAAAATACAGTAAAAGAGGAGTTTTAATATTTTAGTGGCTTTCCAGCCTTATTGCTGAATGTGAAAATGCAGTGATTATACCGTAGGTGTGAGGCTCATACATGCTTATTCTTCTCTACCTGTCCAGGGTTATAATTAGTTTGTAGCAAACTTTATCCAAAGTATAGCCATTTAAAGTCTTACAGTAAATGTTCATCAATAACTATGCAAACCAACTTTTCTTTTTTTTCCCCCCCCTTTTCTTGATTTACTGTACTAGACTAATGAAAATGAGCTGAGGAAGTTTTTTGCTCAGTATGGCAGTGTGAAAGAAGTGAAGATAGTAAATGACAGAGCTGGAATATCAAAGGGGTTGGTATAGTAGAATAAGGATGTTGTGGGAATTGAAAATGTGACAGAAAGCTGACTAACTATAGCAAATTTGATTATGATTTTCATAGCTTGGAATATTATTGTGTCATTGATGTTCCCAGTTATTCCATGTATGCAAAAATATGTTCTTGCCCTTCAACATATACATGTAAATGTCTTTGTAATTCATGTAACTGTAAAACTCAATAGTCATGTTGTTTTAAGATGAAGCTGTGTGCAAGTAGGACAAAATCGATAGTCCTTTCTGATTTTTTTATAACAATAATAATTTCAGTAGATAATCTTTAAAAAGTAGTTTAGTTACCAAACATACGTATATATTTTTACTACTGAAAAAGCCAGTGTGGAAAGGAGCCTAAGAATGGAGGAAGAGGTGTGGTACACACCTAAGTGTGCTGGAGTGAATGACAGTAATTGAGGTCTTGGTGAAGATTTTTGGAACAAGAACATAGGGGACAAATCTGACAATGAATCATGACTGCAGGAAAAGGTGCTATGACTGGAAGTCAGCAATAAGAGAAATGCCAAAGAGTAAATCTGGAGAAAGGGCAAGACCAGGTAGTAAAGTTATTGCTAAAACCCAACAGATGGTGAAGGAAATAAGGTGGGGAACTGTACTGCCACAGAGTGGTGGGAGGGGTGGGGTGAAGCAAGAGAATTTGTGACTGGAAAGTTCACTTTGGTCAGAAGCTCTCTTCTGAGCAGCAAGCCTGTGGTGTCTGAATTTCTTAATTTTAATGCTGTCAGCACTTATATCAGCAAATTATGCACTGAGCTGCAGGTCTTACCATAGAGTATACACGTGCATGGCATGTTGGACTTGGTCCTAGTCCCAGATCCATCCCATCACCAAGCCTCTTACCCTTTTACTAAATTCCAAGAAGTATCTGGGACTTGCAATACATATGCCGGTATAATACAATAACCTGAGAATATCTGATTATTAAGCAGTTGTGATTCCCAACATATGTCTTACAGTAAATACGTTGGAAAATAATTACTTACAGTGGTGTTGGGATTTCTGTTGAAATCCAAGCACAGCTTTGTTGCCTGTTGGCAGGTGGTTAAAGAAACTTAACCAGGTAACACGTGGAATGAAAAGCCTGTGTAGCTAAGGTCGCAAGCTAGGAAAACAGTTTGTGTTCTTTGAACTTGGAAATGTTTCAAAATTTGTTTAGAGAAGGCAATACAGGAAAAGCCCAGAGATTTAAAAGTATAGCTGGTTGGAGACTTCCTGGACCTCTACTCAAATGCTCACAAAGAATGGTATGTTGTGGTGGAAAATTTGATCTGCTGGCTGGAATTGTATTGGTATCTTCTGAAATCTGACCCTGAGAAATAAGCCATAAACTTAATAAATTATGTATGCAAAACTAAAAGAATTAAAAAAAAAAACTTGTTGAAATTCAGAAAGTTGAAGTTAAGGGGGGGGGGAATCCATTTTGTTTGTTGTTGTACAGACTTCAATTACAAGATCAGATACTTGCACAGGCAGTGCCACATCCAGTGGCCTAAATTTCTCTGGGAATGAATTTGAGGCGTTTTGGTACAGCAGGAGCTCTGGGCAGAGAGGCTGTTTGATTTGTTGTAGCAGTTAGAAGAGGTGTGGCAGAAGGCATACTGTGTCACAAAGTATGAGAATACTTCATCCTTAGTCACCACAGACCTCTTGTTTAATGCTAGGCATGTCAATAATGATGAGAATAATTCACAGATAAACACTGTCTCTGCATTGCTGCTTTTTCTGAGAACTCAATTTAATATAGCCGATAGTGCTTGTGGAAGTGTGGAGCATTCACAGCTGTCACTGAAGTAGGTGGGAGCTGTGCTGTGAAGTGCAGTACAATAAAAAATAACATGCCAAGTGTCTTATCTTGGGCATGTAACAGGCGAGAGCAAAAGATCAAAATCTCTTTGTTAATAGAAGTGAAGGAACTAAAGAAGTACGCTGAGGAATGAGGACAGTACAGAGAGTTGTGCATAGCTGTGTGGGCTACTCATTCACTGCATAGGAACTAATACATTACCACTTACTTAAATGTATTAGTAAGTAGGCTATAACAAGATTGTTAAAATTAAGATTACAGTTGTTACTGCACTCTTTATTTCTGCTATTGTTTTTTTTCCCCATTAGGTTAGCTTTTAATGTCACTTGTACCATATACCAAGTAATAATGTGCAATGTATGTAAATATGAACTTCAGAACCTTAGTTTCTGTAATTTTTATTTAGGTATGGCTTCATTACTTTTGAAACCCAAGAAGATGCACAGAAGATTTTACAAGAGGTAAGTGATAGTCTCCATTATGAAGTATTTCATTTAAGAGATAATCATATTAGACATGAAGTAGCCCTGATTGTCATGTCCTCTTATGTGTGCCAGCTTGCATTTGAAGACCTGTTAAGTTTGGTCTCCATAGTTAAGAAGATGGTTTAGAGGGTTCTGTGATTTATACAGAGGTCTTCTGGAACTAGTGAAGAGGGTTTCCTATTCATAGTACAGCTCTTGACTTTTGACATACGATCTTTAGTTTCTTGGTCTATATGTGGTCAGCAGTATGTACAGAGATACCAAGACACTCTCCTTCACGACTGCTTTCACTTGCTTTACTAGAACATCCATTGCTCTCAAGATTTCACGGGAAGTTGAGACGATAACTGCTGTCGTTTGTTCTGACATGTGATTGCCAAAGCTGATGTAATTATTTTCAGGAATAATTAAATTTACTTGAAGTCTTAAGCAATGAAGCTCCTTTTATGTCCTGTAATTTTTGCTTCTCCTCTTAGCTACATTACTAGAACCTCCCATGAGACATGGTTAGCTCTTTGTCTTTTTTAAATGTGTGCTCCATCTTCTGGTTGGAATGTATTGGAGAGATCTGTCAGTCAGGATGTATTCATACACATGAAGTTATCTGGGTGCAGGCAAAACCCCTCCAGAAAATAGTGTTCAAGGCTTGCAAATTACCTTCTCCCAAATATAAAGCTGGTTAAAATATTTAAATAATGAAGCTCTTTGGGAAATTGTACTAAAGTTCAAAATAACAAAGTTTTTTGAAAACACTCTTATGTGGAGCCAAAAGAGTATACAGACAGGATCTTCTTGAGTCAGCTACTTATCTTCTAGGTTTTTTTATTGTTTTGTTTCTATAAACTAGAAGAATACCAACAGTACTGAGTAGCATTGTGAAAATGGGTTAGGATTTTTGCTTCTGTTGTAACTGAAAGACTGCTCCATGTGAAGTCTTACTGGTGTCTCATTCACTGATATTTTTTTGTCTACAGAAGTGCTTTAATTTACATGTCATACAATTCTGGCACATTTTTCATCTTTGTGTGATACTGCTATCTCATATTCATCTTAAGATCAGTTAGCATCTAGGTCTTTCTCAGACATCTTAAGCTGAGAGTTTCTAGGCTTTAATAATTAATGTACAAAATTAATGATTTTTTTAATGTCTTCTCGTTTATATGATGATATGATCATCCTTTGCAGTGATTTTTTTTTTATCCTACTTTTCCATCATGAGTAACATCTCCAGAAATCTTTTTTTATGTTGTAGTCTTTGAAAGTATTAAATTGCATTAGTATCGAGAACAGACCTTGAGGGGTTTCACCAAGATCCTCGTTCTGGGCGTAGGTTATTACTACTAATGCTATCTCTTCCCATCTTCCTGAAGTAATTTTTTGATTCACCACAGCTTTTCCTTTTAGTTTTCACTTTCTGTAGCATCATGTAGTTTTTCATGCAGTGCTGTATTAAATGCTTTGAAGAAGTACTTGCAGATTGGCTACTTCACATAACTGTGAAAGTTGTGTATAAAAAAAGTCTAGCTTCCAATGGATCACATCAATGAGATACATGACATTGGAAGAATCATTTTCCTATTGTCTGTGGTGCAATGCAGTTGGACTGAAATGTGCATCTTTTCTAGGAGTTGTTCTGTGTTTAATAGGCTATGTGGGTATGTTTGCCATAATTAATACTTGCTTATGAAGCCCCAGTTTCAACAGAATAGTTCAGTCTCTTCCTAACTTTAAATCTGATTGGTGGGACTTCGCATTATGTACAGATGTCCCAATTCTTTTACTAAATCAGGCTCAAATGAAGAAAATGTATTGATTACCTAGCTGTTGTCCTTATGTTGAACGTGATTTAGAACATATATATTTCATTCTATATTCCTCATTAAGAAGTAATCATCTCCTTACTGGAGAAGTTAACGGCCCTGAAAACTGAAGCTTCATGGCATAACGTGGTTATGTTTTAATGCACATTCTCCCTTATGTACCTGTTGAGGGAAACAGGCCTTCAGAACCCTTTTAGGTTTTGCAAAGCAATATTAAAGAGATGCTAACAAATGAAAAGATGTGATCGATTTACTCTATTCCTTTGCATTATATTAAGAAGTAGTGAGTTCACTCTCAATTTAAAAACAAAGGCAAGGCTTTAATTTACCTGATGTACTTGATGCTCACTTTCTGTTGTGAAACAGTTGGAAGAGAATTTAGCTTTACTTATCTGTACCTAGCACTTTCTTATTTAAAAATTCTGCAATAGTTTAGCCTTAGTAGGATATCTGTTTTAGTGCATGTTGGTTTGTTGGCCTGGATGTAAGGAAGTTTCAAGGCAGTCCTGAGGGAATACGGGGATTTTTTTAAATTCAGACCTTATAAACTGACCATGTGCATAGACTTATTTGTTCCTGTCATCTTTTGTAACCTAAAGTTGTGATCATGAAAAAGATAAAATTAATCTTTATACTTGAAATTGTCAGGTTTTGTACACATGTTTTTATAAAAGCAGTAAATACATGAGGTAAAACAAAAAAAAGTGCTGACAATTATAGGTATCAGTTGCTAGTCAAAGGGCTCCATGATTACTTACAAGTAGATAATAATAGTATAATTATTTTAATATTACACATAAATAGGTATAGATATATTACATAATATATTTATTTATACAATAATTAGTAATTTGTGTATGTGAAGTTTAAGGTTAGGATAGAAAAGGAATTAGTATAACATTTGGGTTTTTTGAGATGCACTGCAAATAAAAAGCAGGGGAGGGTGAAACCTGCTAAGTGCCTTACCTACTTCTGATTTTTGGTTTTTGGATGCCTAGATATGTATAGAAAATAACATCTTCTTCCTTTAACTCTAGGCTAAAAAACTTAATTATAAGGATAAGAAACTGAATATTGGTCCAGCAATAAGAAAACAACAGTTACGGAGTCCTCGTATGTATTTTTACTTGCATTTGGGTATTACGTATCATTATGAGTGTAAGCTTTTAACCAAGATGTGCCTGGGCTTGCACTGCATTAATGCCATGTGTGGAATATGCTCAGAATGGTTTGCAGTGGGAGTAAATGCATGGCAGTGGAAATGTCCAGATGAACAGATTGATGATCTTTTGATTCTTGTATCTTTTATAATATGTTGTTTACTTCCTTTCTTGGAAAAGGTTATCTGTCTAGGAACAAACCAAATGGAAATTTCTTTCAGTTGCCAGGCAGAACCTCAAATCTGAACATTTAGCCTGTCCTCACAGTTGGTTCTACAGAACAAAGCAGGCTCTGCTGGTTGGTTGGGTTGTTAGTTATTCATTCATTTATATTGGCAAAATGCATCAGGACTAAGTCTTGTTTTCTTTGGTAGAAACCATCAGGAATGGGTGGTTGCCATCACCATTCAGTTCTTAAAAGTTCTTTGCTGTGAGAGAATGGAATGGATGCTGCTGTGCCTTTTGTGACAAAGAACTACATAGACTGAACACTTACACAGGAGTAGTGATAAGTTTTCTTTGTCAGATGAATTCTTTATCTTGAGCAAGTATGCTCTTAAGACGGTCTGTTGATGGGGAGACAGAAGACAGGTTTTCTTCTAGAGAAAACTCTGCTGCCAGTGGCTGTTTTATTTCTGTAATACACTACTGAAAATGCAGGGTGTAAATCACCAACTTTTAAGACAAGATCCATCCATAGCAGCAGCATTGCTGACATCTAAATAGCAGTTTTCACTTTTGTCAGGCTATATGCCATCATAAAAACAGTCTTTGCGTGCTGAGAAACCAGACTGCCCCTTGTAATGAAATAAATCTGTTGTTTTTAGTGCTTGTATGCTGTTTCAGCTAAATATGAATTTGTGGAGGTTACCAATGAAAATGTCCTACAATGTGAAGTTACCTTTGGACATTTGAAGACTAAATATATATATATTTGCTGGTAACTGCAGTTATCTGTGTTTAGTAATTTATATGCATGTCATCTTCTGCACCCCTTCCCATCTACCTATGGAAACATCCTGTGACTATGTGCTTTCATGATCTTGTGTTTGAGAGGGAATTTAGATTGCACTAGCCGCACTGCTCTGTGTTCTTTCGAGTGTTTTGCTTCTCAGAAGATCAAAAATTATCTTTTCTTTTATGACCTACACATGTGTCTGTCAAGTAAATTTGCTGTCAAGTAAATATGAAAATATGAATTCCAGGTTCTACTATAATTCCCGAAGCTGGTACAATGTACTTAACCACTTCAAGTGGATATCCGTACATTTACCATAATGGAGTGGCTTATTTTCATATGGCTGAAGTTGCTTCGCTTCCTCAGCCATGGCCAGTAAGTAATTTATTTTTGCATATGCATGCTTTTCTGTGGACCGGGATGAGTGCAGTGTTTTTAGGTCTTTCCTGATTCCAGTTTCCTCAACTTTACCTGATGTTTAAATGGCTTCCGTTATGTTAGTCTGTTTATTCTGTGAGTGTAAAGTATTACTTAAGTTTATTGTTCTTTTGCAGGGGACTGTTGCTTTGATGTAACCTATTGGAGAGGGTAATTCAGAATCAGTGAGGGCCGCCCCTCGCTGCAGCAGAAGTTCTGTTTTACTAAGGAGTTGATGGTGCTTATGACCCTTGGTTGGCTCCATTTATTATTTCCTCATGAGTGAGGTGTTCTTGGCTGCAGACTTATGCTGAGGATGCAAAGAGAAATAATACTAGATCAACAAAGCAAAAGAGAAATTGGTTAATTCTATAGTCATTCACATACTCTTCCCCTGCTGTGCTTTCCTTCCCCCCCCCCCCCCCAAGAATACTGTTCAGTTTAGAAGGAAGATGATTCAATAGATTAATTGTTTCTTGGGGAACTTGGACATAATTACTTGGGAGGTAAAGGAAAAAGTCAATCACTTCAGGTTTTTTACAGGGGGGAAGGATTGCAAGACTGATGGGGTCTGCATAAAGCACAGGACTTACATAAGGGATGCATCCTTGCTGGTTTCTGTAAAAGCAGCATTCACAGAGGCTGTACACACCATCTCTGTAAATGAGTGGAAAACCCTTCACGTATTGGGGGAAAAACTCAGTAAAAGAAATACAAATAAATAAACCCAAACTTTCCTAAAACAGAGATGAGGACAGTAATAGATTCTTTTATGTTTATTTTGGCCCTGTAGAATCTTTTTCTCAGTATTTAGCCTCTGTTTAGATTTTGCTTTTCTAACGGAGACATGATGTTGTGCCTCATGGTGCCTTCTCAGCTTTAGAGGATAAGCATAAACACCTGATCACATATTTTAGAAAGCCTTTTTGAACTTCATGCTCTATAGTTCTGGAGAACTTAATCAAATCCTACCTGTTAGTCACAAAATTCTTGTGCTCTGACTCAGATCTACTGTGTTTCAAACAAATAGCACTCAGTCTTTCAAATTACAAATAGTGCTGCCTCTTTTGGCTTCAGTTATTTACATATTCTTATCTTTCATTGTTAGAAAAGTACCTACATAAGAAGTTAAGGGAAGAAAATATAAATTTGATATTATGGAAAATATTAATCAAATTAAAGATAGTAATACTTTTCTGTGTGTGTTGTGCATGTGTTACAGTGCAGAATGGGTCTCATTTTTTTTCATTTTGCCTTACGCATTTTAATATAGTGTAGAAGTAATTATAGTAGTTTTGGAGCTGTTCCTTCCTAAACATTTGCAGGAATGAGGGAATTTCATGACATGGTAGTTGCACACACTAGCTAATGAGAATGAGAGTTCCACAGGACTGTGTTGTCCTCTACCATGGCTGTATTTCTGCCCCTCTTCCTTTTACTGGTGTTTCTAAACTGGGTCCCCACATAACCCAAGGAGGTTTCTACTGGTTTAGCTCCCTAAACTGGCTCCCTGTCAAATCAGACGAATGCTGGGGCTGGTGTGAAGTAGGGAATGGAAAAGGGAAGATTGGGTTTGGGTTGTGGTGGTGGTAGAAATCAATCATTGACAGCTTAGATTGATTGCCCTGAGTGTTCACAGAAACGTACATATGGTAGTGGATGGCCTTAGCGTGCTTTCTGGAAAGAGCTAAGTAAATATGCCAGAGATTTTTGTTTCGTCTTGAATGTGGGCCCTTAGTAACAGTGGTTTTGAAGACTCTTCTTGTAGGTTAAAACTTGGTAAATGCATTTTCAGATGGGAGGGGAGGTGGTTCCCAACATTACAGCATACCAGAATTGTTCTTAATAGGAATGACCATTTATGAAATTACTGCATTAAGACTTGTGTAACTTTTTTTCTTTTTTAAGTCTCGCTCTGTTTCCAGTCCACCTGTGATGGTAGCTCAACCGGTTTATCAGTCTCCTACATACCATTATCAGGTATCTGTTTGAAAACGGGTTTCAGAACATCAGTATTCCTTTCAGTCATGCTGTTTCATTTGCAGCACTCTCGGGTCTGTTTATTCTTAGGAAATAAAAAGGCTGTTCAAAACAGTCACATAAAACAGATATTAATTGCATCAAAGGCTTTCTTTTCAGTAGAATACAATTTATTCTGCCTTTGTAGCTACATGGAAATGTAATAAATAAAAATTTTCTTTGATGTTGCTAGACAATTGGCTTATTTGGCATCTTTTAACTTTTACCATCTAAGCCAAACTCCTGCTCAAAGCAGAGCTGGTTAGATCAGGTTTCTCGGGAACTTGTGCAGTTGAATTTAAAATATCCCCAGTGATGGAGATTCCATGACCTTTCTGGACAGCCTATTCCGATACTTGACTAGTTAAATATAACTAGTTAAAATTTTCAGTGTTCCAACCTGTCTCCATTGACTTTTTGTGCTCTGAACACCTCTGGTGAGAATCTAGCTCAGTCATATTTATCCCACCCTACCCCTCAGTTAAGTAGTTGTAGCCAGCAATAATTATCCCCTCCCACCTTGATCCTTCTCATGGCTGAACAAACCTAATTCTCTCAGCATCTATGTCTGTGCCCCAGTACCCTAACCTTCGTGGTGGGTCCATTACTGGATTTATGCAGTATGCCTGTGGTTTTAATGTGTATTGGGAAGTTAACTGCATTTTGTATCTTCATTTTTGCAAATTAGGCATGCCACTTTAGATGCTTCAGTATTTTAGAAAGTTTTGAAATGGCCAAGTCAGAGGCTGAGTGGAAGTAGACAAAACTATATTCCTGAATTATTTGGGGGCTTAATTAAAAGCATACTTTTTTAAATTAAAAATTGATTATAGATTTGAGATAGTTTTGTTTCTGGTATGTTGAGAATTCTAGTGTGTGCATGTATATATTCTTAATCACTTAAGTAATGGTTTTTTATTTGAATTTAGGCACCCACACAGTGTCTTCCAAGTCAGTGGCAGTGGTCTGTTCCACAGGTAAATACAGTTGATAGCTGCAACATTTTAATGTTAATTTACATCTAGTTTAAAGGTATGGAGTGCTTATTTAACAGTGAAATTTCCCACTATTTACAACACTGTTGAAATAAGTCTTAATTGCTGTATTTTAGCAATGCATTTGCAACACTTGCTGATAATAATAGAAGGCATAAAATAGCATTTATTGAAACGTCCAATACACATCTTATGTAAAGAAAGCATCTTTCCCTCCCCTTTCCCTTGGACACCAAGTTTGTATTAAATGATGTAGTAGCTTCTCAGGAGCAGGTAAAAACTGCTGTATTTTGCCAGATAGGAGAAGTGAGCGTTAACTAGCTCATTAACTGATGCTAACTCTGACGTTTCATTGGAGTATTGCTAGCAGAAGGATGTAGACACACAAGTGTGGTGAAATTAGACCCAGACCCTTGAAACGGGGAAGAACTTGAAATTGCTAACTTGGTGATTTTGGGAGGAGACTGTATTGAGGTTTTGATCCCTGTAGCAAAGGAGCTTAATATGGAGATCTTGGCACTCAAGGAACTTGAGTTTGAAGCTGAAAGGAGGACCAAGTACCTTAAGCTTGTACTGTTACAGTCAGTCCTCTTTACTTTAGTAACAGCCAGCCTTCTTCAGTTATGGTCATATCCACTCTATTAATAGATTTCAGTCTGCTGCTTTGAAATCTGGGTGTTTACGGAATACTGCAGAATTACAGAAATACTGTGGGTTTTATTTTAAAACAAAAATACTTGCATTTTTTATGTAACACTTTTGCAAGGGAAAATTGTAGTGTGTTTCTGTGATCTTGAGAGTAAGTGTCAATTTCATAAATTTTAGGATTTCTCTAACAGTGCTCTCCAAAATGTAAGTAAAATCTGGAAAATACATAAAAGTGGTCAAATGACATGTTTGTTTTATCCTACTACCTGACCTTTCTACCCACTTCCCCCTCACTTTCTTTAGGTTGTCAAAGATGAATTCAACACTTTCTTTTAAAGCTTTGTCTTCATTTATATGTAGCAAAGACAACTGTAAAACAAGCTTTGGTATTTACAGTGTATAAATTATGTAATTTATGAAAATATGTATTTTTCAGTCTCCTGCCTCTCCACCTTCATTGTTGTATTTGCAACCATCTGAAGTCATTTATCAGCCCGTAGGGATTACCCAGGAAAGTGGATGTATACCTGCACCTCTCCTAGTGGAAGCTGCAGTTCCTGAGGTACTTTTTATAAAAAATTTTACTTGAAGTACTTATCTATAACTGAAAAACGTAACTTTTTAGTTTAAGCACAGACGGTTCAGAGCACTTTCCTGTACTTACTCCCACACCCATGCTGCTGCTCTTAAATCATTTCAGTTGTCCTCAACTGAGAGTATCTCTTCCATTCTTCTGGAAGGATGCTTTGATTCTGAAATAGTTTTAGAGAGGTAGAAGTGTATGACAGACATAGACTCAATTAGTGTTGTTTGAAAATAAGTTTAAATAAAACAGAAAACTGTTACAGCCTGGGTAGACTAACCTAGCATTCTGAAGAGCCTGACTCCTGAAGTAATTATTTTTCTGTGCGAGTAGAAGCTCATCTCTAAATATTCTGAAGATCAGAATGAATTAAGAGTAGTTGAATAACTAAATAATTGTTTTCTTTGTTTACAGTTTTTTGCTTCTGTATCAGTAGCATTTCTAAGGTATCTTAGGAGATTTTTAATGTGCAGTAAGGCCATTTCTTTACTGTATTTTTTAATATCCAATTATACACGGCTACAGAAAAACTTACTATAAAATGGAAAATGTATTATCATTAATCAGTACTTTTCCTGCTTGATAATTCATTCCTCATTATCAGGGATGCCAAAATAAATAATAAATTAGGACAGGAATCAAGTATTGTGACAGAATTTGAAGAGTGTTTTATTGCTACAAGAGAGGTTCCAAAACTGGCATTTGAGTCATCTTAAGTGGGAAATCCTGACATAACGAAGTAATTTAATTTCCCTACAAAGGTATTGAATAATGCAAGACTTTGGTTATTGTTTGTTTCTACTTGTTTTTAAAAAATGCATGAATCTCAATATTATTGCATAATCATAAATCTTATTATCCATGTTATTATTTTACCTTTTGTATTTCATGAATTGGATATCAGCTTGTACTGAGAAATTTTAAATCCGTGAGCACTAAGGAAATTAGTTAAGGATTACTTGGGCGTAACATGCTCTCAGTTCACAGGTACATAATTTGTTGATGTTAAAGGAAGCAGTATGTGGAAATTCAGAAGATAATGTAAAATTCAAAGGAAAGCCTATGTGTTATTTGTATGTAAATATCTTTAAGTGTGATAATGCTGGGAACTACATTTCAATTTGCTATTCTACACATTTAGACACTGTTCCAATGAGAGCTGAGAAAAATGGATTTGTAGTAGAAGTGTACTACTTCTGTCAAGTGTTTTTTATACTGATCTAGATAAACTAAATCTAACAAACTTTGATACAATGGGGAAAACCTAGATTTAATACTGAAATTTTAGTTTTTAAAAAGTCAGTAGTTTATATTAACACAGTGCACAATTTGTAGTTTTAAGGAATCGAAATTCATGTGAAAGGTTTCCAAAAACATAAAATTGTGAAACAAGCTTTTCTGGTTATTTATTTAGTTATTTATTTTTAATACCAGCTGTATTCTGATCATGGAGTTCAAGCACCACATCACCAGCCTTATGCCCAGAGTACCATAGCCATACCTGCACCTGTGAGTATCAAACTAAGACAGTTAAAGCAAGCATGGTAGTATTACTGTCCCTGTTACTGAAGGAGGAAGCAGTAGGAGAAGAGGGGCAGGGATGAAAAAATCTTCTATTCATGAATTCATAAATAAGGAAAATGTTGCAGAGAAACTGAGATTTTTCTTCATTTAAGGCTTTGTTACGGAGGACATGAGTGTTACTTATTTTGGAACTATTTGAGGAAACTTTAAAAATACCCAAAACCGTAACTAGTTATTTTTAAAACTTGAGATAAAAAGAAAACCGCAAATGAAAAATGCATTTTGAGAGAAAACAGTGAACCTCGTTCAGTTTTTCGAAATTATGGTTACAAATCCTTGTCTCTGTGTGTCTGGATCTTGAAGTTGAATTCATTACTTGCAGCCTTAGGTAGATAAGCACGTCATGTTGTGGAGAGATGGGATTTTGAAACACAGGGTGTGAAGAACTGTCCATGTTCTTATGTGCAGTTCTGATTCCAAATGGGCATTCTAAAATGTGATTCTTCTGTGTCACCTGACGCAAGTAGTTGGGCTTTTCTGGGTCCCAGTTTAAGGTCCTTTTGCTGAAATTACTAAGCTGCTTAACACATGAAATAATGTCTAAACTACATATAGCCTAGGTTTGCCTGATAACAAAGAACTAAAGGTATCAGTAGTTTTACTTGATATTACAGCACTTACTCTTCTGTGAAAAATGCTTACTCATCTACAGATGACAGGCTAAATATGAATGAATCAAAGCCATGGAAAAGGCTGTCTTTTTTAATGTATTTTTTATTTATTTTACCTTTCTATTAAGAGAAGAATCTTTTTCCAGACTATAGTGTAACGATATCTACTAAATATTTCCAGTAGAGGGGGCTGTAACATCAAGTGTTGTCTTGGAATGAAAGGCAAGTACTGCAATTTAAAAAAAAAAAAAAAAAAGCTGAATATGAATTTGAGAATTGTAATCCTAAGTGATTCATATTTTTAAGAAGTACTTAAAAGGGGGTTGGGGTAACACAGTGATCATAATATCCAGTTTATATTTTATAGTGTTGTTTCATGCTATGTTCTCTTTACAATCTCCTGTTATCTAATTTTTCTCATTATGGGTTAGTGGGGTTGTTTTGTTTGCTTTCTCTGATCTGTATGTTCTCTCTGTTTACTTGACAGACACTGTGGAGCATTCACTATTAAGCGAGTTGGGCAGATCTAATCTACTTGCGCTGATTTTCTTGTCCTGTCCTTCCTGTGTGGCTGAGATCCATCATCAACATAGCTAGCAGCTGCCTGTTGTGAAACTTGGGGTCAGTTGTTTCATTGTAATGCTTCCTATTTAGAAATTGGAAAATAATAAAATGTGCTCAGATAGAATTTAGCATAGTCTGCAACATTATTTAGCTGTTTCCTGCATGTTTGTAAATGTCCTAACAATTCTCGTATGTAAAACAAGCTTTATAATGTCATTCATTCCTGGGATGATAATGTACGTAATAATTTCATTGTTATTTTCTTTCTAGTTCAACCGCCCAAGTTCTGTGTGTTTTGGTTATTTTCCTTGAGTGGGAAGGGAAGCTTTCAGTATTCAATGTGTGATTTTCTTTTTTTATTATTTTTTTTTTGTTCCTGAAAACTGTTTTAAATCCTTTATTGGCAAGTCAACTCTCTCCTCTTTTCTCCCTATTTCATGTGATTTACAGTAGTTTCTGTTAATAGAGTTAAACTTTGGCAGGTGCTCAACCATGCTTTTATTGTGAAAAAGGTTCTGCTTTTAGTTGCTTACACTTCTTTAAAAATTAGGATTTTAATAAAATGAGGTTAGGGAAGAATGTTTTGCATGTTAAAATTTGTGTCCATTTCTTATTTGATAGCCTTTAAATAGACCAGTGATTTGTAGTAAGGGCTAGGTGTTTCTGAAGTTGTGATTTCTTTCTGGTCTGAATATGTACCTCAGTGATTTATCCCCAGATGTGGCTTGTAAAAAAATCTTAGAAGTCTGCCAGTATAAAACTGAGCATAGTTCTTTTCGGTTGGGAACAGGCAGTACAGAAGAGAAAATGTGTTTGTCTCCTCCCTATTAGAATAGGAGTCAAAACTATTCTCAGGAAGAGTAGGAGAAATAGGTTGCAACTGAAGTCCTGTAAGGGTGATGTAAGGACGTAATGAAAGCTGAAGTGGACAGGGAGACTGCCACTAGAGAACCTGGAGATTTAGGAATGCAGTGCACAACACCATGTGGAGCTAACAGATAACAGAAAGAAACTGACATCTGGAGATTAAAGTGGGTTGAATACCGTGATACGGATGTAGGAACTAGAGCTAGTTGTATTAAGAAACTGGCAGAGCCAGAAGGGAGGGTATAAAGATTGAGTAAGTTTAACAAACCAAAAAAAAAGTTAGTACTGAAAAGACCTGAGGTAAGAAGACAAGGTTAGAAAGCAAAGATAGTTTGAAGCTGTCATATGGCCTAGTAGGCATGGGAAGAAAGGACTCGGGCTGGTCAAGTAAGGGGAATAAAACAGATGGGAGTTCCACAAATGGGATACAGAGCAGCTGAGAAACAAAGGAAGACTGTACGAGAACTTGATCTTGGGAAGAATAAAGAGAAGAGTACAAGTATTCTAAAAACTATTCTTGCCAGTACCTAAAATTGATAGCCCTGTTTTCTGGATCTTGCTGTCCTGTTAGCAGCTAGTGGTGTCCACTGACAAATTAGTTAATCACAGCTCCTTGCCTACTTGTTAGTTTACAAATAGAAAAGCTCTCAGTTATTCAGCTTAAGTTTTGTAAATTGGAGTTTTAGCTACTAAAAAAAAAGTAAGCATTATCATAAATTCCCATAGTAATGCATTGCTTTAATCTACATTACAGAGAATGCAAAAGTAAAAAAAAAATGTTAGTTTTGCACTGTAACATAAAAATACATTTTCCCTCTCCAGTTACAAAGAGGATACAGTTGCATTAATAACATGACATACCTTACTATAGCTGTATGATCAATGAACCAAACTTGATAAATCATTTTAAGATTCCATACTTGTAAATAAAAGGAAAATACTTCTTGCCACTGTTGACTTCACCTGTGTACATAATGGAGATCTGGTTTTCCTTTTTGAGCTAAGTCTATCTAGCTAATGCAATATCCAAGTAGACTGTAACTTTTAATTGAAGCATTATTAATGTAGTAAATGAGACACATTTTGAAACAGAAGAAACAACACAACATTTTCCCATTTCTTTAGGAATCAAGGTCGCATTCTGTGAAAAGAGATTTTTCACATCTAACATCTGTGAGTCTGAAACCTTGAGATACATGAAGTCCCCATTTTCATCCTAGAAAAGATTACAGAATGGAATAAAAAAATCTTACACTACTTTCTTCTGCAGGTTCTGTAAACCAGACTTTTAGCTACCTACTTTGCTAACATACCTATCACGTGGAGGATGTATTCTTCCTAACTTTTAACATTTGCCTGAAAATGACCAAGTTAAAATAGCCCTCCTTTTTGTAAAGTAATAAAATACTTTAGTTGTGGTTTCAAGTGTTTTTACTTGTCCGAACTACAGTTTTTTTCCTGCATTTCCTTTCTTCATAGAAATACTGTTACAGCACAAAATGGTGATTTCTGATACACGGCGTACTGTATAAACTTTGGTTACTAAGATGCATTGGAAACCAGCATACTTTTATTAAAGGGAAAATTTAACATTTAATTTCTGGATTACATCAATTTTAAAGATATTAGTTACAAAGGAAAAGCCATTTTCCCACATGCTGACAGCATTTATATGCTGTGTATTAAAAACTGGTTATTGAAGTCTGTACATTTTGTTTCAGTTCCAAAATAGATTGTCTACTTTTTATTTTTTTGCAGTTGGTATTTTCTGTTGTTACAAGGTATTTTACTTATTGTGTCATTTTAGTGCTTGGGAATAGTAACTTTTTCAAATAAAATTTGTACCACTAGTTTAATAATTATCCTTATATGAGGCTGACATTTTGCTTGCATATGGTAAGCAATAAATTTGGTTTTATGGTGGTTTTAGCTGTAGAAAAAGGGAAGAATTGACTTCTTTCTATTATAGGACCATTGAAAACTTGTTGTTTCTTAGACTTTTTCTGTGTTTGTGCAAAACTTCGGAACTGTGGCAGTATCACAAGTTGGGATGAAATACTGCTTTCTCCTCAACCACAGGGAGATAATTTTCTTTCTTTTCCTTGCTTCTCCTCTCACCCCCCTAGGATTCCTTCCATGTTTTATAAAAGTCAGTTCCTCAAAGGTTAAAATACAGCCATTGTAGTTAATAGGGAGTGCAAGCCATGGTTTATTGCTTATGTAGCACGAAGGTCTTTATTTTAAGTATGTAAAATATCCTTGAGCTTCTCAATTATTTTTTTAATCTGCTCTGTAGTAATTTGGGGGTTTTCTTTTTGTGTTTGTTGTTTTTTTTTCTTTTAATTGTTCAGGGATCTTATAGTGTGGATATTTTGTATTCAGTAAATAGTCTATGTGTAATATGTGGATAGATGTAAAGATGATTCTAGAGTCAATAGCATTCTTTCCTATTGTGCAGGAGGAGAGATGGAGTCTGGTTCTGTTCTTAACGCTGTTTTGAAATGGTTTTGAAGTTGTTGTGAACCGAGATGCCATGTGCTGTCTTGTTTGCAGGTTTCTTCAAGTGACTTTCCACCTGTTGCTAGGTAGAAAAATCTACAAAAATACAATTTAAGAGGTTCTTTTTTAAAAAAAAAAAAATTGTTACCACAGCAGCTGTGGGAGATTTTTTTGCCAATACGTATCAAAAAAGAGCATACCATATGTTACGTGCATGGGGATGTCAGCCTATTTTTGGGGGGGGGAATACTCATCTGCTGTGCATTGTCATGTTTCTGAGCCAGTCTGTACCACTGAAGCATCTGTCCAGTTGTTCTTCTGTTTGATTTTCAGATTTTAGAATTCATCAATATAAATATATTACAGAAATCGTAGCACATTGTAACAATAATTCATTTCCACAGAAGAACTTTTACATAGTAAGTTGTTGGTTTTTTAAATGACATGCTGTCTCAAGATGCCACAGAAAGGTGGTGTGTTCTGTTAGAGCCTTATTCTTGTATCATGATACAAACACATTTGACCCAGGATTCAGAAAATTTAGTCCCAAGTCCTTATTTTTGGAATTCACAATTTGTTTACCAAAAACAACTTCCCTGGTTTTAGAATGCTTAGAGATCCAAGAAGTAAATTTAACAGATAGTACTGTCTTTAAAAATAGGAAGTGCTTACAGAGAAGTCTTGACTTAATTGCTTGAAAGTGTACAAATACTGTGCAGTCACTTACATGTTACCAGATTGTGGCTATAGTCCAGATACTCGGAAATATAGTTTATTTTTCATTAATTGGTACAGATGTTAAATTGTTGATAAAGAGTTGATCCCACGCCCTTTGCTTCAAAGTACATTTACTTTGTTTTTACTTGCCTGTGCACTTGATCATTTGGAAGGATGTTCAGTGTTAGGCACAGGAAGTATACGTGCAGTGTTCTGTGGGGCCTATAAAATCAGTCCGGAGGTGCTCTTGGTTAGGATTGTATCACCAGGTGCTAACCGTGCTTCATTCTGATTTGAGACCTAGAGGAGACCATGATGAAGCTGTGAATGTTGGATTTCCTCCGGGAATCACAGATCACTGTTGAAATACTGAGGGCTCTCCGTTCATATGCTAGTCTCTCTTCAGAATGCTTGCTAAGCATGATGGTGTAACATCGATCAGCAGGAACTAAACCTTTAACCTACCAATGGTTGAATTCTGTAGAAACAATTGAGGCACAATGACTGACTCCTGTAATTCTGTTACAGAGTTACACAGATGATACGCGCTGAGAAAGAGCTACATCATTTCCTCAGGTAGTGCGTACAATTGCATTGCCTTGATATTCTAGCATTCATGATATTGTTAAATTCTCTTGTACTACACAGTATTATTCTCCTGCCACTTAAAACTTCTGTAATACGGAGATCCCTGTGCTTTCATACAGAAGTCATTTAGTTAACTGCAGATGTTAAGATCCTGATCCCTCACTGATTTTGAGGTTGGGAGGGGGTTCTCTTTGGTCTTCCAGTTTTCCATTGATACTTGTAAGGCTTTACATACATGCTAGGAGGGAAAACATCAGATTGGGTCTGTGCCCTATGGACATTGGGTAACTGATGGCAAATAATAATCTTTGTCTTTGCATTGTCACTTATGAGCAGACTGAATTAATTTTCTGGTTTCTACCACCTAGAATTTAGAAACCCTGCTGGTATCTTTTGTTTTCTGTTGAGCTAGCTCTTGCAGTATTTCTATCAACTGTTGTATATTTAATGTTTTCTTTCCATGGCAAAATGTTAATTCAACGTTCTCTATTAGTTAACACTGGATAAAAACCTTTAGACTGGCAGAAAAGTTACTGAAGTTATCTTTCTCCTGTATTTTTGTGTATTTGATCAAGGACCATTTCTCTTGCATTAAGCAGAATTCTCTAATTCACTAATATTTTTGATTCCTGCTACTTCTGATCTTAAACATCTGAGGTCCATTCATCATCCCTGTAAAACTGTTGACATTTTTCATATTAAATTTGCAATTCTTTGTGTTCTGAAATTCATTTTCCAAAGTAGCTAATATTAAGTCAGTGAGTAAGCTGCATTCCCATAGTAACTGAGCAGAAACTAGCAGAACACATGGCTTTCTTGAAATGTTTTCCTCCATTTAACATAGCTGTAAAATGGGAAAAGTTGTATGGTTGTAAAATAGGGTTTTTTACAGTAAAATAGGTTTGTGGCTTTGTAATGTTGAAGTACTATTGTAGTTTCAGTTCACTTGATACAAAAGTTTCTTACGTTCCTGTTTAATTAAAAAAATGCACAGTTTAAAGCAATAGTTTAAGGATCCAAAATAAAATGCCAATGTCTTGATACATATGCGCAATCCTGTAAGCAAATCCTTATAAGCTGTTATGCCAGAAAGCCAAGTAGAAATGCAGAAAGCAGAACAGTAATATGTGGCTTTCATTTTAGCAGTGTTTATTAATGTAGCTTAGATGTAATGGGAAAGCGTCCCTCTTGTAAGGCCTTCTTGGACTGAGTCATGAATAATTGAAACAGCATTGAAACAAACTTTGAGGGCCTTACATAGTTATATTGTATAGCTTGTCAGTGGGCTTGCAGTCTGTGTAAGTGTGTACATTAAACGTAAACAGGATATTGTTCGTAGTATTTCCAGTTGGTTTTAATTTGATAAACTAGAACATCCAGTTTCATTCTAGAATGCGTGATGTCAGTTAATCACATGGCTGTGTTACTTGATACTGTACTGCAGATAGAGATGTTCTAGTTACTGCAGCCTTGGTAAATGAGGTGCTGTGGAGGATATGCACAGATAAGAGCTTAATGATTTTGTAGACCTTACTTTAGAGAACTGTACGGAGTTTTATAAATCAAAACCTCTTTGTGTTGGAAATACTTGTGATACAGCAATAATAAACAAGTTGTTGTAGTTTGTAAATTCTAGTAAAGTTCTGGGTTGGTAGCTAAAAGTATAGTTCAGATTGGTGCCTGTCTACTGTTTTGATTGTAACTTCTGCTTAACTGTAACATCAATGAGTAGTTTAAGTATGGGTTTAGAAAAATACGAAAAATGGAGCTGATTAACTTTTATCATTAAACGATGCTTTTGCGTCATTAAACTATTGTCATCTCTCTGTGTTAATTATTTTTAGAACGCTAAGTTAAATACTACTGCAGAAAAGCTGACTTTTCTGCTCGGTCAAGTTCAACATGTTAACAAGACTGTGTTCCTGTTACATTCACAAACTTACTCCTTCAAAAGAAAAAAAACACCAAATAATTTGGGTGAAGAAAAAAAAAAAAGTTTCCAAATTAAGGAGCCTTCAGAATGGAACACTGCTACTTTCTAAACATCTTAAAATAAATTATGGACAAAACAGTTTTAATAAAATTCTGCAGAAAAAAGAACTAAACATCAGTATTTTGTTTTAGTTACGATAATAGTTCTTGGGTTGGGGATGTAAAAAATACTTGGCAATTGAATTACAGAATTATTTTTTTTTGTTTTTCTGACATTATCCTATCCCAAGTAAAAGCTTTACATTTGCTGTGAGTCATAAAACAAAGGAAGTGTGCCTAAAAAGTTCAGGAAGGAACGGTAAAGGTCAAAAGTGTTGCAATTTGAGATTATTAGTATTTGGGGTTTAGTGTGTTAATTTTGAGTCCTGTAGTTGTTTAGATAGCCTCAGGTTCTGGAGGAATCTCATTGATGTAAGGTGTTTGTAATTTGCTCCCTTGCATCTTATGTGTCTGTCCTTTGTTAAAAACATTCTGTGTCAGTGATGACTGATCTATAGCTCATTAAAAAAACAAACAAACAAAAAAACCCACATTATTAAGTGAAGTGGTGCTCTTACATGCCTTTGTAAGCTGCAGACATGGGTGGTTATGACCCCAAGCAGGGAACATGTTTGATTCAAATATTTCACATTTTGACTTCGTCAGAGGAACTAAGAGTTATTATGTCTTCTGTTTCTTGCTCGTTGAGTCAGTTTTCATCATAGTAAAATCTTTATAAATAGCAATAATTTATTGTTTAGGTAATTGGTGCAGTTCTAAGGTATTTGTATTTCTGATGCTCGCTACTCCAACCTCAAGAATAAGAATGGATCTTTAAAGACTGTGCAGCTTGTATTACTGAGTTTATTCCAGGTAAGCTCATCAGTTGAAATATTTTGGGTGAATAACTTTCTCACAGATGTACCAGCAGTGATGGTTTTGTCCCAGTGGTGGCCTAATAGGCTGGGAAGTGTGAAATGTTCTACTTTCAGAATCTTCAGCCAGTTCTAAATTGTGATTGAGCAGGGCTCATTTGTCATGACTGTGATACTGCTTAAAAATTCTCTAGCCCTTCTTACAAGTCCTTGATACATATTTTATAATTTAAAATAAAGTACTACTACTTTTGAAGCTTTTTGAAGTTAACATAGTGTTAAAGCAGTATGATTCCTTTTGCCTTTAACATACTAGCATGTGTCCTAATTGGAAAGAGAGGTGTCTTTAAGGAAATGTTTGCTATGGAGCCTGGTATAGCTAACTGACCGAATTGCAGATTCAGTAGCTTACGATCTTTCTTGAGTGTTGGTATACATTAAAACTTAAATCCTTATAAGTCAATTTCCCTGAACGTTTATTATTTTTAACTTTTATTTTGACATTGTGCAACACAGACAAGGAAAACCTGTGTACCTCCATTGTTTTTGTAATTTTCCTGAAGTTTTAGGATTTTAATCAACGGAAATCTCAGATGACTTGGAAAAAAAGAACACAGTACTGTCAAGTACTATCTCCCATTTTTGATCTTTTAAGATACTGGGGAGAGACAAAGTTGAAACTGTATTTTATTGAATGGTTTATGCAGGTCATATTTAGTTTTGGAGAAGAGAAGGCATTCTTGTAAATAGGCTTTGTATTTGAGTCTGTTTATCACAGGTGTTCCAAAACCGAAGTGCCATCTTTCTAATTCTAGCTAGAGAGATTTCGGCAAAAAGGAGGTGGCCAATGCCACTTCTATTTGGCACCGACACTGCAGATGGAGAGCCTGCCTTGGATGTCAGTAACAGTAATAATGAGCAGCTCAGCATGGAGTCAGGAACAGAGGAACATCTATTTCAAAATATCATCTTCAAGCATAAGATGATGTCCTTATATTCAGTAAGTTTAGTAATGTACAAGAAAAACAACAGTGCCTCCCACAAAAATGTTTTCAGACTTCCCATGACACTGACAACAGGGAGCAGAGTATGTCATAAGTAAGGGACAGGAGCAGCCCTGAGGTGTGGGTAGGCAGCAGGGCTTGTTTGTTGTCTGGCGTTCTGGTCGTAACTGCTGTGCAGAACTGCAGCTGCCTCTCCTGCGCTGCTGGAAGGCAGTCGGTGGTCCAGCGCTGGATTTGTGCTCCTGTTGCTGTGCTGCTCTTCTGCTGACTTGCTGTCATTTTTCCATTTTCATCAGAATAAAAAAAGTAGGGGGATCCTGGAAGCCTTCCACGGAAGCGTAGTTTCTTTGGATTAATTGGTCCATTGTTTGGCTATCTTGCCTTTATAAAAGTCTAAAAATATCAAGCTTCAATGAATGAGTCACGTGCCCCTTCAGTGGGGGTTGCTGTGGCTACCACACCCCAGTGAATCACAGTGTAGTTCTACAGATCTGCTCTTTGATGCCAGTTCCCAGAACCTTTGCATTGTGGGTCACTGGAAATGGACTGTTCTGTAGTTCACACCCACTTTGCAAAGGATACTCTAGCTGCTCAGGCCGCTCCTTAAGCAGCTCTTGAATCCAGGAATCTTAAGGTCCTGTTTCTCTCCTGAGTCACTGAGGTGCTTTGATGCTGTTTCGAGCTCCTGTGAGGGATGCCACAAGTTCATGGTTGGGTTTGTTTTCCTTTGTTTTCTTTATTCTGACAGGTGGGATCTTTGGTTTCATCAGTTCAGTCTAGTGACTTCCGAGTCAAGTCTGGAATGACAGCTGTTGACTTCCAACTTGGAAGCTTATAACTGCTTGACTGATCTAGGGTTACCCAAAATAAGGACCATGGGTTTTATCCACAACAGTGTTTCTGTGCTGATGTCCTAAGAGTTTGTTTGTACTGTGAAAAATCCTGTCTTGGTGGGAGGATTGAAATATGGTTTAAGCCTTGTCACAAAGACTTCAGAATACAATATTCTGGTCTCATTTAAAATGTAGCTGTCTTTAGTTAAATAAATTAATGGGAAAAAAAGCAACAAGCCGGCAACTGGACTAGTGCTGCAAAAAGTTTGTTTTACTTGCAGCTGTCTTAGTCATGCCGTGGCTTTATGCAAGCAGTTACAGTGGATCTTCAGGACTGCGTGGAATGAAGCAGCAGGGTTCTCAAGGCTGAGTGGACAGTGCACATGAATGTCTGGTATAGCAAAAATTCAGAGATGACCTTTACGGGGGGGGGGGGAACCTTGGAGCAATTTCTGTGTAAGCAGACATGCAGGAAGCTGAAGAGTTCTGCTTGTTTAGTATGTTTTCCTAGGTTTTAATCAAGAAGACAATACTGAGGGATTTCCTCGGTTTCAGCACCTGGGAGCTTGTTTTAAAGACTGTATGTAATAATTACAACTTCAGTCTTAGGCTCTACACTCAGTGATTTTTAAATCCTTCTAGAATTAAGCAACTTTATGTGGATATCAAAGGCGGTATAGTCTGTAGACCTACTGTTCCTGGTGAACTACTTAAATAAAAGTTAGATCACTTTGCGTGCAGTAGAACAGGAGGAAAACCACAAATGGTTAACACCAGGCTTACAGTGATTGATTATAGAAAATGAGGGCATTTTTAATATGATTAGTATTCTTCATTGAAAATAAAGTAAAAAGCTTAATAAATTCAGAGCTGTGCAGTTCCTTTCATCAAAAATGGTATTCTAAATCTATTGTTTTCTCTGGATGACTCTTAATTGCTCTAGGTACAGTCTAAAAATAAAAAGGTAAATTTTCTGACCACCCATCCTGGCAGTAATGGGGCCTTAGAAAATGAACTGCTGTTCCTGTTTTTTCCCAGGCATTACCATGGTCTGCATCAGGCGTAGTACAGTTACAAATGACTTGCAGTAGGTAATGGAAGAGTAATTAGAGCCTTTGAAATGATACTAAATTTTAGGGATTTAAAAGAAAAATGTATTTAGGAAGCAGGGTCGAAAGTCTGTGGCTGTACCAGCTGAGGTCAGCCTGACAGAGAAGATCGTGGTTGTTAATGCGCGTGAAAAATGGGGAACAAAGTCTTGTAACTGTATTCATATATGAACATTGAAAAGGTCTTTCTGATTTGAAATGAGGAATATTTCAGTGTCATTTTTGGTGTTTATCAAAACCAGGTGCCTAAGTTGACCTTAGTGATGTAGATTCTTACTGATTTTCTTGACAAATTTCTTTACTACCTATTTTTACATTATTACAGTATATTACGCTGTGTTCATGTGTGGTTTTTCTCTGGAAGAAAGTTCCTGTGGAAAGGAAATAGGAACCAAACTTTGAAATCTAAAATAAGGACTAAACTGCTTTTCATTTACTTTTCTACCCTTTGAGATGCCAGAAGCAATTTCCTCTTGAAGCTGACTTCCTTTCTGGAAATGATTTTCGTCTCCAACCATGTTGAGGCTCTTTTCGTGTTCTTTCATTCTGATTAACTTGTTTTTTTCCCCTCTGACTTCCCACTGCAGTTGAGAACTTCTGGAGGTAAGTAATTGCAGACCAGTTTCTCTCTAACTTTCTTTTTCAGTTCTTCTCCCCCCTATAGCCCCCCCTCGCCCAGTCAGTCTAGAAGGACAAACAAAGCACTATTGGTGTCCTCTGCAAGAGAGCACTGATAGGGGGCTGGCTGTAAATTGACGTGGCATGGAAAATCTCTGCTAGTTTGTAGCAGCTCTAAGGCTGCAGAATCAAGCCTACTCTTGCCAAGTTTGTAGCTTGAAATCATCGTGGGCTTACCATTTCTATATAAAAAAATGAATGGAAAGTACCTTTGCTTTTTGATTTGGGAACCGGACTTTTTCTCTCTTTGGATTTACAGCTAATAGAAAGCAAAGTCAAAGGGAATTATTTGATTGCTTTTTTTTTTTATCCTGTAGCGAGAGCGACAGATCTTACTGCTCCCCCCACCTTTTCCTGCAATTTAATCATTTGCAGATCTTGCCATGGGGTGCGGACTGAGAAAGCTGGAAGACCCAGATGATAGCAGCCCTGGAAAAATCTTTTCTACATTGAAGAGACCACAAGTTGAAACAAAGACAGATTCTGCTTATGAATACGTATTGCTGGATTTTACGTTGGAAGGTATCATTTTATGTTGTATTTTTACTATTCTGAGACAGCAAGGAATAGGATTTAACTTAGTTCTGTCTTGTTTGACTTACAGTAAATCCTAGATACTTTTATCAAAGCTAGCCAAATGTAAGACTTTTATTTTGAAATACAAATCATGACGAAGGTCCTCACTTATATAAAATTACAGTGGAAACTACTGAAGTATTTTTAACAACCAAACCCCCCAAATTACACAACTGTCCCTGTTAAGGAAGCTGGCTAAACTGTTAGAAATTTTCCTAGTTTCCTGTGAGTCAGATACTGCTATCCATACTCACTTTGAATAATGGGTGTCTGAATTCAGTGTGACGGTTCAGAAAATACACTGTGCTTGAGCCTTAATTGAATAACAAGTTTTAAAAATGCACTCAACTTCCGAAAACAGGCTGTCATTGTCCATGTTACTTTATGCAGAAGTAAGTCTGTTTCTTAGTTGTATACCAAGAGTAGCCTCCCCCCCAGCCTCTTGGTAGATACTTTAGAGTCTTACAGTTTCATCACTATTTTCTTCCAAATGCTTTACTTCTCGTTGTTGAATAGTCTTTTGAAATCGTGACCAAAATGAAACAAAATTTGTATGCGTAGCTGGAGGCAGACAGTGCTCTGTGGGATACTTCCTTCCCGAGGGTGTCCCGTCTCTTAACAGAGCAACTCCCTGTTCCACAAAGTTGAAAACATAAACAAGCCCAGATGGCTGCCCTCTGAGAACAGACAGCTCAGTTTTACCCTCACTTTGTAGTAACTTGCATTTTATAACAACCCAGTCCGCTGGAAATGCTTAATAACGAGGATTTGAAGTAAATGCAATTGCTAGAAGGGTTTGATAGAGAGAAAGTGTAAGTGCATGTCTTGTTAACGTTTTCAGGAACTTTTTCATGAGCAAAACTTGGCCTCTGCTTACTTTTAACTCTAGAGGACTGTATTTTTTTAAAAAAATACATCAATCTGTTCATTGAAAAACTGCAAGATACTAATATAAGCCAGTTTTTGACATCCAACTGTATTTGTTCTGTTTATTTCCACAAATAAAGAGTTTCTCACTGGCTTGTTCTTTGTGAAGAAATAAGACTTTGTGTTGAGTAGTAGTGGGAACATAGTGGAAGTAAAACTAGGCTGCCTAGTGCATAAATGAATTAGCTACTCATCTACTGATAATAGGGTAATAAAACGTTTTTCTGAGACTGAGGAGCATTTAGTGCTTTTAAATAATAGGTTTTCTGGATAGTGTTGTGTTTTACAGTAACAAGTTTCTGGAAGGATTTGTTGTAAAGGTGGTTGTGACTTTTAAGAAAAAGCACTTCAAACAAGTGCAAGTAAAGGTGCATACCTGTATTATTTTAATAACCTATTGGTACAGCAGTAAAGATTAATCTTCTCCTATTTAGTCTCGTATTCAAAAGTGCTTAGCTTTCGTGACTTTGTGTGGAATTATGAGTGCTAAATAACAGTGAGATCAGTTTCAGATAGTTACCTAACTTACAGGTTTCTGACTGTAAGCAAGTAGATTTGTAGGCAGAGGTATCTTTCTGCTGAATGGTTCTAGCTGTGTGCATATTTGAACTGACAATATTTTTTTGTTTAGAGTCTCTACTTTTTAGAGCTAAGATAGTGAATACAGGAAAAAAATGGTGTAGATACTGTCTTGGAGGCACTTCTGAGTTCTGTCTGCTTATGAAGTGTGGAGATTGGCTAAAGTACTCCAATAAGGGGAATATGCTGGGGTGTTGGGTTGGTTTTTTTTTTTTTCTTTTCTCTACCCTAATCAACTCACTGACATACTTGTTGCCACTTGAATATCCTTTGGCTAAATGAATCCTAAGAAAGAGCCTTTCATCACTTCAGACCAAAGTTAGTTTTCACTCTGCTGTCAAGTTGTGTTATGTCTTCATGGCACTCTGTGTTTGCTGATTTCCAGAGGAAAATCTTCCCCAACATCTGAGATTTCTGTTTGCCTGAGTGACTTGTTACCACTGGATCTTGCAGCAAGTAAAACAGAAAATCTGCACTTAGTATCCTTTATAAAATCCTACAGTAAGCCATGCCCTGCATTAAGAGAAAAGCATAGCAAGCATATATTTGTTATTTCAATTTAATATACCTTGTTGTCTGCTTCATCAGATTCATGCTATGTGAAGTTGAAATGAGCCTGCTGGGGAGACTTTCAGGAGTCCCTGATAACTCCCAAGCCATGATGCAGATTAGGTCAACCATGCTGTAGTCTAAATTTGCTGGCTGGAGACCTTGTGCATCTTAACTAGTTATCACCAGTGTATTGTACTTTAGCTTCTCCCCTCCTTGTCCCTGAAATATTCCATCCCTACTGTAAAAATCACTTTTGAGTTGCGTGGAGGTGGTTCTGCATCAGGAGAATCCCAGACAAGAAAATTACAGCCAATGTTTTATTTTGGTGGGATTTAATAGTACAGAAGAAAAGGAGCAGTGGACTCTGAAGTTTTAAATGCCTGTCAAGGATTGTAAATTCTACAGTCTCAATCATGAGGCATATCTCAGTTACAAAAAACAGTTGATATTTTTTGAGGTCAGTTTAAACCATAGAGTAGGGATACTTCTACTCAAGCAGAATGGTTACACTTTTTCCACAACCCTCCTATTAGGGAAGAGAAAGAGTATTCATGCAGCCCACTAAGATGACATGCTGTGAAGTTCTTGTCACTCTGACTAATAGTATGAATATGTATGAAGTCACTGTTTTGTTGTCATCTTCAATATCATGTATCTGAAGTTTATTACACAGCTAGCAAGTTAGCTGTAGTTCTGTTATTTTTAAGTGTTTTGGCTACCTGTTGACAGCAGATCAGGAAGGGAATTTTCTTAATGAAAAATGGTTAAAAGATATTTGCAGAATCAGTGAACTGGTGATCACGTTGCATATGTTCCTGCTTTTTTGGCTTGTGGACTATATAAGGTTATTTCTTCAATAAATATTTAATGTCTCCTACATTTACTGTGAGTGGAATCATGGAATGGAGGTGTTACTAAGTGCCAGATACCATCCATGTGTGAAAGGGAGGGCTGTGATGTAGTGTCTGCTAAAAAAAAAAGGGGGGGGGGGGGGGGGGGGGCAAGGTAGTGTGAGAACATGCAACAGCCCAGTCCCTGTGAGCGAGAATGGCACAGTTGACATTAATAGGTTGAGTTTCCTAGTTCTCAGCAATAAACCCTCAATATGTATGTTAGTGAGTAGCATGTATTTCCTGTGCTGCATATTATTCTGGTTTCTCTTGGTAGCTTTTCTGAGCTGTCAAGGCTTTTATAGCAACAAGCGAAGTAGGCCTCCATTCCTGTTTCCCTTTAGTAGAAGTTGGTATTTAAAAGCATTTGAGTGTTGTAGAAAATTAGCTTCTGGTGTTTTGTTGGTTGGTTCATTTAAAAACTCCTCCATAATGTATATGGATCAGTATTATCCCCATTTTACAGTGGGAAAACAGTATAGAGATTGATGTTTTGCAGAACATCACTCATGAACCAGCAGAATTCTAATTCAGTTTATTAAAATAAAAGATTTAGGCAAACTGAAGATTTATAAGTCTGGTTGATGATACTTTAAACCACTAGGATAGGTAAACTTTGTGACTTGCGGTGTCTTTGATAAAGTCTTTAAATTCCTTGCTGTTGCCCACCTACAACATAGGGCAGGTAGATAAGAGGATGTAAGAACATGAAATAAACTCTTAAAGAGCACATTTACAGCGTGGTGAGATTTATGTCATTGCATTTATCTGTTCTTTTTTCTTTTTTATAATATTTTTTTAAATTACAGAATCAAAGTAGAATTAGTGTATTTAATTTTCAGGTTTTTGTATTGTTTGAAAGGGAATGTTTAGAGTAGCGTGTTAAAATGTTTGTATCTCAGAAAAAGTTTTGTGAGCTCACTTAATTCCAAATGAGGCACCCTTTAATACAGTTGAACACTGGTCTTAATGCACTTAAAGTCTTGCAAAGAGTAGGACCCATCAGAACACAAAAAAGTATGTCACTTGCAGCAAGGGTTGCTGATGGAGACCATAAAATTCCAAGCCAAGCAGTCTTTGTTCTAAGAGTTCATATCTGCAAACGATGAAAATTTTGATGATGGCAAATATATGCTGGCATCATTACTCTCCAGTTACTGTCTGTATATGAGTATTAAATTCCTGATTTTTGAGAGCATCTGCAGTACAGCTAGAGTTCAGGGGAACAGGAAATACTGGCCATCAGACTGACTGCAGCACAGTACATCATCGATTAACTGTGGGCTCTTCCTTTTCTCTGGGCAATAGCTGTGGATCAGGCCATTCAAAAAAGATTCCCCCAAAAGTTTTCCCTTGATTTGTGTCATTTCCCCCAGTAACTATGTAGTACCTAGCTGCTGCCTGTTGACTGAGATTTTAACATAGTCCAGTAGGCCTTAGTACATGGGCCTAAGTAAGCTCTGTGATGCCATCTTGATTTCTGAGGAGGATCCCTCAGAGTGTGTATGAGCATTTCCAACCCAGAATCCACAGATCACTTCTAAGGGATACAAAAATTTTTTTTAAAGAAAAACAAACCAGTTGTTCTAGGCTTGAATTCATTGTCCAGAAATTTACCCTACAACTGGTATTGAAGGATACTGCTTCAGTATGTTTAAGGCTTTGGCTAGACAAAATAGTTGCGTAGTTAAGTTCAGACCCATTATGTGTTTAGATGTCGACGCAGCTCCTAAATTAGCTTGGCAAAGCTTAGGTCCAACAGAAAGTGTTGCCAAATAGATTAAAAATAGATCATATTAACTTGTAAAAATTTGTCCTTCAGCTACTTGGGTACTGTTGAATTAGCTGTGAATCTGCTTTTTCTTGTATAAATAGAACTGTAGGTTTTTTTATTAAATGCCTTGGTTAGATTTTGTGTGGGTTATATAAAAGGAACTCGCCCCAAAAGTATGTGGCTATACACAGTATCATATGCTTCTTTTCTGCTTTTAATGTGTTTTAGCTTCCTCAAATCCAGAAGTTATCAAGATCAGTTCTGTGTTGGATATAGCATCTAAGGTGGAAGAATATTACAGCAAAGGATATGTCGTAGGAGCTGTTCATCCTATTCTACTGCCAGTTGGATGTAGAAGGAATTTCCCTGCAAGTCACATGTATCGAGTGGTACTTTCACGATTAAAATTAAGGTAACGGTGAAACAATTTGAATACATTGATCCATTACTTAAGCCATTTCTAAATGGATGGTTCCACATGCATAATTTATTATCAGCTCAAAATGGGCACCTCAGAGAATGAAATACCTTTTTAAAGAAGGAACTGTTAAGCAAATTAGTAATGTTTTAATAATTGAAGCTAAGCACGCAGTAGGGGAATGTTTACTTTGCTTTGGTAAATGCTCAAAAAAACCTCCAAACTTGCTTATTATAATTTGTGGGAAGATAAATTGTTCGGTTACCCTTCTATTTTTAATACATTTTTATAATGAAGTATCATCTTGGAACCTGCAGCAAATCTACGATTAAACAAAACACTAGGAGAGTAATAAGCTGCTTTAAATTATCTTGTTTCTGTTTTTTCTTCATTTTTCAAACTTTCATGTTTTCACTTTTCCCGTAAGAGCATTATTCAGAGAAAATGACCTATAAAGTGTGAATTAGTCTGTCAGAGATAGTTTATTTTTCCTTCTTAGTAAGAAGGAAATAATCACTCTGTGATTGGAGGTCATACAAAAGCTTGGTTTTGACACTGGGGGAGAGTCAAGAGTTTGTGTTTATGTTCCAGCACCGCAGTCTTTGTTTATTACTCCTGTTTTCACTGCGTTGTAATCACCATGTGATCGTAAAGAAAATGTACAAAGAAATTTTGCTGTTAGTTCTTTGACTGCGAAGGTGGTAACTTGGTCTTATTTTGAATTAACTCAAAGTGGATCTCTTACTGTGTTACGAGCTGTCAACGCTTCCCCTTCTCTCCTGAGTCCTAGTGCAATGTGCAAAGGTTCTCATTTTCTTCTGGAAGTGCCCCTGCCACTCCAGTCATGCTTCTGTGAAACATGGCGCGTTTGAGGGAGCTTCTCAAAACACTTTGCTTAAACAAGCATTGTCCATGGTATTTGCTGTTCATACAACTTACTTTATACGTTCATCTGCAAACAAAGTGAGTGTCGGCCATGTGGGCAAATGCAGGAGTAAGAAAAGCAGAATACTTGCTCTTTGCAGCTGAGGCTTCGAAGAATTTGAGTGTCTCCGATGTTTCATTCGGAAGCAAAAGATTGTGTGAAGAAGTATCGAATGAAATTCCATTCTACTGCTGATATACACCAAATGTTGTTGTCAGAGTAATAACCGAACTGGCTTTAGATAAAACATGATGAATATTGCTCTCTAAATGGAAGTTAAAGCTTGTCAGGTTCTCAGATCTGAGTGATTAAACATTACTGAACCCAAAGTAAAATTGTTACTGCGTTGTATTTCTAGTATTTGCCTACGCTGTATTTCATACAGTAGCTGCAACTCTGCTTTAGTTTAAAAAACTAAACAGCAGCATGTTAACAGTGTAAAAGTACCATTTCTATTCCTGGTGTGTTTCCTACAAAACTAAACCTCTTCTGTGCTTGCTGTTTATAGCTTAAACTTGTAATTTTTGCATTGTTGGAGATTTTGGGGTTTATTTATTACAAAAGCAGGGCTGTTTGTCAATAAAGCTCGGTTTCCAAAAGATGTCTATTAACAGTCTTCAGATTAGATTCCTGTTAAATATTCATATTCTTCTCCTGACATTGTAATACACAGTACCTGCCACTTTGTGTGAGAATCACAACAAAACACCAAAACCCACTGAGTTCTAAGTAAAAGTATGAAGAGGCATTGCCAGGATTTCATTCATAACTATTCCAAAAGAATTCTATACGCAAGCATTTGCCCAAGTTAGTGGCAAACTACTGACAAAGACCGCTTTCTTTCTGTGTTCTAGCCAGAAGCATGCAGCACCCAGAGGACAAAGGCACCCCAGGCTGGTGATTGAGGAATGTCCTTTAATGTATGAAACACTGACAAATGAGGTAGTGAAAGAACTGTTAGAAAAGGTAATGGAGGGTTTTATTAAACTTCTCTTCCAATTTTAATTTTTACTGTACATGTAAGTTATATTTAGTGGTTGAAGGGGTTTTTTAGTTTTGAGTTTTAACACTGGTTTATTTTAGAGAAGCTACAAAGTCTCTTCTTGCTGTGAAAGGAGTTATTTTTTCTGCACTAGTTGCTTTTTCTAATGTAAGACTTGGTACTGAAGCCTGTAAAGCTTTGGGAGACTGGGCATTCACACCACTGAAAGCAGAATCAGGCCCAAACTCTCAGTCAGTCTTTAGAAAATACTGGTGTGATAGCTTTTTTTGGAATTAATATTTTTTAAAAAATCCAAAGTTTTATGTTGTTCTGGGTTAAGTAAGGTATTCCTGATGAATATGAATATATTCAATTTCTAAAAAAGACTTCCTTCGTTCTTTAACAAATACAAAAAACACAGTAACTGTACTAAATGTTTACTTGGCACAGCCTTTAAAAAAATATCTTATAGTTAAAGAAAACTAAACTTCCACTGGAATGCAAGCTCCAGTTCTCATTCTTTTTGTGTTTAACTTCCTCTGCAAAATTGAAGACTTGTCGAAACAGGAAACTATTGTTATTACAAGAGTCAGTGATATCTTTTACATTAGTTGCCAGGGAAAGAAGTAGAGGAAAAAAGCATATTGGAGATCTTTAATAATGTTTGAAATTATCAGCGTTGTTCAAAACTTCTAAATGGCTTGTTTAAAAATTTTCAGATATTTTGAATTTAAAAAGGGATTCCATTACCGTTACACTATCTGCATATTGCCAGGCTGGTTGTACAGCATGCCCGACACAAACATTTAAAGGAAAAATACACTTGAAATTAGCAGTGATTCAGTCTTGCAAGCAAATCTGGTGCATAAGTAGTATGTGAAAATAGTTTGATTTTAAAATGCTCCCAGTGTTTTAAAAAGACTCAGTCAGTAATCCAGTAAAAAAAAAAATAAAATTGTTGGTTTTTAAGATCTGAAATAAGACTTTTTGGCACTACAGGAAAAAGGTTGTCATATTACCTCATTTTCTGCGTGTTGCTTGTCACATTTAAATTTATTTTGGTTGCCTTAGAAGCAGCAGCTCTGTATCATCACAGTGATTACATACTATATCATTGCTGTGGTGATACAGTCGTCGATGGTAAGACTTCAGTCTGTTGTGGTACTAAAAAGGGCTTGTAGTACCATCAGCTATGAGTGTTACTCACTCTGTTGATTAATAGTTTATGTGAGTTAACAGGGTAGAGAACCTTCCCTCTCTTCTCTCACTTAATGCAGTACTACCCAGACAATTTCTTCTTTCTGGGCTGGTGTTCCTGTGTTTTCCCAGAAAGACTTCATTGCACAGGGGAGCTTGTAGCACAAGATGTCAGTGGGATCACCTTGCAACATAGCAGCGCTCCTTATGCCAGCAAAAAAAGCCCTCTCTCCAAAAACAGACGCATCCCAGATGTGGCACATACTCTACAGCTGTATTTTGAGACTTCAGTGCAGATAGAAGACCTACCGCTGGCTGAAAGCAGAGTTGAGAGGGTTTTAATTTGCCTCTGGCTCCCTCCTTTCTCTGCTCCTGCACTATTCTTAAGTAATAGTGAAGCTGAGCATCCTCTAAGGGAACCAGGGGATAATGAATCATGGCACATGACAAATATTTCTGTAGTATTAGCAGTCAGTAAGTTCAGTATGACCGGTATCACATGTTCAGAGAAACAATAGTATTTATTGCACTGGTGTGCTGCTTATCACTACAATGCAGCAAGTAAAACACTTCTGATTTGTTCTAAATGGAAGGACTTTCTGTACACTTAAGTCAGTAAAGGGGTTGGCCACCTTTCTTGGCCTGGGTCAGAAGACAAGCTGGAGGACTTCCATTTGCTCTGAAACATGGGCAGTGTGGAAAGACAAGCCGCCCTTGTGCAGTGCAGAGCTGTGTCTTCGTTTCCTTCGGAATCAGCTGTTCAGTTAAACAGAACATAAATATACAAGTTGTCTTTTTTTTAAAAAAAAAAAAAAAAAAAAGTAGTCATGTGAGATTCCAGAATCACACTACAGATAAAATGGGATAGAGGTTGCTGAGGGCAGGGGGCTGTGCAGGGGCAGGGGGCAGGCCGGGCCCAGGGCCCGAGGCCACCGTGTGAGGGTCCCCAGGGCTCAGCGCCGGGCCCTGCCCGCGGGTCACACCAGCCCCAGGCAGCGCCGCAGGCCGGGGCACAGCGGCTGGGCAGGGCCGGGGGGAAAGGGCCCGGGGGGGGCGGCTGGGGCCGGCTGGGCAGAGCCCCCGGCCTGCCCGGGTGGCCGAGGCGGCCAGCAGCGCCCTGGCCGGTGTCCGGAGCGGCGTGGCCGGCAGGGCCGGGGCAGGGACCGTGCCCTGCGCTGGGCACCGGGGCGGCCGCCCCTCGAGCCCCGGGGCAGCTTCGGGCCCCTCACGGCAGGGGGGACGCGGAGGGGCGGGAGCGTGTCCGGAGCGAGGGGGGGGTCGGTCCCTTCTCCCCGGGAACGAGCGGCAGGACAAGGGGAAGCGGCGTCGAGTTGCGCAGGGGAGGGTTAGGCTGGGCGTGAGGGAGCCGGGAACAGGCCGCCCAGGGGGGCGGCGGAGCCCCCACCCCGGAGGGGTTCACAAGACGCCGCTGCGGTGCTCGGGGACAGGGCTGAGCGGTGGGCTGGGCACTGCTGGGGTGACGGGTGGGCTCCGTCATCTCAGAGGCCTTCCAACCTGAACGATTCTGTGATTTTATGATATATTTCTTTTGTAAATACAGGTTAACGAAGCTGCTAAAAGAGGAAAGAAGTTTGTGGGATTTCTAACCCAACATTTTCCTCAACCTAAAGCCTGTAATGGAACAAGCACAGATGGAAATGCAGAGCTGGAATCCACGCTGGGCAGAAGAAATAGGGAACACGGAAGAAAAAATTCTGATGAAAACTATAGAAACTGGAATGAAGGGACCTTGAGTGGTCAGTCATCTGAGAGTGGGATAGAGGAAGAAATGCAAGGAGAAAGCAGTCTGTTACAAGATGCAGATTTCCAGTTTGGAAAAGAAGTCAGCCCTGTTAAACCACGAAAAGGAGACGGTAATAATGCGGTTTGTTTATTGCAGAAATAAGGCATTTTATTGAGCTGTCGTTTTAAAAAGGGGTTGGAAAAAAACAGAGCAGCATGTTCTGTTGTATCAGATACTGATTTGGAACATGCATCTTCCTTGAATGCATATGTATTTCCTAAAAAGTTGCCAGTTGAAGAAACAAAAAATGTTTACCTTCCGCTCTGTGTATGCGTGAACTGTGGTAATATATTAAAATGACATTTCATTTTTCATATAGAATATTACAAATGTTAAAATTATAATTTTGTATTATATATGTGCAAATATATATGATAAAATAATAATAATGTAAATAACTATAAATATTAACTATATGATTTATATAAATATACATAACTAAAAGTAATACAGTAATAATTAATAATGTAAATAACTAATAATATAAAAATACTGTTTAAAATTCTAATTTAAAGATAAAGTAAAAAAACCAAATAACCCCCCCCCAAAATCACCCACAGTCTAATTCAGATTTCAGATGTTGTGCAAGCAGGTAGACTTTTTTGCTTGATACGTGCATAACAAATATGTGACAGTAAAAATATTTTCTTTTAGAAGGATGCAATTGTTTTAAAATCTTTTCCTAAATACATACAGCTTTCACTTACTCCTAATACTAAATCATAAACATGTAACGGATTTCCAAGAATATGTTATGATTCTAGTTCTGGCTGTTTCAAAACTGACAACAAAGAGAGACCCTTCGAGCTAGAGCTGGAATTTTACGTGCTTCTGGCCAATTCACGTAATGTACAGCAACCAAATCCGTACATAATGGATTCTTTCTGGTTAATATGCCTTCAAGAAGCATCCTGAAAGAGATCACATAAATTAATGCATTGACCGTGAAATCAAAGAGGATAATTGTTACAAAACGAATTTACACTAGAGAAAATGAAGCATTAAAAGGATGTATAGGAAGGAAAAGTATCATTGAAAAATGTTGGTGCTGTGGTAAGATACTTGGTTGTAGAAGAATCTGAGATACTTCGTGTAGTCTGTGTGAGAGATTGCGTGAAACAGTGACTTCTGATACTGAAGCACCAAGGCCTCCTGGCTTGCTAGGAAGGAAGGGTGAAAAAGAGGTAGTAATCCAAAGCATGAGAGCTAACACAAGATAGTATTGTGTAGGAAGCAGGCAGCATGGAACTTTTCATGTCACATTGCGTTTTGACGTAATAGGTTCTTCCCTGATGGACGCGTTTTAATTGCTCTCAGAAGCAACATTTTCACTTTCCAATTAAGAGTTAAGCACTCTCTCTGGTTTGTAGACTGTCAGGATAATGACTCTAAGCAGTGAGATAATTAATGTCCCTCTTACTTTCAACACTTGAATTAAAGCAGTTCTAGTACAAGTAACTCTTTATAGCATCATCTGTTAAAGCTTAACTCTTTCCTTACAGCTTGAAATAGTGGGTTTGCTATTTGTAGCAGAATAGAAATCTTCTAAGTAAAAAGTGGAAGACACTTGGTTCTGTTATGGAGCTTTGTTCAGGCAGACTGGTGTGACCAGGTCAGTTAGTAACCAGTGTATCCTCTACATGCAGTGTTCTTGGGAAATTCTTCAAAAAGCTTTGGCAAGGATATGCCAGGCTTCTCTGTAGTGGTCAGATAGTAAAGTTATTTGAGTTCATACAACAAAACTGAGAACTTAACCACCTTTCTTTGTAAGTGTTGTATGTAACCATCGTTTTAAAAAATACTGATGGAGTTTTCAAATGCCTTAGGTGCATGTAGGTATGCCACTTCAATATGCCATTTCTATTTGGGTCTGGTCAAAGGATGCAGAACTGCGTCTGAGTTCTAGATTTTGGGGATCATAACCTGTCAATTTTGACTGTTTATAAAATACACCACTTGCAGAGGCAAATTTCTGATACACATGAGCAATTGAATAATTGCAGCAGCAAATTATTTTTTTTCTGAAGAACAAATATAAAAGTGATCTCACTTTACTACATGGGAAAGGAAATGAAGGTTTATCAGGATAAACACGTTTATGCTAATACAACCACCTGTGGAGGTGATAAAAGTAAAACTGTATAGAAAGGGGCGAGTCATTTCTTAGTGAGAGTTCAAAGTTTTGTCCTGAATTTACCTTATTCTAGGCACCTGATGTCACTTGCAGTGGGTGTGGTAACACCTCTCAAAACAATCCCAGAGATTGATTCAGACCACTTACAGTCCACATCCTACTTGGGAAATTTAAATCTTGCTCTGTTTCTGGAGCTTAGAGAGCTGGAATCTTAAGTGGGGTCATCTAAACCAAGATCCTTTGTTTTGACTATGTGATTACTTCAGCTTTCTAGAGGTTGGGTTTTGTTGGTTTAGGCTGCTCAGATGTTGAAGTATTAGACAATCTGAGAGCATTTTTTGGCAACTGCTTTGTGTTACTTTTCCACAGTAATAACATACACGTGAGTGCATTTGTACAATATTTTTGTATAGCTAGGACTTCACAACTTCTCACCAGTAGCTTCATAAAATGCTGTGTATTTGTGATTTTTAATTTCTGATGAATGCTTGTTAATGACTGTTTTTGTAACAGCACTGTATTAACGCCTAGATACAAAAAACATTTGAGGATATGCAGATGTCATACGTGTAACTTGCATATTCATTAGTTACTGTGTGGGAAACCCCACTAATTACACCAGTACTTAAGTAATCATCAGAAAATAATGGGTAAAATCAATACCGTACTAGGCATTCCTAATATTTAATTAATAAGATTAGAAAAATATCTTTCATCTTCAGCTGTGGTAATCCCAAATATTTGTAGTCAGAAGTTCCATGAGTAGCAGAAATTAAGCCTGTTTCTGCTGGGTTTTTCTTAGCTCTAGTGTATTTTCTGTATGCAAAGCAACCTACCTAAAAGGTCCAGTGACAACCCGACTGTAATATGTTCAAATTTTTCACATATCCCAGAGCATACCCACCTCACACCTTGACCTGAATGTGTTTAGGGCTCCAGCTGATACAGTCACATCAGGAAACAATCCTTAAAAATTTTTTAGAATTAGAAAACCATGTTGAAGTAAGAGATTAGTAATATTTTTATTTTGGTGCACTGTCTTCCAGAGGTTCATTCTTCTTCCTTTTTCTTTCCTTAGACAAGCTGTATACAGTCTTCAATGTTTTTGATGATGATTCTACCTGCTGGAACTATCATGAAGGTGTTTTGTCTGTGAAAGTAACAAGAAAGGGGCCAGTTATTAGTACACTGGAAGCAGACTGGCTAGAATTAACCACATTTTACTACAAACAAGGATTGTCCTTAATTGAGTCTTTTGTACACTGGGAAACTTCTAAAGGTGAGTACTGTCCTGGAGTGTCATGTTTTTACTTGTTTATAGTGAATTACATAATTTGCAAGAAATAGCTCATGTTTGGCTCCTTGGTGTGAAGGGCAACGTGTAAACACATTTGGGTAGTCCTTGTAAATTTATAGAAACTGATACCTCGAAATGGAATAACTTGTTTTCTGGGAAGTTACAGCTCTGGATAATTGAAATTTCTGCGTTGTTTCATCGAATTGAGGATTCCCAAAGCAGGAAGGTAGTAGTGTAGTGTTATGATGAAATAACCCTTTTGTGTTAGTTTGTTTTTCTTTGGTTTGTTTTTGTTAAAGGAAAAGATAATGACGGAAAAAAGTCATTAGATACATGGTCCCCTGATGGTCTTGTTCTGCTGCTCACTGTAGATGCTGTGCTGCACTCTGTTGAATATTTCTAGTGAGATGAAAGAACACCTTGAGTTGTTAGGTTTAATGGTAAAGTAAGCACAAGTCAGACTTTCCGAGCTTCCTGCTTTCTCTGGCTTTTCCCTGGGCTTAAAAATTCTTTCCAGAATGCCAAATTGCACTAAAATTCAGCTGTTGATCCTGAAGTTTCAGGATGTTTCTGCAGGTTGTTCTGGTCAGATGTGGACATAGGCAGAACAGAGAAATCTGTTTTTGTTCTTGCCTTCAAGTGTAGGCAGATCCTCCGGGACCTTTTCACACAGCTGGAAGAGGGGTCTTCCCTGGTCCCTCCTGCTTCCCATGCTGTTCTACAGGCATCTGCCAGCTCAGTGAATACTCACATTGTTAACGGTGGTAGAGCTTCAGGCCACACGATTTCCAAATTTTCTTCTTCGTTCTGCCAGTTTCAGTTCATTCTCAGTTTTTGTTCTGGAGAGATCCTACTAGTTCTCTCAGAGTTCCTAGCCTTCACCCTCCTGACGAGGGGACACAAGCCAGTTGTCAGCAGTGCTGCTCCTAGCCCGGGCCCATTGCTGCCCACCCCACTGAGCCCAAAGCCTGCGCTTCGGCGAAGCTGCGAGGCAGAGCTGTACAACTGCTGACAGCAGGAGCAGCTCTTTATTGACTGAAGTATTTTGAACTTGGCATCTCCGTCGCTGGTAAAATGCGTAATTAAGAGATTCATTTGCATTTGAACTGATTTTGCCTGAAAGCCAGAAAATCAGAAGTGTTGCAAAAAATACTATGTAGCTACTGTTGTGCAGTTATTTGACAGTAATGCAAAGAATATGGTAGTACTCTAGTGTCGGGGGAACACACCGAGAGTCCGATATAGTTAATAGTTTCAAATTTTAGGAATTATTATAGTAAGTGTTGTTTGATAGCAAACTTGAAATTCATACTTCGCTGATGTGATACTTTGTGCTTGGATGCATTCATGTCTTGCTTGTTCTAAGTTGGTGTTCCTTTAGAATTGTCTCTGGCAGTTCAGTGAAAGCAAGCAAAACACTGGGTTGTAGTGGAGAGAAGTCTTGTAGAAAGTTAGTTGAAAAAGGTTTCAGATACCTTAATTTTTACAGTATTAAGGCTGATTATAGAGTGCAGTAGTTAAAGTGGATTTCGTAAGTCATTTCACGTCTGCTGCTTAAGTGAATTACACAAGGGCAGAATTATTGGGGGTTTGAGTAGGTTTTATATTTATTGTGTGTCTTATTTAATGCTTTTTTTCTGGTATTCTGATTTAAATTAACATGCATTCAGCATCCCCTTTGCAAGGCTTGGATTAGTAAAGGGCTTAAATAAAAAAAAAAGTCTAAAACAAAATCTTTGGATGTTAGATGATGCAGGTTCTTCAAAAATCAAACCCTTGGAATAAGAACTCTTCAGTATTCATTATTCTCTGTAGTTCAGTTCTGAGTGTGAATCACTGTTTCTGTAGCTCTGCAATAGTCAAGTCGGTGATTGTCAGAGGAACACAAGCACATCAGCATCAGTCCGAGGTAAACATAGTGAATTTGGCAGTTAACCCCTCTCAAACTGCATATTTTGTGCACAAACTGCATATTTTGTGCACATAAACAGTAATGGAGCAGTTTGTTTTGGTCATCTTTTTTGCTTTTAAATTATAATTCCTTTCTATTGAAGTCAGTGGAAGAACAAAGTTTCCTTCGGGGGAGGAGAGGTGAGAAATCAGACTCCTAGTTTTCAATACAGATTTTTTTAGAGCTGGAAAATAACTCTCTGGAGATCCGTTACGATTCACGGAGGGGTGTTTTTGGCAGCTGTTGAAATTAATCTTTGCAGCTGTTGTCCAACAATAGCTTTACAGTATTCCCATTCCCCTGTAGTGGTCTGCTCTCCTCTATGTGAATAACTATCCCGTCTTTTTAATACCCAGGTTGTGACTGACTTAGGGATTTCGTGCTGCCTCTTGGCAGCGGTTGGTGCTTCTGCTTCAGCCCCGTTTGGCTGGTATGTGTGTTTCGGTTAGACTTACGGGTGGGACGCTGCCGAATTAAACAGGGTATGTTCAAAGGCACAGCTCACTAGGTGGATGGAATTCTAGCCGATCAAGTGTCTGTAACCACAGTAAGAAATCCATTTAGCTACTGAGTTCTTAAGCTAAAATGTTCCTGAGGTGAACACTGAAGAGCTTCATAACCAAACAGAAGTTTAGCATCCAACAGAGGGAAATATAAAGTGCTTTTTTGGGGAGAAAAAGTATTTAAGCACTTGCGCTTGTTACTAAAATTACTTCTCTATGTCTGCATGTGCATGTAACTTCATCTTCCTCACTTTTGTTTGTATGCTTTTAGACTGTGAGGTGTCTTTAGGAGTAGTTGTCCTTCTATATACCTTTAGTGAAATGAGCAAATTTTAGCTGTTGCTGTAATAAAAATAAAACTACTGGATACAAGTCAGGCAGCTGCAGAAATCCACCTCTGGTTTGGACTGTACAGATGTTCTGCAGAGCCTGCAGAATTCTGTTGCCACCAGGATCACAATACAATGCCCTGTTTAAGGTAGGAGGAAGTGGTAACATAAAATGAAAAAAAAATAATAATTGTCAATTCCTAATAATTACCAACTTCTGTGTTCTTCTGGCGAAAGAGGATGCAGTCATAGAATCAGCCCAGGAAAGTTCTCTTTAAGCAGCCATTTGGATCATTGTAGTGTTTCCTCTATTTGTAGCTGCCGTGGAAGCTCTCGTGACCACAGAAGTACATGAGATTACAAGAAGCGCTTTGGCAATGTTTTTGCTGTTTTGCTTTTTCTAATTTGTGCTACCTGTCGTGCAGCAGTTTTGGTGGGCTTTTTTTGTTTATTTGAGGGGTTATTTTTCCCCCTGCTTGGTTTTGGGGTTTTTTTTGCTTTTTTTTTTGGTTGGATGGTTGGTGTGGGGTTGTTTTTGTTTGGTGGTTTTGTTTTTTTGTTTTGTTTGTTTTGGTCTGTGTTTGATTACTGCTATTAACAAAGATAAACTATTCTAATTGATAGAACAGGCAAGTGAGCTGGTTAGCCACACGTTTCTTTTTCAATAGAGGTGATTTTTGGCATGGTACACTATGAATTATCAAAATACTGTTGAGTGGATGTCTCTTGAGTCGATAACTGTTCAAAATTTAGAGTTCTTCTATCATGTTTGAAAAAGGATAGAAAAATAAATACTCTAATGTGGTAGGTGGCCTGTCCATTTTAAGTGTCTTGCATGAGCACTGACAACAGGTCAAAGTCCATGATTTTATAAGATTAGATATTTATTAATCATCAGGAGCTGTGCAGATAGTCATATGTTTGTGCCTTAAGCCATATATTTGGTTCTATGTACAATCATATTGTATTTATGTGTAGTTAAAAATAACGTGTCTGATATCTCTGCAGATGTGTGGAAGAGATATATATGCTTGCAAGTATCTAAATAATTATAACTCAAACTACATAAATCTGCTACGTGCAATAGAGTAAAAGATAGTATGAATAAAAAGTTGGTATTTTATGGTGCATGAACAAGCATGCTCAAAGAAGTGGGAATTCCTGGTTTATGTAGCACAACTTCAGTGCCAATCCCGTCATTTTTTAAAACCAGACCAGTTGTGTTCCCTGAGTTTCCTTTGTTTGCTAAGTGTGGGGTTTTTTCTTTAAGTTTATCTGCCTTCCTTGAAGCTGTGGCAAAAATAACCATCTCTGTGCAATATTGGAGAGGATTTAAATCTGATGTTCGGAGGTTGACGTAGTTTCACAGTTCAGATTTAGTTTGAGGTGGTCAGCTGCCGAGGTACATCTGCACAAAAGGCTTCCCAATGGCTCTTAGGAGAAGCAAAACTGGCAAACGAACCAACATTTGATGCACAGCTTTAGTTTGGGCCAACCGGATACTGTCGGGCTTCAACGAGTGAGTCAGGGAGTTGTGCTCTGAAACTTCCTTCCCATCAGGAATCTTCCTATAATTACTTCTGTTTCAGGCTTTTCCTGTGGCCCTTTATGTATTTATTTAAGTAACAGTAGCTAGGCTTTGCACTTCGTGCTTCATTTAACTTTATGCTCTCTCCCGCCACACCAAAAGCCACGCTTATTGTCAGGAGTACGGTGTGGAAGTGGAGTGAGGAGGGTTTGTGCCCATCTGCTACAGGGGCTGCGCTGAATACAGGAAATCGGAATGCAGATACAAGCATGGAAGCGGCTAATGATTTTGAGAAAATGAAAGGGTTGATAGTTCAATTTGTATGGAAAAGAGGGGTTTGAATAGTAAGTTGACTTGCATATTTCATCCAGTTGTAACTAGATGCAGAAATAACCAGAAAATTGAGTTATTTGCTGTCTCAGCTCATTTTGTATTAGAGTAGTGTTAATGAGAAAAAAGCATCCCATGTGTACATCTCGGTAAAATATCAACCTAAAATTTTGTATTTGAGTTTATATTTATCTTTATGTTCACAGGGGACTATTTGCCCAAATCTTTAGAAGGATTATTTATCTATGAAGAAGAAGGTGCTGGGGTTCCAGGTTCTAACAGGAAAGGAAATGATGCCATAGTTGTTGAACAATGGACAGTCATTGAGGTAAATTGGTGATTATTTAGCAATGCTATTTCCTATGTACACTTTTCTTTGTTTTTTTTTTTTCCTTAGTATGCTTGTAGCAGTGCTTGATAAACAGTTAGGATGGTTCCTTGAAGCCTTCTGCATAAGCTTAACTAAAGTCTTGACTGATAAAAACTAAGTTAGGCCTGTGGCCTTTAGTCAATGTGCATAAAAGAAATATGCCACAGGGATTCTGCCCTGATGTTTACAAATGTTCATATCAACAAACACAACCACCAGAGAAAAAAATGCTTTTAAAAATATATGTGCTTCAGATCAATTTAGACAAAATTTCAGCAAGTGCAGCTCTACTGACAGAGAGCTGAAGAATTTTTAAGGAAAAGGGGAAAGAAAATCGCAAAATCTAGCAACAGAACAAGAAAAAAATTGATAATGAATCAATTGAGTATGGTTTTCAGATGTGTACTCTTAGTAAAATTTTTATTGCTAAATATGGAAGACTTAATTTTTCCTAATAAATTTACATGTACTATCTTAGCATGGTACTGCAGTAAAATTACAAGATGATTGGTATGAATTCGTAATATCTGAAAGTAATTGTTGTTGGAGGATGCTAAGGACTGACTTTGGAAATATTCAGTGGTAAGTACATTTACCAATAGTGAAAAGAAACAGTGTAAAACTAAAACCTCTTATATTAAAAAAACCAACCAAACAAAAAAAAAAACCAAAAAAACCCCAAAAAACCAACCAAAACCAGAACAAATGAATGACCAAACCCCAAAAACTTAAGTGTATAGCTAGGTGAGATGCTTTTTTATTCAGGTGTGAAGCAAAAACCTAAATAGTTCAATTGAGACACCTTTTACGGTGTTCAAAAAGTTTTAGGTTTTCATTTAGCAACATGACAAGTGTAACAAGTGAGATGTGCTTTGAATGTCTTGCTGAATCAGGGCTCATACCTAAAGTTAGTCTGTTCTGTCTGTGCTCCTAGTCTTTTGTGGTCTTGAACTTTTCAAATTGTTTTCAGTTTGAAATGGTGAATCTTTACCAAACAATAGAGTTTGATGTCATCTCAAAGGATTATTTAGTTATAAATGAGGAGAGTCATTGTAATTTGTGTAGAAATGCAAATAAAACCTGTACAGAGTCTCTTTACTACTTTTTATAATTATTAATGTAGGGGTGTGAAATTAAAACAGATTATGGACCTTTATTGCACACGCTGGCTGAGTTTGGATGGCTCCTCACCTGTGTCCTGCCTACACCTATCATACGACATGACAGGTACCCAAACAATAGATTACAGCAGTTTTGATATGCATCTGAGAATTATCAAGTAATTACTTGCGTACTTAAATGTAAAAGGGAGAAAAAAGCTAGTAATGTTGACTGCATATAAAACTTGAGATGTAAATAGCATGACAGTGGAATCTTTTTTTACCACACTGTTTTAGGACTACTGACTTAAGTGAGTTTCAAACTAGACCAATAGTCCTAAATGTAAAATACTTTGTTTGTATTTAAACATTAGAAATTTTATTTAGGAAACTTTTTACTACATACCCAGTCCCCAGTGTTTAAATAAATTAGTAACATGTTTCAACATTTAAGACCTTGATGACGAGTTTAGACTGTAAGAAGTCATGTTGTCACAAGATAGTCATGCAATATTTTGCAAATTAGGGAGGAGACTGTGCTAATCTAGCAAATTATTGGGCTGTTCCTCCTCTTCTTTAATGTAGATACTACGTTTCATTTCAAATATAGTACCAAACTACTGGATCTCAGTTCTCTTACTGTAAAATGTATTTAGATGACTCAGGGGGGCTTTATATATATTAAAGAAAAACTAAATAACAGATCTAGATCCCCTAAAATGTTCCAGGTTTTCTTTTTTCTTTTCCTTTTTTTTTTTTTAACCATAATTAAATACTGTGGTTTTCTTTATGGCAAACTAAAAAACAGCGAATGAAACACTGGATTAAACATACACCTCTCTTTTTTTCTTTCTTTTCTTTTTTTTAAATTCTCCTCCCATTACATTAGGATTGCCAAGGTTTGAAACCAAACATATACTGAGGCATAGCTTAGAATTCTATAAGGACAGTGGAAAGAGTGGGTGACTTGAGTAATCTTTGGATCCAGACCTCACTGTATTAAATCAAGACAGCCTGAAAAATGGTGTGAATGAAAAGTTCTAAGAGAACGGCTCCAAGAGTAGAATTTTGTTCAAATAATTTGACATAATTAAATCAACTCGCCCAGGTGAGAAGGAAGTTTTTCTGCTCAGGAAATAGGTGTTAAGGGATTTTTTGGCTGTTTATTTTTATGGGTGGGGGGTTTTAGAGTTGATTTTAACCAGCTGCTTAAAAATTGTGGTAAAACAATATTGCACATTCTGCTATTTTTTTGAAGGGTCTCTGCATGTTTTGTTTTCTTCTGAAATTTATGAAATTCTGACCTTGTAAAGCTCCTGCTCCAGAGAGAAGCAGTTTTCAGAATCTGAAACCAAATGGTTATCCTTTAATTCTTCAAACAAAATTTCATAGTCTAAATGTATTATCATTGAACGTGGTGGCTTGTAAGGGTATGTGAACCACTTGTTTTCATAAACAGCCAAAGTTTTTGGCCAAATCTTAAAGCTTCGGAGTAAGCCTTCAGGATTTGGATCTACTTCTGGAAAGACGCGAGTAGACAAGGAGAGGGAAAGACTTTAATAGTTGTGATGCGCTGTGGGTCGTAGGATGAGAGAGGGCTTTTAACTCCAAACCTCTTCGATCGCAGAAGCGGTGTGGCTGTACCCGTCCCTGTAGGGTTTGGACAGCAGGGTCACGGTGATCCCGAGCAGCTGCTGGTCAACACGCTGAGTATCAGCTGGTGCTTGCCGCAGGGAAAACAGTCCTGTGTTGTACCCCACAGGTGGCAGAGCAATGGCAGGGCCATTTTAAAAGAAGTCAGGTGCTATAAAGCTAAAAAAAAAAAAAAAAAGGGGCTGTAGGAAGTGCTGACAGGTTAATTAGCCTGGACCCGTTCCTTGATTAGTAAGAAGGTGGTACACCAGGAAGATACTTAAGTTGCACTAGATGTCTGGAGTAGCCTTGCTTCCCAGATGTGGAACAACCAGCCTGTTCATAGCTGTGATCGTGCAAAATGGGGTTGTATCCTGGCCAAATCTGAAGTTGGATTCATTTTGTATCAACACTCGAATAATTCATACTAATAAAAAACATTTGTTTTCTGGCCTAACTGGCTGGATAGATGTCTTCATGAATTGTCTGGTATTTGTTGTCCTGCTGTGGCTTGTGAGATACTTTTGGATGAAATAGGACAAATCATGTTCTGTGTGCCTGTGGTGTATCTCATACACAGCTATTCAATTTTCTTAAAAAAAAAAAAAAAAAAGAAAAAGCAAAAAAAAAAAAAAAGCCCATGAACAAAAATTCCTAACTAGGAATCAAGAATTCTTCAGACTGCAAAAAAAAAAAAAGTCTTTCTGTCCTGATAGGCTAAGTAGTGATTGATAAATGCTATTTTTAGGCATTGATGTTGGTATTTAAAGAAGAGATGAAATTCTTGGATGGTTACTATGTGTCTGGTAGGAAAGATGCCATTACTGTGGTGGTGGATTATCCTAGGAATGCAAGTTAAATGTCTCAATAAAGAAGGACACTTTATGCTGCTGAACAGCTGGTCTTTTCTCAGACTTGAAACTCTGACCTCAAAACCCAGTCTGAATATTAACGCACTTCAGAAGCACAGGAAAAAAAAAAAAAAATAAAATAAAAGAAAAAAACCAAATGAGCAACATTTGAGGAAGATCTCACAAATTCACATTAAAAAAAAAATAAAAGAATTTGTATGAAGTATATAAAGAAAAACCTGTTTAAGTGTAAAACGTCAGCAAGGCAGCCTGCTTCCCATTTTTATTCACCATAATATTTTGCTTTGTTCTCTGTCTTCCTCCTGATTTATTGCAGAACTTTCCCTCTCAGATCTTCTGTGATCTGTTCTTAGCTGTTACAGCCACTGCTTGTCTCCAGATGAAGAGTGTGACCAACAGGGTAACACAGGTTCTGGAGTGTGACAGGACTGTCATGCGCTGATGTGTTCCTTGTTTGGTTTTCACATGGCTAGGATTTGAAGCAGTTTAAGAAACAGCAGGCTGTCACGTCTGTTCCTGTGTGGGTTTATTGTTTGAAGTTTTTCTTTTAACAGATGTTGCTCTCCATAAAATAAAATGTCCTGTTGCATGGAGTGTCACGCCACATGATAGCTGAACGTCAAGGGTCACTGTCCGGTTTCAGGCAGGGCAGCACTCTGTATGCCTGTTTAGTCCTTTAACTCCGTCTCAGTAGCTAAATTGTGTTGGATGCAGGAAACATTTCCTTGAGCAATGCTATCTCTGCTGTTACAAATAGAGCAATGGTAAATGCTGTATACTTGAAACATGCAGAGTTGCTATTTTATGCAATGTTGTTTGAAAAATACATGCTGTGGGGTTTTTTGTGGTCAGGACACTGTAAAACCCACAGAAGTTCCCCTCTTCTGTCAGTGATTCCATTTTTTGCAGGAATATGAGAGAAGTGCTTATGGTGCAATGTTTGTTGTGTCCATCCGCATCTTGGATTTAAATTTTGTCAGCAGTCAATAAAAAAAAAAAATGACCAAAAAAGCAGACTAAAAAAGAACAGAAGACAGACCCACACTAATATTAATGACCTAAAGAGGCTCCTGCATTATAGACAACTCTTACTTACCAGGTAAATGTCTTCAGGACAAGAATTTGACAGTAATTAGGCCAAATTCAGAAGCTATCTAGCAAGGATTAATAGGCCTTCTAAGAATTAAATCTAGTGAGTGGAAAAAAATGTTAGAAGATACTTTGCTAGTAACTTAGTGCTACTGCAGTTACTAATACGATATTATCATGAGTTTGTAGCATTTCATATGTTCGTGGTCTAAAATTAGTACTTCTAAGGTTTTAAATTTTCCATTAAACACATCCTTTAAGCCAGGAGACTTATTACTATCCCAGGCTGGTATCTGTCTCATAACTGAAAGTCTAGATGATGTGCAATTCCAAAGGAGCACAGAACTTCATTTGGGGAAATGCAAAACACCATTTTTGGGGGGGGGTTAATGGAATGGGTTAAAATAATTTATTACCTTGCTCCTTTTATTTGTATTTCAGAAAATTTTGTCTGACCTTAGTTCTAAGTGCTTAGTATATAAAATGTTCATGCATAAAATAAAAAAAAAAAAATCTGTAAAAATCAGAGCCGTTGGCAGTGCTTCTTAGCTTCCAGCTTGATGATTGTTTTGGGGGACTTACTAAATATATACGTGTAAGAGGACAAATATATTGCCCGTGCAGCATAAGCAGACAAGCAAATCACTGGTGTTTTAACAAAAGAGTCTCTGTTGCTCTTCATCCCTCTTAAAAGAAGAGACAGGAAAAAGGCTTCGGCAGCCTTTACTCTGCAGTGACCTTTATTTCCCCTCTCTGATGACTGTAGTCCCTGAAAATGGATGGGCAAGGCAGACTTGTCACAAGCGCTGCAAAGCAAGCAGTGCAAAAATACTGACTCGGTGGTTATTAATTTATCAGACAAACCACTCCAACTAAGTTTTCAAAATGCCCTGACTTTACAAGGCAGGTAGAGTATGTGGAAATGTGAGGGAAGCTATGGAGGGGCTTGCCCTAAGCACTTTTTCTCATTTAAATTCTGTGGAAATCCCACTGTCATTGAGCTCTTTGTGAATTAAGCTCATAGCCACTTTGTCGTGTGCGGCATTTTAATAAGGTCAGACTTAGAAAATTGTTAGTTTACTTATTGTCTACTCACCGTTGTGTCCTTTCTCTCTTCTAGTAGAATTTGTACAAGCTGTAGCTTAATGTTTGGGTTTTTTTCTGTTCTCTCATGGAATGCAGACACTGTTACAAAATAAGCAGCAGGCTCTTGCCCATGCCAGGGACTGTGCTCAGCTGTGTCCCTTGGAAGAGAGATTTCCTGGTTGGTACCATCAAAACAGACATACTGAGGCAGGGAGGGGTACCTAGCCAAGTGAAGTAAGGTTGCAGGTTTGCCAGTTTCCTTCTCATGACATAAAATTGTAACATGTTTTCTTTTAATGAATGCAGATTGTGAGGTGGGACTCTCAGAGTAGGAAGCCTTGTTAATTTAAGGAATCACGAGTTTGTTCTCCTGCCTCCTTGCTTTCGCCACAAGCTGGAGTTTAAGCTAGTTCTCCATTATCATCCAAGGAAGACATGCAAAATATGCCATGACCCCAGGTTCAGCTGGACTGAGAAGATTGCGAGGAGCCAAACACCATCGCAGAACCACTGTCACTGACTGTAGATCAGGTGTAGCTCAGTATGCTGGGAATAGCGTTGCTTTGTGTACTTTCTCAGAGCTTACTTCTGGAAGCTCTACTGGGACAGGCTGTTCATAGGCTCTTCCTGATCTCATAGGAACAGTTTTAATCCCTGATTTTTCATGGTGCCAGTCCCTGATGTTAAATATAAATTAATTCTATCAGTCATAGCCCTGGCGTGAAATGTGAATGTTACCTCAACTTCATGTGTGTGGTTGTTCGGATGGTGACATACCCATACTGAAGCACAAGCTTACATTATTTTAGTAGTTCTTTCTGTAATGTTATGCACAATAGTACTGTTTTATGATTGATAGATTAGGTGGAATTGTAAATACCTCAAATGAGCTCACTACATGTCTCTCTTGTGTTTCTGTGTTTCTGCTTTTCTTTCTACTGAAGTATTTCAGTGTCCATCCTTAAAGTCCATAAAAGATCTCATTGAATGCTACCCAGAAGTAGAAGTTGGGGAGAGAAGAAGAGTTTATCAAAATGTAGTATCTGATACTTGGAAGAGCACAGAAGTTTTTTAAACCCTCCCATCTTAGAGCTCTGGTCTTCAAATTCTTGGACACTTTCAGTGCCACATAGTCAAGCTTTGTAGTATATACACAATCAAGGTGCAGACTTTGTATTTCTGATGGAAAGGTGATGAAAATAAATCCATAAAAACTTCAGAGGATGTGTCACTGGTACTAAAAGAGTTTAAAACTTTTGAAACATCATATTGGTAACATCTAGTTTGGTCTTGAGGAATAACTTTGCCTTTTCACATTTATTTTTCTATGAGTATTTCCTTTTGAAAAAACTCTTTAACTGTACTGCTTTAAATTCTATCTACCACAACAGTATCAACATCTGTAAAGTCCCAGGACTAAAAACTAAAGTTCCTCTTTTTTTTTTTTTCCCTCCTCTATTATCTTACTGCTATCTTATCTTGTCCTTCCTATGCAGGTACCTCCCACATACGAAACAGCCAGTGTCATTTATCTCATTGTGGCTGTAGAGCTTATAAAAACTGAGCTGAGCCCTTTTATGTATAGGCAGTCTGACAGCAAGCTTACCCTGCTGTGTCAGTTAGATGTGATGTTACAATCAGAAAACACCTTTTAGTTAGCAGTAAGGAACGTTACTTTGCAAGTTTCATACCACAAAGTGTTGAGATATTTGTTGAAGCTGTGTATCTGTTGAGATTGGGCCTATTTGTTGTGGCATTAGTAAGCAGTAGTATGTTGGTGTATATTTGTCGGTGAATGGGACGTGGCAGAAAGACTCTTCGAGGCTTACTTCAGGCGTAAAGGTGCAGACTTTGATTGAAAGTAGGATCTCTGGTACTTAAACTGACAAGAGCAGACATGTAAAATAACTCTAATCATAGTAATACAATTCTTTTGTTCTATGCATATTTTCATGTATAATACCTTAACCCAGCTTTATGCTTCTATATTTAATTTTTTTTAAAATGTGATTACAAAACTGTTCAGGAATTAATAAACCAGTTAACACTTAGTAGTCTGTCCTCACTCATGGACTGAAGTATGTGCAACTTAGAGTTGACTCTGAAAGGTATGGGTGTGCTACAGTGACTATTACTGCCTATAAAGTATTGACATTATTTTCTTTAACTTTTAGTGAAGGAAATCTGGCCACAAAGCAAGTAGTTTTTCTTCAGAGACCTGTTATGTGCAGTTCTGCCATCCAGACACCAGAGGTAAGTAACATGTCTATGGTATTACAAATTAGTACTTCATATAGTGGTTAGGTACAGAAATGAACTAGACTTCAAAATTAATGGGGAAAAATGGCAGAAGAGTGTTTCACTTGAAACAGGTTTAAGTTTGTGGAGGGCTTTTGTGGCTGGACTCATCTTATTATTTTGTCAGCCATATACCTCTTAAATTAAGCCATAGAGAAAATCATAAGCATGCTAGAAACCTATTCTGTGCTGAGAAGTTACTATATCTCGGGTGGGTAAGGTTGGCTGTGCTGTGAGTATTTCTTTAAAAGTCTTCAGGAAGTCTTAAATGTTCCGATTCAAATCCTGGATCTCTTGCACAGAAGGAAACATTTTATTTCACATTTGTAGAATACAAGCACGAAGCTGTGCAAGGAGTACTGTAATCTGGAGGTTAATGGGGTGAAGGGCTGTTAGCTGGTGCTGCATGAAAGCGAGTGACAGAGAAATCAAAATTCCTGCAGTTGGACCTCTATGGCTCCTTGTTTCTTTTGAATAAGGCTCCCATAGTAGTGTTGTATAAAAATGCTTTGAGCGTTAATTAAGTGGCAGTCATCGTGTTCTGCTCAGTGAAAATCACAGCAGTCATTGCACCTGTATAGTGCTATAGTACATCCTGCTGTGGCCAGAGAAGGATGAACTACTGGTGGGCTTTTCTTTGCCAAGTCTTTCAACATCCCGTGATGAGTCTTAAGTTTTGTTCTTTCTGGTTTTCAATGGCCATTCAGCCTTTCTGTAATCAACATGGCTTTCCTGTGATAGTCTTAACCAGCTATGAAAACTGGACGTTCTCAGCCACGTTCAGCACCAGAGTAGTAACTTTACAAACTGTGTTATTCGTGGTGTTATATACTATTACAAGGTAACAAAACCTGGTCTCTTCTTTCTCCATCTGTATAAATAGTTCCACGAGTCTCTAAATTTCTTGCATTGGTACTTGATCTTTCTCTGTTCTTTTTACCTTCTACTCAGTCTGTGACCGTCATTTGTGTTTTCTGTTCAGAATTTTCTCTACTTGGTGTTCCTAAAACATACTTCCCCATTTTTTTTGTTCTTCTCCAGTCTTTTGCTTATCTCCAGCCTAACTTCCTTCTCACTGTGTCCCCTGATAATTACTACTTCCATGCCTGGAAGAACTCCATTCAACATGCACAATTAAAGTCCTGTTTAATTTTTTTGTCTCTGCTGCCATCTCAATTCCCAGTTAGTTCTCGTACACTATCTGTAGTTTGTTTCCTCACTTACAAAATCGGAGCTTATGCTTTTTTCTCTTCAGTGTTCTGTGTAGTCTCCCTTGCCAGTTTCATAATCTGCTTTTCCATTCATACCCTTTTCTGAATCCTGCCAGTTCCTCATAGAATGGCTTTGCCTGGCTTTGTAGTCTTTGCATTCGTTCCTAATACATTTCTGACAGCATGTTTTGGAACATAATTTTGGTATCAGTATTGTAAATATATAAAACCTCATTATGTCAGTCACTATCAAATGAAGTCGTGCTTTTCCTGATGCTTCCCAACTGTTTTTTAATACTCTGTATAAGGGCATAGACTCCCAATATAAATACTCTTTCCTTGGTAAGGCATAGTATCTCTAACTATAAGCATCTCTTAAAAAGGCAACATGACTACATCTCAAAATTTAGAATGGTTGAGACTGGATTCTGCCAAGAGAAGTAATACAAACCAGTACTGTAAAAACATTCGGTCTGAGGAACTGAGGAATCTTTGAGATGGGGTTTAAATTAAAAATAGGAAGCATTATGCTCACATTTTAAACTCCCTCACCCAATTGTGATGTGATCAGCAGCTTTGGTTTATGCAAATAAAATGGTGTGTTTTGTAGTTGTTGTTTTACTTTGTTGTAATGGGAAACCTTTGACTAAAGCATTAACATACTGGAAGTGAACAAGAAATAGCTGATTCGTGGCCATTTACATCAGGATTACTGTGTTTAAAATCTGAGCAATCTTAATATCTAAATGTGCTCTTTAAGTACCAGTGGATGTTTTACTTCACCACCAGGAAATTTCAGTATGCTGAGATCATTTTAGCTTGGGATAAGTAGGTAATTCAGGCTGAAGCTGAAACGTTTAGCAGAGTAACATTTTTTTCCTTCTGTTTTTCTAATTATGTTGTTTTCCCCCTACGTTTTAATCCTTCTACTTCATTACTTTTTTTTACCAAAAAGTCCAAATTGGCGAACAGCGTATTACCAACATTACAGTTTGAATTCATAGATTTGTTAGTAATACCTAGCTGGTATAGAATGTCATGCTAGCTTTGAAGTGAATAGCTAGATTTTGGGTGCAAAACAAGCTACTGAAACTTGAAAGCATTAACTTTTGCTTCAGAAACTTTTAATATGTTTATTTACAATGTCCCCTGGACATTGAGGATACAGCTGTACAAACCTTTATCAAACACTTGCCATCATTTTAGCAAAAAAGTTTAATTCCTGTCATTCTGTATTGTTGGGCACGGCGTCTTCATTTTCATTGGTACTGCATATCTTTCCATTGGTGTTCAAATTACATTAAAGCTGCTGTTCAAAAAAATTTTCACATCCACTACTTAGGATGTTTTTGAAACACAGAAATATTTAAGATATCTAAAATGTTTTAAGTTAAAAAAAAAAAAAAGGTTGCATCACATGTTTATTTAAGCATACCTTTAGCAGGTTTGCAACTTGGATGCCTTGAGAAGAATGCTAACTATGAGAGAGTCAGAATATGAACCCACCAAGGCTCTTCAATTACTGAAATAAGAAAGCAGCCTGCTACAGGCCTTCTCAGACATGTAATTATCAAGCCCCCAGAGCCCCGATCCCATCACTTTCCAGCTCTCCCAGTGCAGCGGGGTCTGACTGTGGCAGGAGCTTTGCCCCACAGGCAGGTCCAGCCGTTGGACCTCTGTGTCTTGCGTTCTGCAGAATGGCAGCACGGGGTGTGGGTTGCTTTGTGTACTCAGGATTATGTTGGTTTTAATTGTTGGGTCGAAGTTAGCATTGTCGTCTCTAAAGGAAGTTTTGCTTCAGCAAGAATTGAGGGGAAAACTCCCATTACCTGGTCTTTTATTCCCTCGGGGTCTCTTTTCTGAGGAGGGTGTATTTTATGTTGTCACGGTTCATCTCTGCCTTCTGTATTCATGGGATAGCACATTATGACCTGGTTTATGATTTACATAATGGGTCAAAGGCCACTTGGATTAGAAGGGCCATACTGTGTCCGTGGGCTGTTTATCACATACCATTTGCTTTTCTAAGAAAACAGTTGAGAGGAGGAGATAACAGAATTGAACCGCACAGTACTCGAGCGTGTTCTGTTTGGTTTTTTTCTTCTCTCTTTTTACGTTTATTTCCCTTAAGCAGACTTCTCCATCCTCTTACTGTGGCATCCAAAGGTTATTTCCTTCTGTTTCTCCTGAGGCAACACTGTTTTCCCGTAGCGTAATTTCCCAATGTCTCCTGTAACAGCTTCCCTAAATACATTTCCTTTAACCACAAGGGCCATTGTTTTTGGGTATTTTCACTGTTTCAAAAAGATTTGAGAAAAAACTTAACAATGTACAGAAGGGGGACACACAAATTGCCAGAGCATGGCAGAAACAATTGTGGGGAGTTCTTGTTTTCAAAGTGTTTGCATTTGTGCAGATCCCCCTGCAAGAATGCTTGCGTCCTTCACCACCAAAACACAGCGCTCTGCTGAGGCTGGATTCTTCACTAGCTAGATGTCCTTCTCCTGTGGGCAGTGCTGTGTCCCCTGGCAAAGCTTTTCCTGGTTCGGTAGTGCTTGTGCTGACAGCAGGGCTCTGGGCAGCCAGCCCCGGCACTCCTGCCTTCCTGGCCCTGCCTCTGTTGTGGCCCGAGGCACTGACCTCTTGCCTCTGGGGGTGCTGCATCGTGACAGAGCCGAGTACCTTGGGTAGCTCCTGGTGCTACAATGAAATAAACCTTTTTATTTATTTGTAATGCCTCAGAGGACCCTTAGCATAGCCTGATAGGTTGGTTGTTTGCGTAAATCACAGTCTGCTTACTTTTATTTTTTACATTGGTAGCCATCGCTGCAACCAGAAGCATGTCAGAAGATCAAGGCTAATGTCAGACTCTCTACTCACTTCTTCATGTGCAAGGTCCTTTAGATCCCCCCGCACACTGCGGTACAGGATAGCTGCTGACTTCTGTCTGCATAGATCCACCATGTGGATTTAATGCAATCCTCAAACTCGCCGTTATCTGAGGAGGCCTTGGCAGGTCTTCATGGGCAGAACTGGAAAGATAAGAAAGCACAGCAGTCTTGCCATGAGATGGGTCAGTAGGAAGCCTTCAGTCCTATGACACAGTTAGGTCACGCTCCTGAAGAGCTCAGTGCTGACGGAGTTTGACATCTTCATCAAATATTGCACTCTTTGTTGAAGCTTCTAGACAGAGCTGTGTTTGGGGAACTGATCAACATGCACTGACTTTCAGAGCAGCTTGCAGACGAGGGCACTAGCCAGATGTTGGACGTGGTGGTCTGTAGGGATGCGAGTAAAGGAGAGCGAATGTCTGCCTGCAGTGGCAGCTGGAGGTGGTGGAGCTGTGCCAGCTGCCTCTCACCACTGCCTGGCCCCCCACCCCTCCAGGCAGGAGGGACTTCTGCAGCTGAGAGGAACCTGACAGCAGGAGCTGTGCTGCCCTGGAGCTTTCATCCCTGCAGAGCACAAGGAAGGGCAGCATGTGCACATAGATAAAGCAGAAAGCATCAGAGGCAGGGGTACCTTAGATGTGTATGTTAGGCACAGAAATCATGCTTTCTCAAACAGCTGATTGGAGCGCGGATTAAGACTTGTAAATAATCCTGGATCTGCCGAGTACTACATAAGAATCAAGCACTGTTGAAGTACTTTTTCTTAGCATTCATTTTTGCTTTCTTGAGTCTCATCTACATCTTGTCGTCTTTGTCTCTCTCAAAATGTATTTATAGAGAACAAAAAACTTATCTGTCAGAGGCTTTTTCTCCAGAAAAGTTCATAGTTTAAACCAGAGTGTTAAATGCTGCCCTGTGTTAAAATGCAGCTGACGTTAAATTAGTGCATGACTCATTGTAAAGTGCTTGGCTTCCCTCCTGCCCCCCTCCCCAAACAAGCTAATGTTCAAACATCCTCTTTTATTTCAGAGGAAATCCTTAAGACAAGTTACTGGGGAGGAAAAAGGCAAAGTCTGCAGCAGAAGTGTTGGATTAGACACAGCTACCTCTTGCCCTGTAGAAACTGGACAACCATCTGATGAGTTTCACCTCGCTCCTTCTAAACAATGTTGGATCAAGGAGGGATCCTCCCAGTATGGAGGCTTTCCAGGATTCAGTAGCAGTGATGGAGTATTAAGGGAACTGGATGATGGACAATTTGATCAGGAAGATGGAGTCACTCAGGTCACATGTATGTGATAACGTAAGTAACTGTATCAGATGGACATGTACATAATTCACTTTAAAAAAATCAAAAACAACAAAAAAATCCCAACCCAACATACTACTTCAAATGCATTGGTATAATCCTATTACTTTTCCCAGACTCCTTTTGGTTTTTTGTCTGTTTCTTTGTTGTGTTAATCCTACTGTAGTAATAATACTACTGCAAAATAATTTGGTTTTCTGTCTCTCTTTAATAGAGTAACTACGTGACTGGGTGCTCTGCTAACTTGTTAATGCTTTTGACAAGCAAGGAAGCAAATGCTGCAAAACAGTGACAGTTTGAATTGTGTGAGAGAGAAAAGAAAGAGGATGTGTTTAGTATATTCCACAAGCTGGAGGAGTGTTGTATTTGTTTTTTTAAGGGTGTTGTAAATACTGGTGGGGAAAATGAACTGTCTGGTTGTTGTTAAGTTTTAATGTAACTTTCACTTTACTTGCCTTGCATGAGTTCAAAAGCCTAAAGAAATTAAGTCTTACGCTAGAGTGTTTAGGCTGTGTTCAGACCTGGCACATACAGAAAACCTCTGGAGGCTGTAGGCAGACACTTACTCCTGTAATATAACATCACGTATGCAGGTTTTACCGGCGTTCCTTGTACATCTAAGCCAAAAGCTATCTGAGCATATAGCTTGTATAATGATGTATTCATAATTTACTTACAAGTGGAAATTAAGAACCACCCACCCCCTGAAAGATAACTTGCAGTTTCTGAAGAAGTAGTTTGAGAAGCTCACTAAAGCAGCATTGACAGCAGTGTGCACAGTGATGCTGATAATGCAGAGGAGGAAGGAGGCTAAACTTACTAGGCAATATTAGATCATAGACTATACACAAATATGCTGATGTATATATAAAAAATTTATCAGCTGAATGTATGTCACACTGGGTGAGGTGTGCATCAAACACATGCATCAAACACCAGAAGGAATGTTCAGAGGACGAAGTTGCTGAGTTTCCATCCTCACCGTGGGGAGGAGCTCCTTGCATTAAGGGAGGTTGACACTGGCAGGGCTCTGTGGGCAGAGGCATGAACAGGAATTATTTTTACGCTGCTGTCTTGAAATTGCATTTTACAGAGGAGTTGAATAAAAATGCATCTCCAGAAGGTAAATGTGATGATAACTAAAAACTCCATCTTTCAGTTAGTTTTGGAAGCAAAAGATGGAAAATAGTTCGGTCAAAATGAGCAGTCGGAACAGAACTGAGCAGATGTATTCACAACACTTCTCTCGGTGTTTGCAGTGCAGCACGTGCATCGCCCAGGGATTTTGGTGCCTCTGTGTGTGTGCTTTACATTTAAGTACAGCACCCCACTCCCCTGGTGGGGTATCCCAGCAGCTGCCGTGGGAGCCTCCTTGTCCACAGTGGCAGCTGCTGGCACCAAAGGCAGTGGGCAAATTAGTACAGTGACAGGAATGCCAGTAATGTGACTGCAAACAAGCACCCCAGGAGATGACCAGGACAGTGGAAGTCAGACTGTGATCTTGGTGGCAGGGAGCTGTGCAGAAAGAAGGCTGGCAAAAGCTGCTTATTTCAGTAGCCAAAAAGTAACTCATGAAAGGAAAAGAAGAGTTACACTTGCTAGGATAAGCAAAAGTAGTACAAAGCCTTAGTGGTATTTCAGTTTATTTTTACAAGGCAGGGGAAACCCTTTCTACTTGCATGGGTGTCATAGTGGGAGCTTGAAACGATTATTGCTTTGGAGCTGCATCCCAGTTTCATTATGAAATTGTAGGCAGGCTTGTTTGGTTTTTTCACTTTGGAAGAGCAGCTCTAACAACTGTTTGTGGCAGGTTTGGAGTTGCTTTTTTAAAAAAAAATCATCTATAGCCCTGGAGCTGGAAACATTCTTTCAGCTTGGTTTTCCTATTGCACATTTTGAAAAGGGCAGCTTCCATTTTCTCAATTGAATTTTTCAAGAAAAATGCTGGCAGCCTGGCAGGATAGTTCTGCATTGTGACTGTTCTAAGAGCCAAGTACAGCCGGTAGGGCAGGAGGAGGACCGTGCACACTGCGGGGAGCGATGAGGGCGCAGAAGTACGCTGGGATAGCACGCATGGTAAGAAATCCACTCTTGACAAGGCTTCTCTCCCTGCTTTCCCACCAGCATCTCAAGGTCACGGATGTGGGGCACAAACCTCGCGTTCATTCCTTATCTGGGGGGGCATCACATGGAGGAGGATCGCCCCACTAATGGCAGGGTGCTGGACTGGGTGGTGCCTCACACAGCAGTCTCCTCCATGGAAAAAAATATGAAGATACACATGACATCTGTCTCTGGCAGAAAGCCAAGTAACTCTAGCAGATTAAAAATGGGGTAACAGCTGGTCTTGTGCAACTTGGAATATGTTGCTCTACTTGAAGTATTTGTCATGACTTATCCAGAACTCGTGCGTGTGTGTGTGTGTGTGTAATTTTAACTACTGGTGATCCTCCATACAAGTCAAACTTGTAAAACCAGCAAAAATTCTTCAAAATCCCCTAGCAATTCTAAATATTCCAAGTTAAAGCTCTCAAAGTACAACAAAGAAATGACCTTTTGTAAAGAAGTATCCCTGCGTAAGATGGTTAACAGTAGAGAATCCTAAACCAAAACTGTACTACAACTGTTTAAATAAGGTACAATGTATAAATTAATAAATTGAATGCAGTTAATCTTTCTAGAATACATTTATTGAATAAAATTTATTGAATAAAAAGCATCATTTAACTTTTAACTGAGATATTTTTATATCAGCTGTTGAGAATACAGAAAATTCAAATAAATCAGTACCTTCTCTTAAAAGAACTTTTCCCCTTACAGTTAGTGGGATGTACACAAGGGAGATTCTGATTTGAAACAAGGGTAGAAACTGAGCGTGCTTTGGTTGTCTGGTACGTTCTGGAATATGCCCAGTTTTAGCAAAAAAGGCTTTTCTTCTTGAAGTGAAATATTCCTTTTCAGTAGCCCAGTTTTAACTGTGCTTCAGTCCTTCCTCAAATCTCACAGGTATTGACTGTGCTGCAAACCTCTGAATTTCTTCCTGCTCTCTTTAATTCAGTGTAAATATGCTAAACCGTTTGTTCTGAACCTGCTCAGTGATTCCTGTGTAGTTAAGGACAGCTGGGTTTTTTTAATGCCATTTGTTTCACAGTATGTACAGTTACCTCTGCTGTAGAAACTTTAACCTTAGATTGTCTTCCTAGCTCTCTGTTGTCTTTCACCTCACAGGGCTACATTTAGGCTCTGTATTGGAAAAAAACAAACAAAATATAATTCTTCACCTGGGGAAAAAAGGTCAACCTGCTGGGAGCCAAGATAGAGATCTGTAAAGCCAGTGGCATGGAGAGGGTAGCAAAGGAATAACTTCCTTAGCATTTGATAGAGGAACTCGAGGGAATCATGGCAGCAGTGAGCAGCAGGTTTGAAATGAGGCACGGCAGCTGTTTGGCTAATCGTAGAACTCCTTGCTGCAGGGTGCTGTGTATAAAACTACATGCATTTAAAAGATGACTGAAAAATTCCCAAAAGGAAAGAAAGCATTGCCCTATTCTCTCTGAAAGCCACTGAACCGGGAGCTGCTGTTGGAGACTGGGAAAGCTGGTCTGACTGACTGTGTGCTTGTCCTGTTCTTGAGGTTGCACTAAGCACCAGTGCTTCATCCCTGGTGGGCAGGTAGCTCAGAGCGTTCCCTGCTGCAAGGCTTTCTTTCCAAAATCGGGGAGAGTAAGTTGCTTGCTCAGCCTGTGTGAAGAGTGTGCAGGAATTACCTGACTTCATGCACTAGCTGAACACAGAATAAGCCACCCATCTTCCTGGGGCTTGAGTGCTGAAACAGAAAAATAATTGAAAATGGTTCTGAAATAATGGGAAAATCTTCTATTTTGTTTTTTGTAGTTAAAAATTCTGAAAGCAAACTTTTTCTTCCTTGGAAAAGTGAAAAAGGGGAGGGTGCCTCTTCGGTATAGGGGATTCTCATTCAGGCTACTTGTTTCATCACCTGGTCTTACACAAACGATAGCATTCAGGTATGCCTTCAGTAGTGTTGTGACCAGCACCATCCATCAATTAAACTAAGTTTGTAAATCAGAAGAGGTGTCAGAAAGTTACTCTGGCAAGACTTCTTTGTATGCTCCTATTACATATGTGTACATATATACACATACTGTTCAGTTTTTATTTTACCAGAACATATTTTACATACTCATCTTTTTATTAAAAGAATTGCAAGTCAGACTTAAGCATGGATGCATTCCCTGACCAAAAAAAGTAAGTACACTTATTTATTCAATCACAGGGCTTCCGTGAGGAGCCTGTGGTCTGAAATGTAATGGCAAAGTCCCTTACCTGTACGTGACTGCAACTCTTAAAAAGAGCAGAGAGAGCAACCAGTGCTGGTTGTGAACATCTGCAAGACTGTTTATGCTTTCTGATGCTTTAATTTGTGTGGAGAGGAATTACTTTTCTAGTGTTTACAAGCAGGAAGAAAAAATCAGCTGTAAAAACACTGTTGTGCCTTGCTTGGAATTGTCAGAACACTTTATTTACATACCTGGTCCACTGCAATAAACTGCTGCTTAGCTTCTGTGTTTCTGGCTGATAAAATACTATTTTCTTTCTGTAAAGCCAAGATCTTTTCTATAGTTCTGGTAGGAGGCTTCTCACCATTAAAAGTACTTACCAAATCAGCTACCAGTTTCTTTATTACATTTGTCTCACACTGGCATTACATGCGTTAGACCAAGGTATACCTTTCCTTCAGCTAGAGTTACTTTTCTGCAGTGTTGTCTGTACGTCCATACACTCAGGAGGGAAAGCTTCTTAAGGCTTACAGCCACCTACGAGAAGCTGATCAGGTTTTCCTTGTTCTTAGTATGTTAACCTTCTGAAGGTAAAAAGGGCAGGCTGCTGTCTTGACAATTCCCTATGGCTTAATTTAGAGAACAGCGTTAGTTAGGATTCAGGGATTTTTTTTTTTTCAAAGCCCAATTCCTGTATTAGAATTTAGATGACTGGAATGAATTAAAGCATATTCCTGACCTCCAGTAAGCATAACCTGAAAGAGACAAAGTGGTTCAGAGAAACTGGTCTGCTGAAATGTTCTGATCTGCTTAAGCAGATAAACTGACAACACGTGAGAGAACTGAAATCTTGAAACTAGCAAAATCACTGTGGCTGACTTGCTGCAAGACAATGCTAAGCCAAACATCAGGAAAGACCTCAGTGACTAAGGAAAAAGCCATTTGAAAGTTACTCTTTGCTTACAATACAGCCTTGCATCTGTGATGTGCTGTCATAATGTGCTTATTTTGGTACCTGGAGCGTCCTCTTCCAGCTCTCCCTTACTACTTCTCTTAATTGTAGAACCAGCATTTTGTGATTCGAGAGATGTATAAATTCGAAGTCTGACTTCAAGACACTAATGAGTATTCTACTTTTGAAAGAAAAAATACAACTTCTTCAGCACACCTTGTAGCAGAGATGGGAGAGCACCGAACATTCTGTTGGAAGTACACAGTTGCCTGCATTCTTGGACAAGATGAAAAATGAGAATAACTTGCCAAAATATAGCGGTATGGATAAAGAAACAGTTTAATTTTATCCTTTTTTTTTTTTTTTACAATATAGTTCAAAGACAGTCTCAGTTTCCCTATTATGTAGAGTCTAAATTAAACCTGTTAATATTTATTAGACAAATCAATGGTTTGCTTAGGCTAACTGAAGTTTTATGGTACCATTCAGGCACATGTGTGTACACAGTACTCATGTAAACAACAGCAAGGGAAAATACAAGCAGTGTTTCACTTAGGCCTTATATAATCAGCTTAGTATATAGCAAGTCAGCTTTACAGTGCAAATCTGAATGAGAATAAACAGGATCAAAACTTCCCGAGTTTTGTTTTGAAGTGAAACTCTTAAAGCATAAGAGGAAGAAAAGAGGTTTAAAATTTTAATGCAGTCCTGAGCACCACATCACTTTCTTCAATTTTGTAGAGGAAATGTAATTAGCAACACCAGTTACATGGGTTTGCCTGTCTCAGCCAGTCACCGTGGCCAATACGAGCATGCAGAGTAACTGTACAGAACCACACCTGGGATGGCTCTACAGCCGGCTGGAACAAAACTAAATACATTTTACTACCTCGCGAATACAGTCCTCCTACCTGCAGTACAAACTTCGAGATACCTATCAAAATCAAGTAATCTGGTCTATACAAGGCAAGTTACAGCTAACTGTATAGACAGTGACTAAAGCTACTTTCACTCGGACAACATCTCATGCAATTACCCTGCTGACAATTAAATACAGTGATAAACAGGAGACAAAAGGGGCTGCTGAAGAATACAGCTGTTGAAGTACTTAAGCTTAGTCTATTTTCTCATTGTTTAAATTCCCTTTACATCCAGGTGGTACAGTTGCTTGAGGTGTGCTTGATTCATATAAAGAAAAATAGAATTTAAGGCATGTTCAGTATATTACGACAAAAGACTTATTAAAAATAGGTGGACTCCCTCCTCCTTTCCAAGTAAGTATAACATAGAAAACAAAGTGTAGATTACCAAAAGCAGCTGAGTTAGCCCATTCTGACCTGCTTAAAGAAATAAAGAGGGCCCCTGGCAACCTCAGAGAGAAACAACCAGCTAATTCTCAAACAGCTAGGCAAAAGTCATTTAGCATAAGAACCCTGCTAGTGCTTTCAGACCCTGCATTCATGTATGCTTAGCTGTACATCTGCTATATTAATCTCCAAAACATTTAATTCTATCATTCCAGACATAACACAATTAAGCAGCACTCATGGAAATTGTCAGTTATTGCAAATCTGCAAACACAACTTGACCTAAACATTTGATAGGGAACAGAAGCATGAATCCACATCTGTCAAAGAATGTAATTCAGGTGGACCAGGAAAAACAAATGAAGGTATGCTGAAAACACAATTAACTCTTGCAATTTCAGGTACTCAGAAGGCTGTTACTATGAATACAAGCAAAGACCATGCTAGTGTGTTATGTAGTGTAACATGAATATTTATGAGGTATAATCTGTAAGCAGTTGCTATAAATATGCACAGGTATAAGCCATCGACTTTTCTGCCACAGTTGTTGTTTAGAGAAGTTGCAGACTGGAGAACAGCAGAAGACAGTGCAGAACCTGTCCCCTGCTGTACACAAACCTCCACTGTTAACAAAAAAAAAAAAAAGTCCAGAAAGTATGTTAGATGTATATCAAGAATATATATGTCCAATAGCATACTGAAATTATCCTTTCCGTATTACTAATACTATAGATCCTATTAGTATTTGGATATACGCATACAGGAATGTGCACATCCAAAAGTAAATCTTCAAAGCCATCTTAAAAAAATAAAAGCTAAATTAGGAATAAGCTACACTGCAAGAAGATTCCTGAAGAATTATATATTTAAGGTGATAATCTTTGAACTAAGACTTAATATAGCTACTGCATTAAAAAATGGCTTGCTGTGCAATCTTAATCTCACTTTTTTCCCCACCCAATCAGACACCTCTTCAGGATTGTGATTCAATGATTGTTTAGCAGCAATTTTAGAGAACTGTAAATTCTTTTATTAACAGGCATTATAAACAGATACTACTACTTTTATTTAAAAACCATGAGTGCCACATTGATGAATATACAGCTCATGAATAACTTAAAAAGTATTTCCCATATTAAAAGGCAATGCACACAGCATACAAAAAGTATACTAAACAAAGCTATGAGGATACGTGATTGAAGTGTCTAAAATGGTATATACAGTACATAATTAATGTTTAGATTCAGTACAGACTTCTGTACTGCCATTCCCATCATGCCTCGCTCTCCCCTGACACTGAATTTTGCACTTCTTCCTCCAAAATTGGTACAATCAGGTTATCCTTGGACATCAGATTATACTTCATCACAAACTTAGTGAACCGGTGACACAAGAAAGTTTCATTCTGGAGATGAAAAAAGGGGAAAAAACAATATATGCAGAAGGAATATTTCAGACAATTGAGGAGAACACACTAAAAAAACACCTGCTTATATGTAATTGCCTCCTTAGATTTACAAGCCTTAGAAGTAGTAACACTTAAATAGCAAATTTATATTACTACTTTTAAATTGTTACTGCTTGCTATTAGTTTACTGTAATTAACAAAAAACCCTGCTGACTTTCAGGCTTAAGTCACAGCTCAATTCAGCAGCACTTAGACAAGAGTATGTTCAAGTAGCAGTGCAGTCCTGATCCACCCTCCCAAAGACAGGTTTAAGGTATGTGAACCTCCTCCTACACACACCATCCCCAGCAGCACGGGGCACAGCCATCCCGCAGCTGTTCCAGCAGCCTTCACTGGGAATCGGCAAAGGTTTCCTCTTACATCCAGCTCTAGCCCCTGTCTCCTTTCCATCTAGTACTTTCTACTTTTCCATTAAAAAAAAAGTTGGAAGTTACTGGAGGCACACAAGCTGCCACCAGTTACTCTCTCTGTGGTTTTACTGTTATAATTCCTTAGCTGTTTTGTAACACATGCAAACAGGAAATCATATATGTAAGCTGTACAAACTGCACCAAGTGCATGAATGCATTCAGGAATCTGTAGAACAAGACAAATTTGAGCTGTCTGTACAAGATCTCTCAAATTCTGGCCTTTTATCCAATTAGAAGGGAAACCTTAGCTGGGTAAACTTTATATAATAATTTTCATTAACATATATGTATGTGTAATGCAACACAGCATTTCAGTTATTATAAAACTAATTACTATAATCAATACTTTTGTTTGAATGCGAATCTTCTGGCAGGACTAAAAGAAAACGTGTAATACGACTGTGTCACAGCTATAACGTCCGTAAACGCCCTTCTTTCAAGATGTAATTTGAAACTACTTACTTCATATTCATCAAATATCTGCCGGTGATGAAAATAAGCGTGTGAAAATATTCTGTAAATCCTTCGGCACACGGATCCTAATTTGGCTACAGAGGATTCCTTTATGCTAACCCTGTAAGCACCAGGAGGAAGGTTACAAAACAGGTCTACTGGAATGACTACTGAGATACATGCTGGTATGAATTCTCATTTTTACATTATATAACTGCACACAAAATTTAGACTTAAGTGTTGCGGATACCTATGTCTGCATTTGCTTATTTTTGGAAGGAAAATAAAAACGTTGGTGCACACTCCACATTTTACAGTCATACTCTGGCTGCAAAAAAAATTGTGCCTGTAGTTAAACTTCATCAGTTATTCTGGTAATGGCTGGATTTCTGGTTTCTAGCATTGACGGGCAAAGGGAGAAAGACTTCCAGTTGTACCTCCTCGCCAACACTGGCTTCCTAGAGAAGCACAATTTTGACTTCTCCAATCAAAAATAGGTTTCCGTGACCCGATATGTGCGCTGCCCATTAAGTACACTGAGTCTTCTGTGGTCACTGATGTCCCACAGTAGACTGGTGTTGGCTTCTGGAGGCTTTCGGTGCCATACTGTTTTAAGTCCTTCGAGTCACTGCATCCCTCTGAAAGCCAATCTGTTATTTAGGTTGATACTACTCCAATGGAAGCCCCATAACACACACAGATATTAGTAAAACAGTTTCCACCTAAAAAGCACCCGTCAGCTCCAGTAAATGGCAAACTATTCGAACAGGTAGGAATTCTTCCTTAGCTTAGAAGTGACAGTAGGTCTACCAACAAGTGACACATGCGGGACTGCTGGTATTTTCAGCCGCAGTCCATGAAAAACGCATTTATGCCTTTTGGTGTGCTTTGTAAGTGTTTAGGTGCCACTTTTTCCCTCCTCCCAAGTGAACGCGTTTTTACCTGCTAGGGAAATATTTATTGCTATTCAGAAGACATGCAGCTCCATCAAGCGTGTGTCTGGTGTAGTCTATAGCAGGACACTACAAAAATAAGACAGTTAGCACACGTTACGAGTGCATGCATGCATAAACATAGTCATAAAACTTGTTTCAAGAGAAACATTTTAATTATGGTTCCTGGTGCTTTTAACCTCACTGATCATTTTTATTCCCAGAAGTTTCACATAGCTTCTCTGAAGGTCTAACTACGTTTCCTCCTTAAGTGAGCCATTTCTTTTCCCTGTTTCACAACCCATGTAAATTGTTTCAAGAAAAAAGTTACTATGGAAATGTGATTATGCATGAGTAGTGAATTCTATGCATCATCTCCTTAAGTAAAGCTGTATTAGAAGAATACATACTGCAAGTACACTGAAAGACAATCACTACCTCATCGTTCATTTGTTTCCCACACAGTCCAGACACCAGACATTTTCTTTCACAGCCTAAACTGGTAACACATTATCAAAAAAAATGTAACCAAAACAAAAAAAAAAAGCCCCAAACCTGAGCATATCAGTGTTTTTTTTACCTTGTCAAAGAAAACCAGAATCATTAGTGTAGCTAAATGGCAAGCTAAGTCCTGGCTCTAGGATCAAGTACAGAGAGAGGAGAAGGAAAAAAGTAAGGGTGAGCCCAGACAGACTGAGAGAACAGGAGCGTCTGTCCCTCTTCCGTTCCCCAGTTTCAGGAAGATGACTTCTCAGTTGTACATTTTTATCAGCAGTCCAAGGTTGCATCACCCCCTATCCGGCTATTAGCTGATAGCTATTATCAACATGGAAAACGGCAGCTGAATGATGTGTGCTCAGAGATGAAAAGCAGCCTGCAATTCTCCGGTGTAGCTGGGTAAATAGACTTACTACATGCCAAGATACCGAGTGGGGATGAGGGTTAAAGGAGGGAGTGGGAAAAAAAGTTGGCCTGCAGAGGTAAATCAAAGCATCTCAGAAATTTGGAAAAAAAAAAAAAGCTTACAGAAAAGCTTACAAGACAAAAAAAGCAAGGTTAAGGAGAACCAATACTTTTTTGTAGAAGGTGAAATGCAAAAATATGACAGACTGCACTACTGCCATAACCAATAGCAACAGAGAAAGACCTTCTGAAGGCAATAAAAAAAAAAGTATTATCAAGTGGTTCAACAGGAGATCTGAACAAAGTTTGAAGTAATTGGACACTCAGAGAGACAAGCTACGGCCATGCTGATAACCCGCTCAACGTAAAGTACTTTTATGACTCCGCTGCCTTTTAGGAGTAACTGCCCTAAGAATGCGCACATGCAGGCGCCTTCAGACTGTCAGGCTTACATGCCTAGTGCTACGGATCAAGGCCAGAGTTTGAAAAGGACAGCCTATTCTCAGCATGTACTCTTCTTTCAATTAAACAAAGACCTTTTTCCATTGAGTTTCAGGCTGTCTCAACACAAATTAAGAGAGAAAGAGAGGGGAATGTGCGAAGTCTCTAACAGTGCGGTAAGAAGCAGTTCCTTCATGCCTCATCCCATTCTTCTGCAAACTACTACAGAACAGGACAGAAGGAAACCTCAAGTGATACTCCTAACCCACGTAAGCGCTCAGTTTGAGTAAGCCACCAGATATAGTGGTCTCCCCATGCACATACGAACCGTGAAAGAAAACCCTCCATCAGTGGGGTCAGTTTTCCAAAATGCATCCGTACCTCTTTGGGAGTTTTATGAGCGGCACAAAGAAAAATCCATTGTTCAGTTGCTGTCATCTGAGTACATGTGTCTGGGTGGCATTCACTCTGTTAAAACAATTGTTCAGTTATAAAAACCACCCAACAGCAAAAATGAGCTGAGCTTTTCAAAGCACTTTCTTGCCATGTCCCCCACCAAAAAAGTTTATTTGCCAGAAGTCTTTAAAACCCTAGAAAGCTCTTACTGCAAACCACTGCTTAAGTCTATGTGTATAAATTTAGAGGAAAGCTCCGTAAAGTTTGCATCTTACCATACAAAAGCCCCCTCCCTGATACAATATAAAAATATCAAGAAAAGAATTACCTGAAGCTTGACAGCTAGTCCATTGAGCTCAAGGCAGAATTGTCTGAAAAATTTTCAACAGCAGCATCAAAATCAACATTTTGTTTTCCCAGTGGAAACATCTAATGAACAACAACGTTATACATTCTAATCTTCTTCACAGATCTCTTAATGTTTTTGGAAATTATTCTTGTAAAGTGGAAAAAATACATCAGAACATGAAACAAATTGTACTTAAAAAAATGCCATCGAATAATTTTCAGCTGATGTCACACGTGAAAAGGCAACAGGCTAGGAATTAACACGCTATAAAAGGGCTACAAATTGAGAGAAACAGAATTCACACGAGCATGTTTTTTCCTACTCGGCAAAACAATTATGAATTAATTCTTACCTGACAGTAGAGGCTGAGCTTAACAAATAATTTTGTGGAAGCATTTAAGACACTGAATTTGTTATGGAAGAAAGTGCTAGTTCACAAATAAAGATTAAAAAAAAAAATAATCAAGTTTTAAATTCATACAGCTGGATCATTCCATCCTTCCAAGATACAATTCCTCCAGATCAACTGAGTGGCTGAAGTCCCACCACAGATCATTAACAGAATGATCTTCTAGATCTTCTAGAAATACTGCTTTCACCAGAATATACCTGAAAGTGCATTCTTTAACTTAGGAGAATTCACCCCTCTGTCCTGTAAGAAAATCTGAATAATTTTTCCAAAAAAATGACAGGTATTTAGTGACAAGTCATTTCGGTGAATCTACAGTGATTTTCGGTGTGTGAAAGGACAGGGGAAATTCTTAAAATGTGTCCTTTGTAACTGTAGGTATACACTTCCTTTTCTGAGGACTCCCTATGTCTTACTTGAACTATTCCAGGCCAGAGGAGAGAAAAAGAAAACATGAGGTAAGAAGTCAAGCTATATAAATCTAGGAGTAACTTAGAACCATTCTTATTCCTGAAAGTGTATTCGATAAAGTTAGAAGACACCTTAAAAGGAAAAAAAAACCCCCAATAATCAGGACATAAGGATACTAAAGTAATACCAGGAAAAAAGGATTACTACATATGTATTAACAGGGTGTAAAGCTACACTAAAACTGAAGGAGACTTTCAGGCACAAACTGCCTAGCCAAAATGTATTTATTTTACCACATAAAACAAACAGAGAAGGAGAAAAAAAGGTTTGAGTTTCCTTACAACCAGAAAAGGAACTGCAAGACATAGGTACTCTTGCTTTCCCAGCTAAAGCCTACTTTCTTGCAAGTTTCAGAAAAAGCACTGGGAGCATCTGGGAATCACATTCCCAATTAACAGAGAGGAAGAACTGATGATACTAGGAGAAAGTGCTATGGAAACTCACAACCATATTTTCATATTCAAAGCATGCTAGTACAGCTTTTGAAGTGAGGTACATTTTCTTAAAAAACATCCAGAACACTAGATCAGAGTGCATCATAATGCTTTAGAAAGAGCAAGGTATTCATTATTTTCAGAATTCCTAAGTATAAAAATATTCAATAGTAGAAATATCAAGTTCTATTTAAGTTACTTCTGATCTGTCATATTCAGAAGACTCACTACTACTGTCGATGAACAACACATAGAATCGGGACACTACGTTGACAAAACATGGATTCTTACCTTAAATGTTCGTACTTCCATACACCTTCATCCTGGCCTTCAGGAGGTTCAAGGATCTTATCGATGTTGGAACAGTCTGCCCTTATGTTTTGCTGAATGTACTAGGAGAGGGGGAAGAAGTTAAATCTAGATCTTCTTGTTAATTATTGTAAGAGTATATTTAGGACATGCGATCTTTGAGGGACTTACTTTTTCTCTTTACTTAAGAAGTTATTGACAGACTAAAACGTTAGAGTAGATGGGCAGGGTAAAAAAAAAAAAATGGTACAAAAAGTACCAGATCTGCAAAAAGCCTTTCCTTAAATAGAAAAGGTGAAAGAATAGGTAAATTTTACAGCTTTTGTACAACATCCATCTCCAAACAAAAGAACCCCAACAGGAACCCCCACCATTTTCTTAAATCTAATTTGCTTAAACCAGACATGGGAATTCTAGCTATTTCTGCATACACAATTAATAATTATGTGCTTATGAAATGCACTCCTGTGCAGCAACATTCTGAGCAGATCAATAGCATGTTGTGTTGCCCGTTTTTTCACCACAATACATAACTGAGAAACTGAACTTATTAACAGGATTTCACATAAGGAAGAATACCTGCTGAACAGCCAGCGTACTATCCATTTCTTCAAAGGATTCATCAGGCCAATTGTAGAAATCCTGTTAAATGAAGTTTAAAACCAATTTAACAAAAATAGAGGGGGAGGAAGAAAAGCGAGCAGTCTACAATAAGCTTGAACACACAGGAAAATAGATGTGGTTTATACAATTCCAGGAAGCTACATCTTAACAGAAGCAACACACAATCTTGGCAAGAGCAGGGTGAAACAGGACTTAACGTGCCTAATGTTACAATCCTATCTTAAAAGTTCTGTGTGACTACACAATAAACGTTGTCTCTCCCCTACATCTTGCTGTAACACCTATGTAGCCTGTGGGGTTTAAATGAAGTATTTGCATACAGTGCCCATTTCACATGTTAGACCATGTAAGAATGGGGAAGAAAAGAGGTCTGTAGAGCGTAGTATTATGCAACAGTTATAAAGCCAAAAATCCCAGTATATCCCAGTAGGTGTATACGCACCACTGGAAAAGTCTTCTCTAAACTGAGACAAGCTACGCAGTGTTGGCCTGACTTGGCGCTACGTTCTCTCTCATAACTGGGTGGCTGGTGGCTCTGCTAACCCACCGTGTTCAATACTGTTAACGCTAACACCCTCCTGAAGCTTCACCTCAGATCCAGCTGTACTTCAGCGTTCTGCAGCAGTTTGCATCTGCTGCAATTACAATGGTCCCAGACACACGCGTTTTCTTACTCTGCATTTTTCACACCTAGAACTCGGTGCTACTCCCTCTTATTATCCGGCAGTGCTGCGCACCAGCCTCCCACAGCCATCCTAGTAGAGGCAATGACTCAGTGAACACGTTCCAGCTGTGCAGCTTTGCAATCTGTTCTTGGGAGAACACAGTCATCGCTCAGAAAGTATCCAGAGTGCACATCCAGTGCTGAGGTATCATTAAGTAATTGTATTCACATACTGGGTAGCTATATCAGTGTCATCCAAAATTAAAAGTTAAATACAGCCACGAGAGAAATGGTATGATTGCGAAAGGCTTCAGCCTAGATGAACTTTATAATTTAACTACATCTAGGTGTGTGTCCAGCTTGCAGTTTTTCAGAATACCCCAACTATGTCAGAGGCGGACAGCGTTCTATCTCCTTCACACATCCTCCGCGACAGAAGGAGCCGGGGCTGTGCGGGACCCTCGCCCCGTGCGCGGCCAGGTGAGCAGCGCCGTGCCCCGCAGGGGAGCCCGGCCCGCACGACTGCTCGCAGACGGCCGCCCCCCGGGGTCCCCCGAGGCACCGGGCCCCCGGCGAGGCGGCGGGGCCTGGCACTGCCTCCCCGTGCAGACCGGGGGCTGCCGCTGCCGAGCCCCCAGCCGGGGCCCGCCCGTGCGGCCCCGCCCGCCCCTGCCCGGCCATCACAGCCGCGACTCCAGCGACAGGCCGCGAGCGGCGGCCCCGCCGGCGGCCAGGCCCAGCTGCCCTCGGCCCCCCCGCCCCCGCGCCCCGGCCGGGCCCCTCAGCGCCCCGCGGGGAGAGCGGGCGGCCGGGCCCGGCCTCGCCCCGGGGAACAAAGCCGTACCCCGCCGGGCCGGGCCCGGCGCCGCCGGGCAGCGCTGGGCCCCGCCAGGCCCGGCCAGGCCCGCGGGGAGACCCAGACGGGCACCCGGGCCCGGAGCCTGGGCGGCGGCGCTGCCCGTCCCCCCACCACAGCCGGCCACGGCCCGCGGCGCCTCGCCGCCTCACCTGGGCCTTGGTGCCCGGCCTGTTCCGCCTCAGCACTGCCGTCCCCTCCGCCATGACCATAGTGACAGCGGCGCCAGGACCCGGATGCGGCAGCGCCGGGCGGGGCCGGAGCGGGGGGCGGGGCGGGGCGGCCGCGGCGGCGCCTCTCGCGAGAGCAGCCGGCGGCACTGGCGGACGGGGCCTTCCCGCCCCGCCCCGGCACGAGGCGGCCCCCTGACCCCGGCCCCGCCCCTCGCCCCGGCACGTGCTGGTCCTTCTTCTGGCCGCGGGGGTGCGCGAGAAACCCTGCCCGTGCGGCCGCTGCGGGACGGCCGGCTCCTTCCCGCTCTCCCCCTCTGAGGCAGCTGCCTCCCTCCGTCCCCCTCTCTAGGGCAGCCGCCTCTCTGTGTCCCAGCTCCCCCCGAGCTGCTTCCAGGGCTTCCCTGCGAGCCTCGAGGGACAGCACCCACAGGTGCCCCCGGCAGGCGGGGACGGCTTTCATGGTGGCCGTTTGCCCAGGTTGCTCGGTCCCCGCCGGGACGCGTGAGCTGCACGGTGCGGGCGGTGTCATGGCGCCGGGGCTGGAGCAGTGTGTGGTGGCTGGGTTTGTGAGGTGAAGCCTCCAGAGAAGGAGCTGGCTGGCTGCTGAGGAAAATACGTGCTTCAGACGGCAGCCCGTTCCATCGGTGTCCCTCTGTCAGCACCTGGCTGCGTGTGCTCTCCTCCACGGTCAGTCCTCGCTCTGCGCCAGTCTCTGTGCAATGCAACCCAGTCAATATTTTGTACGATACGCTATTCTGTACAAAACAATTATTTTGTATGGTATAAACCATAAGGGTGTGATTTTAAATATTTGAAGTCCTATATTATATAATCATACATAGTTGTTACTGCTGAGAATGATGAATAAAAAACCCCAAACAACAGTGACTTGGGGCAAAATGCTTCAAAGTCGACACGAAGCCTTTCTAGGTCCTCGGGGGCAGGACAGACAGGCTTGCACAGAGGTCACGGACTGCTCTGCTAATGGAAAACAGTTCACTTGGGTTTTAAGGCTTACCAAGCTGGGTGTTACATGTGTTGGCTGTATTTGGCAAGAAAACATTAAAAAGGCACCTTTAGCTTATAGCTGGCTGGTAAATAGGTCCCTGTTACAAGCAAGTAGACATTTTGGAACACTGGAGCGGCTCATGTTATTTCTGTAGGATTAGGAAGAAGAAAATTATTCGGGAGCTGCCCTGTTTCCAGGCACTAGATGGTCACAAGGAGTACAGAGTAAGGGTGAATTGCTTCTGTCTGTAAGCAAGAACGATAGAGCAACAAGGCAGAGCCAAGATGCCTCCTTGTATACAGTCAATCAATAAATGGCTGCAGTTGTGTGTTGTTTCCTGAAAAGTGGAGACAGCTGGTACCTGATGCTGCCCCTACCCCCCACTGCATTACAGAGTGAATGCTACGTGTGGTGTCCCTGCCCCTGACTCAGTTCATTTCAATTGTCACTCAAGACAATACCATGTGCTTCTCCATATTAAAACCTCTTCCATCTACCCAATGAGTTTAGAGTACCTGAAACATTTCTGGATCAAAAACATTGAAAAGTCTCTAATCAGGTTTTCCCATCCAAAGGCAAAGTGCATTTTGAATACTTATTTTGCCTGGCCAGTGCTATGACCAGGATCCTGCCTTGTTCTGGAGCCAGGTTAGAGCTGAAAGCTGGACAAAGTGTGAGTAACAGGGTCATCTCCTGCCCCAGCACACGCACCCAGCTAACCAGCAGGTTATATTGACAGCGGCAGCTCTGTTCCCGTTAGGCTGTAACACAGGGGTGGCATTCCTGACTTCAGGCACCTGAGTTCAGTTTGCATTAGTTACTTTTTTACTCCCGGTCAGCATTCCTGCCCCAGAGATGTTAGCTATTCCAGTCATGTGGCAAAACTCAGCACTTCTTGGCAGTTTGCGTAAGAAACCCTGAAAAGGTTAATAACACTGGGCAAAAATGGTGCATTAGAACGAAGGGTACAAATCTCCTAGTACCTCATTAGATCAGCTGTAATCCAACATTAGTTTTTTTATGAGATTGATACTGTAACTAGCCAATCCCAAGGTAAAAGAAATTGTAGCTGTTTAAGTCCTTGAAAATTCAGCAGCTTGTTTGGGCTTTGTTGTTTTTTTCTTTTTTTATCATCATATTCAAGGTTTAGCTGGTATCTAAGGCACAGAAGAGTCAGGGATTTGATATTTACATTTGTCCCTGACTTTTGTTTCATGGACATCTTGCTTCTCAAATGAAAATAAATCTGGCTGTGAAGAAATACCTCTCGGGGAGAGCTATGTTAGTTCAGTCTGCAACTGCCTCATGGATTTGCAGAAAAAGGAAAGAAATCTGCAGTGTTTCTGTAGACTCTCCTGTTGCCCCTGATAATTAACCCTGCATTCTCAGAAGCCACTCATTTTTTTTTTTTGTTTTCTTGGATATTGAGTTGTTTTTAAACAAAATCTGATCAACAGTAATTTCATTTTTTGGTTTTCACCTGGTCCTCATTGTCTTATGGCTTTCAAGAGTGAAAAATGGAATATTTGGCCAAAATCTTATTGACTGTTCTTGTGCTGTGTGGGGCCTGGCCTTCCTTTCTTCTCTACTAGTGTGTAAAAAGCTTCATCCTTTTCTTGCTACAGCAGGATGACATAACCAGGACAATAAAGGTTTTCTGAAAGCAGTATAGCTGCTGCTAGCGGACGCTGTTCTGAAATGTTAAGAAAGGAAAGTAGCAAAATTACGTGGAGTTCATCTTGTTTCCTCATGATTCAGACAGCCTGAGGAAAGGCTGGGAAGGACTGTATCTCCCCCCGCCCAAAAAAGCAGGGAGGGCAATATGTAACATTTTTGCTGAAATTGAAGCTTCGGAATAGTCAAGAAAACCGTGGAATAAAGAAATCTAAATTCCTATAGGAATGACACAGCAAAGAAAGAGCATTTGTGATTGATTCAGTCCTTCTCTATAGAACCTGAGGGGTATGGAATTTGGCATGCTACCGTGGGCTAAGGAACAGCCACAGCAGATGGATCGCCTTGGCTTTGTAAGAGTTATCTTGTCCTTGCTTGCAGCGATAGCCTCATGGTGCAAGAAAAAAATGCAATCGATCCAGCAGGCAGATGTTCAAGCATGTCCTTCATTTGATTAGGGCTAGGAACGCGGGCATTTTTTCTCCATATCCGTAAATAACTTACTCCCGTGAAAGTTCTTAGGAAAATGTAACTTTTGTTTCTAATCAGTTATGTAAACACTAGTCGATAAAGCCGTGCTAAATATTTTATTAAATAATTAAATATGATATCAAGCTGCTGAAAATCTACTGGGGCTGAGAACATGGGATGAAGGTTGAGTTGCGGGGAGCAGGCTTGTGCGGCACGTGTTTGTGGCGGTGCTGGTGGGGAGCAGACTGGCACAGCCCTGCTGCCTCGGCCGAGGAGCGCGGCGCCTGGGGCTGAAGGCAAGTTGTGCAGGTATGAGCGGGTACCTGCTGCCCCTGGGTCACCCACCCTCAGATCGCACCCCGCCGACTGTAGCGGCTCCTCATAACCAAGAACTGCAAACGTCCTGAAATTCTTTGTGAAGTGGGGACCCGATGTAACTGATGCCTCTAAAAGACATCATGAAGGAAATGCTGACACGTTAGGCCCAAGCATTTCTCTGTTGGGAGTCGACTCCTACTGCATCCATTTCTCACTGAGATGGGGTCTAGTTCCCACAAGTAGTTTGTAGATATGTTACATACCTTCCTTTGGTATGTGCCTGCCCCAGAATAGCTACCTTATCAGGGAAGGCACAGGCGTCCTTGCTCTAGCGGGACATAATGCTTCTCAGCGAGTTTGTGTTTCATTACACAATCTATTGTCTTTCAAGATACTCGTAAGGTGGTAACCTTAAGTTTCAGCCACGAAGCGCGCTGCTGTAACTACCAAGGTAAAACTGCGCTAGGGCAGATTTCATGAAGTAGGCCTTTTCTAGTGAAAATTTTTTTTTAATTTAGCACATGGTTCGGTGGGACTTTAAAGCACCTGCACGGTGGTGACTTTTGCCAGCTTTGCCTACAGCTCCAAAGCAGGCGGGCGGTGAGCAGGCGGTGAGCAGCACGCCCCGCAGCCTCGGGGAGCAGACCTTACAGCCAAGACTGCCGAATGCAGCTCCCGGCGGAGTAGCTGGGTGGCAACTGGCATCTAGGTAGCACCTCTGTGCTGAAGTTCAGCTGCTGTGGGGAGGGACCCAGCAGTGCCCTGGCAGAAAGCAGTGTGTTTCACAGTACCTCAGAGCTGAAGTCCCCCCACTGCAGCTACTGGAGTTCTAAAAAAAGTTTTCCAGTAGACTTTTTTTTGTTGTCTCCAGCATAAGACTTACAGTGGATCTAGCAACATTGATTTTGTAACAGCTTGAATGGAATGAGAAAGAAGTACCATTTAACGACTGCCATTAAAAGTTTCATTAGCAGCAAGTACATACAGGTTCGTTTCACCTAAGACTACATCAAAACATTTTGAGGCAGCTTATGTTCTCAGACTGCACCAGATCAACGCATGCATACCAACTCCGAAAGCGCTAGGCACAGTGTATAAAGGGCAGTTTTGTGTACCCACGGTGTGAACCACCTCAAACCCTTTTCCAAGGCAAGATAGGGGTGGTTGGAAATGGGCAAATTTGGTTGCTTCAGCATCACCCAAGCAAGTATCTTGCCATTTAAGAATGTTGCATTAATGATAAAGGAAGTAAAATTTATCAAATCTGCCCTCTGCTGTTATGGTGCAGCTGGAGATCTGCCCTAAGATAGCGTAATAACCAGTAAAGAAATTTGCTTTTAAGATCAGCATCAGCCCCAGTTCTGCCCAACCAACTGCTGGTGTGGAAGTTACTTGTTTTGGCAAGATCCAGTGAGGGATATATCAGAACAAGATAATTGTTATCTGCTTCATCTGTGAACTGGATGATTTTGTTCTCACATGGGCATGGCAAGTACCAAGCTCCTTTTAGACTGCTGTGGGACAGGCTGTTTGTTAGTGTTCTGCCAAGGCAGAAGTTAAAAAACCCCATTGTGTTACCTTAAGATAAAAGTCCAGAGTGCAAGGGAACTAGCTGACGGTCCTGCTCATCCCCGCATCTGAGCGATTACCATTTTAAACTCATCTTCCAGCTTAATACAAGTTCAGGGAAAATTATTTATTACCGCAACTGCATCATTTCAGAGAGGTTAGTTCATTGCACAATTGAGACTCAGTTTCACTGAGCAATAGCAGAAACTGAGACGGAGGCGGAAGAGTTTTAGAAGTTTATTGTAAAGACCTTTACAACCTCAGTACAGAGATAAGGATATAAAATGGTGTGTTGTTTGGAATAATTAAGGCTGGGTGGTGGTCATCTGAATTTCACTGTTCAATGGAACTGAAGCAAGAGCAATCGTTTTCTGACTGTACATATTTTTATTTGCGTTCCATCATTACAGTGAGATCACCAGTTATTTCAGAGACTCAATGCCTGCTTATTATAAAATAAAAGACATTATTTACATGATGAAAGAAAAATTTCAGCATTTTAGTGGAATGGATGACTGGTACTGCAACAGGTTTAGTCCACGTATTTCCCAAGAATGTCACCATCTCTAAACAAGTAGTAGTCCTGCAAAAGAAAGAAAAAAGCCATACATCACTACCTGTCGTATCAGTTATTCTTTTCAGTTGTTTTGCAAATACTGCCTTGTTCTGAAGTCAGGGCTCCCGCTGTCAGAAGTGAGCTAACCAAGACCAGCTCTACATGTTGACTTCTTGAGAAGTCCCAAGATACCCTTTGGGAAAGCTACCACATGACTATTCTTAGTAGTAGGAAGTGCAGGAACTGTTACCATACAGTTCTGCAGGCTCTCCCTGTCAAAAGCAGGGATACCCCCCGTAACTGCAGCGCCTTGGGGGTTCCCTCTTAACATACGCTTGGCCTATGGAACCGCTTTGTCCGCCCAGCACAGGTCAGGCCAGAGGTTACCGTGGTTCCTTCCTTTTAAGCAGGGGTGGAAGCAGCAAGTACTACAGGTGCCAGAAGCCGGCTGGATTCAGCTGCTCCCATCCGAATACCAACAGCTGCGTTTCCTGCGTGCTGCTGACAGTATGACCTAGCTACAGTATTTAGCACCAGCAGTACGACACTGTGGGAACCCACTTCGTTTGCACTCACAGAGCTGGGAAACCTACCTTATCATCTAGTACAATCTTAGTGCCACCGTACTCCGGCAGCAAAACCTTTTCACCAACTTTTACACTCACGGGCTGAATCTCGCCATTCTGAAAGAAAAAAGAAATCCTTAGTTTTCCACAATATAGACAGATGTAACGCAATTCCTCCAAACTACCATCATCCACCCACATACAAAACATTCAGGAAATCACAATGACTCTGTACTTTCACCATGCAGTGAAACTAGAACATACAGGCTTACTAGGAAGAGAGAAGCACAGCAGCCAGTTCTCAAGCATGGGAGTCCTGCGACATTTAGGCAGTAGAACTACACTGATTTTCTAAATATAATTCATTTTCGTTTAGTTTCAAGTGTACATACAACAATGAGGTCTTTGCTTGATGTACCAAATAGGACTTCACATAAAGAAAAAAATACACCCAAGAAACCTGAGAAATTAAGTGAAAGACCATGAAACCCCCACGAGAAATGAAGGGAGCAAGCCCATTTCCACGTTCTGCAGCCAAGGCTAACTTCCCCAGGTGCCAGCTGGCAGCATCTTCCCACCTGTTATTCTGATCAACTTGGCACTGTTGCTGGCAAATCAGTTGTTTGGCAACACCTGATAAAGTTTAATTATATTTTTGCATTACAAATAGAATATTAACATGTTAGTCAAATATTAGCACCACTTCACAATATAAAGCTTTAACTATCAGATGCCGATGCGAAACAGCACGGTATGTATGGAGCAACTTATGGCAAAGAGACAGCCCAAGTCAGCAGACCCAAGTTGAAGTTTAACCTGTTTTCCAATACCAGTACTAACTGAACACTGCTTTGGTGGGGGAAAAAACCCTTCTGATGCCAAAAATCCCACAGCCGCTGGCACTTTTGTGAAAACTGTTATTTTTTTTATGATTCCAGGTACGTAGTCAACATGCAAAATTAACAAAAAAGTACTTAACGCTTATTTCTTTTGATTCCTGATTTTCTTTCCAGTAAGCCCTAATCCTTACAGACAATATTTCACACAGCATAAGGCAGTGACTGCCACATGCTGGGATTCCACCCTGCTCACAAGGCACAGAAAGTCAGGCACGTAATAGATTTAACAAAGGCGGCTGCCAGTCCTTCATGTTTCTGGCTGAGAACCAATGAACCAAGATCCCCCCCAAAACAGCAGAGCCAGTCTGGCGAACCTGAGGTTTCTTCCTCCTCTTTCGCCATCATCCATTTTTGTGAGCGGTCTCTACGGTTAGTTACACCTGCAGCCATCCCCTCCCTGTGGTATGCTCCAGCTACTGCCCTGTAACTAATCCTACCCAAATGGAATGCTGCAGGGCATTTACCTTTCCTCTGGCACCCGAGCCAACCGCTACCACTGTCGCTTGTAGCACCTTCCCTTGCGCTTTTTCTGGAATCATGATGCCTCCTTTGGTTACCGCCTCAGCTGCACATCTTTCAACCAGAACGCGATCAAAGAGGGGAAGAAATTTCCTGAATGCCTTTCCTGCCTGTGGAAGCAATCGTACATTGTAACAAGAGCAACGTTTCAAGGAAATTGCAATTAAAGAGTCAGAAACAACAACCAAAGAGATTTCTCTTTTGAAAGAAATTCATAGTTTGAGACAACTGCTGAGCATGTATTTTTAATAATAGCAAAGATATGCTACCTTTAATTGCATCAGAAATTGCTAAAGACACAAGCAGATGCGGGGCTCCGCTGACAGCACAGCCGCAGGAAGATGAGCTCCAGCTGGGGGTAATCCCCCAGCCAGGGCAGCCCCCTCCTCCGGCTGACCCGCTCCACCGACCGCCAATCCCCAGCCCTCAGTCACTCTAGCCCGGTGAGCACGACCGCTGCTTACAGGAGCTGGACGTACTCATTCATACCAGCCTTTTCATGACGATTAAGGGCCTCTTGGCACAGTGACGGTTTTATTCGTGGAGTGTTGTTTTACAGTCAAGCAGCAAAACGCTACCCGGGTGCCCAGTGTCAGGGGCCCTGCGCTCCCGGGCCGCGCCGCCACCTGCGCCGGCCCCCGCGGGCGGCTGCGGCCTCGCCAGGAACGCCCCGGGCACGGACCGCTAGGCGCGCTCCCGCGGCTGCGGCCTCCGCTGCCACGCCAGGGCGGGGGCGGCTGGTTCGGCCAGGCACCGGCGCCGTCACGGCCCGTTCCCCGCGCCCAGCGGGGGCCGGGCAGCAGCGCGCCTGGACCGGGAGCCAGGGGCACGGCGGGGCCGCAGGGAGCCCCCGCCTGGCACCCACCGCCAGCCGCGGGGCCGCGCCGCTCCCGCCACGGCGAGCGAGGCACACCACGGGGCTGCGGCCGCCGGGAAGCCCCAGGCGGCCCCTACGCTGCCCCGGTCCCGCCGCCCGCGTGACCTTGCGGCGGCACCGCGCACCCCGCGGGGCGGCCCCCGCTAACGCCGCGGGGCTGGTAGCATCTCACGGGGCGGCCGTAGGCGGTGGCGAACCAGGGCCGGCAATCTGACTGCCCACCCGCCTCCCCACCGTCCCCGTCCCGCCGAAGCTGGAGCGAGCCCGTTCGCGGCCGCCCGGCCCGCGGGTGCTCACCATGCTGCCGCCGCTCCCCGCCGCCGAGTGACCGGCCGCCGCGCACACGTGAGGAAGGTCACGGGTTGCGCATGCGCGCCCCGCGCCCCGCCCCCGAGAGGAGCCCGCCGCCCCTCCCCGCCCCCCCCCCGCGGCCCGTTCACGCTCGCTCGCGCCCGCCGCCGAATTTTCCGCTGCCGAGGGGCCGGGCGCGGGAACCTCTGCGGGGCCGCAGGCCGCACCGCACCGCGCCGCGCCACGCCACGCCACGCCGCGCCGCGCCGCGCCGCCGCCGGCCCCTCGCCCGGAAGTGAGGTCAGCTCAACTTTGACCTTCAGCGAGCATGAGCGTTCCAGAAGGTTCTGGAATTGGCGGGCCCCGGAACCTGAGTGGCTTATGCCGGGGCCGGACGCGCGTGCGCGTACCGGTGCGCGGCGGGGGCGCGGGGCGGGGCGGCGGCGGGTATGCTGGTTCCCGGGCCGGGCGGCGCGGGGCCCCGCATGGCCGGGGGCGGGGCGGAGGCGGTGGGTGCCGAGCGCTCGCCCGTCCCCGCACGCAGACCTGCCCGCTCAGCGCTGAGGCCGGACGGCGGCGCCGGCTGCTGCTGCCCGCAGGTGAGCGGGGGCCCGGCCCGGCGGGGGCTGCCCCGATCCCCCTCCTGGCTCCAGCCCGCTTCCCCCGTGGCGGCGGCTGCGGGCTGCGCGGGGGCAGGGGGCCGGCCGGGCCCCGGGGCGAGGGCTGCAGCCGAGCCCTGGGCGGGGGGCGAGGCGGCGCGGCGGGCCTCGGTCTCGGCCCCCGCGGTGCAGCGCGGCCGGGCTGGCGGTAGGGGGCGAGCGGCGCTTGACCTTGGCCCGCGGAAGGGGCCATGTGGCCGCAGGTCCCCGCCCGGGGGGCCCGGGGCGCCCGGGGCCGCTTCCCGCCGCCGCGGGTGGTCCGGGGGCGCCTCGCCTGGACGGGCCGCGCCTGCGGGGCTCCTCTGGGGCTGGGGCTGGGCTGGGCCGGGCCGGCCCCGCGCTCGGCCGCTGCCGGGGGGTCCTCGTGGCCGCAGGGGCCCAGGCCCGGCCGGGTGCAGCCGCCTTCCCCGCACGGTTCCCCGCAGCTGCGGGCGTGTCTGTTCCAGCCGTCGAGAAATTAAAAGCTCAGGATCACTTCCTTGGCTTTCTGAAACCTTTTTATTCTTTCTTGTTCTAGAAGTATCTGTACAAAGCCGTGATGCTTATGTTTTCCTTCGGATTTTTTTTAATCTTTCAGACATGCTCCGTTTATCTACAGTGCTCGGTCAGATGAGGCCGGTGTCCAGGGCACTCGCCCCCCATCTAACACGAGCGTATGCAAAAGATGTGAAGTTCGGGGCAGATGCTAGAGCTCTTATGCTCCAAGGCGTGGATCTTCTAGCAGATGCTGTAGCTGTCACCATGGGGCCGAAGGTAATGGAAGATTTTGCATTTGTTGTATGTAAATGTCTGGAGGTGCCCCAGCAGCGAAGGGCGGTGAGCCTTCCCGGGGCAGCGCTGCGGGAGTGCCCGCCGCAGGGCCGTGACCCGCAGCTGCAGGGCCACGCACAGCCTGCTGCAGGCAGCCATGTTCCCGTTCGCGTCATTGGAGCGTGACAGTAGCGTGTGCTTTTCGTAGGAGCAAAGTGAAATGAATGGGATGGCTGTGAAAGGCGCAGTGTATTTGTTCAGGCGGTTTGAAGGTTAGGGGGATGTGCATGATAGGTTACTGCGGCTCAGCTGTTGGCCCGTACCAACGCAGTAGGTAATGTAACTATATCGTGATGTGGGTTAACTAGCACGTGGGGTTTTTAAAATTTTTCTTCTAATTGTAAATGATGGTTCCGTATCACTCTGCCGTTTAGTATTCACAATGCGAAAGGAATGTTGAAAGCATCCAGTTGAGTTCTCAATTGGCTGCTAAATGTTACCAGCTTAAGTGGAACCCTGTGGCGGTGGCATAACTTCATGTTGCCAGTGGGATGGAAGGTAGTGTCTGTTTCCCTGCAAGTACTCCATCTTTTGGAAGACCGTCTACTGCATTCTGCATAGTCATGCAATGTGCAGTAAGGCTTGAAACGAGGTTCCTTTTTAGGGAAGAGACACTGACTTTCTCTGTGCTCACAGGAATATCTGTTCCCTGTTAAAGGAGAAACTCACACAGGGGTGGGTACAACTGGGCTTGCTTCAGTCACATCTCGGAGCCGGGCCACCACCCCAGTGAGTGGCAGAGAACCAAGTGATACAGCACAGCTTATATACACTTATCAAACCATTAGTCAACGTCTGAAGTTTTTAGGAGTTTCCTTTGGTCCTGTCAGTTCTGCGAATCCATCACCTGACTGTCCAGTTGATTCATCTCCTCGGTTCCAGGCTCCTCCTCAGATTGTGATTTTTCTGCCTGCTTTAACTCACCTGCTCCTTCAAGCACGCTTAGTCTTTGAACAAGCACTTCCTATTCACATCTACTAATTTCTTTTCTAGGAACACCTGTGTTTCTGAGAGCACCTGGTACAGAAATTGACCATCTATTGCTTTTCTGTTCTCCCACTGATTAACTTGACTGGGTTTTAAACCAGCCTTGGATTAGGGCTGTACGAGGGCCGGGGCCTGGTTATGCCAGTTAGCAGCTTCAGCACTTTAAATTTCTTAATTCAAAACACATTTTCTTAACATCTTTAAATAACAGCCTGTGTGTGGCTGTTCTCAAGGCTGCTTGTCCTCTGCAACATCAGCTTGTGTATTTCTTGCACCTTTTTTGTGCTGCTATCTTTATTTAAAGGCAAAAATGCCATAAGCTGAGCAGATGAAGGTTAAAGAACAGAGATGTCTGCAAGCTGTAGCTGTTTTACATAAAGGAACAAAGTTTAAGTGTAGCCAGTTAATATAACTCCGGGGTTTTGGGATCAAGCTGCTGTGTGAATGCCTTGAGTGTGGTTCTAGTGCCCTGGCTAAAGGGCGCTTCCTGATGCAACTTGCTGTAACCTTGCGGGGGTTTTGTTCCAGCGTTCTCATTTCATCTGCTGTTGCGCGTGTATCTGTAGGCTTGTAGGGGTTGTACTGCAATGACCTGACTCTGCTTCCAGCATTGTAAGAAATGTTGTGCTGGTGGGGAAACTTAAACTTGCCTTTGGCGCTGTTCTGTCTTTAAAGAAACGTGGTTTGCAGTTTCACGCAATCTTTTGTTGCTGCTTACCGACATGGTGCTTACTTTGTCAGGAGTAGTTTGTGTGTGCTTGGATTCTCGATGTGCAGGACCATTCAAAATGGGTGTGCGTTCCCCGGCGGCGTGCCTTTTCTCAGAAACACAGACCACATGTTTGAATGCAAGTGATTAATGTCATCAGAGACAAGTAGATCTTGCTGTGCCTGTCCCCTCATAGCTACCAAACACACACTTGAAATAAGATTATGTCAAAACAGAACAAAATTGAGGAGAGACTACACAAAACCAAGGATGGAGTACATAAAGAATGTAGCAGTAGCAGGATCTTCCAGAGGTTTTCCGTAGCCTTGAACAACTTTTAGGATTAGGGAAAGCGCAGGTCAAATCAAACAGCGGTTAAGAAGCCAGACGACACGTTGTTTTGGTGTGATTGTTTTACAGCACAGTTAGAATTACGTGAGCACTTTCACAAGTTCAGCACCAGTAATTGAAGCTTAATGCTGCTTCTGCAGCTGCTAGGGGTGGGTGTGCTTCAGAAGCAGCGTAGCCTGGTGCGTGGCAGGAGGCCGGAGTCAGTTAACTCAGTGAGGCAGACGTGAGCGGGCTCTGCGCACGCGAGGAACGCGCTGTGCGGTGCCGTAGCGGCAGCATGCTGTCTGGGAGCGCTGAGCTGGCTTGGCACGTGGTGCGTGACCCGGGCTCGGATTGGCGCTGAGGCCGCGCTGGTGTGTTGCTGGTGTGGTGTTGCTGCAGCCGTGCCCGGCGGCCACTGGCGTGCTGGGCTCAGCAGGGCTCGAGGGATCTTGTGCGGGGTCAGCGGGGGTGCCCGCAGGGGAGTGGGGCACCTGCTGTCTCGCACCAGCTCCCGCTGCCAGGATGGCTGAGGGCTTCCAGGGCGGCAGGGGTGGACCTCCTAGCAGTTCTGCTGCTTCCAGCTCAAGCTGGAGCGTGACCGATGGGGGCAGCTACTGAAGCTGCTGAATTCTTCTGGGAAGGAGCAGTCCGTTGTGCAGGCGCAGCTGCCCTGCATGGCCCGTGGTTTCCCACGTTCACCGGGTCTGGATACGCTGCAGGGGAGAGTCCAGCTGCTGAGATGGAGGCAAGTGCAGGCAAAGAAAGGCCTGTTAACTTGCGATGTTTGGGAAGTTATTGCAACACATTAACACAGATTGCTTAAGTATTGTCATTTTTTTCGGTTCTCTTTGCTAATCATTAATAAGGTTTGCAAGTCTTGGCTTTTTTCCAGAACGTGCAACAGGCGGAGCTTTGTATGGCTGGTTTTTAGATTTTGCAAATTCAGTTTGTTGCTGTAGTGTAGTTTTAGGGGAAAATACCAGTGTTAGAGGGAATCTATATTTTTCTCTGGGAGGCCAGACTTACTTAATTATAGACTTTTGAGTCTGTGGTGTTCAGCATTATGGCTGGGGAGCGAAGCCTCCTTCTGTGAAAGTATAAAACCTTTGAGCCATTTCTTCCAGTCGTGCAGAACCTTGGTAATGTGTGTGCTCGAAAAAAAGTCCCAGCTGAAAGTTCTGTGCCAGGCGGTGTTTCTGTTCTGCCGTGGCTGTTCAAAGGGGTCTTCATCTTCAGTTGAGTTCTTAGAGTAACACGCTGTGGGTTGTGTGGCTCTGATTTAACGTCTGTTCTTTGGCACCCTAGGGAAGAACAGTTATCATCGAACAAAGCTGGGGAAGTCCCAAAGTGACAAAAGATGGCGTGACAGTAGCAAAGGCAATTGACTTAAAAGACAAATACAAAAATATTGGAGCCAGATTAGTTCAAGATGTTGCCAACAATACAAATGAAGAAGCTGGAGACGGTACCACTACTGCGACGGTGCTTGCGCGTGCCATTGCCAAGGAAGGCTTTGAGAAGATCAGCAAAGGAGCTAATCCAGTAGAAATCAGGAGGGGTAAATCTTTTTCCTGTGTTTTTAAGGTTTAATCCCTGTCTGTATTTCACATATCCCAGGTTTGACCAGCTTCCTGAGTAAGCTGCCCTCTTTTTGAAGAGCCGCATGAAGCTTCATTGGAAGAGCAATGAGTAAAGAACCCACTTGCTTCTGTTACGTTACTTGCTCTGAACAGTTCTTCATTTTTCTAATAATTTTATGATTTTATATGCAGTGAACTTGTTTAATTTGTCGTAAGTAAATTCCATTTAAATCCATTTCTGCATTTAATTAATTTTTGATAAGTACATAAATTTACGGGTGCCATGTAAATAAATTTGCCATAAACTTCAATTGTGACAGAAAGAATGTCGTGCCAGTTCCAAAGGTCACTAGGTGTACGGATGGCAGCGGGGAACTAGAACTGCCCGTTGCTGGTTCTGGAGCTTGCAGGCTCGGCGCGTTTGGCCATGTGGACTCTGAAACTTGAACTGTTTGGGGCTGGTTTTTCTGTTCTGTGTGCCTCGCTGTGTTTGCTCACTAGTATTCCGTTCATCTTTAGGGGTGATGCTTGCAGTTGATGCTGTCATAGCTGAACTGAAGAAGCTGTCTAAACCTGTTACAACTCCGGAAGAAATTGCACAGGTTAGGAAAAAAAGTTACTAAACCAAGTTTACATAACTGTTCATCCCTCAAAAATATTTTGTCATCAGATTTAATGGAGTTGGGTTGTGCATATATGACACCTGAGTATTTTTCTTCATCTACCAAGATTCAGAGTGTGATTCCTTGAATGATCTTCATGGTTATGCTTTGATTTTCTTGAGTTACTTAAAATTAGCAATATTCTGCCTTCAGTTACTGCTAGCAGATAGTTCAGAAGTAGGTAGTTTTTCTCATCTTTGAGTTTCATTCCAAAAATCTGGTCCTGAATTTGTGTACTGGGGAAGAGTTGATGAGAGCAGAGATGTGTTTGTGGGTGGAAGGTGACGGCGGACTCCTGGGGGCATGGTGGGCCTGCTGTGGGAGGCTTGGGTAGAGGTGGGTGCCCAGCTGGGTCTGGGGCACTGGGCATGCTGGCCTGTGTGTGCTGCGAGCCGTGCCGGCGGGGCTCTCGGGTCCTGGTGCGGCTGTGCGATGGCTGGCTGCCCTGTCTTGTCAGGAAAGACAGGAGAACCAAAATGGTTGTTCTGATTTTCTGCATAGTGAGGAAATATCGCTTGTGTTGTGACATGCAGTTACATGAGGTTACTGTTCCAGGTCGCCACGATATCGGCGAACGGAGATCAGGAAGTCGGCAATATAATCTCCAATGCAATGAAGAAAGTTGGACGGAAGGGTGTGATCACTGTCAAGGTAAGAACTGCCCAATGTATGGACTACATGCAAAGCCACTGTCGGCTTTTGTGGCACGTGTTGTAGCTGCTGCCGCTCACATGCGGTATCCCACTGTAATTCCCTCCTCCCCAGCTCAATTAGATAGGGGTCTGGTTGCTGTTCCCTCTTAACAATCCTTTATTTTGAAGGGAGGCACATAAAGCCGATGTGTGGTACGGAGCCTAACTCTGCATGTGCTTATGGTGGTAAATAAGGGAGCTTTAATGTAGAATTTCTTGCATCTAAACAGGATGGAAAAACTCTGAATGATGAATTGGAAATCATTGAGGGTATGAAATTTGACAGAGGCTACATCTCTCCGTATTTTATTAACACAACCAAAGGTGAGTTAACAATAACATGTGTCAGATACCTTGTAGGGGCTCTTCGAAGTTACTGTCTGTGGTACCTGCTATAAAGACTTTACAGTCTGTTACGCTGTGTTCCACAGCAAATAGGGCAGGGGGGTCCTTCCACGTCAGAAACTTCTAACTCCTGGTAAAAGCTTGGAGTCTTTGGGTTTTGGTTTTTTCCCTTCTCTGCCAAGCATGGACTGTGTCTGTGCGAACATCAAGCTGGCCCTGCAGCACTCCAGAACAGTGCAGAATTGAAGGTGGAGTCTTGGAGACAACAATTTGTGTCTTAACGCTGCTGAAAAGAGCGGCAGTTGCTCCCAAGTAGCTGCTTCAGTGTAAGAGAATGCCCGATACGTTCTTACAACCGGGTTGTTCAGATAACGCCTGTTGTTTCTGTAGGGCAGAAATGCGAGTTCCAGGATGCTTACGTTCTAATCAGCGAAAAGAAAATTTCTAGTGTACAGTCCATAGTTCCAGCTCTTGAAATTGCCAATGCCAACCGCAAACCTTTGGTCATTATCGCTGAAGACGTTGATGGAGAAGCCCTCAGCACTCTGGTCTTGAACAGGTGAGGCTTAAAGTCCGTGCTTGCAGACAGGTACTGCTTTTGTGTGTGCCTGTGTGTATTCCTCCTTTTAAAGGGATACATACAAAAGCGTGTATTTGCATTTGCTTACCAGAGAAGCAGCCCCTTTTGTGTGTAGCTACACTGCATCGCTTCAGACAGAACTTCAGTTGTTCCTAACTACCTTTTTGAGCAAAACCAGCTTTTGGCTCATGAAGGGCTCTTCATTTGCTTGTTAGAGCTGTACTGAAATAATTGGCTTTAGTAACTAAGACTCATTCTCTGAACACATGTGGAGTGTTGCTCTCTGAATTCTTCTCTCCAGACTGAAGGTTGGCCTTCAGGTTGTTGCTGTAAAAGCACCGGGTTTTGGTGACAACAGGAAAAACCAGCTTAAGGACATGGCAATTGCTACTGGCGGTGCGGTAAGTAACGATGGTTTAACTGGCTTTTTGCTCCAAGAAATGCTAATAGTGCCTAAGGAGGAAAAGAATGTGTCTTTCTAGGTTCATGGCTGTGTTGCAGGCTGTGTCCTGTTCTTTCAAAAACCAATACTATACTTTGCATTTTTTTTAAAAAAAATACAGATATTGGTAACGGCTCTGTAATACAGCCCATGCCAACCATGCGTAGTATGTCCTTTTAACTGACTGAAGCTACGCACCACTTGCTTGTAGCATTTAGGTTGTTAAGGGCAAGAAGGAACTTCAAGGACATTCCTTTGAAACAGCAAAGCTTTCTGGCTGCCTTGTAAAACTGACTGTCTGCCTCAGCTCCAGTGTGGCAGATCTAATTATTTTAAATGTTTGGAACAGACTGGATAATTTTCTTCTGTACTTAAATAGTTGATGTGCTGATTCGTGTCCCTTTATGCTGCCTTTTTTTTGTACATGCTTCAAAACTGTAGCGTGGTACTGGGATCCGAAGGGGGTTATTGAAATAAAACTTCATGTTTAAGCTGATTGGAGTATGAAGTAACAAAGCAGCAAACCCTGCTCTAAAGTCACTTTAGTTGTAACCTCTGGAAACAGGAGTAGGGCTCTGTGTACCCGGGGGAGGGGGGGGCAGGACATGGTGTGTTGAGCTGGGCTGCCGCAGTGCGATTGTTCTGCGCCGTTAGCCTGTTCCATGTGTTTGTGTGTCTACAAATAACAAACTTACATCAGGAGAAGTGGTGAATTGCAGCTTTTCACATAATTTGTTTCAGGTGTTTGGAGAAGAGGGTTTGAGCCTAAATGTGGAGGATATCCAGCCCCATGACTTCGGTAAAGTCGGAGAGGTCATCGTGACAAAGGATGACACCATGCTTCTAAAGGGGAAGGGCGAAAAGGCTCAAATTGAAAAACGTATTCAAGAAATCATCGAACAGCTAGAAGTTACCACAAGTGAATACGAAAAAGAGAAACTGAATGAGCGATTGGCCAAACTCTCTGATGGAGTAGCAGTATTGAAGGTGAGAAGTTAAACCCCTTCGGAAAGGGACGCAGCATCGGTCCTTTATTGCCAGTCTTAAGCTGCTGCTGTCTGCTTGTCCCATGATTTGGGTAAGGAATTTGGCTTCTTACAGTGCTATGCTTTGGTATTAAGAACTTGATGAAATAATCAACTGAAACTGTGTGTTCAGGCTTCTTGAGCGCTGAGGTACACAAGAACACTGCCGGCAGGGGAGGGCACCGGGTTAGTTTTCTGGCACTTTGCCGTTAACGGCTCCAGCTGGCGATTTAATCTCGCAGCAGCAGTGCTCTTCCTGCCGGGCTCCTGGAGTGGGCCTTGACACGTGGCTTGCTTGCTGTAGGTTGGTGGCACGAGCGATGTGGAAGTGAATGAGAAGAAGGACCGAGTTACTGATGCCCTGAACGCCACCCGTGCTGCCGTAGAGGAAGGCATCGTTCCAGGCGGGGGCTGTGCGTTGCTTCGCTGCATTCCAGCATTAGATGCCTTAGCTCCAGCCAATGAAGATCAGAAAATTGGTAAGTAAATGGCTTGAATGCGTGTGTGGAAGCGTTAAGAATAGACCTTCTTCTGTCCTGAGCCTTTATAACATTAAATACAGATTGCTTTGGGTGAGCTTTTTGTTAATTCATCTCTAGACCCTCATACTCCCTTGTTACGGCAGTCTCTGCTTTACAGTGGGAAGAAGCTTTCACTGCAGCCCCGACCTGGCTGTGAAAGAGCCAGTTAACAGTAAAGCAGCAGCAGTACCCCCTGCAAGGGGTTGCAGACCATTAAAGGAAGAATTGAGTTGATCGTTAAGCCATTGTAGACGGACATAAAATCCAGGAATGCCTGAGAGATGGTGTGGCATATCAAATGGAAAAAGGCTTTGTGCGATGTTACAGTAATAATACTCCTGACTGCCTTTTGCAGAAGTAAAACTAAAATGGGTGTGAATGTCTTGCGAGGGCTTCATCTGTTGGCAAACGTTAAGTAGCAGAGAACCTTTTTCCCTGAAGCTGATAAAAGTAAACTAGCGTATGTCCTTGCTCAGAGGGTTTTCTTTGTATCGATCTCCAGCACGTGAGTGTGTGCCCTTGCAGCTGGAGCAGCGTATGCAATAGGTAATTCTAAACACCCGTTTTCTTACAGGCATTGAAATAATAAGGAGAACACTGAAAATCCCAGCAATGACGATTGCGAAGAATGCAGGTGTTGAAGGATCACTAATAGTTGAGAAAATCCTGCAGAGTCCGTCAGACATTGGCTATGATGCAATGCTTGGGGACTTTGTAAATATGGTAGAGAAAGGAATCATCGACCCGACAAAGGTAGCCTAAAATAGTCCGAACTCTCAGCTTTCCTCCCCCCTCACGTGACAGTCAGCAGGTATTGAGTTATTTCTTTCCTATTTTTAGGTTGTGAGAACTGCTCTGATGGACGCTGCAGGTGTCGCGTCTCTCCTATCAACAGCCGAAGCAGTGGTGACTGAAATTCCTAAAGAAGAAAAGGAGCCGGCAATGGGAGGAATGGGAGGGATGGGTGGAGGAATGGGAGGTGGCATGTTCTGATTGCTGCGGTAGGGATGCATCACGGGCTGGGCTGTTTAAGACTGACAGGTCTGACTTAAAAACTTCAGATGTCAGTGCGAGAGGGTGGATAGTGACTGAAGTGAGGCTGGTGTTTAAAAGAATCACTGTAACCATCAGTTACTGGATTTCATTTAACACACGTGTAATTGTTTACAGTCATTGTCCATGCCTACAGATAATTTATTTTGTATTTTTTGAATAAAGACATTTGTACATTCCTGATAACTGGGTTGCAAGATCCATCTACCAAGGTCCTGATTCAAAGTTAATTAAGGCACTTGATATTCTGTTTCAGAATTTGTTGGTGCTTGCCAGTACTAGGAAGAACTCGGAAGCCACTGTGCGTGAGACTAGACAGTTGTGTACAAAGTAGGCAAATACACAGTTCTGTGACCTTTATGTAATAAAACAGACTGCTCGAAAGTTACAAAATGTATCACCTTATTCATCTGCACCCAAAGCCATAGTCAGGGGAGAGCCCTGACAGCCTGCTGCTTCTAAGACTGACTAGAAATCCCATACTTAGGCTTGGAAGTAGAGGGGTGGGGGTGGGAGGTGTCCCCTCCAGGAAACAGTCCATTGTCTAGGATGTTTCTCAGAAAGACAAGTGACTAATTTTGGTAAGAAATGCAGAAGCTGAACTGACGGAACAGTTCTTTAAACTATTAAACAATGCTATGAAAATAAGGCACGTGCGCTGGCTTTATTTTGCCCTGTCTGCTGCTTGTTTCACCTGTCGGAACAGGGAACAGGCTGAGCACCTTGCCCTGCACCGAGGGAGGGAGTGCGCCCCGGGGGTGTGAAGCAGGTAAGTCGCCTTTGCTAAGAAAGGGTTGCGGTTTTTGTAAGTAAGTATGTGGTTACCTCACCTTGAGCCTCCCGGTCTTGTCTTCTAGCTTTCTGGTAATGGGCTCCAGGATTTAGTTGAACTTGCTGTTGATGCTGGGTGCTGCTCTTCCCTTAAAAAGGACAGCTTGCCTTGCCCCTGACTGCTCTGGCCTGACGTGGCATTGGTGTGTGGTCTTCTGCTTTCCAAACTTCCACCTCTCATTGTCTTGGCAAACTGTGGCTTTACAACTTCTTGGTGCTGCAAAACTGACCTCTTATTCCAGCTGTCACTTCCCCCAGCTTCCTACCTCCAATAAGAACTGTCCTTCACAGATGGGACGTGTGACATTTCAGTTGCTCTTTCAGGAAAAGTAAGTGGTCTGACACTGCCTCAGGGCTGTCCCTGTCCCAAAGCATACCTTCCAGTCTTACTTAATACACCTAATTTCAGTATGGAAATTGGGTAACGCAAGGCAACGTACAGACAGGATTTAAAACCTGTTCAAACCTCTATTCGCTAATACTTCTTCAGGGAGTGGAAACAATATTAGCGTCAGGAACAGAACTACTGAAAACTAACCCAGTCAAGACAGCTGGTACCGTTGTAATGCACTAATAAGCAAATGGTGGCGTGGTGCTGGAAACCCCTATGAACTAAGGGTTAGCGCTGTACGCTGTGTTTTTCACGAGGGCTGGCCTTGGGTGTGCTTGTCTGCAGGAAGTGGAGGACTCCCCGCTCACTCCTTCCTGGGAGGCCAGCACTGTGGTGCGGCGTGCTGTGCATCCATGCCCTGGCTCTTGGAGAGGTAATGCTGATCTACTTGGTTTAAAGTTGGGTTGGAACTGGAAACTGTTCACGTTAGATGAGACGTGCCTGCTGTAACCTAAGGGCAGCGTGTAACAGTCAGAGTGCGGCAGGTAGGCGAGTTCAGCCTGCTGCACCGCCTACAGACCGATGGGTGGCTGAGGCCCGCCGGCAGACTGTGCCGAGTTACAGCCCTCCTGCTCTTAGGTGGACCCTTGCGCTTTACTTCTGAAGCCTTGGCGAGTTTTTCTATAGCAGTTACCCAGAGTTCAGCAGCAGCTGCAGGCTCCTGACTTACCCCTGTCATGGCTTTGAATTGAAAGCACCTGCTGCTGGGTGCTTGACAGGCAGTTTCCCTTTGCTGGGCCAGAGCTGGCTGAGGTGATGCTGTTAAGTTACATTCACACTACTAACAACTTAAACTTGAGTTAGTGTTACAACGCTGAAAAAACCGTAAGCTTGAATAAGGTGGAACTTGCACTGTGATTATACAAACTGTTCGGCAAGTTAATAGTCAGCAGCCCAAGATAGCTCGTGTTGCAGTAGCTTCTAATTGTCTCTTACCAATAAAGCTTTAAGTTGCACCTGATTGCAGCTTGCACATTCTATATACATCTGGCTGAACAGGTGTTTTGTACAGTATAAAGTCACACACAAAGCTGAGATATGAAACATGCCCCAAAGGAGGAGCGTGGCACCTCTTGTATGGATGAAGTGTACAAACCAGTTTATAAATGGAGGTTATTATGTTTTTCCCTTTTATGTCTGATGAACTTCATGGAGCATTAGCTCCCGAGGTATGCTTGTTTCTGGGCCGTGGAGCTTGGATGCTCTTCTTTCAAAGGCAGCTACCATCTGCTTTACCACTTCATCAAAAAATAGTGTAGCAAGTTTTGAGTGTAGAAGCGAACGAAATTCAAAAGAAACCTGTTTAAGAAAATAGAGAAGAATTATTTTTCCCGAGTCTACCATTGTGGTAAAATGCTGTTACAAATAAGACAACTCTCTTACAGAATCTCCAGTTGGTCTGTGAGTAAGCTGTGGGAGAAAGAACAGTTAAAATGGAGCTATAGGCGAATGAGTCTGAAGAAAAGCCTTACCCCTCGGTCAGAGAACTGTCTCCCTGTGCTTTTCAATTAGAAGAATCCTTTTGTTCAATCCTCTGAAGTAATCATTTCCATTTATCTAAGCTGTATTTAACTCTATAAATGTTGAGTCACAAAACATAAGTAAAAGATTGGGGATAATGACAAACAATAACTCAGTTACTTTGTTCACAGAATTCACTTGGGAACAAAAGTTGTCTGAGGAAAATCCTGCATGGCAAGACTGCAGACTTACACATAAAGTGAAGCAATCCCAAGAGGTATTTAAAAGCAGATCAAAAGTTCCCCAACATTTGAAATTGGTCTTTCCATCTTGGCAACTGTACTTACAGTATATTCAAACGGGCAGTTTACTGACTAAAGCTACAGCTTTGTGTGCCGTGTCTCCCACCTGAACGCCTCCCACTCGTGTCCTTCACTGTCCTGGCTTGGGCAGTCACTGTCAGAGTACAGATGCACTGGTTAAGTCCTCTGTACCTTGCCCTCAGGCGCTCCTGCTGCAGCGCTCAGAACTCCATTTTCTTTTAGCTACTGAATCCTGCAGTTAAACTGAAGCTACTGTAGCAGTTGACATTTACAGCAGGGGAGCAGGGAGTTGGCTTTCTCCACCCTCAAAAGAGAAGGTGATTTTTATGTCAAATAGCCTTTGATTATGCTTTTGTGCTGTGCTGGCCTTCTATCTAGTTAAATAACATTCCTCTAAGGCTATGGAATCACATTGTTTTGGAATATGTGGCTTCCCAAAATGATTGTTATTTTCAGGAAAAGAAACAGGTTGCTTTTCTGCAATTTTCTCATCACTTCTGCTATAGTGTGTCTTTCAGATTGAGATTTCAGTATTTTTGTCATCCCTGAGAAATCAGCAGATTAAATACCAAATGGAGCAAATATAGCTTTGCTCCAGTTGCTTCGGAGTAAAGCATGTTGACTGCGAAACAGTAGTGCAGAAGTAATTGCTTTCCTCATGGGCTTAGTATTTAGATTATAGATTTTAAACAATTCCTTAATTCAGGTCTTGTCAACTGATTTATGTCTTGGGTTAAAAGCTAGCTTATGTACTGATCAGCAGGAACTGGCACTCATTTGGCCACAGAAATTCAAACACTGTGAGCAACTAACATGCAAACATCCTTGGCAAATCCCATGAGAAACGTATTTTTCTGAGTGCCTATAGATTCATGTTTACTGTTGAACTGTTTGGAGTGCAACGCAGTAGTAAGCTGAAAGCTGTTAACCCAAGGAAATTCATGCGTTAGTTTACAAATACTCCAAAAGCTCTTTTTTCCTATTTACAGAAGGCATCTTTTAAAGCAGGGTATCCCAGTAGATGGCAGCAGGATCAACCCATTTCTCTGTACTTCTGTACCCTGCTCTGACCACCCCCCTCAGCTTAGTTATGCGCTCAGTGCAACACCTACCTGTAATGCTACAAAATGTAAGAAAAAAATGACAGGCTATATAGGCAAAATAGAAAAGCAGTAACTTCAGTGGAAGAGGACTTGTCTGGGAGTTACAGGCTAAATCAAATACTAGATTTAAAGAGCAATACTTTTAAGCTGCAGTGATACCCCATCATAGAGTAGAAAACCAGCAAAAATCTATTATACCTGCATTATGGAAGGAAGGATTAAGACTTAAAATGCATGAAAGAGTAACACTGGAGGCCAGAAAATTAAATTGACCAAACTGCAAGCCAAACAGAACGGACAGAGTACCTACTTTCTGATAGGTACCAAGAGCATTTAGGTTGTAGAGCAATTAAAGGAAATAGCGAAGTATATTTAGTACTTCTCCCTCTCTATTTGACAATCTAAAAACCTGAGCATGTTTCGAATTGTACAGTGAGAGACACCAATCCCTACACTGCTTCATGATATGCAGACGCCGCACAGAAGACTGCTGTCTCTGAAAGACACTGTAGCAGTTTCCACATGGTAAAGTTGACAAAATTTTTTTTATAGTAGTGACTAAAGCTAACTTGTTTTCTGTGTGTATGTATTTTGAAAAAACCCCACAAAAGTACCAGGCATTAAAAAAAGAAAAAGCACAGTTAAAGATAGTATTTCTATGCTGTTCTTAGCATGTGGTAGTCTTAATTACAATACTTACTGAAAAATCCAATGTACATGTCCTTGGATAGCCAGGGATACCTGGGCTGAAACGCCACACTGTTTCCAAGTGATTAAACAGTTTTCCATCTGTGCAGGATGCCTAAAATAAAGTTTACAAAGTCAAGCTAAAGTTAGGCTTTTACAGATGCGATGAACCGGTATTACTGAAGCTCGCGTTAGTATATTGTTAGACAGTGAAGGGTGCAGTATTGTTAAAATTATTCTTCTAGTGCAGATCCCATTTGCGCTGCGTCATTTATGGCAAAATAACTGAATTCCTTTTAAGGGAGAGGAAAAATTTTTTGTGGTGAGAGTTATAAAACAGATGTCTATCATGAGACATAGAACACCAAAATAATGCTAATGGTCACTGCTTTAAGCAGAGGATGTGGGTGTTTACTGGGTTTGTAGATTATTATTTTTTTCCTTATATTATAGAATGGTTTATATACTGAGATACAGACTGGTAGTCTTGGACTATAGGGAACTCAGCATCAAAACAAACCTGATTGAAAGTAAACCCCAAACATCTTCCATCACAAGATCAAGAGCTACCATGTGGTCAGTAAGACGATATGCTTAAGTTCATAATCAGGTTACATGCTGGGTTTTAGTTACCAGCAAGCGATATTTAACATTTCAGGAGCACTTGCATACAATTCTCCTTTAAAACAATAAAGTTTAGGCAGTTGTTGGCTTCACAGTTTTCATGACAATAGGGTCCTTATTTCCATTCATTTTGGTTTTAGCAAATAGAGCTAGTTTGGTGTGCCTATATTTATAATAGAAAAAGATTGAAAGACAAATACTTCAAAATAATCCAAATACATAATCTCAATTGGCTTGGAATTTCTAGAGGGAATTTCTCTAACTTGTTTTAGCTCTGCTCCAACAAGACTACTTATGCTGAATAGACATTGTTTGTGGTTTGAAAGCCATAGTAAAGTAAGCCATCTCAAAGACTAAGCAGGAGCATAGAAATACCTACATTTTTCTGCCCTGGAATGAGATGCAGTGCCTTACTACTTCTACAACAGAAAGGGGAGGAGTAGAGGCAAGATTAGACACAAAGAGCTGAGCGGCTTGCTTTTCCTGCTGCTCCCAAACGGGCAGCAAGAATGGAAAAATTGCCACCGTGTCCCCCTTGCTCCCAACCTTAAAAGTAGTAAACTTGTTCTGTGCCTTCCTCTGCGGCAAGAGCTGCTGTTACCAGTCTGATTTTTTCCATTGCTCAAGCACTGCTGCCATAAGCAACAAATCCGTGCTCCTTTTGTCCCTGCCAGTAGCCCGCTATGCTAGACCACCATGCAAGCTGCCTTTGCCCAGAGTTTCTGAGGACAGCGAGGTAGTCCAAACACACGACTGCTTCTCTAGAAATGTTCTGCAGTTGTATGAACAGAATGTAAACTTCTAGGAAAAAACATCCCAGCAGAGAAAAGGCTAGTTAAGTCTAGGAAGAGGAAATCTAAACAAACTGTTTTCCTCACCACTTTTGTGGTCTTTCCTGAGACGAGAAGGCTGCCTCTGATGAGTGAATTAGAGGGAAAAAGAGTTGGTAAGCTGATCTGATAGCTATGTGAAAGAAAAAGACCAGTCTTACCAGGGAAGAGTAGAAAGGGAAAGAAGTCAGCATGTAAAATGCAGATTTCCCATTGTATAAGAAAGTGAGAGATTTTTTTTCTTTCTTTCCAGAATCATTAAGTACCTTGAATAAAGGCACTTTGCATTTTCCTTTTCCAATTTATGTCTCCCCTGCACTTAAGAAACCCATTTTCTGTTGTGAGCAGTGTTTCTTAACAGGAAGCCTAGAAAAGAATAATGAAATAGGATATCCAAACAATTATCTTGAACAGCAATCAGCTATTGTAATTCCAGTAGTTATTCCAAAAAACAATCAAGATCTGCCACATGAAGGGAGAGGCAGTTTTGCTGAAAGAAACCTGTTCTGAGCTCTCCCTTACCAAAACAGACTTAAACATACAATGCAAACAAAGTAGATAGAAGATCCAGATGTCATTTAAAATTTCTCCCTTGACATTTCTCTTTTAATTACTACTCTTGAAAAGCTGAAAGGAGAAGAAATACAACTGCTTCTTTCCCAAACAAATCAGTTCTAAAAAACTGACTTCAAATCCACTCTATCTTCTCATCAATACACTGAATAACAGTCTCTTCAGCTGATCCTATGCTTAAGTTTAAGACCTCCCATATTAACTAGTTAAAATTGTCAGAAGAAAAGTAATGACATACCAATTTTGCTAAGGCATCAGAAGCTACAGTTGTCAAAGATAACTTCTAAGTCAGCATTCATTTTGCATTTAAAGAGGCTTGGACAAAATTATAACAAAACCAACAAAATTGGTATATCTTCATCAATGGCTGCTAGTTTCTCCAGCAAAAGCAAATTAAAAAGAAATCTTCCCTCAGCCTGACATTTGGCAGGTTGCGTTTTAAAAGCACGTTCAAATTCTCCCCGGTTAATCTAAAGTCTTGAAAGAAAAGCAACACAAGTTTTGAGCCATGCAAAGCACTTCCAGCATTGTTCTGAAGCAAGACCTTCCTGGAATATTAGAATTTCAACAAACAGAGATTATGGAAAGTTACAGCTAAGAAAAAACAAAGATTACCTTAACTAAATGTGGTCTCACTAGGGTAACAACCGATGTGTACCTCTCTACTACAGGAGGGAATCCTATTTCTAGCTGTGCTTTGCAGTATCCAGAGCGCTTTGATAATATATCTGACTTTTTACACCAAGGAACAAATAGTTTGTAATTCTCCACAACAGCAACAACTTCATACATTTCCTGCATAGAATACCTGGAAACAGAAATATGAATGTCATGTCACAGTTACAAAGTATTTATTTAACTTCTAATTCAGTATTAACAAGTTTCAAAAAATGGTATAAATGGCATAGGCAGTTTGGAAGGTGAACTTACAGTCACCTGAAAATGCTATCAATATTTAAGGAAATAAAAAATGCAGCTTTGCTAATTAAGAAGAAAAAAGGGATAAACTGCTAAAAGCCTTTGCATAAAAAAGCAAAACACTACATGACATCCAGCAGTAAAATTATTGAACAGTGAACCTGTGCCTTCTACTTTCTGCAATACCAGGTAAATATGCATACATTTCAAATTGAAAAAATAATGTTTCCAGCACAGCTATGTTTCCATTTAGGTAGATCTTAGACACTCCGTGTAAAGAATCCACACTTCATGGCTACCAGGAAAAGATGTATCAAAACTAAAGTACTATATTCCATAAGGCTTAAATAGAGGAACACTGCTCAAATAAAAAAGCTTAATTAAAAAACACATGCAATGGAAAATCCTCACAGCATGACAGAATGGCTGAGGTTGGAAAGGACCTCTGGAGGTCATCTTGTCCAGCCCACCTGCTCAAGCAGGATATTGAAATCAGATGAAAGAATATGATGGCAGCATTTTGGTTCATTGTACTGTAACACAGCAAAGCATTACAAAGCTATGTTTTTTAATTTTTAGTTCTGACTCAGAAAAGAACTGAAGTACATGCTTCATTCCATCTGTGTTTAAAATGAAGCGTTATGTTCGAAAGTACTTAACAGTGAGCATTATTGGACAAAGGCTCTTTTTTAGTGCCTGAACAAACTCTGTTGAAGTTCAAGAACTATCACATAAATGAATGTTAAGCATAGTAAAAAACCCTATGCTAATAAACAAATAGTTCATACTATTGTGGACCAGAGACTTGGGGGCAGGATTCCAGTCTCATTAAATGAACCGAAATTTTCCCACTAGCTTTAAGGCAAACAAGATTTCAAAATCGTTTCCTATGTGCCTAAGTTTCTTCATCACACAACTACTTATTTTCCTTCTTTTAAAGAAAGAAAAAAATCTTGAGAAGTGAGAACTACAACATAATGTAAGTGCAAATATTAGCATGCATATGGGACAGAAAGGAACAGAGTTTTCACACCTGTTGGTTTATTCCCATTTCACCAGATGAAATTAATAGTATAGTCTTCCCTTTCAAGGCTGGTTTTGTTTTATCATGGAATAGAAGGGTTATTTCTGCTGTTTCTTTCTATGGGGCAAAGGGTTTAGGTTCCTACATTTTTTACACTCAATTTCAGAAGACTGGAAAAGCCTGATCTCTATAAATTCTGAATGTCAAAACCCCTTTCTAGTCTCCGGCTGGGCAGAGTCATAGGGGCATGTGTCCTCAGGGGTGCTCAGCCTTTGAACTTCTAGTGATTTGGATTAATCACAGCAAACACAAAATCGATAAGCATACAAAGTATCTTTCCACACTTCTGTACAGACCCTATAATTCTTCTTTCAGAATATTCTTTTCTTTTGTTTACTAGTGGTGCAGCAATGTTGAAGAAAGTTCTTGAGAAGGTGTGGCTTGCTACAGGTACTTGCAAAGGAGAAATTCTGGTCATCAGAATACCACAAGAAGCCAAGTGCCTGAAACAGTGAAAATGCTTTTAGATGTCTTTCGTATCAACAAAATAAATAATACATTCAGGAAAGACAAACAATCTGTTGTATAACATTCCAGAAAATGTCAGAGTCAGATGGAAAAACAAAGGCTCCCAACAGTACGCAAACTGTTAAAAACACAAGGGGGACTTCCCCCGCCTCCCCCCCTTTCCTTCAGAGAAACTAAAAATAGCCCCCAGTCAGGAGAAATGTAACTGGCAAAGTACAAAGGGCCTCATTAAACATTGGCTTGGTGGCTGCATGAGTTCATGTACAAACCTCATATGCACTTAATTTGCAGAACAGGCTTTTTAACAGCAAAATCAAGGCATAGTCTGCAGTACTTTACCCTTTTGGAATACGCAAAAAAGAGGAGCTTCTACTTGCTATAATCCCTCTGCTGACATCCTTCTCTTAAAAGGACAGTTTCATTTTGAAAGTCCTTTCAGAAAGTGCACTTGTTATCGAGCTTTCAGTATTTCCTTCAGGAAATGTAACACAAAACCTTGGACACAGTATTTTCATAAATAAAACCTAACAAACGACCTTTAAAAATGCTAGTAATTCTTGGATTGCACCTGAGTGTTCTCTGTTTGTGAACATCTACACTAAAATCTAACATTCATTGTGATTAATAGGTCTGTTCTGCTAAACTATTGATTTTGCCTAGATCAAGTCAGTTAAGACGCAAAATGCTACGTCAAACAGTCTGAGTTTTGGCAACAGGAAGTTAAAAATGCCACTGTTTGCTGTCAGTGATTCTACAAACATGAGCTAAAGAGCAACCTTGGTCTTTTACTGTTCTTTCTCTAATTAAACAATCAGGACTGTACTTCTGGATTCGCATAGTCAAAAATGGGACCAACCTTCCCCACTTAGCGTTAGGCTTGTTGCTTGTTTTGGTGGGGGTTTTTAGCACAATGAACAGATGAATGCATTTTTTTACTAACCACCAAAGTAGTCTAGCAAATTACAGTTAGCAATTTTAAACAATTAAACTTGTTATTAACAGCATAACTTTGAATTTTAAAGAAACACAGTAATAACCTGGGACAGACTACATTAGCTTATATGGTCATTATTAGAAGGCAGGCAAACAATAAATAGGTATTTAGAGGAAAATAACTATCAGCAGCATCTGATTAGAAACAATACGTACAGACTTTTAAAAAAAGAAATAAGTGATTGTGATATGAAGCAACACAGGTCACAATCACGGCAGCTGAAAAGGAATTACTTAAGATGGGACAGAGGCATGGTGTCAAAATTAAGGAAGAATAGGTGGACTTCACAAGTCTGCAGACCACGAACTTGGTAAATGTTCGCAATTGTAACTCAAGGGATGTGGACATGGCCTGTTCTTTTTCCATGCAGATTGGACAAGACTGTTAAGGAAAAGCACTGCTTTGACAGTAATGCTGGAAGGATGCCAGTAACACTGTGGCTGCCTCAACGGGATTCATAGAAAGTGTTCAAATGTTTGGACCAGACCTCACATTCTGGAGAGCTAATTTAAATTACTTTCTGCATCTGGGGTTATGTATAATACACAGTCCAAACTAGTTGCCAGGTTTCTTCTCTTGGTTTGTTTTTTTTACTCTAATGCTATGTTAGTATATTGTTTCATACAGTTTTATCTAGACTTGTTTCAGCCGCAAAGCTGAAAAACAATGCCTACAAATAATCTTTTAGCTGCTGTAAGACAATGTCCTTTTCACAACTACATTGCCATTCAAGGAAGGTGAGGTTAAGAGAGGTTATAATGCTAATAAACACAGCGAGACTTCATCTCTCTCCCGATTTTATCAGAAGAAAAACAGACACTATGAGAACGTGCTGGGCTTGGTCCTAGTCCAGGAAAGCATACCTCCCCAAGAAATCACAGAAGCATAGATTTCAACAGACCATCACACCTGTTTTTGTGAACCTGATCAAGACCACAGAAGAAAAGCCAGGTCCACACTGTAATTCAGGCACAGCTACCACCTCTGTATTAACCCTCTGCCAGTAATACAACCATATCTGCTCACACTGCTCTACTGGCATCACTCGCTGCTTTCTCTAAACACTTGGGTACTGATCACAGTATCACCTGACTTCCACCGCCTGAAAAGGAAGCGTTTACTGGTGTATGGTATGCATACATAAGTGATCTAGAATCAGTGATTGAAAGCTACAAAATTTTCTAAGCCTACAGATTAACATGTTTTTGAAAAAGGGGACCTTGAACTCCTGACTGCAAAGACTGAAATTAGTGGTAAGAGCATGTCGGGGCAATTGTGTTTACTGTTATCCCGAATGTTACTTCCATACGGTTAGTGATATCTGATGGCCATTTTATGGTCTGCAGGCATGAGTTGATCTCATTCAAATTCTTGGTAAACAGCTGTTTGCATCCTATAAAATGAGTGTTGCTAACAAGTGCCCCTATTAGCATCTCAATCTTAATAAGCACAAGAGGCTAATTTACTACCTGAGCCCTTAAAGTCTGCTACTCAGCACAGTAAGGGGTCCACCAAGTTGACAACAGGTACAGAATGTACATCAATGACAACTGCAAGATGTGAAAGCAGACCCAGCTTCAAGGCTACAAATACAGCACCAGTTTGGATTCAGCTTGCACTTGCTGAAAACCATCTGCCAAGATTCTTGCGGCTTACACTAGAAACATTTTCCAACTTAGTTTGCAACCCGTTACCTTACACTGAACACCCTTCCCAGTAACTGATTCTGCCCTCAAGACTAATAAATTACTTTAAAAAATAGCCATGTTGCTTACCAGGATTGAACTACTTTAATATTGCAAATGCATCCCAAAGATTAAAACCACAAAGGATATACAGTAAGAAATGCAGTCCAAGTAAGATGACATTATACCACTGCACAGTAACAACTGTCATATGACTGCTTGAAATCTGACATGGTGACCCAAGCCCTATGCCACTTTTTTGCTGTTTTTATGAGGGTGATAGTAAGACTTTGAATTTAACAAAGAAACAGCAGTACTGCCGTAACAGTTGGGACAGGGAACCTATTTTTTTTTCCCTAAGATTTTCAAATTGCACTCTTTCTCTCGCCTGCTTGTTCATTTTCTTCCAGTTACAAGAACAACTCCTCTCCCAGAGTGCGTTTGGTTTTGCAGGTTGTTCCAGCCACCCTCACATGTGACCGGGGGAGAAGGAACTTGTTGCACTGTCTGAGGAGGAAAAACATCTGGGCGCTTTACTCAGTTTTTAGTTTCTTTTATGGATTGCTCAAAGTTACCCAACCGGCTCTAGCAAAGAAGAGGCAAGTCAATAATCTAAACCGACACGGGCCAGGCCGCCTCAGGCGCCCCTGAGGGGGGCCGGGGCTGCCGCCCCCTGCCTTCCCCTGCGGCATCCCCCGGGGCCGCCGGCCGCCCGGCAACGCTCACCCTGGGGCGGGCCGAGGCACCGCGAGCCCGAGGCGGCCCCTCCCGCCCCCGGCCCGCCGCCCCCCGGGGCGACCGCAGAGGGGCCGTGAGGCGGCGGGGCCCCGGGACGGCGCGGGGCCCGCCTCGGGGGGCTGTCACCTCACCCCCGCGGTCACTGCGCCTCGCCTCACCCCAAGTACCTGACGGCGAGCCCGCCGGCCAGCGCCCTGCCGAGGGCCCGGCCGCTCCGCGCCATCTCGGGGCACCGCTCCGCGCCGGCCGCCCCGCCGCCTCAGGGCCCAGCCGCGCCGCGCCCCCGCCGCCTCAGGGCCGCCCGCGGGCCGGCGTCAGGCGCTGCTGGCCAGCCCCGCCGCGGCGGTCACCGGGCGGCCGGGGCGGGAGGGGGCGAGGCGCCCCACCTGATTGGCCCAGCGGCGCGCGAGCCCCGCGCGCGGCTATAATTGGGCTTGTGCGCGCCACGGACCCGCCCCTTCCCCGCCTCTCTGGGGCGGCGGCCGCAGGCGGGGGGAGCGCTGCCCGCGGAACCGACGGCGGAACCCCTGTGGAGGCGACAGCTGGCGGAGCGGCCGGTAAGACGCCCACACCCACCCCTCACACACCCACACACGCACCTCCACACACGCACCCCCCCCCCACACACACCCCCCCCCCCCACACACACACACCCGGCGTTAGCCAGCCCAGCCCAGCCGGGCGGCGGGACCTTGCCGCGCCTCGCTTCCCCTCAGCTCCTGCCCAGCAGATGTGTGCGGTCCGGTGCGCAGCTCGGTGCAGGTGAAAAGTGTACAATTATCAACGGCATTAAAGCTTACCGGTGCCTCCCCAGGCCTAGCTGTAATCACAGAGCATCGATTTACTATGAATCGGAACAAAAAACTCACGTTGCTACTGGTGCTTTCTCGTAATCCACTTTCCAAATGCAGCCTCCCTCAGCAACGGCGGGGTTTGCAACTCCGGCAATGGAAGAACTACTGCCTAAATAGAGCTTGTTTTATCATACGCTTCATATTGTGTAATATCGTGTGCTACACAAGTTTCTTAAAAGTAAGCCTGAAAAATATATTTCCACAAAATAGTTTCGGTTTTGTTGGATTTTTTTTTTAATTTAGTACACGGTGGGGCATTCAACTCTTGACTGGGAATCTTGAACTGAAACATAATAGTCACACTTCATAGCACTTACACATTCTTAACTTGCACAGGTGTCTGGGCCGTATCATGCTAGAAAAACAGCTTGGATACATCGTCAACAATGTCTCTTCAACTATGTGATGAACTCATCCCCACTCAATTAAATGTAACTGGAATTTTACCTCCAATGTACCTTAAGCTATTTTAGTTAAATCGGTTGAATGCTGAACGCATGGGATGGGAGAAGCTTTCTGGACAAAACAGTTCAGCTTTGTAAGGCCACATATACAGCCTCTTCAGAAAAGTCCTCCTTATAATTAGGTGTCCTTGCCATTAGCAAACCCACTCATTACTAAACACCATCACCACCAGTTTGGGTAACGGAAACTAACTGGAGTGGCTCCTACTTCATCTTACATCAGGGTATGGTGTTTTTCAGACAGGCTGTCCTGCAGCATGTTCTTATGTTGAACTTGATGAAAAAACAGAAACATGTTAAAAACCTGTGTTCTCCGATGCAGGTGAAAAACAAAACAGCAAAGCCAGAAATACACAAAAAGCCCTAATCCTAACCTCCCTCCCCACCTCCAATTTACTAACCTTATGTGTGTGTTGTGCAACTTCCATCAGGGCTGCTCTTACTTGCTGGATGCTGTGTTTGCCATGGGGTTGTGTTCTCTATCTGTTGTCGTAGCTTGCCTCTGTGGATCAGGAATTGCATCTTAGGTTGATGTCTTTTAGCATTTAGAACAGCTGACGGTTCAAGTGATGAGAAGTAAAAGATAATGGATGTCTGAGGGTTGTTTTCTTTTTATTTTTTTTCTCCCTTGGTAGGCTCAGAATTACAGTTCTTGCTATCTGCTGTTGGCAAAGAGATGTGCATTTACTAGCTTTGACAGGAAGAGTGGCCCAAGTTAATACTTAACACCAGAGAGGTAAAAGACATTTCTGATACACCAGTAGGAGCCGTACTGTATGACCACAAAGAATATTTTCTTTCTAAATGCTATTTTTGTAATAATACCGTGATGAGAAAAGGTTCAGACTAAACTGATTATGAAGTTTATACTGTTTAAAACATATCTAAGAATTTTAAGGACCTTTTTAAGTGGACAAAGAGACAGAGCCAATCTTAGGTGGGGCAAGCATATGCCTGTTTAAAATCAGGCTGTTTTTTACACAGCACATTCAGCTCTATTCCTACAGACAACTGAACAGGGCAGCTAGTTTAATATGTTCCTTTGGCAGCCAAAGAAATGCTGAGTAAAGCAATAATATAGCCAACGTATTCCTATTTATAAATTAGTTTTGAATAGTACTTGCCTTTGAAATATCTCAAAATCTGTCACAATCATATGTTTAGGCTGGGAAAGATGATCTACAAGCATGGGTGATGATTAAGTGGCTAGTTATGTGATCTGCAAACGATGCAGCTAGGAATTAAGGACAGATTTACTATTTCACACTTTAAGTGGGTTAATTGGGAGGTACAATATAAAATAAAGATAATTTTCTTATATTTCAGATAGCACCAGTGAACTGGGTGTTTCTGGCATAGCAATAATTAAAAGTATTTGGCTGTAAACCTCTTGTGCAAAGGATTAGACTTGTTATACTTTCATAAGAATTTAGTGGGCCTGTAAATCCAAAAGGGGTTGAAACCGCCAGGCGTACTCGCTTACAGGCAGTTTTAAAAAGAGCTACTCTGTTCGTACCCCATCCCACTTTCACAACCATACAGGCTGTATTTATTTCGCGGCTAAGGAAGAACCTGATCAGCACTAAACCACCAAGGCCCCATCCTCAGCCTCTCGCAGGGTGGGGAGGAGTGCTGCCAGAGGAAGGCTGTCTTTTGCTTCTTCATGGGGCTGATGCAGCCTTTACCCAACTGCCCTCCCTCTGCCAGCGCTGGGCTGCTGTGCCAGCTGTGACATAGGCCTCCTGTGGGCCTGAAGCCTGGTTCCTCTTGAGATAAAATCTACAAAAGGATCCTCAAAGTTCCCCAGGGGAGGCCGCAGTGCTGTAGGAGCACGGCTGACTGCCACATCCACTCCTTTGTTTATGTTCCTCAGCCTGTCCTTACCAGCAGTGACAGACAAAGCAGGAGTAGTTTGTGTTCAGGTTACCCACATATCTGCTGTGCTGCCAAACACAAAGCAGCCGCAGCCCTCATTCAAACCCCTCCAAAAAAGTTTATCATCCAAAGTATTGGCTTTTTTTTTTTTTAATTCATTGGCTTTTCAGTGAGAAAAAGGATCCTTTGTAACTTACTGCTTCTTGATGTCAGAAGCAAAAAGGGGACTGGAAGAGATTGTGTTTCATGCTATTTTTTTCTTGCTTGTGTTGTGTGAGAAACTTTAGTTAACTTTCTATGGAGCTGAAGCATAGTTGCTGCTGTGACGTATTTCCTCTGAGTTAAGAATTTTTGCCCTTATCTTTAATAGACACATAAATGTCAGTAAATTTAGCACATGAAGCTAAGCACAGGGCTGGGGGTTTAGACCAGGTTTGTGGCATTTTGCGTAATGTCAGCTCCTGGTCCAATTCTTCATAGCATTGGGTGTGGGGAAAAAATGAATGCAAATAAAAAGTTCCTTTTGGAAAAATCAGCAGGAGGGTGTAGTCAGAAGCATGGCTCCCTTGAGTAAACCAGTGCCAGAAACTTCTACTGGCACAATAGACGGTGTCAATCAAGGACAGGCAAAGTGGCCGGATACTTCTTTCAGCAGCAGTGCCAGCTAGTGATCGCTTAAGCTGGCCATGAAATTGGACCTGAAACTGTTACATAAAGCAGGACCTCACAGATCTGTAACTTAGGTACTGGTTCCAGATCTGCAGAGCTTATGGGCTCTTAAATCCAGTCTGTTTCCAATCCATACAGGAATCTCTATAAAGTATATGTACATGTGTATGCAGAGGAAAGGGATGGGAACTTGGGCGGGCAAAACAGGACTGGTAAACTACTAAGTTACTACCCTGTCCATATCCTGTGGAAGCTTTGCAGTAGAGATACTGTTCAGGGGGCAAAAGGATGCATTCAGGGCTTTGACAGGCAGACACAAAGAACCTGGTGCAGCAAACACAATTTGATGGGGACGGACACATACACACACAAGCAGAAAGCAGTTTTCTCATTGCTTCATCACAGCACAATTCTGTTTGCTCTCACAACACTGAACTCCCTTTTATGTGGAAAAGGGCATATTCCAAAAGAACTTTGTTAAAGTGTTCCTTGGGATCACAACCCCTGAGCTCAGTTCTGTTTAATAACAGAGGAAATGCAATATTGCAACCGTTCTGTGGACTGGAAGCTTGAAGTCAGGCTGAAGAAACAAGAGAAAGTTACTGCAAATTGATCTTCATAGTGAACCCAAGCATGTGACATTTACTTAAAATAGTTACATGCATTAAATTCTTGGAGTAGGGAATTACTGTCTGCCTCGACCTTACCCTCACATGTCCCTGGGCAGCTCAGTAAATATCTCCTTTTGTGGCCTATGAGTATGCACAAGTGCATCTTTCTGGAAATGCAGAACCTGAGTTTAGCAACACTAAGAGAAGAACCAGAAGACCCTCTGCACCTTGAAATGACAGTCCCACTTAGGAACATTTGAATACCTGTAGTTATGTAAAATATTTCAAGCAGAACTGATAGCAAACTTATGCAAGCTAAGCAATACAAAGCAAAGACCAACAGGTGTATTGATGAACAGATCAATCTTGCTTTATTTTCTTTAAAACAACACTCAAAAAGCTGTAATGTGAACCACCAGCTTTCATAACGGGAATGATTAGTGGGTAGTGAAAATGAGGGGTTTTTTTCATGCATTTATTGCCCTTTCTGCAAATAATCTATACATTTTACCTTATATTATACAAGTTTTCAACTTGACTCAATTTTGCTTGTTGCAAAGGCTTCTGAGATTAGAAATGTATCAGTTGTTTACTGTCATGCACTTTTATTGTACAAGTTATATAAATTACATATTACACTGTTATGAAATGTCATTAACAGAATCATAGAATCATTTAGGTTGGAAAAGACCTCTGAGATCAGCAAGTCCAACTGTGAACCCAGGACTGCCAAGCCCACCACTGAACCATGTCACGGAGCACTGCATCTCTGCGTTTTTTTAAACACTTCCAGGGATGGTGACTCCACTGTTACAGTGCTTGGCCACCCTTTCAATGAAGAAATTTTTCCTAATATCCAACCTAAACCTCCCCTGGTGTAACCTGAGGCTATTTCCTCTTGTCCTAATGTGTTGCATGATTAAGCAATCATGGACTTTGAACTTAGGTTGTATGGCCAGCTTTGTTGCCTTACTTAGGTTTGTGCTTACCACCACACAAATTTGAGAGAATAAAAAATTAGCTCATTCACAACACTTGACTGTAAGGGAAAGCTTCCAGGGCTTTGCATTGTGGATAGAATCAATCTCACTTAGTTATGATGCATACTGTAGACACTAATGTTGAAATATGTGTATATTACATCAGCAGAACTGGGAAAAAAGTTCACAGTTTCCAAATGAAATGTGGAAACTGCAGAAGGACAGTTCTTGCAGAGCAGCTGAACAATTTCTGTTTCCATTCCCACTTAGGTCACATTTCGTAAACCTCTAATCATGCCTCCTACACTCTTCTAGGCTGTATCAAGTTTGTCCACATCTGTCGGACTGCAGTCCCAGAGGGAGCTCCGTCACCGCGCACTCCATCAGCGGCTCTGTGCCCAGTGGAATGATCACTTTCTACGTTTTATAGGCAATGCCAATTTAATGGCCTGGAACTGGATTTTCTTCCTCTGCAGTGGCATGTTGCTGCTGATGGACATTTAGCTTTGCTCTGCTGTCCATGTGATCACTTTCTGATTATTCATTGCTATTTCAAATTCATACACTTGATTTTGAATTCCAGTATGTAGAATTTTTTGCTTTTTGTTCGTAATTAAGTTCACCTTCTTCATCTTGAGACTGTTTCTCGTACGGATCGATGTAAGACGATTCGGAATCCCTTCTCCCACCTGCTAGCAGCTTTGGCCAGTTCGGTGCCACCTGCCAACATTAGCCACACGGCTTCCACGCCCCCTCGCAAGCCCCAACTGAAAGGTTGACCCCCCCGTGGCAGTATACCTATATGGGCTTTATGCCGGGGGTGTGGCCGTGCCCCCCTGCCCCGCCGCGCTGCCGTTGGCTCGCCGCGCCGTCCATCACCGGGTGGGCGGGCACTGCCCAGCCGCTGGAGCGACGCCCGCCGTGCGCCGGCACCGCGCTTGCGCGAGGCGGGAGGCCCCGAGCCGCGCTCGCGCACTGCGCTCCCGGCCTTCCCTCGTAGCGGAAGTGGCGGGGCCGCGCCAGTTCCGCCTCGGCGTTGTTGGCGCTGCACAAAATGGCGAAGATCGCCAAAACCCACGAAGGTAAAAAGCCCGAAAAACAGCCGCCGCGGCGGCCCGCGCCCTGCCCTGGGCTTCGCGTTGTGTTTCTCCCCGGCTGTGGGCAGCGTCAGGCGCGGCCTCGGGGGTGGGGGCCGGGCGGGCTGGCCCTGCGGCGGGCGGGCCGGGCCCGTTTGTAATGGCGTCTCTGCTTGTGTCACCGCCATGCCCGGGCCGCCGCCGGGCGCGCGGGGGGGGGGGGGCACAGCGGACCTGAGGGGGGATGTCTCCCGCTGTGCACGGCCCGAGGGGTAGTTGACGGGCCCGCGGGGGGGTGAGGGGAGCGGGTCGGTTAGCTCCGGTTTTGTCTCGGGGCCGGTGGCGGCGCTGAAGCGCGGGTCCCTGCCGGGCTGCCGCCGGGGCCGAGCGGCGCTTCCCCGGCGGGTCGGCCCTGAGCCGCTGCGCGCCCCTCCTCTCCCCGCCGGGCCGGCCCCGCCGCCCGGTGCGCATCGCGCCGCACGCCGCCCCGTCCCCCCACGGGGCTATGCCCTCGCCCGCCCCTCGGGCCGGCGCCGCAGCGGCAGGGCCGGGGATGCAGGGCGGGCGGGTGCTGCCCGCTGGGAGCCAGCATGGCTCCGGCTGGGACTGAGCGCCGTGCCGAGTGGTGCTTGCGGGGAAAAGTGCCTCGGAGGAGGAGAAAAAGCAGCGTGAGGTCTCCGGCGCTCCAGCTGCCATTTTAGCGCGGGGGCTTGGGCCGGCTGGGTCCTCCCGCCGCAGCGCGCTGGTCCCAGGGCTTCAGCGGCAGGCCCGGGGGCAGGCTGCGCGCCCAGCTGCTCTGTGGCCGCCCCGCTCCCGGCTCTTCGTAGCACGCAGCAGAGCTTTCTTCACGGACAGCGGCTGTGGCTTGCCCCGCTCTGAAATAGCTTCAGGCGAGGGAGAGTAGTTTTTAGGATTTTACCGCTTCCGCTGTTTTTTGCCTTTGGTTTTTTACGTGTGTTTCTGTGTATGATAGGCGATCTGCTGCATTTTGTGTTAGTGACATCAGTGATTCACTAAGCAGAGGCCGCTGCAGAGTGACAGAGCTGTGAGGTGGGCAGGCACCCAGGCAGGCCTCACCTTTGGGAGCAGGGAGTTTGGGGCTGAAAAAACTTTTCAAATGGAGAGGCATCATCTCTCATGGAAGCGAGGCCAATATAGTCTTTAATGCTGCAGATCTAATTGAATTTATGGATGAAAAAAAGCTTGAACTGTTGTTCTCACTTTTTAAAAAAATCAGTATTTTTTTTTAGCATTCTAGAACAACATTCTGTTTTGAATTACAGAAACTGCCTTTTTTCTTTATATTCTTTAACATGCATAAAGTTTGTGTGAGATACGCAGTATTATCCATCACAGTATTACCCTTCACATTATCCACGCATAACTCTGCCTCTCATATTACCTAAAGAGCTTCTAATAATAAAATAGTAGAGGAGTAGTTGTTTTTTGACTTAAATTGGTTATTTATTGAAGCAAATGGTGGTCTCTTGACTTTAATGAAAACATTGACATGCATCCAGTTGCCTGGTGTTTTGATTAGCTTTGTCAGAACAGGTTTTAAGGGGTGGTGGTGGTTAGTTAGTTAAATAAAAAAATAACATATAACTGGGTATGATCATGTAATGTCGATCTTTCCCAACGTGGGGGTATTAGCTGAACACCTCGATTATTTTTCTTCCGAGTTCTATCCTGTCTTACTTTCTTCAGCTCCTGACAGATTTTCCAAATTGAGTTGTTACTAAATTGCCTTAGAAGATTTTCTTAAGTCTTTGTACTGTTTGTTAAATACTTGTTGATTGATCTGTTCAAGATGCAACTTGAAAGAGGTCTGAAAACAGTGTAGATTGTTTCAGTTAATAGTTTGAGGAGGAGCTCTTTGTTATAGGCTGGGAAGTAAAGTTTTAAATGGCAGCTTATGAATGCTCAATAAATGCTTGAGTTCTGAATGCTGTCTAAGGCAGTTTTTAATTTGTATAATTTTTTTCTTGTGCAGAAGAGATGTCCAAACCTAATAGAGAGACTTAACATGTATGAGAGTGTTAAAGCAGCTAGAAATAAAGCTGCAGGGGGCAAGCTAAACGTGCAAAAATGTGATAAGGCATGAAAACATAGAAGCTGTTTATGCTGTAAAATACTGCTTTAGTACAGGATCTGATTAGAGTGTTTTTTGGGTTTGTTTTTGTTTTTTTAAATGCTGAATGTCTTACACTCCAGACATTGCAAGTAGACCTACATGTATGGTAATGGAGCGTGTATTTTGAGAAAGGCTATCATGATGTGGCTGTGAGCTGGATTCTCAGTGACTTTGAGTTCAGATATGTTGAATTTAATAATATTCAACATTTTTAGTAACTTTTAATAAACACAGTTGATTTGAAACTTCTTTTAAAATACCAAAATATATTAAGTAGAGTAAAATACAGAAAAAGGAATGATCAGTAGGATATGGGATAATATATCTCCCTGCCTGATCCCCCCCCCCCCTTTTTTTTTTTGGGGGGGGGGAAGTCCCACTCCCTTTACTGTTTCTTGGACTGAAGTTTGTTTTAGTCTTGGTTGACTAAAGCATCCAACAAGTACTTTGCTTTACACAACGTATTAAGCTTTGTGATGACTCTTTCTTAATTTGATTTGTATTTCAGTGCTTTGTTAAATAGGGTAGGAGCTTTTTAAGAAAATGCCAGTTAGAGCATAATGCATAGCATTAGTTGAAAACTATGGTGGCTATAAGTGTGAGGGTTTGTTAACCCTATAGACCCTGTGTAGACTTTTTTTTGCGGTGTAGATAACCCAGCAGGTTTTGCTGTAAGTAAATGAAAGTGCTGCTTAGTCTGCAAACAGTTGTAGTCATTCTAATTTAAAGGAGACCAATAGTAAATGACATCTATACCCTCTTCAGTAAATGCAGCTATTTAAGAATAAAATAAGAGAACAAGGTCTTAGTATGTAAAGTGTTGGTAAGAATTACTAATAGAAAAATATTTTTGTTCTAATGCCTCTGCTGCAGAAATCCCACAATTGTTTTAATAGACTTTGTGGATGGTAGTAGTGGTGGGAGCCCAGGCAAAAGCAAATCTCTGTGGCCCATTCCTGCATGGCAGGGTACTTACTGGTGCTTTATTTGGCTGAGCTACATGGTTCGATTGATTCAGTGGATAGATGGTGGAAAGGCTTTTGCATTGTAGGCAAGATCTGTAGGGTTTTTTTGTGTAGAAGTTGACAGCTATGGATGCACAACCAGCACTTAATATGCTACTAAAGAGGCAGTGTGTTCTAGTAACTGCTCTTTAGCAATAAGAAACAATGTCATTGTACTCTAAAAACACTCGGTGCCAGTACTGTTGTCCTTGGTAGCAAGGGAAGCTTTAGGTATTCCCTTTCACCCCAGTGCTGCATTGCACCAGGCTGCAAAAGGAATCGGGAACTTGATCTGCTCTTTGGAATAAACAGAAGTAACCAGAAAATCTGTGAGCGAAATATTTGAGTTGTATCGGTTCCACAGCCACACCACAGGACCACTTCACAAAACTGGAATACCTTAAGACAGCAGTGGTAAATGGGATGCGTGTGGTGTGTCTCTGAAGATAATCCGAGACCTCTGAAGGCAAGGGAGGGATCCCTGATTCGGCAGTAGCTTCTTTCTGCTGCTTCTCCAGGGAGTGATGTATTGGGGAACAGTGTGTCTCAAGGTTTGGACTCTGTGGAATCCCCAGTGCTGTGCAGATTTTAGGAGGAGTTCTGTGTACCTGGGGGCAGGATTCAGCAGGGGATCATGGCCAGCAGCATAAGGCTCTTGTCCGGTTTCAGCTTCTTTTGAGTCACAGGCAGATACCATGAATTTCTGTAACACAGAGATGACTGTCCAAGTTACTGTGTGCTAGATACCTGCAGAAGTTCAGTGGGAGCCCTTAACTGGCTGGAGCAAGATCCTCTTTACCATCTACTATGATGTATCTTCTGTGCTTGGGACTCTTGAGTTCACAAATGTACTTCTGCTGCCCAGAGAGGCTGCGCAGTCTCTTTCCCTGGAGACATTCAAAACCCTCCTGGATGCGACTGTGCAGCCAGCTCTAGGTGACTGCTTTAGCAGGGGGTTGGACTAGATGATCTCCAGAGGTCCCTTCCCACCCCGACCATTCGGTGTGACTCTGTGATGTCCAGAGATCCCTTCCAACCCCGACCATTCTGTGATACAGTCCAACCCTCCTGCTCAGGCATGATCCTTGGTATTCCTTCAGCCATGAAATGCAACTTGTGGGTATTTTTTTAGCCACAAAAATAATTGTTTACTGAAATTCGCATTGTATGGATAATTGTCTTTACGTACCTGCTGAATCAAAATTCAGATGGAAACAGTAGTAATTTTTAGGGAGTTAGCTGTGCCTTAATGTACCTCCATCACAATTACATTTGTTGAAGACAGTTTGATTACTGTAACTTACTTTCTTGTTGCATTACAACAGGTAGGAAGAAAGCATGGTTTAATTTGGTTCCTTGTTTTCTGTGTTAACAAGTTAATGTTCTCTCCGAAAGTACCAAATTTCTAAGGTCAAACATGACCACCAAAGTTGATAAGAGTCAGACCTTGGTGTGTTAGAAGAATGAAAAGGCTCCCATTCATCCTGTTTAAATGTTTTTTTGTTATCAAGAGTCTCTTCAAAGAAGGTAGTGCAGGCATGCAGGCAGGAAGTGTCATGAGTGAGTAACATTTTAGCTGCCAGAGTGAAAATAAACTGGTCCTTTTTTTTCTCTCTTTTTTTTTAATTTTTTTTGGGGGGGGAGGGAGTGGGGGCTACTTTGTTATTTGCCATATTAAAGAGTTTTTTCCTTTGTTCAAAAATGATACAGATTTGCAATATGTTAGATAACACAATAAAGTGTTGTTTTATTAAATTTTCTCAGATTTGACAACTCATGTAGTAGCTCTTTTGAACAGATTTGTTTAAATTAGCAAAATGAGTTTTTTTTATTGGTGATAACATTTTCAAAGGCTTTTAAAATGAATTACATTCACTGAGAAAGTGTTGTATTAGTGTAGTGTTGAGAAATAATACTGCGGTATAAATTGCCTTCTCTGCCGTTGCTGTTGGAAGATGAGGTACATTAACAGTTGGGTTTGAATAGTTTGCTCTAGGCCATACAACTGAAGTAGTCTGCTGGATAATACTATAATAATAATCTAAGAAAAAGCTGCTTATAAATATCATGATTTTATAGCTTTCTGTGTCATTTTTTATTACTTAGATATAATCTTTGAAATAGGGTGAAAAACTCAATTTGCTGTACATAGTAACATGAATATTACATTTTGTGTATATGCGTAAAAATACCTTTTTTTTTGTGTGTGTGCGTTTTTACCCTAGATATTGAAGCACAGATTCGAGAAATTCAAGGAAAAAAGCCTGCCCTTGATGAAGCACAAGGAGTAGGCCTTGATTCTACAGGATACTATGATCAAGAAATTTATGGTGGCAGTGACAGCAGATTTGCTGGATATGTCACTTCTATTGCAGCAACTGAATTGGAAGATGTAAGTGATTTTATATATTTGTATATGTAGGGCATGCATTCCAAGTATTTTGGAATTGATTTTGTGTAATTTTTAATAGCAGTTGCTAAAGTAAAAGCAGTTACTGATATCTAAAGCCATACAGAAGTAAATATGTCTTACCAGAGAAGCTCTTAAGTTCTAAGTCAGGCTTGTACGTCATTGTGCTTTGAAAGTCACGTAGGCCTAAGCAGAAGACAAAAAGTGGTGGCCTGGTACATAATCAGTGTCAGCCTTGTATGGAGTAATTAATATTGTTCTGTTGTTGCTGCCAAGATGAAAAATGATGGTGAAAAAGTGTAATAAAACTTGGGCCAACAAACCGAAGTGACTGTTTTAAGGTTTCTATTTCTTTGCATGCGATTTGAGAGCAAATTTTGAGAATTTACTTTTTCACTGTATTATGTTCTCCTTGTGTATCCTGCTTGTAAGATTATGTTAATTTCTAATGTCAAACGTTTGATCACATTTTCAGTTGTAGGAGCAGTAAGAGACTACAGTTCTGACCATAAATACATAGGAAACTACAGATTAAGCAGAGTGAATGGTATTTTTAAGAGGAATGAAGATTGTTATGTTCAATTTAGTATTAGTTAATACTATTTTTTTCTAGTGATGTATTATGTCATCTGCAGATTTATAAGAATTCCCTAATTAAAAACTTCCATTACAGGATCTCACAAAAATCAGTTCATATTTTAAGAGCATTTTTTCTTTTGGGTTGCTGTAAATTACTGCACAGAAACTGGCTACTGATGTGAGAAAATAGATTGTGAAAGCATCTAATGCATTCTGAGTACTTATTACTGCTATTGTGATTGAGAAGGTATAGCTAAATTAACATTAATGTATTTCCGAAGTTTTCAGTTTCTGAAGCTTTTTCTGTAGGGTTATCTACTGAAGTTTTGTTCTATATCTAGCTGACTTTTAAGAAAGAATAGTTTGAATTTCTGCGCACCAACTTTCCCATACCAACTAAGGAGCTGTATCAGTAGTGCTAATGTGAAATACAGACTTTTTGTGTAACTAGCGTAGACAGTGTACTTGATTAAATGTAGCATATTGCAGAATATTTGAGTTTTGTAGAGAAAAAGTAGTCTTTTTAGTCGTGTGGGTAGGTTTATCTGTTTTAGCAGTTTGGGAGTAATAAAACAAGCTATATGAAGAAGCTTGCTAAAATTTAGAATTAGCTATTCTATTTGTCTGTTTTCATCTTTTCTTTGACCACAGTATGTTAATTTGACATTAGTTTATCTAAATATAATATTAACACAACAAATTTCACCATGTCTTTTTATTGACAGGATGATGATGACTACCCTTCTACCAGTTTGCTTGGCCAGAAGAAGCCAGGGTACCATGCTCCAGTGGCATTGCTTAATGACATACCACAATCTACTGAACAGGTACATCTTAACTGAAGGCACAATAAAATACTGTTGTAGATATTAAGGGCGAGAAGTGTCAGAGCGTTTTTGAGAGCAGGTCTTGTTTTCTGGATTTACATGCAGGGTGTATGTAAAGGGATGTGGTATTTTATTTTTGCTTTAAGCTTGTTACTACTGCAGTTTAGAATTCCACAGGGTGATAACAACTGGTACTTCTGCATGTAAAAGGCAATGTGGGCGTATACACTAAACTATTAAAAAATTTTTTTGTAGGTCAGGTAATTCAAAAATGAAAAGAACTGGAAAACTTAATGTCTTGGACTGGACAACTGGAAAACTAACTGTAAAATTTAAAAACATATGAAGTAGCATTAAATCCCCCTGCCAAAAGAAGGGGAATGACAGGCAGCATGGTAGGCTTTGGTAACGAATGAATAAACTTAAAATAGCAAATTTTTGTCAGAAGTTACTTCATAAGAAATTCTGTGTTTAAATCCAAACCAAAATTCCAGTCACAGAAGTAAAATCTATATTAACATAGTGTTTTGACATTCCTGCATAGCTGAGATTAAAAATAGTAATACTGAAAACAAATACAGGCTTTTGGTCACCAGACACTTTTTGTGTTGTTCTTCTCACGTATGTGACTAACAGGCTTTTTTCGGTTTTTAGTATGATCCTTTTGCAGAACACCGTCCTCAAAAGATTGCAGATCGGGAAGATGAGTACAAGAAGCACAGGCGGATGATGATAATTTCCCCTGAGCGTCTTGATCCTTTTGCAGATGGTAATTTCTTTTGACTTTTCTATACCCTCTATGAAATTTGTTGTCTGTAATTGTCTTTAGCCCTTTGATTTCTGTTGGCATGCTTATAAACTTAGTTTTGTTTTAAACATCCCCTTTTCATAGAGATTTGGTTGAAAACCTAGATGCCATATTCTTCATCTTTATAATACGAATTTTCTTTCCAGGTAGAAGGACAAGAAAATAATGAGCCATTGCCATAGAAACACAAAGGGTTAAAGGTTTCTCTTTTCATTTTGTTTTGGGTTGTGCATTATACTTTGAACAGCTTGTGTATTGAGTGCTCAAATTCTTTCAGTACCTTGAAAGTTTTCATTCCAAATCATAGATTTACAGGGTTACTGCTTTTGAAATGCTAGTTCTCAAAATAGAGCACCTTATTCTTACCATCCTATGTAAACTTAGGTGGTATAGCTAAAAGAAACAAAAGCATATATAAGACTTTGATACTATTAATAGTTCAAGTCTGTTCTGATAATTTTAGAATGCAAGTCAGGAAAAGGGGTGTTAGTGGGTCTGACAGAAACTTTCTTCAGGTGAGTGAGTTTCACGTGTGGCATTAAGGTGCCTGTTGGCTTAAAAATGGTAGCTATTTTGCAGGTTTTACAAATGAGAATTTCAGCCTGCATGAATTAATAGGGATATTAATTATTTTACTTGCTTAATTGTAATTGATATAAACATGTATTGTCAGCATTCACAGGCCCATACTAACTGTCCTTAATTTCTTTCCTACAGCAGTACTGCTATATGCCAGTCCTGTCTGCATTCTTAAGGGTGCAGTTCAACACATCCTGTGTAGATTATGGTGAAAAAGTATTCCAAAGGAAAGTCCTATCAAAGCTAGTGTCAGAATGACACAGCCAATTGGGCAATGATCTTCAGCATAGAAATGTTAAAGAAGTTTATTTTTTTCCCTAAATTATAATGCTATACCACTTGTATAGCAAACCTGCACATTTTTCTTAAAGAAAAGTGTTTTTCTTGACAAGTCTCATTTTTATAAAGTTGGGCTTCTTGTAAGGTATTTAAAAGCTTAATTAACGCAAGATACACAGCATAAACCAACATATGGTATACAAAACCCATTACCTGTGAGTATCGTTGTGGTGGTGTATGTACTGTATTGCATTCAGCTCCCAATCACAGTTGTACCTTGAGAAGACAAGAGGGGGAAAAAGTCATCAAACAGTTTTTTGGGGTGTTTTGGTTTGGTTTGGTTTGATTTTTTAAATGAAGCCCTTTTACAATATGACACTAGAAGATCTGGGAGACGTGTCCAAATTTGTCAAACTTATAAATGGGTCTATATGATAAAACATTTTGAACATTACTTAGGTATGCAGTAGTTATTTATAGTCAGATTACTAGGATTTAACAGCTTACACAAGGTAATGTTTTGAATATAAATATCTTTCCAAAGTGTTACTAATGGTAAAGAGATAATTTTCTAGGCTTCTATTCTGCTGCTTGAAGTCAGAACTGCTGATGGAGACAAAGGCACGAAAGTGTACGTATTCCGGATTAGCAACCCAGGAACCCATCACTTCTGAAGACTCTTAACTGTGTTGTCATTTTATCATTTATATCGGCTTTAAAATATTTGTTTGAAACTGCAGTAGTTATGTTTGTGTTCAAACAGGTTAAATTGATCAGCAAACTGAATAAACGTAAGATACATGTAATTTTTAAAATTTTCAATCAAAAAGTAAAATTAAATGATCATGGAATAATATAATATTAGAGCAGGACAATAGAAAAAGTCAGCGGTTTCTGCTTATCCTGTACTCATTGTGCTCTATTCCTGTTGCTGTTCTCTTCTGCAGGAGGGAAGACACCAGATCCTAAAATGAATGCCAGAACATACATGGATGTTATGCGTGAACAGCATTTAACAAAAGAAGAGGTGTGTGGAGGGGAGGGTTTTCCACTTCGTTTCATTTTATAGCCTTTGAAAGCGTGTTATAAGGAAGGGAGAATGGAAGTTCTGTTGACTTTTTTTTGTCTTAATGAGTCCTTTTCTTTGGAAAATCCTGTTCTTTGTGTGTTGAAAGTTAGTAGAATTTAAAGATGAAAGTTTCGAAAAAACATGCGTTCTATACAGTACCTAAACAATGGAGGGAGAAATAGTCTCAATGTATTTTAGTCTGGATTTTTTTTATATCACGTGGAATTTTTGTTAATTTTTTTTCAGAGGATGAAAGACAAAAACTAACAGTCACTGAGAGGTATTTAGTGTCAGAGATGTTTGTTTTTGTGAGCTCTGTGTAAAGGGAGTCCAGGGAGGTTTTAAAGGGCTTTTGTTGAAGCACTGAAAACAGATATTGCAGTACTAAGTACTGGTGCAAGATTGACATTTTATTTTAAATACTAAAAGAAAAAAAAAAAGAAGTAAAAATACATGCTTTATTCATGGCTATTAAAAATTCAAGAGGAAGAAGATTCTGGTTATATAATCAAATTTATTGTGTAATACCTATGGTGCCATATTGTTAATTAGAGCAAGAGCTTGTAGTTCCAGTGACCTCTGTAGATTTACATTGGTTTACCCTACTTGACTTACCTTAATGAGGAATTAGTTTGTAATTTTGACAGTCTTGAGTGCTTATGGATCCATTGATAAGTGAAAACCAGCCTGGGTCAGTGTGCTGTTGTAACAGCATCGTCTCAGATTTTTAAATAATAATTTCAGGGCTCTCTTAAGTCGTCGGATGTAAGTCAAATGAACACATTTTCTAACTCATCCACCTTTAATTTACGGAAGCGGAACTTGTTTGAAACAGATGTGTAATGATTTTTGAGGCACAGATAGAGGTAGCAGAAACTGATAGCACTCAAAATTCTCCATGCGTTCGTATTTGTTGTAATAGTGGCTTTTATAAGAAATACGTTTAAAAACAGCACCTCCAAACATATGGCTGCTTTGTCAGTACAATACATTTGAGAACGACCTTGAAATTAGAACGGTAGCTAATTGCATGTTATTCCAGCAAACCTCTTTCTTATGTTTGTCTCATTCTGCCCTTGAATAGAGGGAAATTAGGCAACAGCTAGCTGAAAAAGCTAAAGCTGGAGAGCTTAAAGTCGTCAATGGAGCCGCGTCTCAGCCACCTTCAAAACGCAAGCGGCGTTGGGATCAGACAGCTGATCAGACTCCTGGTGCTACACCTAAAAAGTTATCCAGTTGGGATCAAGCAGAGGTAATAATCCTAGTGTTCATCAGTTTATCTACGGAAGGCATTAGTGCTTATCCTTTTGAATTTCAGAAGTATCCTTTTCTACTGAAAATGAGTAACTAGCAGTCTCTTACTGTGTAGTATGAGAGAGATTAATACTTTCGATTTTGTCTGGTATAGACTCCTGGACATACACCATCTCTGCGATGGGATGAAACTCCGGGCCGTGCAAAGGGTAGTGAAACTCCTGGTGCCACACCAGGCTCAAAAATATGGGATCCGACTCCCAGTCATACACCAGCAGGAGCTGCAACACCTGGACGGGACACGCCCGGTCACGCCACTCCAGGCCACGGAGGTGCCACTTCCAGTGCACGTAAAAATCGATGGGATGAAACGCCTAAAACAGAAAGAGGTATTTATGGTGAACTGGAAAACGTGTTACACGTTTGGAATGGTTAATTGTATAGGATTTTTTCGCCTTGGGTAAACAGTAGCTTTGGAAGTGTGACATCTAGTGGTTGGTGCGAGGTGGTGTTTCCGTCCGTGTTGTGGCATTGAGCTCTGCCTGCTAGCTTAACTCGCATCCGGGAAAGCACCTCAGCTCAAAAATTGAATCAAAGTTTTGTGGTATGTCTATTGATGGCTTCACGTTGGGATTTTAATGCGTCAAGGTCATTGTAAAGGAGCTGATGTTGAATTGCTTTTTGGAGTACACTTGTGTGTGTTGTTTTTGAACTGTTTGTTTTGGTTTTTTTTTTAAGAAGCTAGAATTAAAAGAAGTTTTGGAAGCATTTTCTCACCTGCCTAATTTGAATTAGGCTCATGTGTAATGTAATGGTGAAATGCCGTTGCTCCTTAATGCTTTTTTATCAAGGGAGTACATGAAGTATCTTTGTCCAATTTCTAAAACACCTGAGTTCCTGGTCTTTTTTAGAATCTTACTACTTATGCTAAGACTCAACAAGACAAAACATACTTATTTCATAGAATGAAGTTCTCAGTTGGATGTTTTTAGTTTAATGCCTGTGGTTTTTTCAATAGTCACCGAGGCAGTCTTTTTGTTTAGTGTATTTTTTGATACTTGCCCTCATGTCTACACAAATCAATGCGATATTGAAAATGGGTTTGGATATTGATACTACAGTTGGAGTGTATACTCTTCAGCTTTCTGTGAAAATTGTTTTGTTTTTTCTTAGATACTCCGGGACATGGCAGCGGATGGGCTGAGACGCCTCGTACGGATAGAGGTGGTGACTCCATTGGTGAGACACCAACCCCAGGAGCAAGTAAAAGAAAGTCGCGATGGGATGAAACACCTGCTAGCCAGATGGGTGGCAGCACTCCTGTTCTGACACCTGGCAAAACACCCATTGGTACACCAGCTATGAACATGGCAACTCCTACACCAGGTAAGCCTAGTCCATTCTCTGAGGCTTCACTTGTGTGGAAATGAAGCATTTATCTTTATATTATATTTTGAAGTAGATTTCTGCCTAAGATGTTCTTCTGCCATCAGTAGTATATGCTCAGTTTACCATTTTTAATGCCTCCAGCAACTAATTTCTGGAGGGGAATCGAGATGAAGGTTATACGTCTGTTCCTGTTCAGTTTAGTTGGTAAAAAAATGATGAAAGTCTCTAAAAGTACTGACTTCTTACTGGCTACAGTTTTCAAGTGCTGTGGAAACTTTGGCTTGAGTGCATTTCAAGATTAAGTAAACAAAGTCATCTCCTTCTGCATAAAGAAGATTTTATTTTTAAAATAATTTTTTAACATTTGAATGTAGGTCATATCATGAGCATGACTCCTGAACAGCTGCAGGCTTGGCGCTGGGAAAGGGAAATTGATGAGAGAAACAGACCACTTTCTGATGAAGAATTGGATGCTATGTTTCCAGAAGGATATAAGGTAATTCATCTGGATTAAAATACAGCAAACAATCATCTGGTTTTTCTTTTGCCAGGGGTTATTGATTTTTTTTTTTTTTTTTTTTTACATTTTCTTCTAACCAAGTTGTCCCAGAAGTAGAATGTTTCACCTTTAAGTATTGATTATTGGTTGTAGATGTTTGTTCAGTTTGGTTACTGATTTATTGTAAATCCATTAGAAAGGGAGAATGAGAGGTGATCTCAAGAGCCAGTCGGTCATTATTCTGCTTGTCAACGTTGGGAATGCCCGTCAAGGCTAGAAATCAGCTCTGAATGGATTGATAAAATTAAGTCCAGATGTAGAAAAACATGGGAGAGAGTCACAAATTCTAGGTCAGCAAGTATGCTGTGTTTATACAGATATGAATTGCTTCTTGAATATTTTGTAAAGAGACTTTGAAGTTTGTTATTCAAGCTCTCAGCAGTGGAAGTGAGTTTTCTTCTGAAAGACTGTCAATACAGGATAAGCACGGATATAAACTGGCACAGTGAATTTGTTTGCGTTGCTGTGAACATGGGATCTAATGTGTGCAGTAACACTCACACAAATCCCCAAACACATAAAATGGAAGTTCAGTAATGTTTTGTATTTGATGCCTTCCTCTTTTTATATATCTGTTACGATAAAATAAATTTTATTCTTTCTTCTGTAGGTTCTTCCCCCACCGGCTGGCTATGTACCTATTCGTACTCCAGCTCGCAAGCTTACAGCAACTCCAACACCTTTGGGTGGTATGACTGGATTCCACATGCAGACAGAAGACAGAACTATGAAGAGTGTTAATGACCAGCCATCTGGCAATCTACCATTCCTAAAACCGGACGATATCCAATACTTTGATAAACTGCTGGTAAATGAGATTTCATTCGTGCTGATTATAAAGTTTCCTGATTTCTTTTGAATATGTAGCAATGCTTATTTATGTATCTGGAATTACTTGTAGGTTGATGTTGATGAATCAACTTTGAGTCCTGAAGAACAGAAGGAGAGAAAAATCATGAAATTACTTCTGAAAATAAAGAATGGCACACCTCCCATGAGAAAGGTAAGACTAATTGTCAGATGCGTTTTATGTAATTACATTTTCAAAAAAATCTATACTTGCTTTCAGGTTTAGTTTCAGTTGTCCATGGGATTCTCTTTAAGGTAATCTCCTAAACTTTGCTATATGTTGTGGTTTAACCCCAGCTGGCAACTAAACACCGCACAGCTGCTTGCTCACTCATCAGCGGTGGGAGGAGGGGGAGAGAATCGGAAAAGAGATAACTCATGGATTGAGATAAGAACAGTTTAACAGTTGAAATATTAGTATAGTAACAATATAATGAAAAGGAAAATACCAACAACATAAAAAGAAACACCAAGATAGACAAGTGATGCATATGAAAAACAATTGCTCGCTGCTAACTTTCCCAATAGTTCACATGCTGTGCATGATGCCATACAGTATGGATTATCCCTTTGGCCAGCTGGGGTCTGCTGTCCCGGCCGTGTCCCCCACAACTCCTTGTGCCCCTAAGCCTGCTCGCTGGTGGGGTGAGGAGCAGAAAAGCCCTTGTCTTTGTGCCAGTACTGTTCAGCAATAACTAAAACATCCCTGTATTATCAATACTGTTTCCAACACAAATCCAAAACCTAGCCCATACTAGCTGCTATGAAGAAAATTAACTCTATTCCAGCCAAAACCAACACACCTGTTAAGTGCTTTTTTCCTCTTCTCTGTGTGGCTTTTTTTGTCACTCAATGTAATTCAGTATTGCTGCTCTTTGTATAGTAACATTGGTCACTAAATAGTACGTGGCCTCACTTTTTTTCTACAGTTATGAGAAACTAGATTTATAGTGCCTTTTGCTTACAGGGCTTTGTAATTTTCTGGTTTTTTCCTTGTTACGCTTACATTAGCAGTGTTAGCTCTCAGTTAAGTTTCAGCCTTGCACATTCTGCAATACCTTGGCAGTCTTTTCTGTACAGTTTTGCTCTAAACTGACCATAGCACCAAGCTGCCCAGATGCAAGTAAGTGCTGTGTAAGCTACTTTTCAGATGGAGCCGTTCTAAATACTAGACCAGGAGCGTGCTTTTCTTGAAAATTGAGTATCTGGGAGCTAGCATCAGAGTGTTTCTCTTGATGCATTTGCTTTTAAACAGATTAGCATAAAAATGTTTGAAGTAGAGTTTTGCAGTGGTAGGAGAGAGTATTTTGAAGCCTGTGGTTACAGTGAATTACATTTTAACTTCGTTAATATCTACCTGTTTTGTAATGGTTCAGTGTTGTTTCTTAGTTTTACTGATAGGCTGTTTGGTTTTGTTTAGGCTGCATTGCGACAAATTACTGATAAAGCACGGGAGTTTGGAGCAGGGCCATTGTTTAATCAGATTCTGCCTCTGCTGATGTCACCGACACTTGAAGATCAGGAGCGTCACTTGCTTGTCAAAGTCATCGACAGAATTCTTTACAAACTGGATGATTTGGTCCGACCATACGTACACAAGGTTTGTTGCAATTCACTATTTCATCTCTGATTTGCTTTTTCTGATCGTTGCTGGAGAAGTGTGTATTTTATTTGCATACCAGAAGAGGACGATACTATGTTTTTTTAAAATAATTTGCTTTCATACGTCTTTTTAAGCCATGCTTCAAGTTCTTGTAGTGTGATCGAAGTGTGGGCTTCAGCATTAAGGCATGATATAAAAAATGATACAGGCATACTTGGGGATCTTATCTGATCTAGATAGTATCTCCAGTCTAGGTCCTTTAGAGACAGAGAGATGTAACAAAGAGCATAATAAATTTAATTTTTTTCCCGTCAAGATAAAGATTTAAGCTTGGATCCATAGAATCACCTTCTGTTTCATGGAATCTAGTAGGGCAAGAAATACTACTGAAAGTATTAATGAAAGGTAATAGTAATTTGTTCATCTCTTTCAGATCCTTGTCGTTATTGAACCACTGCTGATTGATGAAGACTACTATGCTAGAGTGGAAGGCAGAGAAATTATTTCAAACTTGGCTAAGGTAAAGCTTCCATTCTTCATTAAGGCACTGAATTAGCTTACATATAGGTGTATGTTTATAGGCATGGCAGAAGAATTAACTATGCCGTTTGTAAATCCAAGTGGTATGTTCTTTATGTTTTTCCTTCAGGCTGCTGGCTTGGCGACAATGATCTCCACAATGCGACCTGATATCGACAATATGGATGAATATGTCCGAAATACAACAGCTCGAGCCTTTGCTGTTGTTGCTTCTGCTTTGGGCATTCCTTCTCTGTTGCCCTTCCTGAAAGCTGTCTGTAAAAGCAAAAAGTCCTGGCAGGCTAGGCATACCGGCATCAAGATTGTTCAGCAGATTGCTATCCTTATGGGTTGTGCTATCTTGCCTCATCTCAGGAGCTTGGTTGAAATTATTGAACACGGTAAGTTCTGCATTCCTAGGCAAAGATTTATTATTATTTTTTTAATTAGCTTCATATTTGGAAAATTTTCTGTACCCCAGTGAGGCACAGTGATAGTAAGGACCTTGTTTTGTGTGTTCTTTTGATGCTGAGAAATAATTCAGCTGACTCTGAAGGAGGTACAGTGGTTCAGTTTTCCTGAAAATGAGTTAATCCCTTTTATACTGCCCCTCTGTTTTTGCTGGTTTGAACTCAAGGAGCTCAAGAACACGAGTACAAGAAGTAGTACTAAATACTATTCTCTTGCAGGTCTGGTGGATGAGCAGCAGAAAGTTCGCACCATCAGTGCTTTGGCTATTGCTGCTTTGGCAGAGGCAGCCACTCCCTATGGTATTGAGTCATTTGATTCTGTTCTGAAGCCTTTATGGAAGGGTATACGTCAACACAGAGGAAAGGTATATCTAAATCCTTTAGTATTTAGTAATTTGGATGTATTTGGATGTAATTTGGATTTAGTAGTTTGGATGAAATGGATGTGTATCTTCTGTAACTCACTAAAGACACATTTCTGCATTTAAATAGGGTTTGGCTGCCTTTTTGAAGGCTATTGGTTACCTGATTCCACTCATGGATGCTGAGTATGCAAACTATTATACCAGAGAAGTCATGCTAATCCTTATCAGGGAGTTCCAGTCTCCTGATGAAGAGATGAAAAAAATTGTGTTGAAGGTATGTCAGAACGATTGTTTAGTATTAATACAAAACATACGTATTTTATCCTTTTCTTGAAAAAAAAACCCACAAACCAACCTCAAACCAAGCCAAAACAAAAAGACCCCACCCAAACCCTACACACAATTAAAATTGTTGAATTTTTATTTCCTGTCAGGTGGTAAAGCAGTGCTGTGGTACGGATGGTGTTGAAGCAAACTACATTAAAACAGAAATCTTGCCCCCTTTTTTCAAACACTTCTGGCAGCACAGAATGGCATTGGACAGAAGAAATTACAGACAGGTATTTTGTTTTTTTAGTTGGAAAATTACTTACAGTAGAATAAAATTCACGTTAAGAGTGTTTATTCAGGCTAGATGCTTGATTTTGCCTTGTATGTTGTGAAACTGAATTTTGTTTGGACTAGTAATTTAGAAGTTGCATAGGCAGAAGATTCACTGGGTTTCAGGAGCAATCAAGGCATTTTACATCTGTGAATAGAGTCTACACCAGTTGTAAGGGGGGTAGTTCACCCCATTTGTGGTGTTTAGGACATTGGATGATTTCTAAAGGTAAAAGCAGTTGTTCGTAGCAGGCTTAACATGCGTGGTGCTGTTTCTCCCCTTCAGAGTAGGGAAGCTTATTTTCAAGATGTAGAAAGTTGATTTTAACAATGGTTGCTTATTTAATGTTTGCATATTTCAGTTGGTTGATACAACTGTGGAGCTGGCAAATAAAGTTGGAGCAGCAGAAATTATTTCCAGGATTGTGGATGATCTGAAAGATGAGGCTGAGCAGTACAGAAAAATGGTCATGGAAACAATTGAGAAGATAATGGGAAATCTGGGGGCAGCAGACATTGATCATAAACTGGAAGAACAACTTATTGATGGCATCTTGTACGCCTTTCAGGAGCAGACCACGGAGGTATGGCCAGGGATATTCAGTGTGTGGTTCACTGTAGTTGTAAGCTAGATCACAGTTAGTTGTACAGAAATATATGCTTCTAAATTATATTGTTAGAATCCTTTTTTAGATGTCAATGCTCTAATCGATGAAATTCAGAAACCAGCTCTGGAAAGTTAGCATTTCAATAGCAATTTTAGATGATGTCAAGTTTAATTAAAATGTAGTGTTGCTTTTGGTCTGATTTTTCTATTGTTTTTACACACAGGATTCTGTGATGCTGAATGGTTTTGGCACAGTAGTTAATGCTCTAGGCAAAAGAGTGAAACCCTACTTGCCACAGATCTGTGGTACAGTCTTGTGGCGTCTGAACAACAAATCAGCTAAAGTTAGGCAGCAGGCTGCTGACCTGATCTCTCGTACTGCAGTTGTCATGAAGACTTGTCAAGAGGTATTGTATTGACTTCTCCTACGAAATTTGCTGTAGTATGTCATGGTAATGAGAGAGAGAAAAATTAATTTGTAAATATTTTTACTTGGCTGTAGGAAAAACTGATGGGACACTTGGGTGTTGTGTTGTATGAGTACCTGGGTGAAGAATATCCTGAAGTACTGGGCAGCATCCTCGGAGCACTTAAAGCTATTGTGAATGTTATAGGTATGTTTGTGTATTGATTTACATGCCCGTTCAAGAGCAAAATGAAAAGGCATTATAAAACTAAATATGCCTTTCTGAATCCAACAGGAATGCACAAGATGACGCCACCAATCAAAGATCTCCTGCCACGGCTTACACCTATTTTGAAGAACAGACATGAGAAAGTACAGGAGAACTGTATTGATCTTGTGGGGCGCATTGCAGACCGGTAAGCTGACCAATGATAAAATATTTGACCCTCTGGGCAGTTATTGTAACAAAAGCTGAAGTTAAGTATCAGGTTTGGCATCTGGGTATTTATTTTCATATCTCTTGATATTTTTGAAGTTGTGCATAAAGTTTAAGATGAGGTACTTAGCAGAGAGTCTTTTGAATGTATTGTAATTATATTATTTTGCAAACTCTTTGTAAGAAATATGTTGTCCGTGTGTGTATTCTAAGTTTGCATGAAATATAGTAAGTTTTGAGTACACTGTTAACCAGTGAAGGTCTGTGTTAACAGATAACTGATTAAAGAAATTGCTTAAGCAGTTATTCTTCTGTTGATAGCAAATAGAACAGGTACTGCCATTTATGTGGTATTACTTAAAAACTTCTAACATCACTGAACAGGTAACTCACTGTATTCTCTTTCAGAGGTGCAGAATATGTTTCTGCAAGAGAATGGATGAGGATCTGCTTTGAACTGCTTGAATTATTAAAAGCTCACAAGAAAGCTATCCGGAGAGCCACAGTGAACACTTTTGGTTATATTGCAAAAGCAATTGGGTAAGTTGGTTTTAATGTTTACCCGCTTCTACACGCAGTTACCTAACATGCTGGCAGTTGTGAGTGTTCTCGTGAGAAATATTCAAACTTATCTGGTTAACTTGTTAAATGTGTAGACCTGATTTTAATCATTTTGTAGGAGGAGAATACAGTCGGCTCTCTTCATCAGTATGGGGTGCTGTACTTTTGAACTAAACCTGTAGGTTAGCAAGCTTAGCGTCTTAGTTTGGTAGCAAGAACTGTTTGCTTCATGACTTTTGCATTCAGACCCTCTCTGTATTTTTTTCGTAAACTCTTTTAAATACGCAATCTTTCTTTTTCCTCAAATCGATGCTTTTATTGATTTGAAAAGGATTTTTTGCCACTACAGTGACACTGCAAGTTGGCAATTAAAGCACAATTCCCGTTGTGTGCGTTTTCTTAAATAAGTGGCTGATTATTGACTTAACGCAGATGCAGCCAGCAACCTAGGAATGCCATAAGTGCGCTTATCCATACAGGACGTTGCTTGTCTCTCTCAAATGCGTATCGTTTTAATACAGGTTTGTAATTACCTGTAGGATCAGAGTAGTAGTGGGGAGGCTACTGCTCTTCTCCAGAGTTTACAGGAGACAGAACAGAAGGCAGGAAAAAGGCTAAGTCTAGACAGAAAAGTAAATAATGTTGGTAATGAAAATAAGATCACGCAGTTGCTCAAGCTGTTTTACAGTTTTGTGGTTTATGTTGTTTCCCAGTGATCTAAACTTTTTTGAGGGCTTAAGCCATGCTTTTCTGCCACTTGCTGTTTGAAACTCAGTTAAGTCCTCACTGAATCTCTTGACATGGACGTGCTTGTTATCTCTTCCAGACCCCACGATGTATTGGCCACACTGCTGAACAACTTGAAAGTACAGGAAAGGCAGAACAGAGTATGTACTACAGTAGCAATTGCTATTGTAGCTGAAACATGCTCACCTTTCACAGTGCTGCCTGCGCTCATGAATGAATACAGAGTTCCAGAACTGAATGTCCAGAATGGTGTGTTAAAATCTCTTTCTTTCCTGTTTGAATACATTGGAGAGATGGGAAAAGATTACATTTACGCAGTTACACCATTGCTTGAAGATGCTTTAATGGACAGGTGAGTGCATTTGGGTACAGTTAGCCATTGTCATATACTTTTAAGTAGTATGTAGCTGGGTCTTAACAAGACCAAATGTGCCTGCTGTCCTTGTTTGCCAAAGATGTTAAGTGACCAGCATAATTTGGAAGCTGTTGTCTGCAAATAATTCAGATTGCATACTTCTATTTTACTAACCTTTGCTACTTTTGAAAACTAAAATGATACAAGCATCTTAATGTAAGAAGTCTTGATTCACTACAACCTGCTTTTGATAATTTCTATTGTTAGTGCTTTTGCTGCAGAATTAGAACAAAGTAATTTGTCAGAAAACTCCCACCTCTTTTTTTAGTGTACTGATTTTTGTTACTCTGCCTCTTGCTGTCAGTAAGTATGGGTTAAAAATGTGTATTAGTACTTTCAAAAAAAAGTGTTATTGAAAAGAAATACTATGTTTGTCCAGTCGTGTTGCTTCTAAGTATAATTTATTAACAGGCCATTGTTCTCTTTGCAGGGATCTTGTACACAGACAAACAGCCAGTGCCGTGGTGCAACATATGTCACTTGGTGTTTATGGGTTTGGCTGTGAAGATTCTCTTAATCACTTGTTAAATTATGTGTGGCCTAATGTGTTTGAAACCTCTCCTCACGTCATTCAGGCAGTTATGGGGGCTCTGGAGGGCCTCAGAGTTGCTATCGGTCCCTGCAGAATGTTGCAGTATTGTTTACAGGTAAGTCCTCATGTGTGCTGGGGTAGCAGAGACCGCAGTTATCAGGCAGGGCTTCCTTCCAGGGGACAAAAAAGTCAACTGAGTAAGATTTCAGGCAAAGGGAAACAGTGTGGTTTTCCGTCTCTTTAAAGTATTCTTTAAACATGGTGTTCTGTGCCAAGGACTTCAGTAAGTGCAATATGCAATAAACAGATGTTGGTATTGAGGAGTTTGTGTAGAAGTAGTAGTTGACTTGCAAAATGGAAGCATCTCACAAATTTTGAGGATGCTAACTAATGATGGGGGAATAAATAGTGCAAGGGGTTATGAGAACGAGTGAGAAGTGAGATAAACGAGAGGGTAACCTTAATATTAAATCAAGATTATTTGTCATTAGCCAAGAAACACTGTAAGGCGTTTAAAACTGTGTAAGAGTGAAGCACTAGAAAACAGTGCATTAATCAGAATTTATACCATTACATCAACACTAGTCCATTCACCTTCTGTCTATGTGTACATGGTGGTAAAATCCAAAGGCTCCTTGTTTGTGTAATTGCACGTAGCAGTTCTTGCTGTGCTGGCTATAGAACCTGAACTCAGGTAGTGGGTGGGAAGCAAGGATGACTGTAGTGTAGAGAAGATGTGACAGCTTTTTATTAATTATTTGCAGATACAGAATTTCACTGTGGGTTGGTTTTTTTTATGTGGGAGGGCCTCAGCCTAAAGATACTGGCATCAGTAGGAAGGTGATAGAAGTCTCTTGCACAATGTCTTTTTTTTGCAGATACCAATTGTATGTTCTTATTATATGGAACGGTTTTCTCTAGACCTTTTAAAATTATGCTGATTTGTTTAGGTCTAATAGTTTCTCTTGTATTCCTACCTAGTGTACTTTGTACAAATCACTATTAGCAGAGCCAAAGGTAAGACTCGGTTTCAACCAAATATACTGCAGGAGGTTTTAATTTTTACTTTAAAAGAAGGAACACAAAACTAGATATACTTCATCTCTCCATGCAGAAAAAAGATAAGAAAATCTGTCTTTAAATAATGCTTTGTTACTGCTTGCTAGTTTAGATCGTCACAGATTGGCAGCGACACCTTTAGTGTTCCTTCTTGGTTATAAGTGGTGCTAGTTACTATAATTGCTTTTTAAAATGCTTATTGTGCAAAACTTGATTAAAATCAGTAACAGATAGTTATAGCTTTAAGCTTTTAATAAATTTTGTTCTGTTCTGTTTTCTAGGGTTTGTTTCACCCTGCCAGGAAAGTCCGAGATGTTTATTGGAAGATCTATAATTCGATCTACATAGGATCACAAGATGCTCTGATAGCACATTATCCAAGGATCTATAATGATGAAAAGAACACCTATATTCGTTACGAACTTGATTACATCTTATAATCTTCTTGTTCAGTTGTTTGTGTTTAATGCACAGCTGTTCTTCAATTAAATGCTTCAGATTTGATGATGTAAAATTTTAAAATATTGGAGATCAGTATAGAGCTGGTCAGAGGCAGAGCTAGGTATCCAGTAGCATGATTTTTTAAATATGTCCTTGTTTTTTGATGTTAAACAGTTAAAGCCAGTAGTGACCAAGAAAACAGTGATTACCATGTACTGGAGGGATTTCATTTTGGATTCATCTTTATGAAGATTTAGATTTCATTCCTTGTGTTTAAAGGGGAAGTTTATTTGAGAAATAAACACTTGTGTATAAAAACTAATTTGTGTGTCGTTTTTGGACAGAGGGCCTTGTAAAACGAGTCCCTTTGGATTAAGTATTTGTTCATGTAATAAATAGGTGGCATAAAACATTTTCACCCTTTTTGTCATCCTCTAGCTTTTGAATAAATAAGAAAAATGTACAAACTGTAGTTAATGTGTGTATCTTTGTCATGCAATAATGTAGCTGTAGTCTGGCTGATGGTTCTAGTAGTGGCAGTTTATTTTCATGGAAAAATTAGGGTTTAATTGTTGGTTATTATTGCTTCATGTGCAGTATCCTGGTGGTGGGGGATGGATTAGGTGGTTAAATTTTTTAGAAGCTGTTTATTATAAATGGTATGTGCAGAATTGGTTGCCCAAATTAGGCATGTTGATGGCATTTAGCATGTCTTTTAGCTTGCGTGGCGGTATAAAAAGCTAAATACTGTCTATAGCCTGTGCTGTAACTCCTGTACAGAGCTAGGAAAGCAGTGTCCGCAGCACCTGAGATGAGGCAGGAAATGCTTCAGCTTTGGGATAAGAAAAGCATTTTATTTCTTCATTTGCTTTTTTCTTTCTGTGCATGTACTAAAAAGAAAAAGGTCTTGCTATCTGACAGTAAACCACATCAAACAAAACACAAGGTTTTTTTTAAGTCATTCTGATAGGGTTGTATGTTATTGTAAGATAAGCTAGTAGTTGGCTACTGGGCGTGTTGTTCTGAGAGTCCTTGATTCACGTTGTGTGATTAAGTTTGATCTTACCAAGTGCAATGCAAGTTCTTGATTGTTGATTTAATGCCAGTGGTGTTAGCTGGCCTCTCTCAGCTGTTTTACATAAATGTGAGATTCTTCAGCTGTTCAGCATATAACAAAACTCCACCCTCGCAAGGCCTAAGTTTTTGGTACGGGTTTGCGGTGGTGCAACAACTCAGTATCCTTTTATTTATGAAGGTACTGATCTGTTAGGAAATGAAAAAAATGACTTATTTCAGCAGTGTGCTTTATCCTGAGATTTGTTAGGTGAAAACAGCTGGAACTTCTTGAGATCTCTTGCTGACGTACTCCCTTGGGGAGTAACACGTGTATTCTAGTGCATTTCTAGTACTTTGTCATTTAATAATATTGTTTGTATTACAGATGGCCTGCCATCTTCATTTCTTCAGTAGTTCTGTGAGATAGGACCAAGCAAGTGCCAATAGAGAGAGTGGAGGGCTGAAAAAAAACCCTGAGTTTTGAGAGATGAGCCAAAAGAGAGCTCTGAAACAGGTACGAATGGATGATTGCTCATGACTTCCAGATGCATCTTAGAAAAGTCGTTATTGTTATAAACAAGTGAAATTGCAAAAGTTTGCTAGTTAGACTGAGGGGAGCAGATTCAGCTTGTTCTCATTTTGTATCTTTCAAGGTCATCACTTTAATTCTGAAAAGTATTTCCATAAGTCCTTTTGAGGAAGATGCAAACAGTTTTTCTTGCCTGAGAAAAAAGGGGGAGAGGGGAAGATCTGTTTGATGAAACAGAATTGTACAGGAAGACTGTGATGATCATATTTCAGGGTTTTCTGCTGTCACAAGTAGCTGGTATGAAATCTGGTTTGAAACAGCAGTATTTAAGGGCACTTTTTTCTGTGCCGTGTCATCAGTAGGCTTTTTTTTTTTTTTTCCTTCCTGAGTGTTCGGTGTGTCTGTGCAGCCCTTACCTAAAAAGGCTATCTCTGGGTCACAGACCATTTGATGGGACTTTCTAGGAGCCTACAGCAGCTCCTAAAGAATTTTGTGTCTGTTGTTTAGCAACCATACCAAGTCTTACTTAGCATGGGCAGGTTAAGGGGACAATATCTAAGAATACTGACTTCGGTTTTTGTTCTGCTGAAGGGCAAAAAGCTTTGGGGATGGAAGTAAAGTATATCTAGACATACTATTACGAGATCCATCTGTAGACAAACGCATTTCTTTGCCAGTACAAATTAAAATCATTAATGAATGGGAAAGTTTTACTCTTGAGGTTGTGGCTGGTGCTGACCTGCAGATTTCTGATTCTGGACAGCAAAGGGCAAAGTGTTTAAATGAATGGACAGATTGGGTCACTACTACTTAAGTTCCATTAATGAGTAATTATTTGTGCCATTAATACAAAAAAAGGACTAGGTGAAGTGAACAAAACATTTGCTGTTTTGCTGCTTGGTTATAAAAATGGGAGACATGCCACAGCTTGGCCACTGAGAAGTTTACCTTACTACAGAATTACTATGCGTTGGCTGGTGGATACAGGTACAAGCATAAAATCTGAATGTCCAGAGGGCCTCTCAAGTTCCTTGTTTAGGTGTCATTGTAAGGGGAACCAAGTGTTCCTTCCCAGCTCTCCCATGCCACCCTTCTGGATCAACATGCAGCTCCGAAATTTATCAGTGAATCACAAAACAATCTGTAGATTAAAGCCTCGCTGACAGCCCCAATTCTTCTGAACAGGCTCATCCAGTATGTGGCACGAGATAGAGGGACCTATGGGGGCGAAAAAGGTACGTGATTTTTGTATTTATTTTTTAAATCAATTACAAAGATGGATTTGGAGAGGGACAGTGACTTAAGAGAGTGCAAGCCATACTGCGATAGTCCATATTGCAATAAGCAATACTACCTTGGGCTTTGCCTCGTTCAGAATATTTGATTTTACCACTTAACATGGCTCTTGATTGTAAATTTTTTTTGGTTTGTCCTTTTTAATGGAAAAAAGGATGCAGCCGTTGTATGTACTTACGTTTCCTTGCAGTCTCATCTCCCTCAAAGCATGCCCCTGCACAGCTTGAGCTGATGGGGCTAAAATTGGCCAAGGTTAGCAGTTATCCTTAAGATATGCTAATCTGGTGGGAGGAATTTTTTTTGTGTGTCTAGTGTGAGGCTGCTTTGAGAGCAGCAAAAGACTGATCTTGTGTTTCCTCAATATTTATGTTCACTTGTAGTTGGATTCTGTTGCTTCTATACCTCTCCTTCTTCTGATACAATTTCACATGTACACCCCCTTCACTCCTACAGTCTTGGTTCAGTTGTACCCACTTCGCTTGCACCTCCTTTTTCCATGTCATGTATCTAATCTGCATCTCTCCCCTCTCATTCTCGCACTGAAACCTGTACGCTGCTGCCATGTCTGTATCGGGCTTCTCTTTTCCCCTGCACGGCTGGACACAGCGCGGCTGTGGTGGCAGTGGGAGCGCTGAGGAGGGTCTCCCTGCCTCTGATTGTTGCACTTGCAACTGCAGCAGTTCCTGGATGCGTGAATAACCAGTGACTGCTGGAAAATTCTCACGCTGCTGCTGCTGCTGGAGTGTGCCACGTGCAGGGGGGGTCTTGAAGAATATAGCTGCCTAACTAAATTGTTTCAGAAAATACTAGGGAGTGCAGTGTGCGTGTATATCTGTGGTGGCAAGGTTGATACTGCTGTCCTTGCCCAGCCTGAGCTACGTAGGCTGCTCCTTGGTCAAGTAAAGCGGAGATGTAGCCTGTTCAGCGGCTTTTTACATTCAATTTCATGATGCTATAGTAGGGTCATTGTAGGAGTCACGTGGAGCTTGTCACAATTGTCACAACGTTCCTGTCAAGCCAAGGGAACGGGGTGCCAGAGGTGGCTGAAACGCTAGGTTTTCCATGATGCTGTTCTGTGTGTGTCTCCAGAGGGAACATGGGAAAGCTTGTTCCAAAGCGCAGCAGAGCTTCAAGCCTGACTTCCTGCTGTAGACAGAGTTGAGGAGTTCAAGTTAATAAATAAAGGTTTGCAGATAACCCAGAAATGCATTGGCATTGGCAATTACAGACATAAGAGAAATTCTAATTTGCCTTTTTTCAGAGAACTCAAGATTGCTTAAGGAGTTGCAGCTTTTTCACAAGAACCCAAGTTTGATGCCCAGCACAAGGTTTTGAGGTATTTTGACAGAATTTCAAAGAATTGTGCAGCAAAGTATGGATGTGATGGTTTGAAAGTAAATTTGCATGTAAGAGTCTTTGAAAATTAACAAAGCAGACTTTCAACATTTTGATCTTGTCAAGGAAGCAATTGTGCTCTCTGAAAAGTTGGTCGTTACAAAGTGGCTTCTAACACGTTAAGAAAGGCTGGAGCTTGGTATGGTTGTCATAAACAGAATGGTCTTAACAGTAAATGCTAGGAAACCTTAGGAAGGTTTGTTATCACTGTGGCATATACGTTCTGTTCACTAGCTCTACAGACAAACCGAACCGAAGTGTTGTCAATTTTACATCCATGTGGCTCCCAGAGACTACAGGGTGCAAGGTTTTTTTTTTTCTTGTTACTTTTCACAAGCTTGTCCCTTAAGGCCACTTTCTTAAACTTGGTGCAATAACTTGTGAAATCCAGTTTTGGACAGCATTGCAGCACACTGATTATTCTTCTATGCATTTTTGTCCAAGCTAAGCAATATACTTTCTATTTAGGCTGCTGTAACGAATACCCTTGTTACTAATAGACTGGGGTGAGATGGGAAACAGCTTTCAAATTTGTGGTTCTTCATTAAATGTGGGAGGTGTTGATGTGCGAGTAAAGTGATTGCCTGTTATTTAACTTACATATGCGAACCAACTGCAGAATCTCGCTCGTCAGTTAAAAAGGGAAGAGGTGAATGTGATTCTCTCTGCGATCCACAGTATAAATCTGTACATCAGTGTGTTGCTGCACACTGGAGAGCCTTCAGTCTCACTGCTGGGTTTCCCTCTGGCCCCCGTGGTTTAAAACAGCAGCCTTCCCTGGGCTGTACCCTTTGAAAGGGCCGCCCAGGAGCCTGGTTAAGGGATCCGGCACGCCGCCGGGTGAGGAGTGCCTCTGCCCTACCCAGCTATGCACAGTCACTCCGAACACAAGCCCCACACCAAAGGTTCTGCAAGTCATGGAGAAGTTAGTTTTATTTGCAGGTGAAACAGCAAGAAGTGTGTTACGAATTGTGAATAAATGAGGGAGGTAGTTAATGGACTTGATCTGTTTATCCCAAGACTGTATCTGATGGGTTTCAAGTCAATTATTGTGTCCCTTCTTGATCATGATCATAAATTAGTTTCAGGTTTTCTGAATGCTTGCTTATGTGATGAAAAGAGATATTTATTTTGTTTTCTTGTTTGTTCGCTTATTTTTAAGATCTTCTCCAGGGTCTACATCCATTAGTTTATTCACTCTGAGCCTCCTGTTGCTTTTACCAAGTGGGAGACAGTTTGGTCACCTTAATATCTAAAGTGTTCTTTTCCATTGATAGATAAATATTTCTTTGCTCTGTTAGCAATAATCTTCTGCACTGAGCTGGCTAACAGACTGATTCAGTGAGCTGTTCGAGTTGCTTTCCCCCAGTCCATTTCCTCCGACGGCATGCATTTCTCACTGAAGAATGCCATCCTTCACTGGTCCTAACGCTCCGTACCAGTTTTTTTATGTTAAAACGATACGTGATAGAAGCCTTTGAACAGGCTAGCTGCTGTTCGTTGCTGGCTTCTCATTGAGAGCAGATGTGATGGCTGTTAGCTGCCGTAGGGTGGCAAGGGTCTGAGGTGACTGACTTCCAGCCTTTTCTTAGGTAACTTTAGAAACTGTGACCTTCAATCCCTGCCTGTCGTCCGAAACAGTAGAACGGACCTGTGTTCAAATAGAGTGATTCTGCTTTGAAAGCCACACGTTTTTGTCTCTGTCAAAGTCTTAAGTCTCCAGGGATCTGCAGATCTTGAGCCCAGCTGATAAAAGGAATGGAACTGGCCATTTATTATTTTAGCTGATAAAAGAGGATATTGTATATTAGCTTTTTCACATTCCAAGGCACTAGCAACAGAATGAAGGTTAAAGGCGTCTGATATTCACAATTAAAGAATGGAGCCTTTGTTTTTAGCACAGTGTGCAGCTGAGACAGGAGGAATATGCCAGGAAATGAAAACCAGGTGGCTTGGGTTTGAATTTTTAAGACCAAAGAAATTACCTTCAAAAAAGGGTATTTCCTCACTTAATAAAAATAAGTTAAATGTATACAAAATCATTTAATTGTTCTGTACCTTGGTTTGCAGATGTTTCTGTACACGTATCATATATTGCCACAGGACAAGCACAATGATTAATAGATTTGTCTTGAAAACCCTGCTGAGATACAGCTAGAGATTTCCGTAACTCTAGGTTCTAAGTTAATTTTGACAAGGCTGGAGACAAGATTGCATGGTATATAATACTCAGTGAGAGCAGGCAGAAATTTTTGTCTCACTGTCCAATATATCTTGCATTTAGCTGTGTACAAACATGACTTAATATTGCAGTAGTAATGCTACCCGTTACGTGATACTACTAATCTTGCGTCAGTACCTTAAAAACACAAACCCAAACCACCCTGACATTTAAAAAAAGAAGTCAAATCAAGGGCACAATTGTTTCTTATTCCCTCCTGTTTATTATGATATCTATAATGAAAAGATGTAACCATGGTAACTTAAACAGTGTAAGGCATCTGTAAACTAAAATGGCAAGTTATTTAACACAATTATGATTTTTTCAGGTGTGGCTTTCATTTAAATCTTGGGAAACTAGAGACAACACGCTTTGCAAATCAGCTTGGTTTTGTTCTCTTGAAAATGGTTAACAGGACTTGGGAGTGTCAAGCTGTAGGGTCATTTTGTTACCCACACAGCAGTACACTTGTAACCGCTGTCAGAGCTCCCCCGAGCTCGATGTTGCAGCTGGTGTCCCCTGCAGTGGCAGGCTGTACTGGAGGCTTTGCTGTTTGCCCGGATGATGCTGGAGAAGTGCACTGGACCGCAGGTGTAAAGCTGCTTTCCCAGCTGGCTGGCGCCTGCAGCCCAGGCCCTATTGCTGCGTGCTTTTCTGGGGCCAGCCATTCATTTGTGCGTTGTGACTCAAAGCAGTCTCGGGTGGCTGCTAGAGGAGCTTCCCCTGCAGCAGTCACCTCGCAGAATCTGGGCTTCCTGCTTAGTATCTAAATTAAGGCTGGAGGTTGATTCAGGTGGTTTTGCCTGCACAAACTAACACATTGTTAAACACGTTCTACAACTTGTTCGTGTTAAGGCAAAGTGCACTTTTTTCAAGTAGTTGATTCAAAGCCTCGTTTATCTTAATTAGGTTGCATGTTTCCAAGAACAGTTTTTCTTGTCTGCACTTACAAGTGTGCTTCAGAATGTTATTTGAAATTTTCTGCCACCTGCATACAGAGTACGATAGGCATAGGACAGCATAACTGCCTAGTGTTAATTATGCATACTTTCCAGTATTAATATGCATTTACTTGCCCATGTGCAAGTAAAAAATGCATATATGCTCCTGGGTGCAGCTTGCTTTTTCTGTTACGGCCAGTTACAGTTTCTTTCTACACTACTGTGCGTTGAGGTGGCTCTTGGGCGTTTCAGTCATTGGAGGTGGGCTTGTGGTACAACCTTTTTGGAATTATTACCTTTTCATACGTTGGTTATTCTCTTGGTGTGAGAAATGCAAGTCTGCTGATCGTGACAGCTTGTCAGCTGCTAGCTCTGCGTCCTTTGTGCTGAGGTACTGCCATTACTGCAGTTGTCGACCCTTCAAAGAAAAACCTTACTTTTCATGTAGTACAGGATATGCAGTGATCTAAAAGAAAAACCAACACCCAAAAAAACATCCCCCCAAAACCAAACCCGAAACACTAAGTCCAACCACCGCCACATTTGCATTTTAGCTTGTCTCACTAGTTGCTTGGATGGCACCCATTTTGTTGGGGTTGTTTTTAATACTTTCCCCAGTGAGGCTCACAAAGCTTTCTTCGGTGTCAGAGAAGAGGCCTCGGTCAGGGTCATTGCTGGCCCCGCTGTGCGGGAGCCTCTGTGATACAGATACTGCCGTTCGGGGGATCTTCTGGGACTTCCGTGCAGCTCAGCTATCAAAGCACTTCCTCACACATCTGTTAAAGGTTTTACCTCTGTCCTTGCTTCCTTTGGGTTTCTTGAGGTCTCCTTGGTACCTACCTCTGGACTTTTGCTGCTGTGGATTCTAAGGTGGTTTTTTTTTTTTTCCCTCCAAAGGAATCAACATGCGTTTGATTGTAATATTTGCATTACTGTTGCTTGCAAATCTCTCTGTAAACACATGTGGTGCTTCTATTTATTCTCCCCTATTTCAGGAACGTGTGCTCTTTTCATTGATAAAAGTTGTAACCCTCGGCCCTGCTCAATCCCTCTTCTGACACCCCAACTGATGAACAGTTACTTTTAACTTATTTATGTTAAATATGTATATATTTAACATATAATATCTATAAAAACATAATAACATATATTATGTTTATATTATATAACATATTTTTATATATGTATATATTTAACATGTTTAATCTGTTAAGTTTTTATATTATTTATTGTTTTACTCATATGGTTTTCTTCTCTAACTGGATCATTTTCTTATTATATCACATCCATTTTATATGGCTTAAAGCCAAAACAAAACTCCAGGTATCCCAATCAAGGTGCAAGTCCTGGACTTTGCTTGAAGTACCCACTACCACTGTGTTTAGCTCAAGTGCTTTCTTGTTTACCCCAGAATATATTTCCTGAGGATGGAGGGTTAAGGACTGGGTCCTTGGTCCAGTGTTCTGTAGAGTTAAGGGTCTTAATGAGCAAACAGCTTTGCTTTGCCGTTTCAGTTTAGGGTTAAAATGTGGAGCTGTCTAGCACACCTTGTGTGTTGTCTTGTCAAAAGTTTGATTTACGTGCTGGAAATTGGGCAAGTGTGGGTGTAAAGAAGGAGTGGTGCCCAGTGATCGAAGTGGGGTAGTGGATACTGGGGCTTCCTGCTCTGCCAGAGGATTTGCTGTGTGACTCCGCTGCTCTGCTTTTCTGGAAGATGGGAATCGTGACACTCGGTATCAGTTCTTCGAAACTGGTCTGAGGGGAGTCAGAGGGATCTTACAGGAAGTTAGAGGACAGTTGTTACCTTCTTCCAAGAACAGGCACTGGCTAAAGCATTGGTCCTAGAAAGAGGAGGAATATGTATTTGGCAGGCAAATTATTAATTTTATCTTCTGTTCTCTTGGACTTTATCTGTGTACACATTGTATGTAGTTACTTTGTGAAGTTCTCTGTTTTAACTACTTCTAACCCTAGTTTCTACAAGGATGTATCCGTGGGAAGAAGGCATTTATACTGGGGAAACCGTGGGCTTAGTGCTAGTTTTGGGGCCTGTAGGAATGTGTGCCAGGGTCCGACCTTTGAGGAGATGTAGGTCTGCAAGCCACGACTGAGCCGGTAAATCCACTCTAAATCCTGTGAGAGTGGCTTGAGGCCAGCCAGCTCCCTGGGCTCGAGCACCTGGGCTGCGTGCAGCGAGGGAGTGCTGTGCCAGCCGCGCTTGCAGTCCCCTCCTCTCCCTTCTTCCAGGGGTACTGAAGTGGATCGATCTGCTCTATTCTCCCTCATAATTCAAGCAGTCTAAGCAATATTGTCATTTAGTGTCTGCTGAAAATTTAAACATTTACTTGCATCTGGGGTAAGTTAATTGCAAGGCGTGTTTAGAGTGTGGATTCTCCCCAGCAGTTTGCCCCCAGGAAGACACACGAGAGCCTTGCTGGTGCTGTTAGCTATGGCAGAGCAATGCTTTCCGTCCTTCAGGAGGCAGGTTCCCTTTCTGTTCCAGGGCTCTGCTGTATCTCATGGCTGTGATGAAAATGCTGCTTAGTGTTTCTTTTTTCGTATCAGCTGAACTGAGTTGCTGGAGTGAACTTGGGCCATCTGTCCTGATGCTGGAAAGGAAGAGTACAGCCTGCTGTCAGCTATCTTAAGCTGCTTGCAAATCAGCAGTGTGACATGGAGGACTTAGTAAGGAGTCTCACGCTGAATTGCAGACCATTGTGATTAAAAGCAGTCGGCCTTACTTGGCATACCGGTTCAAGATGTTGCTGTTCAGTGGGGAGCGTTCTAGTAACACAGGCGTAGCTTTTCCTGCCTCTTTGACTGTGTCCTCCTCCCCACTTCCACGTGAGTGGCTTTGAATCCGTAACATATAGTTTGGAAAATTAGTTTCCTGCATAGTCAACAAAGAAAGTCACAGAATCACTGAAATACTGTACCAAAATATGTTGTTTCCTGCACTAAAGGAACTGCAAAACCTGTCAGGAAGTGCTGTGTGATAGGGGTATGATTTGTAACATATTATTTATTGCAAGTACTTGTTTCTTCTGCCATGGCTGGACAGTGGAGTTAAGATGTTAACGCACTGTTAAATCGTTAGTATATATAAAAGTATAAAAGCATACATTTGTTTTTAATGTGAAACAATCAAAAAAATGATATCCTGATATATTCACGCAGTTTTGTTTTGAGAGATAAGGGAATGAGCTCTTACCTTGCTATTCCCCAAAGGTGTACACCTGACCTTTCTGAACTCCGACATTCATCTCCCATATCTGAACACTGGCTGCTTCATGGTGCTGCTTTTCTGCCAGCAAGGTGGTTTTTCATTCTCACTGTGCTCTGGGATTTAGGGAATTAGAGTAAAGTAAATAGTAAAGCAGCTGTACCATAAGCTTAGAAGCTCATTTCTGACCCGCTTTATTTTTGTAGCTGTATCTGTGATTATGTCTGGAGATGTTAGTAGTGACAGTATCTGGAGCACAGCCATTGACCCAGTCTTCTGATCTTGCAAGAGAATCAGCGAAGACATCTGCGCTCATGCAGAATCTTACAAATGTCCTTGAGGCATCATGCAAGTGCAGGAGGGCCCATCTGCATGGGCTGAATCCGTAGATTTTTATCTTGGGGCCAGGCATGTGTGCTGAGCATTATTTATTCCATCCTTTGCTAAGTCAAAATGCTGTGCAAAACACATGTTTAAGAATATACAATGCCAAAAGAGCTTTAACTGTTGTATTCTGCATACGTAAAGGTACTTCACATTATTTTTTAAAAACATAGCAGATACTCGCTTCATGTGAGCTCTAACAGGCTTCTACAGTGAAAGACAAATCCGTTTAAGAGGGATTTGAGTAGACTGCAACAGAGTTACTCAGTCTTGCCGTTAGGACTTTCCTCTCAGATACCTTGTTACAGCTCACATAAACAGAGGGCGGACTCCTCATTTCTTAGAAGGAAAGTAGGGTTTAGTTGGAAATGCGTCATATTTTAGTCTGTTGGATCTTTTTTGTCTGTTTATTGAAGACTCTCAGTGGCTCTTACCCACAGAGGCCAGCTTTTCATAAAGAGCATGCAAGATGAACTGATGTTGATGTTTCTAAGTCAGAGCAAGGTCATGTGCTGTCCAGTAATTCAGTACAAATAAAACCGCTCAACCACAGATCTTCCTATTTGTGGCACTTTCTGCATGGGCTTCACCAGTGCTGGTACGTGCTGTGGACTTCCTGGGATGCATTGTGCAGGCAGTATGGCCATCAGGCAGGTCACTGTAATTTCATCAACATCATTGCAGTTAAGGACTGATGCCTGCCTCTACCCTTTTCTCTCCAGTCGCTATAGGGCTTTAAGAGACACTCCTAATCTAAATAAATTATTATTTTTGTTTCCACTCCCAGGAACACAATAAGCCCCTGTCAAAACAATCAGTTGTTTATTCTGATGCATGTATGTAATAAACTCAGAACAACCTCTTGGAGAAATGGAAATTCCATCAAAATCTTACAAAATTCTCCTTCCGTTACCTTGTTTGGAAATGAAAAGGGGTTGGGGTAGAGAATGCTTTGTTTTCTTTTTCTTTAGAAACATCCTTATTTGGCATCTGTAAAGCATTTACATTCCCTAGTTCTGGATCAAAGTCCTTTCATGGCTCATGTTACTTATTTCCTTCTTTAACTGAAGCACAGAAAGGAAAACGGATTTTTCCTCCCTCAGGCTTACAGCATAAACCATTGTAAAAAATCATATCCCAGTTTTTAACAAGGAAGTAGCAAGAGTAAGGAATAAAACATCTCAAAATGTATAAATTATAAAACCACCCCCCCTACAAACTTCAGAATGAATGCTGTCAGTAAATACAAGTGTCTTATAGCGATTATGAAACGTGAGGTAAAATTTAGTAAAGCTAAACCAAGACAGCATTGCTGCTGGATTTGTGTCATTCCCCATGTTCCAAAGGTTTTCGTTCTTCAGGGGAGGAACTCTGTCCTCTTCAGCCTGTGGAGCAGCTAGTACAGTTGGCCAAGTACTGGGATACAAACTGCAGCTGGACCAGGCACTAGAAATGTTAGAAGCAAAACACTGTTTTCTTTTATTGCATGAGTGGCAGGATGAAATTCAGGGTTGGCTGAATTATGTTCTGATAGAAGCACAAGAAAGTCCTGTGAATCAGCTGTGGCATATGGTCTTGTTTTAAATTTGCAGGAGAGTGTAGATAGTTTTGTTTCTGAATGCAGGACAAACTCTTTCCAAGTCTGCCCCTCCCGTTGATCCTGTGCCCCGGAGAGCTTGCTGTTTCTGCTTATTTTCAGAGCTGGGCTGGCTATTCCTCTGGCTTTCTGCCTTTGGTAGACACATGGAGCTCAGTCCCATCATCCCCTTCAGTCTGCAGACGAGCTTCTAGGCTGTGGCCTGTGACGGTGAATATGGGCTCTGTGCTGTTTCCAGGTGTTGCTACAGGAAAAGGGTGTACGATGGTTGTTTCTGATTCATCCTCTAAGGAGAATTTGGATGTCTATCGGTTCTGCTATGGCCTGCGATCATCCAGCTAGCTTGAGGTAAGCCAGTACCATAATACACGTACCCTTTGTTCCCCCAGGTTTGTTCTGAAAACAAATTGTAAATTCTCATCTATACTTTAGTGTATTCAGGTATTTTAACTGGTTTACTTCACAGACCTTCATTCTGCAAAGTTCTAGTCTAATGTTTCCTTTTTTGTAAGGGAAGATACAGTACTGCGTAGCGTGTTTTATATTTAACCATAAAGCAACACGGACTATGGATTGTTAGGCTGATTTGTTTCCATTAGCTTTCATCCAGCAAATCTGAACTTAGGCCAGACTTCCATTATTCTTCCAAAAATTATGTTACTGACACCCTCTGTCACCATCGTTCTCCCCACAGAGCTCTTGGCCACGTAGCTTTTCTGATGGAAGAGGAAAAATCCTCCCTTTTGGATTAGGAGCTAAACCCTAACATCAGAGAGAAAACTACCACAGCACTGCTCCCTCCTTGGTGGCAACTGCATGTTAGTCACTGTGTGCTGCCCACGCACCTTCTAATTAAATGTAACTTTGGGATGGGATCTCTTTCGCCACATGACTTGAAAAATGACATCTCTTGCTGGCTTTTCGGCACTGTGAAAAATATAGTTGCGGTCAGAGAAAGAATTTGCCAGCAGAACCGTCCCAAATCTTACCTGGGTCTTGCAGCTGGTGTTGGACTCATTGGGTCCTGACAGAGGCTCAGGTGTTGGCCTTCACTTTCTCTCTGCACACTGAGATACGGATTGATACGGATTTCTACAGAATTTAGCTTGGGCAGTGCTGCTTGCTGCCAAGACTGCAACTTTGGACAACTAACCAGGTTGTTTCTTTCAAAAATCATTCTGTTTTGGCTGACAGGATTTCAGCATTGCTGGCACGCATTCGTCAGTGTCCCATCAGCTGTACCTGCTGCCAGGCAGAAGCGAAGATTGCGCAGGTATACCGAGAAGTGAAAAAAACAAGGACATGAAATCTTCTTAGTAAAATAATGATGATGTCCTCATACAACTGAGATGAAAATCTGGTATTTTATATTAGTGCGACAGTTCAATGAATTTGATCTTGAGGATGAAAGTAAAAAAGAGACTTCAGAGCTAGGGATGACAAGTAACTATTTGTTGTACGCAATTTAGGTGAAGTGAGCGTCTAAATAGAGTTTGGTGTAGTGTCCATTTAAACTATCAATGATATCTTTCTAATGAGTATGACTCATTAGAGAAGTAGAACTTTGTACAATTACCTGATGCTGCACTCGGAGGGGTACCAGGATGTTTCAGTATAACAGGAATCCTACCCCCTGAAGAGCATTTGCTGAATTCTTTAAAGGTTAGGCATACTTCAAAATGTAAGTCAGTGGAAAATGAGGATTTAGGTTAGAAAAGAATTATTTCAGAGCTGGTGAATCACTTCAGACCATGAGCTGGAAGGTACTGCTTTTAAACTCCAAAGCCTGTTACCCTGTGTTGGGTGGGGAGGAACGGGGATGGGGAAGACTGGAATATTTAAACTGATAAATTAAATACTTACGCTATGCACAAGGAAGCCCCAAACCCATACTTTTCTTATGTCTTCTATTTTCTCTCCATGCTTCTCCTGAAAGATTAATTGCACAGGAGATCTAAGATATTGTATATACCCATAAATGGAATAGGGCTGAGAACAGAAAACTTAAATACTGAACTTCCTTCTCACTAACTTGGTTTTTCTCATCCTTCCCCCTGCCCCCCCTATTCCTTTTTCTTCTTTTTTTTCCAGTACATTAGCACCACTTCGTGTAGACTGTCTTGCTTTGGTACAGAGTCCAGACTCCACAGCCAGGCCAGCAGCTCCGCAGAGTGGTGAAATGTCCAATGTGTGTGTGGTTTGTTTTTTTTTTTTTGTTACGTGTTTGAGGGGCTTTTTTGTGTGCCTGTTGGAAAACTTAAAAGCAGACTCAGATAACAGTATTTTTCAGGAAAGAAGGACAGGAGATAAACGTAAAAACCCCAAACAAACAGGAAAATAACCCAGATGTCTGGCACACTTTATGTGATACCAAGCAGCAAAAAGCGTAGGTTTTTTTCTTCCCCCTGGTCCTGCCCTCACTGCATCATGTGAAACCTTGCCCAAAGCCCATGGAAATCAATGTGTCTTTCTACTGATTTGTCTGGTTTCTAGATCGAGCCCCAGGCCTCGTGACAAATAGATGAAAATTTTGTTGCAGTCTCTGTCGGGGATGGTAAAGATAAGATATGTTTTTGCACAGGCCACTAACACATCACTCTGAGAGCCGAAGTGAGCCAAATGCTTACCGCTGTGGGTGAAATCTTCCTCTTTTGCAGAGGTGCGTTTCTAGACTGGTGTAACCAGAAAGGAGCTGACCCAGCTTAGCCTGTGTAGTTGTCATCTGCCCTAATCCCTCCCCCGTTTTCAGTACCTAGTGCTGGTTACGTGGACATCTGCAAGAAGGGCTAGCTAAGACCAACTGTAAGAACACCTTAATGTATGGGGGAGGGTTTATTCCTTTTTGGTTAACACAGCAGCAGGCTGCAATAATCACAATTTCGGTTTCAAATTCACAGTTTGCAACTGTGTCCTGTGTCTAAAGCCTCTCTGCATTAACTACATGGCTGCAGAAGTATAATAAAAAAGTATTTGAAACGAGAGAAGGCCCATGTCTGGGTAAGAGGAGGAGGTGCTGCTAAGGTCTCCTCCCCTCGCTGCCTGTATCGGGGGATTGACTAGTTTTGTTTCATTCCTCCACAACCCCCCCAGGTGCAAATATTAAATAGATCTAGGAGGAAAAGTAACTTAATGAGATAAAAAGAATCTCCCCTGGGAAAAAATAATAAATTCTGCCTTGTGAAAATCAATCATCAGTAAAACAGAAGGGGGAAGACTTTGAGAGGGCAATGACAGGCAGCTTGAAGCGTCTTCTGAGGTGGCCACCCCCCTCCCACCCCCAGTCACCCAGTGTGCTCCAGCAGTGCAGGAGAGGAAGATGGTGACAGCAATAATTAGTTACAGTCTCTCGTGTTTTGCTCACCCAGTCTCCTGCCGTGGCCTGTGTTTGCCTTCCTATTTCAAATTTGCACAGCTTGCTCTGTCTTTGCTTGTTTCCACCACTGCAGTCTCATGATGATGCTTACGCATCACTCTAATCCGACTCCCACCAAGTCTGCAAGGGGAAATGAAGCACAGCAGGACGTTCACGTGCTGCTGTTAGAGGATAGGCAACAGGTAGAGAGAGCAGAGGTGTGCTGGGTATCTGAAGTCATCAAAATGGTTAGAGATAATAAATTTATCTTCTGCCATCCATCCTGTCTTTCATCCGTGCTCAACAGTGGCAGATAAACACCGCTAAGAAATATCCTGACCGTATTTACTTCAGCTTTCTTCACGAGGCAGGAGCCAAACGCGTGTCTAGAAATAATTGCACCGTCCGTATGTGAGTGATCATCCTGCTTAAATACAGCAGCAGACCTGACTCTGGAGAGCAAAACAGCCAGCCCTTCCTCTGCCTCTGCTGCTCAGCTGTGCAGGCAGAGCAGGAGCAGAGGAGGGTGGTGGTGCAGATTTTTGGCTGCCTTAAAGTGACCACATCCTGTTAGGCTGTGGAAACATCAGACTAATGCAGCGATCTGTCTGTCTGAGATGTAGGAGCGCTTGTGGGGATCCAGATAATTTACAGACACATTTGTGTTGCTGGAGGAGGAACAGTGGTGCCGGGAGAACTCCTGACCCTGCTCCTGCGCTCAGTCTGTTCACCCGCTTCACACACGTGTCCCAGTTCTCTGTAGTGTTTTAAGTTCAGTGCAAATGGATTTATTTCAACAAGGTTGCTTTCTTTTCCTCTGGTGCAGCTCCCAGATACTGTTTTCCTGATGCTGCATGGGAAGACTAACGCCGACTCCGTGATGGCAGAGTAATGCTCAGAACAGCAGCCACCGGCCTTTACCTGAGATCCTTCCCCCGCTGTGTCGGTGTGCTGCACTGTGCAAGGTGGGCGAATTTCCCTATGAGCAGGAAGCCAGGCACCACGAGTCCAGGTTGCTCACCTAGGACCACACAGGAACACTGTGGCACGAGAGAGAATTGATAGCGTATCTCTATCAAGTCCTAAGTCTGTGCCCAAACCAACACTTGCAATATGATGCCACGTGAAAGTGGCATGTGAGACCTTAACAAAGGGCAGATCGTTTTTGATGATGCTTAAGTTCTGTGCAAGTCACACGCTTAATATCTAAGTGCACCTGGGAGTTTTGCTGAGCCCAAGTGGGTGTAAGAGTGTAAGAATACCAAGTGCTTTTCTGATGCAAAATCTGCATGAGGAAGTGGCTCACTGCTGATGGCAAATGGCATTCATCCAGTTTCAGATGGAATTGGAGGAACTTTGGTTTTTCTGGGGACAAAAAAAAGGAGGGGGGGCGGCGCTGGGGGAAGAAAAAGAAAAAGGCAGAGGCCTGTTAGAGTGGGCCAGTATCCTACAGAGCCCTGTTGCCTTGTGGCCAGAAGATCAAGAAATCTCCATATGGGCAACTGCAAAATATTTGGGACTGATCTGTTCTTCTTTGCTGTTGGCCATAAATTGCTTAAGCGTGTCAGTAGGGAACAAATGCACCAGCCATCCATACAGGGTTTCTTTCCACTTCCCTGTCAGAGGCCCAGTGTAGCCCTAAGGCTTTTTCCTTTCCCAATACAGCTTTAATCCAAGATGACAGGATCTGGCAAGCTCAAGTGTGTGCTCATGAAGGCTGCTGCACACCTGCTTTGATGATGCTTGTTAATGTCTCAGTATGGAAAGCCAACGTAATGCCACTGGTTTGAGAGTTGCAGGTATGACCGTTACTTGAAAATTTGGCTCTGACTACAAATGTCTTTGTGCCTGTTCTTCCCCAAAAAGACAGTTGAGCATCTTTTCATGTGAAAATGTGTTATGAAATTACTGTTATGTACCAGACTGGGCTGAGGAGTTACTGAGTAAAATAGCTCAGAAAAGAGAGTTGATTCTGCATGGTAAGTCAGAAGGCTGTCACATAGTTGTTTGTGCAGTTTTATGAACAGGAGAGGAGGACATTGCACTTTCAGAGAAATCTTGGACTCCTTTACTGTGATGGTAATGATTGTGGCACTGTGACTAATCTTGGCAGTTCATGCAAGTGACAATTTAAATGGATAGTGTAAGTATAATTGCGAGGACCTCTGTAAACAGAGTGCTGTCCCGTTAGTACAGGATGTGAATGCTTTCTGCTGTCCCGTGTGCCCCAGGGGAACCATCCAAAGGAGCCGTGTTGTAGATGGTTGGTCCTCCCTGACACCATCCCGTGGGGCCTGGGAAAGAGGATATGGCACAAGACTGTGCTTGTTGGGAGCAAAGAACTTCAGAAAAATATTTTAACACTAGCTTGCATCTAGTCCAGTTACGTACTCCCAAGGATCAGCAGATTTCCATTCAGATGGCATACCATCAGCTTAGCTCTGCGATGGGACATTGTTGGGGGTCCCAGAGGAGGTATGAAGGTTTGTACCAGATTCTTAGCTTGGAAAGTGAGGAGAGCACAGAGCAAACAGAAAAAAAATCATTTTCCTTATGTATTCAAGTTTGACTGCAGGGAAGATGCTATGGTGAACGCTAAGTCCTTGGAAATAGGCTTTTACAATGCAAAACAGCAAACCAGATCTTTCCTTGTATTGCTGAAAGTTCCTTCCATTTTCCCTCTCTGTTTTTTCTGTTTGGTTGTGGCTGGAAGCTAACTTCTGCTTGCTTCTGACCTCTGTGTGGTGAGCGTGTGTTTCGACAGAGCCTGGGAGCGGACTGTCACAGCAGAACTGCTGGACTGAACCAGCAGGACACGGAAAGGCTCCGGTCCACGGTGCACGGCAGCGCAGGGCTGCCAGCTGCCCTTCTTAGCACGTGCTTTGACACAGAGCAAATCCGCTGATGCAGGCGTAGTGCTGCTAGGTGTTCTGGCATGACGGAAGACCGTAAAGGGTGAAGATACTAAAAAGAAAAACAGTCAGAGTTCATACATTCTTAACAGGTACTGGATTCTTTCTTGCTGCTTTGTAATTTGGTTTCTTTAAAGACTGATTTGTATTACCACCATTTTTCCATTAAGACCCCTCTCAAATAGATGGAGTCAAAATGTGTTGTGACTAGTATGTTATTTTTAATCCCCATTTATAATGATGCCTCAGAAGCCTGAAACAAACATCTGTTTCCTTCTTGGACTGGTTTTCTTCCATAGAAGACACTTCCGTTTTGGTTTTTTTTTTGTTTTTTTTTTTTGAACTAGTTCAAGTCACCCCATTCTGTAATCAGGGGTTGAAAGCCGTAACTCACCGTCGTATCGGGCGTGTCGTGGGGTACGGGAGCTCATTCCTGCAGAATCTAATGCGGGGAAATACCTGGGGGTGTGCATAGAGGAGGGGGACTGCCCCCCTCTGCTCCATCGCGTGGCGGGAGTTACCGGCCCTCCGCGCTCGCAGCTGCGGTGCGGTGCGGCACGGCCTGGCCATCGGGCGAGAGAACGTACCCCTTCGTGCTTTGGGGCTCTTCCGCCGCCCCCCCTTGCGTGCTCGGCAGCGGGCCTGGCCCCGGCGCTGGAGTGCCCCGGCAGGCTCGGGGGGACACCCCCCGGGCAGCCGGCGGGGCGCTGGGGGACGCTCCCGTCGCCCTGCCGCAGGGCGCTGCACGTTCGCTGCCGGTCCCGACACCGAGCCCTTGCCCCCGCACGCACGGACAGCGCTGCGGGCAGGGCCTCGGGCAGGGCGAGCTGGGCCGGCCCGGCGGTGCCGGCTGCCCGCGCGGCCGCCGTTAAGCCCGGGTGACCCACGGGGCGGTGCGGGCCGCGGGGCCCCTCTGGCGGGCCCGGGCAGCCGCCGCCTCCCGCCACGGGCGCGCGGGACGGGCCCCTCACACGGCGGGGGCGGCGGCGGGGGCGCTCCCTCAGCGGGCCCGGCACCTCGCTCCTCCCGGCCGGGCAGCCGGGCGCCCGCCAGGCCGCCCCCCGCGGCGAGCCGGGGTCCCCAGGCCTCCCGCCGGGCCGGGCTGCCCCCGCGGGTGCCGCCGCCGCCCTGAGGGGAGCGGGGGCGCTCGGGCGCCGGGCGCGGCAGGTGCCCCCGGGACCCCCGGGCCGGGCCGGGCCCGCCGCTGAGGGCCGCCGCCCTCCCGGGGCGCGGGGCGGGACCGGGCGGCGGGGCCGCCCCTGGCGCTGCCCGGCGGGCGGGGGCGGCGAGAGCCCCCGGGGCGGCCCCGCGCCGCGCTGCGCACCGGCCGCCGGCGCGAACAAAGGCGGCGGCAGGCGGCGGTGGCGGCGCAGCCCGTGCGAGGCGGCCCGCCCGCCCCTGCTTCCTGGGCCGGGCTGGGCGCGGCGGCCTCCGCGCCCCCGCCCCGCCGAGCGGAGCCGCCGCAGCGCCGGTGGCGGGGCGCGCTCGCCGCCCGTCGCGGGAGCTGCATGTGCGCGGGAGGAGCGGCGCAGGATGGCGGTGCTCAAGCTGGCCGACCAGGTGGGCGCCGCGGGCGGGGGGCGGCGGGCTCTCTCTCAGCCTCAGCGCCGCGCCGTGCGGCCGGGGGGTCCCTTCTCCTCAGTCGGCGGCCCCGGTGCCCCCTCCCCGGGGCGGCCGCCCGGTGCGCCGCGCCTCCCCGCCGGCGGGCATTGTCCCTGCCCCTGCGGGCCGCGGGCGGCGGCAGCCGGGTCCCCGGGGCTCGGCCAAGCCCTGACAGCTCCCGGCGGCCGGGCGGGATGCGGGGGGTGCCGCGGGCGGCGAGAGGCCTCGGGGCGCTGCTGGCCCTTCCCGGGGGTCTCCCTCCCGCCGCCGAGCCGTGCGAGTGGCTTATTTACCCCGTCGCCCTGCCAGTTAGGAAGCGCCCGTTGGGTTTGGCTGTGGCCGTCGCTTGCAGGCTACTGGGAAAAAGCCCTGAAACCCTTAGATCACGTTAAATTTAGCAGCGGGCAGGCGGCTGTAATCAGTATTAAAGCGTTTCTCGTCGCTGGCAGTTGAAAGCCTTTAAAAATATTCAAGAAATTGATGTTACGGCTCCCACGTCCTGATTCATCCACGGACTCTACCAACTGTTACACACTTTGCGTGCTTTGATCTGCTATTTTTAATTTAACGTGGGTGCCTGTGATCTGCGGTGTGGGTGTCCGCCGGGCTCGGACCTTCCCGCTGGACTGGGGAGGGCTGTCGGTGGCCAACTGCGGCTCGCACGCCCCGCGCCCCACAGACACGGACCCCAGACCCCACTCGCCGTCTGTTTGTGCTGTCCGAAGACAGTCCTCGGCACGCACAGAGCCACCACGTAGCGTGCTGAAGGGAATTTTGCAAGGAAAAAGGGGTAAAGGTGCTTCTGATGTAGAAGCAGCACTGGGTGGCCAAGCACGGTCTGTAATGCTTTCTTGTATGTAGCAGACGGCAGTTACTTATTTATGGGTTGTCTCCTGACATGTCCCTCGAATATCCTCATCTTTAGATGTGGTGCTTACAACTGGCAGAGAAAATGTTTCGCACCATGAGGCTGCGTTACCCTGTGGTGCACAGGCTGAGCCTCGTAAATAAGGATGTTCAGGTAGGATCTGCGTATTAACAATCCAAACAGCAAATGTTAATGTTACAAATACATACCTTACAGAGGACCGACATTGTACCATTTCAGTGCTTTTTACATGTGTCGTGAAGCCCTTGAATTTACTGCCTTTAGAGTTTTGAAACCTCTGCTGGAAGCTTGCAGCCAGGATTTTGCTTCAGCAGCAGCAGTAGAAGTCAAAACAGATTTGAATCAAGCGGATCACGCCTTGGTGAAGTCTGTATTGCTATAAAGAATGACAGGCTGTTGTCTTAGTGTTCTCCCTCCTCCTCTGAGAGCCCTCAAAGCTGAGGGATGAGGCTCATTAGAGCTGCCATTACATCCCTGCAGCATGCCTGCTTTGGGGATGTTCAGAATATTGGTGGATGCTCATGGTGGGTCCTGGTCAGCCTGTGGCCTGGGACACAATACAACAGGCTGATGGTTCTTCTTTGTGGGTTTGTGTCTCCTGTGATTTACGAAGGGATATGTTGGTCTACCTGTACGCGTCCTACTGGATCTCTTTTCATTTTCTTCAGTTTCTTCATCAGTTCTTTTTCTTTCACTTCTGAGGTGAGAGATTGGAGGAGGAGGGGAAGGATATGTTAAAGCTGAGTGTGGCGCTTCCTCTTAAAGCAAGTGCAGAAGTTTACGTGTGCCTGTTTCTGCATATATGGAACTGTCACTGGTGGAGCCTTCCCGACATGCAGCCCGGACAGCTGTAACCAAGGCTTTGGGGCTGTACAGCCTCCGCATGCATCAGGCCAAGCTGTGCTTTTCGTCTACATCAGGTCTGAAGAGCACTGTCCCCAGGCTGGCCCACCTCTAAGTGAAAACACAGTAGCAGCAGCCCCACAGCTTCGTAGTCAGACCCAGGCAAAACAGATGTGAAGCTGGGGTGAAGAATGACGTGCCTGGGAAGACTTGCATTCCTGTAACAACTCCTGCCGGTGCTCAGAGTCGCTGAGGCGGCAGGAGCAGACTCCTTCTGTGTTTCTTCCTGTTCTTGAGAATCAAGGCAATTGTGGCAGTGATAACTTGCAGTATTTCAGGAAACTGTTTCCTTTTGCTTAAGCCCCAGAGGCCACAGCAGTCTGTGTGCTTGCAGTCTCCTGCAGTGAGAATTACAGTACGCAGCGCGCTACGTACCATGCGTACCTGCAGTGGTCAGGACCCGGGCTGCTGCGAGCGTGGGCTGTTCTCTGTGCACTGAGTGTCAAGTCGGGTTCAGGTCTCAGTTGCAACACTCAGGGGAGGTTGACTCCGACACAGAGCGCTCACTCTTCTGCCTGTCACTGCAATTTCTGTAGCACGTGCTTTCCTCTGGATTCATGGCTTTCTGGGCCAGTGAGGAGAGCTTCGTGTGGGAAAAGACTAGAGAACCTCCACGCTAAGGGTTTAAACGTGCGTTTCTCTAAGTAACCTGTTTCCTCCTTGCTCCATTCTTGGCTTCTCTTACCAGCCACATCTTCACAGCACGTGGAGCATGTTCAGACGGATGAGAAATTAATCACACCATTTCTCATACAGGCTCTGAAGACAGACAGACTTTCATTATTGCTTCTTTCTTGGTACGGCTGAAAAGGTGCTAAGGTATTGCTATGCTTAATCCTCCGAAGAGATTATCCCTGCTTTTGCTTAGGCGGGAGATCTTCGTTTAATAGTTTAGCATTAGTGTGGGTTACTTGAGTTTGCTTCCAGTGATGGTAACTGTTAGTTCACCAGTCGGACCACGAGAAACTCAAATCATGTAACCACAGGAAGTGTATTCTACCGTTGTTCATTTCTGCAGGAATTTTTTTCCAGGCCTTCCTTTCTTCAGTAATCCACTGCTAGCCATTTTTAAATGACTTAATGTTAAACTGAAAACAACCTAAGATAATTCATAAAACTTAAATTGAATCCTAGGATCATAATCTTTGTCTGTAGTGGCGTGTCTGAGCAGTTGTAAGCATTCGGACATTCTAAAGATTTTAGTTGTCATATACAAATATTGCAAAACTTACTCTAAATCTTAAAACTTTCATCCATATCTATCTATCTATCTATCTTTTACCATCTCTGCAGTGACGGTTACAGCAAGCATGCACGTAGCTTTAAAGACTCCAAAAAATTTTTTTTTTCAATTCTAAGAGTTACTGCTGTGTTGTTCCACATCCAGTTTATTGGTTGTACCTTTCCCATTTTGATAAGTGTTAGTAGTTTATATTATGTGAGGGTGCAGTTGTATGTGATGGAAACCTTTGCCTTTAAACTGGAGTTCAGAAGGAGCGGAAGACAAGTGGGTGGCCAGAGGCTTTCGGTTGCCCTGACGCAGCTTGAGCCTGGCTCTGCATGTATAGAGGGCATGAAAACCCTTGCTGTGCCCCTTGGGTGCTCTTTGAGGAAACCTGCTTCCTGCAGCATTTCGTTCCTTCCCGTATTTTGCCATTCCTTTCTTCTCAAGAGTCACCTTTCCCCTTTGCCAAAGCTCTCTAAGGGTGAAAGTATCAGTTGGTTTTTGACTTCTGTGGCTGCTTTTTGAGCAGTAGTTGTTGCCTGGACCCACCTCTCTCCTGTCCTCTGAGGAACCAGCAGATGCCGGGTGCTCCCTGCTGCTGCTCGCCCTGCCTGCTGCCTCCAGTTCTTTGCATGGCTTGTTGTTCATACTTGCACTGAGGAACCTGGTTTCTTGAGAACTGTTTGTTTGCCACATGCAAACTTTGCAAGAGAAAGCCTGTTGGTCACAGTCCTGCTGAGTGTGCTTTTCATCTTCAGGGTTTCCATTGAGGGTTCTAGGCAGCAAATACAGACAGTTGCTCCTGTCAGCACTCTGTTGAGAGGTAACATACCTTTAAAATATAAAGTTGTGCGAGTTAGCTTTTGGGAAACTATTTTGGAAGAATCTAAGTGTCTCCGTGTCATTTCCAGGCTTGCCTTGCCAGCTGAGGCCCTCCTTGCAGGACTGCTGGCAGTGCCCGCAGCCTGCAGGTTGTCTCTGCAGCTAACTCCATCCTTTTATTCCCGTTTAAAGCCAATGGAGTCACTCTGTGCATGGCTGTGTGTGGCTCGGGATGCCAGCTCTCTGCCTGCACGGAGCGGGCTGCCTCCACGTGCCTTGGCACAAACGCACCCATCGCGCCGCACCAGAGGCGGCGGTGGTCGGAGTGGCTCGTGCTCGGGGATGTCCTGCTTGTTGGTGTCTGTCAGAGGCTGATGTGAGCTCTCCCCTGCCTAATTGTTGGTTATAGTTAGGCATGTTTACAGGAGGAATGCATCATTCTGTCTTTGAAAGACACTGAGAATGTTTTCTATAAAAAAAAATAAAAATGGGAAGTTAGCTACAGGTGGAGCTTGTGTAGCTACTTTTAAGAGATGTAGTGCTTAGTATTTTCACTCCTGCACTGCTGGATTTGGTGGGAAGCTTGCTGTAAGTTTGACAGGCACAGGCTCCGTGTAGCCTTGAGCACCTGGGGAGTGAAAATGTACTGTGACTTCGGCGTCACCGGCTCAGGCCCTGTATGTAAAAAACAACAGAATTATTTTTAGGCGGCCTTTACAAGCATGCATATGTATGCATAAGGGTAATGAAGCCCAGATAAATGGTGGTTAGTGTGTGCACTTAGGGTGCTATTAACTGCAAAACCTCATCCTGTGTCTCCTGGTATTTTGCCTGTTGTCCCTGATTGCTGAGAGTAATGTAGTGTGACTAGAACCGAAAGGACCATTTCTTTCCCTCCCTTTCCCAAATGTTTTCCTGTGTTTGACAGTTCTCCACTGACCATCAGGATCCATTTTATTATGGCCACAGAGAAACAGCATTAAACAGATGTTTAAATAATTTTTAGCAGATGTCAAAGATCATAAAAATCGGCTGGGCAGAGGCTGGACTTGCATCTGAATACGCTTAAAACAAAATCAATACAACAGTAACAAATAAGCTCCTAACAAAACCAATGAAATTTCCAAATGATGGTGTGTCTTTAACTTATTTCAGAATCATTCAGTTGACAAGTCTGTCTTTCTCTGTATCCTTTCTCTGTGATTAAAAGCATTTGAGAAGATGCTCCTGAATCTGCTCTATGAAAGAGGAGTAATGAACCTGTGCCTTATGGCCACTGCCAGCCCGTGGGCTAATTTTGTGTGACGTGCAGTCCCACAGTTGCTGCCCTCCCCATGTTATTGCTAGATAATGCTAAGGTGTATATTAATTTAGAGGCTGCCTGGTGTTTTTTCAAGGGCTCACAGCAAAGGAGAGATAATCCATTTTAGTACAAAATACTCAGGTAGCCAGAAAACAAAGGTAACTGTTGGGAAGGAAGGAGGAGGAATTTACCCATAGGAGTGTTTCTTTCTTATTGCGCGATGAAAACGTGGTTGGACCAAAATAACTCTGCCATGGCAGCCATTGGCTTTCTAGAGCCATGACGTTCCTAGGCATGCCATGCATACTGTGAGATGTGGCTCCATGTGTTTTAATATGAACTTATGGAAAAAATGGGATGTCAGCAGCATTCCTGCCCTTGTGCAGAGCTGTAGGAGTGGTGGTCGCTACCATCTGGTATAGATGGCACCTGAGCTCTGACACAGAATCACAGAGTCATTTAGGTTGGAGAAGACCTTTAAGATCATCGAGTCCAGCCGTAAACCTAACGTGGCTAAGTCCACTGCTAAACCGTGTCCCTACATGTCTTTTAAATGCCTCCAGATATGGTCCTGTTCAGAGGAGGCGGCGTGGGGTGGGGGAGAGCTTTTGGTTGCCAGTGAGGGCAAAATGCCGGCTTGAAAAGGAAGCTGCTTGCTTTTTCTGGTCATGGCTTCTGCAATAGGTATCACTTCCTGATAGTTTTGCAGCTTGTTTCAAGGTAAACAAGAAGCACTTAAATTAGGGGGATTTCTGGAGTTGTATAGCATGCTCAGATCTATCACAGATATTTCTGTAGCAGAGAAATCCTCAGGTTTGCTGTTTGGTAATGCTGTAAGGGTTTTGCAGTGGCTGCACCTGGATGCCTGGGCTGTTTGGAGGGGGTGTGTGCCTGCCGTGCTCCGATGTTGGTTTTCTTGCATTGCAGATGGCATCCAGCAAAGCTTACCCTCCTGCACGCACCTGAGGTGCGGTCTTATATTCCTGCGTGACAAGTGCCTCGTGACCTCTTCCTGCTCATCTCTTAAATGAAGATGTGGTTGTCATGACTACATTCGGTGGAGAAATAAATACTCCTCCCAGCTTGGGTGCTTGTGTAACGGCTAGATTCAGGCAAGGTGGTGTTTTTATCTGGATCCTTGCTTGATGGTGGGCAGGCGATTTCTGTGACCTGGGCATAAAGGTGCCCACGCTGGGGCCAGCTGGCCGCAGAACGCAGCGCTTGCTTGCTTTGCGGCTCTCCTGCGCCCGGTTTGCAGCTGGTGCCGCTCCATTGACAGCACTGCAGCAGTGCTGTTGGTCGTGAGCCGGTCTTGGGGGCAAATCCCTGAAAGCCAGTGAGGAAAAATGTTAAAGGTTGTTTCTAGAGACCTGGATGTAGCTGATTCTGCTTGTTTGTTGCCAGAGAGGCAGAGACTGTGGGATGTGCTGCTGATGGGAAGGGTTTTCCCATGCTGCCCGATGCTCTGCGGTGCGTTCGCCAGAGGAGAGTGGCCACGCACCGTCCCCTCTTGCTAAAGCTGCCCCCCGGCTCTGCAGATCTCTGACTTTTTGCTTGAGAAGAGAGTAGCTTACTGTTTAGGAGTTGTTGTTTCAGACTGTCTGCAGGCTTGGGCAGTATTTGTACAAAATATTTAATGCTTCTTTTTAACCTGTTGTCTAGAATTTTTTATTTCTTTCAGGGGCACTAATACAGGTTCTAGTGTCATCAGATGACTACAGGAGCCAGCTATTGCAGGTATAAGCCAATTAAGTCAATGTTTCGAAGTATATTCTGATAACATTGACCATTTCTCCTGGTTTTTATTCCTGCTTTTCTTCTTGAATGCCCTGCTTCATATATTGCTGCCTCTGTATGTTGCAGAACATACAGAATACCTCTGTATTTTAACTGTTTTGTTTGAATGCTTATTAGCTGCAAAACTTTGCACTTTCAGCTGTTTCCATTTTTAAATTAACATTTTTTTCCAGAAGTACATATCTGACATCTGTCACTTTTTTTGTTAGCTGGAAAGCTTGGGCTGGAAAGTTCCCACAGCTGCTGTCTGTGGCTTCAGCTTTGTTTTAATTGCCGCACTAGAAACATGTAGCAGCATGCTGTTGGAGCCCGTAAGCCTGGTGATGGGTGGGAATCAAAGGATTACAAAATTACGTTTAAAGGGGGGAAATTATTTTGCAGTTTTATCCAAGGGTTTGAGGTCATTATTGAAGTTTGCAAGGAGCTGGGCAACAAATTACAGCATTTAGTTGTGGCTAGGTAATTGTGACATTCTGAAAAAGTATGTGCTTTTTGATGACGGCCATTTGCATGTGTTTTGCTTTTGAGGGAAGAAAAAATCTTTCCTGGCTGCAGATGTGCAACCAAAAATGGAGGCTGTTGAATCCATTTCTGCCATGGGGTGCTGAACCTCCTAGCCTAACACAGGCTTGGTTGCTTGATGTTCGTACTTGGTGTTACAAGCTGGTTTTATGTAGGGATGTGCATTTTTGTGCTAGGATTACTTGTAACGGCTTGCTGTCTTCCTTTGAAGAGTGCTTGGGGAGAATGTCCTTGCAAAGTGCCCCCGCTTCTTCCTCCCAGCTGCGTGCTGCTGCGTCTTTGTGAGGAAGTCAGCAAAACCATAATGGCCGTTTTCTGCACATGGTCTTAAGAGGTACCTGACAGCATCTATGTACTGAGCTAAGGCTTTAGCTTTTTTGCATAAAGGAGTTGGTTTCTTACAAAACCCCGTTGCATACTGAATTATATATGTGTAGGATTGCTCCAAGGGCCACGTGTTGATATCCTTCATGACACAGAAAGTCTGCAAATCATCGCTAGTGATGAATAATTTGCTGTTTAAGCATTGCCATTTCTATTCTGGCATATTCTGTGATAACATTATATGATCTGCTTTTTCCCCATCTGGCAGCCTTTGTAATTTTACAGACTTGTTGCTTGATCAGGTATCTTTTGTCTGTGCAAAAGCTTTAGCAAAATATTTGTTTGATACCTACTGAGTTGCAGGCCTCTAACGGATACCTCTGTACACTAAGTATGACCGGCAGTAGAGAGCATGTAACTTGAAGAAATGAAAGAGTAAAAATGTAAAAATCAGGTACTGCTATCCTCAGTGTATAAACTGGAAAGATGGCAGTCAAGTGCACTTTTAGGTGCACAAGCTTTCACATTCTACATATGATCAAATCGTTCCTGGGAAAGGAAACTAATGTGAACATTAATGAGCTTTTAATCTTTAATAATGTAGGCAGTACCGTTCAGATGGAGAACATAATGCGTTTTATCATAGTGTCATTTTAGCATGATAAGCTCCTTGCTTTTCCAAGGTGAAAGGGCCGCAGATTGCCTTCTGAAATCTCATCCTCGGATGAAGTTTTGCTTTCGGCTGCATTGAATCTAGACCAGCTTTGCAGCAGTATGGGGAAGGTGCTTTGTATTTTTAGTAACACACTGGTAGCAGCACCTGCCTTTGTGTTTCTGTGTATAAAGTTCATTTTTTCCATACTTAAAATAGACAAAAGTGGACAACATGTCCTTTTCATTAGTGTTTTCATTCTTGCCTTTCTAGGTTGCTTTTTTTTTTTTTTTTTAAAAAGGTTATTCCTCTTGCCTTCTGCACAGTAAGGCAGCACAGCGATGCCGTGCCTGTGCCTTGCAGGCAGCAGGAGGCTGGGTTCGCAGGCCACCAGGTTGGGCTGATGTCTCTGCCTGAGCCAGCCCTCTGGCTGTTTGAGCTGGTGCCAGCAGGGAGCTAGAAGCTAGAAGCCTGCAGTATTATCTGGTAAAACACTGATTTGCTCAGTGTGGTCTTTAGTTGTTTAACATGCCAAGGGTAAAAAAATGAGAGAACAAAGGCCTGAAATATCCCATATTGTCTTTGTGCTTCCAGCTGCTTTAATGTGCTTGCCAATGCGACATGCAGCATTTATCTCCAATTTAAAATCAAGAGAGGGACTTATTTAGTCATTGACTCCAGGAACATTTCCAGAGTGCTCCTACCAATCAAGTAAACATGGTGTGCCAGATCCTGCAACCGTTGCCTCTGTTTGAGAGGAGCGGGCTTAGGTGAGTGACCCTGCTGCACCTGGCTCAGCATGAATCAAGCCTAGTGTGAGGAAATGCCTTCCTTTAATGTAAACAAGCCCTGACCCTTCAGCTAGATGTGTAATCCTGCTTCTCTTCTGGGAGATGTGGCCCTGTTTCTGCGGATGGAGCCCACTGCTTGGATCCTTTCAGCTGGAGGCAAATCTGAGATTTTTTAAGAAGCTGCCAAGGTAGCTTTATAGGGGGAGGGGAAGGGGGAAGAGCTGTCCTGCGGAGCCGGAGCCGAGGCGGAGAGCGGGAGGGATGCTAGGAGGAGGCAGGCAAGGTGTAGCTGGAGGCATGGTGCTGCTGCCAAGAGTCGTTGCCCTGGTTTGCTGTAGGAGAACTGGGATGCAGAGAAACTCTGTGACTGAGGTGGCAGGTGGCAGAGCAAGAGCCAAGTCCTGATTTACCTCTTTCAGCGGCTGATTCATGGCGGTGCCCTTCCTTCCTGCAAGTTGTTTTAACACTGTTTACTGTGTGGGCTGATGCTAATCATATGATGTTGCAAGATGAGAAATGAACAGTGGCATGCAGTTTTATAGCAGAGCTTTAAATGCAATGAGCATATACTTTGTTTAGGTATTTGTTCTGTAAAGTGTAAAATCAGCATTGGTGCTGCTTAAGAGAAAGTGCTCTGTTAGAAAATGGTTTCTAGGTCATCTGGTAGGTAAAGATTTGTTCTGGCTGATTGCAGTGGGTGGCTGTCCTTGGTCACTAATCCTGTGTCATTAGTGTTGTATTCTGCCGGTACAAACTGTTAAAGTGAGTGTTGTGCATCAATGCCACTTGTTTAGGCCAAATGTCCTCCTAATAATCCAGAACTGTGTGACTCTTGGCCATAGAGCATGCCTACAAAGCTGGGTCATTCAGGGAAATGGAGATCGCCTCTCGAATATGAACCCTTGCTGTCAGCGGGTCAGATGGTGCCCTTTGGGTGTGTTCACACAAGGTCCATTTCATGTCACGCTGAAACAGAGCAGTCTTCTCACTAAGTTTTGTTTATTACGTGTAAATATTTATAGACATATAATCTAGTTTCTAATTAGAAGAAGGTGCTCCTTTTAGAAACGTTTTCAGGAAGACTGGTGGATTTGTACATCACCCCTGCTACCCAGAGGAGTGCTGTTTCTTCTCTGCAGACGAAGCAAATGGAGCTGAACAAATTTGTCCTCCTCTGCAGAGAAGGGTAAGGCTGGCTCATACCGCCGTGTAGCCTGTGCAGCTCAGGGAGCGAGCTACCCAGCCCCGAGCCTCTGAGGGTGCGTGCGCTGCTGGGGGGGGGGATTGCACAGCCCAGGAGCGCCTGTGTGCCCTGGCTTTGCAGGTGCACTTACCTGGGGCAGCTGGCCACAGCCAGCCTCGCTGTTAGCCTCTTCCTACAGGCATAGGCACAGCTGTCCCATTAATCTGGGACTGTGTTTAAGATCTCCTGGTTCCTGTTCCTGGGTAAAGTGTGCAGTGGGCATATCTGTAACGGGTTTTTATGATTTTATGATGAGCTGCCTGGAAGAGGAGGCACAAATGATGGCAAACCACGGATCAGGCATGTGATCTTCAGCGCTTCTTGTTCCCACAGGGCTGGCTGAAGTCAACTCCAGACAACTGTCTGAAAACCCTTGTGTGACTCCTTAGACATGGCTCTGTGCAGACATGTGGTCTCTGGCCCTTTAGAAGAGGTCTTTAAAGTCCTGCACGCTTTCCGTGAGTTGTCTGGAGAATTCTGTTGTAGGGACAAAAATTAAAAGGAGGTGGACAAGCAGGCGTAATTCAGTGCCTTTGCTCTTCTATATTCTGCTTCCAAAAAGCTCTAGCATGGAGCAAGCTTTCACCTGGTGCCTCTTTACAGCTGCCTGTCCAGTACCCAGCAAAAAGGGAAGGCTCTGACCCACGGAAGTAACAAAATCTCTTAATGTATTGTCTGACCCTGTGAGATTATTGAATGCTCCGGAGTCTGCTGGATTGAATGGTACTGCTGCTTGCTGGGATACTGGAGCATCAAAAATAAGTGCTGTGTGAGTAACTGTGCTTCAGCTATGTGGATGCAATCCCAGGAATAATGTTGCGTTTCAGAAAAAGTGATCGTTTCATTCCTGACACTGCTTCTGTTTGCTGTATTTTGTTTTCAAGCAGTAGGCTTGGAGAGAAAACACTCCAGATTTTTGCCTATTTTTAACAAAGTGTTCAGCTAATACGTTAATGAACCTTGAGCACACGCAGTCGTGATTTTAAGCCACAGTAGATGTTTTACCAATAAGGTAATTCTCTTTACAGAGGGATAAACAGTTTGCTCAGCCAGAGGAGACCTTGGTTACTTGTGCCTTACCGCACAAGTTCACCTGTGTTGTATTCCCCGTAGAGTTGTGCTGATCCCTGGCGTTTGTAGCATGACAAGTGGAATGAGCGTAAAAGCCGTTTCCCTGCCGAGGTCTGCCTTAAACGAGTTTAAAACCCACTCAGACCTAGTTTACGCTGCCCACGCCCCTTTCTTTTGGAAACGAATGCTGTTGAGGAAAAGGTTTGCGTTACTGACAAACCCTCAGAGGGTTGTTAAAACCGCCTGCAGAAAAGCAGATAGGGGGGCTTTACTTGGCTGGGGTGCAGGTGGGGCTGCGGGAGCAAGGGTCTGTTCCCGGGGGGCCGCCGGGACCCCACGCTGTCCCTGCCCGCGTGGAGAGCGGGGCCGGGGGTGCTGCCTCGGGCCAGCAGGCAGGCGGGTGCGCTGGCTTGCCTCGAGCCTGGGGGGGGCCACCACAGGCTGGGGGAAGGCCAGCTTAACTGGGATGGCAGTGACTGCCCAGGCCCTGGCTGCTGGGCAGGGGGCACGGCTGTGCCGAGCGTCCTCATCCTTAGGATTCGGTCCGACCGTGGGCTGCTTTCTCCCGCGGTGGGGATCTGCTTTGTTATGCTGCCAGCCCTTTCCCTAAACAGAAGCTAACCCTGCATTTCAAGATCCCAGAAGGGACAAAGGAGTTCAAGTGTCTTTTTGATCTCTGTTGCTACCCTGAGGCAAAGTTAGATCATTTGCTGTGAGCTGATCTCAGTTGTGCTTGGAAATGTACTGAAACAGCTACTCCAAAATAATTATTCTGAACAGATATTTTGGTGTGGGCGCTCATGTTCTTGCATAAGAATGTCTTTTGCTAGTCTGTCTTAATGCACCATGGAAGTAGAATAACTGCGGAGCAAACTGCGATGAAGGCAGTGCCAGATTACACAGAGTATGCTCAGTGTACAGAGAACATGCCAGTGGTAAGTTTTATGGTGCACGACTTAAAATATTTCATATTAATTAACAAACAAGTACCAATTAATTTTAGGTTATGATGCTTAAGGACTAGACTGCAAGGAATGGTATTTAGCTGTGGCTGTTTGGCAATTATGACCTTGTATATAATAACAGACTCAATAAAATCTTGATGTGAGAGAGCACCATTAATCAACACAGAGTTAATTAACTGTGCTGCTTACACAGGAAGTGCTGTGCAGAACTGTCTGGATCTCTGTAGTGCTACAGGCTGAGAAGTGTTTGATTTGTCTGATACCTGGCTCGTTCCCACAGAATTTTCCCTCAAAACCGGTGCTGAGGAGGGACCAACGTTTCCTCTGGGTGAGTGGGCTCCACACACTGGTCCCGCAGGTTGTTCCTGTTTGTGGCGCTGATGCTCTGGCAGACCATAGCGGTGTCACACTGTGTCACTTAGACTTTGTCACCTTCATGGAGAAGGTGGAAGCAAGCCCTTGGAGGAGTGCTGGAGTACTGGAAGTGTAAAGCACTCCTGAAGCAATGATGTGGTCAGGTTAAACCTATAGGACTGCCCAGGAAATGAGGAACAAAGTGGTAATTAAGAACTATACTCATCAGCTCTCATTTAGACCTTTATACAGGATTTTTTTTTCTTTCTTTTTTTTTTTTAAATAGTTTGAAAGGTGGCCCAAAAAGATGAAAATGAACAAGATTCAGCACACCTTCAGAGAGAAAAGCATTTCATCTCTGTACCACTCACCCCTCCGCACTCCAAATAGATCTTGTCATTTTCCTGAATATGGGATGCTTAGCAGTATGAAATCAGCTCAGACTTTTGGAGGGACACTGACCATCATTTTGTTGGCTTGTTTTATTGTTGGCTCAGTGTGCCCATGTGAAGGATGGATTTCTAACTTGGCATTGTACATTATTAATCCTCTTGCTTACCTGCTTTTTGATGTTCTTTGAACCGCTTTCATATCTGTGGTCACTGTAACTGTGTCACAGAAGAATTCAGAGGTCTGAGACATTGGAGTGCCTTAAGCTTTGCAGCAGCAATGCCCAGTAACAACCAGTTTGGGGGGTTTGAGTGGCTCCAGTATGAGAGAAACGAGAGAAAATACCCTGGGTTTTATTTGCTTACTGCTGTACGTGCAGCCTCTTGAGTTAAAGACTTCGTATGCACTGTTTTTATTCTTAAGGTTAATTTAACTTAGATGCTCTTCTTCTTTTTTTAAATAAGTGCATTTATATGTAATCCTTTCTCTTCTTCTCTCTCTCTGCCACCTGGGCTATTAGTCTTAATTACAGAGTCCCATTTACTAAATCATTAATACAAGAGTAGTTTTATATACTGCCACAAGATACAGTGACCAAATTGGGCCAGAAATAGATGAGCAAAAAATGTGTAGTCTGAATCTTATTCTTCCTTTTTTCTTGCTGTGGCTGAAAATGTGCTGCCTATTAATGCCTGCTTTTATCAGTATAAATTTCTTAGGACTAGGAGACTTCAAATGTTTTAACTGCTCTTTTATATTTTTATGTAATGATCTCGTGCTTTGAGTAGCGAAGGAGGTGTTTTACTTGCCTCCTCTCCCTACCAGGACAAATGTTTTCCCCGTATTCACCCTCTTTTATAAAGTGTAATGGGATGCTCTTAACAGTTTATAATGACAAACTAATTATGGGGGCCTGGGAGTGGGGAAGGGGGGTAGAGAGGAAGAAGTTTTCACTTTAGATCTCCAGGCAGAGGAAAGTGATGATTCAGCTAATCTCTCTTCTGCAGATGAGATTTTTCTGCTGCAGCCACACAGCTTCTTTATCTGATACGAAAGGAGGCAATAATCCTTAAATGATGGAAAAACAACTGTTCTTTTTTCTTTTTCTTATTTTTTTCGCCCCAATCTGGGAAACAGAAGTCAACTGACACATCTTCTTGTTAACCCCAAAGTATAACTAGTGGTTATGGCCTGGCATTCCGACTTTTCCACTCTCCCATCCAGCTGCCTCTTTAACTGGCTGGAGTGACTCTTTTCGACTCCGGCGGCTCATCCTGTGCTCCAGCTGCCGCCCAGACAGTGCATTCAGAAGCGTCGCTTCAATTAGGTACGTAACACTTTCTGAAATTCAGACTTGTGCCTAGTTTTTCATGAGCCACAGGGGATTAAATCCAATGAATGGGCAATACTGTATTAAACTAATATTAACGATAACTATTCCGTTTTAACATTGTGGCCAATGGTCCCACATACATATGTTTAAACATATGTACTACATAGTGTATTACGGACCCCTAACATATTGTTTTGGATTTCTGGGTTGCCTTAACCATGGTTTGCTGTAGAGCCATGTTTAATATTCCTTGTTTTGAGGAGCCCTTTCTCTCTTGTCCATATGCAGCCCAGTTTGTCCTTCCTCACACCTCTTGTGTTTTCACCGCCTGATGGAAGATGGTCTGTGCATTCTCCTGTCTTCAGCTCGTGTCATAGGGGACCTTTAAATGTTGGACTTCTCCATTTCCACGCCCTTTCACACTTTCAGCACAGTCTCTCTTGTCCTTTCTTGCCACTGCCACAGTATCTGCAGTGCTGTGGAGTCGGATGAAAGGCAGCGGTTAATACTGCCTTTGTACCAGTCCTTCCCTTGGGTGTGCTGGTAGAAATCCCTTGGATCTCTGCTGAAGTTTCATCATCCCCTTGATTCCCAGCTTCAGAAGAGCTAGGATAATTTTCTCCTAAGAACACCAAAAGACTGGAGCTGGTGGCAGTACAAGCAAGAGTCAGTAGTTCTCAAACAGTTCTAGGTACGGTCTGTTATTTGTGGCGCTTCATTTTGTACGTTTCCTCCATTCGTTTTGGCCTTATAAACAGCCCATATTTTTTCTTTTTAAACAAAGTGGAAATGATTTCATAAATATGTTAGATGTCAGTTGAAGGCAATGATAAATGTTATTAAACTTCTGTTATATGATGTGGAAGGTATACACATAATGGATGCAATCAGAAAAGACTGAAAAATTAAAATGTAAAATAGCCATGACAATGTGAAATTGTATACAGATTATTTTTGAGCATGTGAAGGAGGGGGAAAATAAAAGACTGGAGACAGGCAAATGTTATGCCTATTTTAAAAGGGGGGGAAGTGAGGAGCCAGGGAGTTAGTCAATGTAATGCCAACATTGTGAAGTATACAAAGCAAATTGTTGGATGGCAGATTTATAGGCATCTAGAGAATGTTAAGGTAATTAGAAAAAGAAAACCACAAAAAAGCATGGAAACAAATGTTCATCCTAATGAAGGGCCCATATCTGTACTTCTTTTTCTTGCAGGCATTCAGAGAGATGGGAAGATGGGATATTATTTCAGATTTTGAAATTACTATACTGTTTGTTACAGTTGGTTCATGTTTTAAAAGCTGTAAGTACAGTGGGCTGCATCCTGGTCCCCCAGATTTCAGCAGCATTTGAACTTCCCTGTGTTTAGTGGCATCTAGCCGTTTTGACAGTAGTAGAAAAGGAGGAGGACTGTGATGATGAAAAGCCGTAAAATCTCTAGTTCCCAGAAGTCTCTGGGATGGCAGAGCTCAGGATTTCTGAGAAGTGAAGTCTCTGCTGTTGATTTTCCTACTCTGTTCAGGGAAATGGGACTTTGTGCACTCTTTGTGAAACTTGCATTTACAACACCAGCAGAAACAACCCCATAAGGACCCTGGACTTCTGCTAACCGCTGTAGCCACAAGGGGAATACTACGGAACAGTAAGTGCTGGGCTTGTTCTCGTACATGCATGATGAGATAGGCTGACACCTGGGCAATTTTCAGCTGTGTCTAAATTGGGAAGCTGGTAAGAGAACCCAGTGTCTCTTCACCACTCACTTTCTGTGACGGTTTTCTTTGCAGACCCTCAGAAGGGTGCTCTTCACTTTCTGCCGGCAATGCAGCTTTCTGATCAAGATTTTGCCATAGCTGCAGCAAACTTGGTCAGTGATACAGAAAGAAAGATGCTTTTGGCATGAATAGAAATTACAGGATTTGGTTACCAAGGCAAGCAATTCCAGTTTCAGCATGCAAAGGGGGAAAAAATCTGCCATTGTCTAGTTTAATGAAAGCTGTAAAACTGAGGGAAAATAACTGTACACTAAAGTAGCCTTTTAAATATGTAAGGAATTTAACAGTGTCTGAATCTGCCAGCATTAGAAGGTAGCAATGGCTTGTAGATACTGTCTCTTCTGTGCAGAAGTAATTTTAATCCTTAAATGGTGCACTATAGTTGGTTTCTTTAATGCCAGTACCAGTATTTTCAGCATGTTACAAGACAGATGAGTGAATGGGAGGGAGAGAGAGAAAGTGATGTTTTCTGATCAAAGTTTTCATTTTAATAGGCCTAGAAGAGCTGCCTGTTCAGGGCATTTAGGTTGTGTTGGTATAGCTGAAGGACGACTGAATGGAAAATTTGATGTTAGCAGGGTGACGTGGTCTGTCAGTATCAGAACTTTTGCTTGAAAAGAGCTTTTTTGCTTAATGGCTTGCCAGGTGCAGAAGTTAACATTTTATATTTCTTAAATATTCAGAATTTTGAATACTTTATTCTTCTGGCTGCAACTGGAAAAACCAGAATTTCTGCTGCTTTGTATGGGTTTTAAGGGTTTGAGATATTTGCTTCTTTTTACCTTTATAATAAATTCCATCTGAAAGGAATAGGGATTTAAGAGAGTTAAGAGCAGGTATCTGTACACAGTGGATCTGCGATTGCAGAACATCCACCGTAATGCTTGAGAGGCCTTCAAGGTGAGGCGAATTAAGTCAAATCTGGAAAACAATTGGACAAGTTAGGTGAGGAGTGTAACAGTAGGGAACGTGATTTCTGCATGCCTTGAATACCTGGGGCAGGTTGTTTTGTGATTTGCGAAGCCTTTGTGATAAGACAGGAGCTCTCTGTGGCTGATGCCAGTTCTTTCTTTGAAGTCTGTGCTCTCAAACCCCACCGTAAACATTACTTTTACTGTAGCAGGTTGGCTGGGTCTCACAGCTATATTTAATGCATTCTTGAAAGCACTTGAGCTGGCTGATCTCTTTCCCATTCCACTCAGTTCCTAATGAAACCACTGCAGGTGCTTGTTCAAAACAGAGGGGAGCCCTCAAGAGGACCGGAGTGCAGAACAGGAAGGATGCACTGCTGTGTTTCCATCGGGAAGGGGCAATGTGGGCACCGTGCTTACAGTGTTTCCTTTTGAAAATGTTAAGAACTGCCTTTTAACTGATTATGCTGTCCCAGCATGGAGGCTTCAGCGTTCATCTTCCTTCTCCCCTTCCTCCTTCATGGAAGCAGAAGGAACGTCCCGTCTGGTTTTGTAAAGGTGTAGGTCTGCACCTAACCAACAGCTTCCATGGTGTTCAGAGAGGTGCTGGTCCCGCTGCAGCTTCCCTGGCAGCCGATGACCCCTGCGTTAGTGCTTCTGGTAGGGGATAGCTTAGGTGAACCTGGTGTTCAGAACAGAACGGTGCTGTTTTTTCCTTTATCGCTGTACTCCTCCAGAGCCTTTGAAAGTCAGCATACACCACTTGGAGCTGTAGTCTTTTGGTTGCCAAAGCTCGCATCTTTCGTAAAAACTTAACGCCTTCTTTCCCACCTCATCCTGGCTCCAAACGGTTATTAAATTCAGTGTGTTGATCCCCTGTGACATTTCTCTCGTTATCAGAATAGCTGAGACCCTTTGGCTGTCTGCTTTTCCCTTCCTGAACTTTGTCTCGCTTCCTTTTAAGCCACCCAAAGTCTGTCTCTGAAATTGTCTTATAATTATTTTCATCTGTTCACTCTCTTTGAATTTTTCTCCCTCTCTGTTCTTGTCTTCTGAGATTATTTTATGCTGTGTGTTCTGCCAGCTGTGATTTTGCTTGACTTAGGCTCTCAGCATCGTTGCTGCCTTGCGGGGTTTCTGTAGCGGGAGCAGGGCTCTGCAGATGGCCTGTGGGCAAGCTGCTGTGACCACAGGGATCGGCTCAACACGTGTCCTTAAAACTGACACCCCGATGGGAGGCCTGGTGGGGCAGACCCAGGTATTGCTGGTTGACTGAAGGATGCTTTGCATGACTGCGCATGCTCGTGCCAGTAATGATTTACACTGACGTTTATCTTGCAAACATTGAACCTTCCAGATAGTTTTCCCTGTTTCCTAGCTGAAACCATTTCATTCAAAAATTCCTTTTTGGAAGTCATTCTCTCTATCACAGGGCCATAAAATACTGTGCCTTGTATTTTGTATTCTGTCTAGTTTTGAACCATCTGGTGTTAAAATACATGTGTGAAGCACTCTGTCATGGTACTAGAAGGCACCTACTTTTGTAGCTGCAGTTGGGTTTCTAAAAATGTTGACTTTTTTATTAAAAAGACTTTCTTCTGGTGTGTGGCTCCGTGTAGCTTCATGCTTAAAACAGCAATAAAACCATATCCTGTCTGTCAAAGGTAAGAAGTGTTATTGAATGCTCAGGACTGTGTTCAATATACAGATATAAATCAAAAATTTAATCCCTGAATACAGTAATAAAAAAATTAGGACTAAAATAGCAATAGGCCCATGGGTATTATTATGTCATGGCAGGATTTTCTGTGAACAGTTCATTAAAGACCTGGATTCTCTGAAACTGGCTGCCCAGTTCCAGCCAGGGCCCCTGGCCCCTGGTCCCTAGGAGCCAGGGCAGTGAATATCAGTTTCTTCTGCTGGCCCAATGTCTGGCTGCCAAAGGAGCTCCCAGAACTTGAGCGATGCTCCAACATAGCCAAGGAAGTGAAGTTTATTATGTCAAGATAAGAAAAATGTGCTGTAACCTAGCCTTACAAAGTCATCCTTAAAAAAATTTAAAAAACCCAAGCAGCCTCCCACCCCAAAAAACAGTCTCTAGCCACTTCTTTTTGAAGGCTCAGTAGAGCGAGGAGGATGTGGCAGGACATCGTAGCGTTACACCCACTGGTTTCTGTCCTCTGTACTCAACACTGCTTTAGCAAGACGCCTTACAGCCATGTAATTTCACCTTTATTGGTCCTATCTGATTTATTTCTGACGCATGTCTTCTCTCTCCTTTAAATCATAATTATTTTCCCCCTGAAGACTGTATGAAAAGGGTGATGGTATTTTTAGTTTGCACAGTATCTCTTGCAACCTTTGGGTGCTTGTACGTAAAACATAAGCTTGATCGTGGACCTGACAGCCAGCAAAGAAAATGCCAAGATGAGACTCGCAGAGCAGGATGGGTCCCTTGCTGCCAGTCCCACTCCCCAGGCTCTGCCCACCAGCACTGCATCCTCTACTGCTTAGGAGCACCTTGGTCTAAATTCCTCTACCGAGTAATTTTGTGTCAGCATGTGCCATTCTGGCAGTGGCCTGGGATTTCTGAGACCAGCCGGACTGGCACACTGTCAGAGGCTCCTTTCTTTGGAGGAGCAAGTTGTGGGGGATATTGATCTTCTGAACGGCATTCACTCCTGCTGCTCTTTCCTTCCTGCTTCCACCTTGCAAGGTGAAGATGATATGGCAGGACAGAGGAGTTGTTTGGAGGGTTGTCTGTGGCTTGTGGGACCATCTGTTTTGCAGGCCTGGTATAAACTCCCTGCATATGCATTGTTACTCTACAATATGTTTATACAGTATGTGCGGGTTCAGGCTAGCAGAAGAAATGCATTTATCTTCTGTTGGCAGAGAGCAGCCCTGTAGCACTAACGGAGAATGGAGTTGTTTGCTTGCGGGATAAATAGAAATCTCTCTTCTCTGATTATTAACCAATTTCTTAGAATGTCACTTTCTTTTTACAATTAACCTCTCATAAAATACCCTAATGAAACCTTTTTGGCATTCCCTGCACCTCCCCCCGCCCCCCCCCAAGCCGCAGCACAGCTTGCTGGGTTTGCATTAGTGGTCTGTAACAGTTCATTCAGGAACTGCCTTTTAGATGTTCAGATGTAAAAGCTTGGCTCCACCGAAATTTATGGTTGCGTTACCATTACCCTGAGTGGGACTAGCATCTCCCCCTTGGATGCTGGCTGCCAGTGCTGGGAGTACTTGAGAGGCAGTCTTGTTCGCCTTTCCTCCACGTCTGTTGGCATGAGCTCCTCAGGCTGGAGTTGCAGTGCTGGTGGAGCACCTACTGGAGCTTTCGTACTAAAGTATTAATCCAGAGGAGTGATCGGGGCTAAGGCAATAGGAATTCCCAGATTGTATTTATAATTTTGTAAGATCATCCCTAATTTCTAGCTTTTGTCCTTAATTTAGGTGTTACTGTTGGAATTACTGAAACTGACCATTGAAACTGACTGTCCAGCCCTTGAGTCTGTGTGGTGACAGCACAGATATATATATATATATCTTCATCTTGCTTCAAACTTACCCCTTGTAATTTGCTCAGGTTGATGAAGCGTGCTGGAGGGAGCCCCCCGATGCTAGTGGCTGGCCACACGAGGTGCCTTGGAGGGGCTGGTGGAGGTTTGATAAAGGGTGGGCGGTCAGATTTCACCCCCTGCAAAGCCTGGGCTGCCTTTTGGGTTAGGCATCAGGGAATCTTTTGCCTAGTGGGCAATCCTGCAAACAGATACAGGAATGAGCTGGGTAGGAAACAGTACTGTAGCGGCACAAAACCCCTTGGTCTGCTTTTTGGCTGGCTGCTTGCGGTGTGCGTCGCTCGAGCGCTTCAGTCACAGTGGTTGTGCTTGGCCTCCGCCTGTGGACGGCCACACGGTGCTGGACATGGTGTGGCCGAGTGCCCCGAGCCCCTGTCCCGGCTGCGGCGCTGGCTCTGTGCAGCCACCAGCCTCAGCTGTGACCCTGCTGTGGGGCTGCTGTCCTGTGGGACCCTTGGGAGTTCCCCCCTCCTCGCAGAGGTGTCTGGCGCCCGCTGTGCGGCTCTTGGCTGGGGCAGATTTTGGCACAACGCTCGCGAGTGCTGCCTTTGCCTGTTCCCCTGTGCTTAACGCCCTGATCAGGTTCTCACTCCTTCCCAAGCCACAGACATTTTGCTGCCTGTGTGCTAGGTATTTCTACTGCGGTGCTGCAGCTATAATCATGGTGTCCTCCAGGCCTGTGCCAAACACCTCCTGCTGGGCCATCACACCCATTTTTTCCCTTGCCAGAAGGAGAAAATAGTCTGAACGCGATCTTTCACTTGTGGTTGAGTCTGTCTTTCTTGTGGTGGCTGAAGCAGCCGGCAACTGGAGAGGTTTTTGGGACGTTGCTGGAAGGAATGGAATGGAAAATCGTGGGGGTGTATCTGATGGCATGGGCTCAGGAATTCAGTCTGACATCTCTTGCTTTAAAGCAATGAGCTTTGCTGCGTTCATCATCCTCTTGGGGACTCGATGCGTAGTGCAGCGGGCGCTTGAGAGGACACGAGGGAAGCGTGTTACTTGGGTAAACGGAGTGTGTGTGTGAAATACCCTCCTTTTTGGTCTAACCTGCTGTGGGGATGGGAGGGCTGTTAGTTTCTGAATAATTGCTTTGGATTTTGTGGATACAGCATTACTCGCTTTCTGTCCTAACCTCTTCAGCGGTGTTTTTAACTGTTACACAGTTGTCTTTTTGCACCTGACCATGTATATAATAATTTTTATCCCTTTAAAATCCTTGTGAATAACTGGAATCTGGTACCGGTATATTTGACAGTTGTCACAAACCAATGCCAGTCATTCCTGAGGTTAAAGATAACAGGACTGGAGCTGAAATACACTACCCTTTCCCTTCTGTACAGGTGGCTAAAAGCTAGGAAATGTTTCTTTTTGTGTATGATAATAAGCATTAGTTTAATTTGTTACTAATGACTAAGTTGAGGGATCTCTTTTCCTCCCAGCAAGGCTTGTACCTTCAAGAATCTGCTCTCGTTATTTGCGGATGAAATTATTTATGTCTTAACATTACATGAAAGGGGAGAACATGATGTAGCGCCAAGTAGTTATTTGTTAACCATATTATTTTAGACACTAAAGAGTGTTCTACTGAATTTTTAATTAGTAAAAATACAATTTCTGCATGTCTACAATTTCTGCGTGTCTTGTTCATGACATTAACTGCAGGTTTAAACGAATCTCAGCTCTTAGGTGACATGTAAACTATGTATCATTTTGCTGCAGTTAAGGGCAACAACCTTCTGTAATTTCAGCGTTCTACATTTTGACAGACAATTTTATATGCATAGTTTTTTCCACCATCATTTCTAGTGTCCAAGGGCCAGTGGTCCATGAAATCAGATCTATGTGACTATTCCTGGTGTATTAGCTTAACTTAATTTTCTGTAACAAACTTTGGCAACGCAATATGCTGGAGGTTTTTGGCTGCCTTTGTTCAGCTGGAAATGACCGTGGTTGTACACTAACTTGACACACCGTGTGACATTCTGGCCTAGTTGCCTAGCTATACAAATAAACTCATCTGATGAAGTGACAGCTGCCTGTTTTTCTAGATGGACAGGTACTTACTAAACAGCCTGAATCACAAAATCTATCTCTTGGCCTGACGACTTCCTTTTTGTATAGGCTTTAGAATATTATAGTATGGATGCGTGTGTTTGTGCTGGTGTATTTGTGGTTTGGGCAGCTGACTTGGGGCTCCTGGGTTCTTGTATACACAACCTGCGATGAAGGCAACGCCAGGTGAAGACAGGGAACAGTATGGCTGAGGTTCAGCCTGGAAACTGCCACACACTGAAAAGGAAAAAGGGGTCCTAGAGTCAGTAGATACAAGGGAAGACTCAGTGGATAAACCTTCACAGCCCAGCATGGCAGAGATGGGATCAAAGGAGGTTTTAGAACATCCCAAAGCTTTTGATGTTTGGATTGGTGGTGGTTTAGGCTCATTCTCTACAGCTCCTCACTTGCTTGGAGCTGCAATCTCACTGAAAACTTTCGAAGCCTTTAGAAAAATGCAACTATTTTGTTTCGTTTCTTCAAGCTGGAGGACTCACCCCTTGTGCATACTTAATAAATACATAATTGCCTTTTAATAAATACAGAATTGCTTTTTAAAATAAAAGCAGGTTGCTTTCAAAAAAATCCAGTAATTAGTTTTTTAAAAATACAGTTAATTGTAATTTATCTCTCATGATATTCAGGAGGTAGAAATGTGTGCGTGTGTGTGTGGAGCTTGCTGTGTGATGCTGATACCCTGTGCTGAAGAGAAAGAAGCCCAGGGGTTATCAGCAACAGTGAAAATTCGTTAATTACTTCCACATTATCTAAATGAAAGTATGTGTTTCAGCTGTGTCAGTGAGGTTCTAAAAGAACTGAGGGTTTTCTGCCTCCAGTAGTGGGTTTGTGTATGTACTGACCAATAATTTTACTTTTAGTAGTACTCTGTGTGAAATTAAAGTGTAGCACGTAAACACGAGTACCTGGTGTAATAGCTAATGTTACCTTTAAGAATGAGGAGTATTTTGAGCAGCATGTGCACCTCCATAAAACACCATTAAGCTGGGAGTAAACTTTTCCAAACGGGTCCAGTTTGTGAGATACAAAGCGTCATGTTGTGTTGTGCTTCTGCTGGAAATGGGAAGCTTTTGAAGCTGTTTTCAAAAAGTGATGTTTGAGGTGACACTAAACTGTATGTCAAAATACAGCTGGACTAATGCCAGCACTAGTACAACAAAAGACAGAACAAAAACAGAGGCTGGAAATTTTCTACGGAGAACAACAGTGTGAGCAAGTCATCACAGATCAAAGCATGTATAGAAGCTTACGCCTGCCTTCATTTGAAGGTTGATTGTATTTCTGAGCTGGAAGACAATATCACAGCATCTTAAATCACCTCTTATCTGATCTGTCTCACTAGTTTTTGTTTCTGTGCCTGTTGGGATAACCTCTCTGTTTCTTCCCTAAACCATCACAATGGAAAAGTTTTGCTGCTTTCTTTACGTCCAGGCAAAACTCAGCGGGAAGACTTACTCAGACTTGGTGGAACACGTTCATCATTAAACCGCTGATCAGCAGCAGGTCGGGACGCTGCTTCCCTACCCACTACCACCAGTCCTCCCTGCCCTCTCTTGTGAAGAGACATCATGTTATTTCTAGTCAGTGGGACGATCCCGCCAGCGGGCCAAGAAGCTCAGGAACAGACTTTGCTGGTCACACACTGAGATAACCGCGCATGATGACAAGCTTATTCTCAAATATGCCATTGGTTCAAAGTAAACTCGCAGAGCTGAGAAGGCCGAAAGGAGCTGTGCTCGTGGCATGGGGCTGGCTTCTGTGCTTTCTCACAAGGCAGCTTGTGTGGGTAGGTTTTGGAAATTTTCCGTACAAAGGCAAACAAACCACATGGGCAGCAGTCGGGGCCCCAAAGATAAGGCAGTGTAGCAGTGTTTGTGTTAAAATGCTGGTCACTGCTCCAGCAAGCTCACACTGAGAGGTGCTTTCTGTATCTTGTGCTTTAAAATCCGCGTTAGTCAGGTGTTGATGTAGTGCTGCCATGATTTCTTTTGCTGTGCCTTATTAATAATGAAAGAACTGAATAATATATTGTGGGCTAATGTCTGGCAGTAGCAGCAGTGGCCTGAATTTGACACGTAGCTGGTAAAAAGTGAGTGAGACTCTGCCTTCCCCCCCCCCATTGTTATTCCAGTTGGATTGAAAACCACTTTTACTGTCTCCTGCTGTCTCCTCTTCCATCAGTCAGATGGTAGTCTCAAATTAAGCTGGGTGAGTTGAGACTTTTTATCTGGAAAATATGTCAGATTCAAGAAATTAATGAATGCCCCAGGTTCAAGTGTTGAACTTTTTTGTTGCGTCCTTTTGTCTTCCCTGTTCTTAAGCGTTGTGAGACCCAGCCTTTGATCTGAGTGATCTCCGACAGTGTGATTCATCTTGCCAGGTAGAAGCTGACCTCCATCTTCTGGGTGGAAGTCAGTCTAGGATTCAGGCAACGTTACAGAATTGCAGTGGTATAGCTAAGGGTAGCTTTGAAATACTCCGGTTGTTTTCTGCTGAGATAAATTCTTGAGACTCCTCCTTTAGCCCATAACAAATTTCAGATGTGTTCAAACTGTGTGTTTTCTTTCCTGAAGCTTCTACGCTTCCTCTTCTTCCGTAGCCTGTTCAGAGGGTGCTTATGTGGAAAATGGACGATGACTTTTCTCTGCGTGGAGACAGCTCAGCCATAGGTACCCTGCTTATTGAGTCTGTATTTGCTGTATGTACCTGCAGATTGAATTATTCAAGGTCTGCAAAGTGATGAAGTCTGTAAGCTCAGGTAAAATGAATTAGATGCTATAAACATCCTACTTCCCTCCTTCCATGCCGTAGTGATGATCTCATTCCCCTATGCAGGGAAATTTAGGATTGTTGTAAACAGGAAACATTATCAAAACAAACCGACTGCACCCACCCTTAGAGCTTCAATTATAATTCAAGATCTTGCTTGAACAAAATAGACTACATTTGTGCAAAAGCGGACAGCTCTGATTATATCCCTGTATTGAGAAAAGAGATTGTAATAACATGAGAGAAAATCACAAGTTTCACAAGAAAACCTGGAAGAGATCCAGTTCTAAACTTGGCAGGGTTAGTTATATAATTGAAGGTCTGGGAGGTCAATCTGTTCCATGCTACGGTCTAACTTAATTTATATAGTTAAAGCTGCTTCTGCCGCCTTTCCCCCAAATAAATTTGGCAAAATGCTGTTCTATCTTTAGCATGGGGAATAATGAAAGTCGCTGACTGTGACTACGAGTTACCTGGTGAACTCTGCAGAAGTAAGGGAGATACCATCTTTGTAAGTCTTTTATTCAGACTTACGACAAATAGCAATGATACTGCCCAGTTATTGTTTATACTGAAGCGTGCTTGTGGATTTGTTTCCAGGAGGAACAGAGATAAAAAAACAGACACAAAACCCAACTCTCCCCTCCAAAAAATCCCCAACCAACTTCGGTAGCTTTTTTAAAAGAGGATTTGAGGCTAAGTTATAGCTGCAAATTTATTTTAATTTTCTATGGCAGTTTGCATGTCTACAGATTACTTGGGGACAGTGACTCCAGCTGGCTCCTTCAAAGGCTGGCCCTTCCGTACCTGGCCGCTGTGCGTGCCCACATGGCCACCTGGCCTCACCGGGGTCCTGGGGCTGGTGATCGCAGTCCTCATACCTTACTGTTCCTTTTTTATTTTGTGTCTCTGCGGTAGGTCATGAGGAAAACCTTTTGTTCTTGCCACATGTTTTATATGATACTTCAGCCATGCACTTCTGTACATACCTACAGAATGGTCTCTGTGGGCCAAGCAAAAGCACAGCTAGCACAAGCAGGTGACTCGCAGTTTGGGAGCTGGGTGCTGCTCTGAGCAGAGTCGGGCATGAGCAGCTAGGTGTGATGATGCAGAAAGGAGATGAGTCATGATGGCGAAAGGTGGAGGCTGGTGACCGAAAAAAAGCATAGCCAGGGTCTGCTGCAGGCATCAAAGCTATTTATTTGGTTTTGCATTGCTTGTTTGGCGTCTGCTGTTGTTAAACTGCCTGACTGTCGTGGCTGGAAGCTTTGCAAGTTTCTATTGTGAAGAATGAGCAGGAAGCCTGTAGGTAATCCAGAAGCCTCAAAGAGATGATCGTTTTGCATTGCTTCCTAATATTTTTTTTTCCTTTGCTCGACCTTGTGCTAAAGAGACTTTTGGGGTTACTTGAGGGGAAAGGTAGAGGAGCGGGTGGATCTGATAGAGCTAGCGGATGCAGGCGGGGTAGCCGATGCTGAATGAGGCACTGGTGTGCTCTGTCCTGCCGTGCAGGCAGGCTCTCGCTGCCTGTGCTGCTCACCTCGGTCGTAATACAGCGGGAGATGTCTCAGCGGAGGAAGTGGTTTGTAACCCCGCTGCTGCATGTCAGTGTTGTTTGGTCGTTACTCATCCGGGCTGCCGCTGGAGATCCAGTATAGCAGGGAGCTCAGGAAGTCCTGGGGTCAAGTGCCCTGCAACACAGGCATCCAGCCAAACCAGGTGGTTTGCATTTCTGTCGCTTCTTTTCAGACTGAGCTGTGCTGAGATGGTTATTAAAGTTATCACAGACAAAATAGCACTGTTCCTTTTTCTCGCCTGTATTCATCCCAATGAATGTATTCATTCATGTTAGTCATCCCAACCTCTTAAATCTTTATACGTGCATAAGCAAGATGTGACTTGTCACTGAAGTTCAGCAGGTGCATAGATGTTAAAAGTGCTGTATCCTCTGTAATTTTCCTGGTCTAGTGATTTGGCCTTCACCAACAGCCTTAGGTTTAAATGGCGCAGGATATAAAAATGACTTGGTTAGGCAGCTATGCTTGTTTTAATAATTGTAAGAAGTGCATTTGGGTTTCTGGGGATGTACGCTAGCAGAAGTTGCATCAGTGGCCTCGTGTGGTGCCTGGCTTGTGCAGTGGCTCAGCTGCAGCTCTCAGAAATGAAAACCTTCGTGGGAGACACATGGAAATGCAGTGGATTTGGCTGGAGTCTGGGCTTCCCTGCGTCAGCCTCAGGAGAGTCTGGCTCTGGCTGTCTGCAGAAGGGTTACTGGGCAGGGAGCTTTCACGTCTTTAAAAAGGTGTATAAAACCCAAGCCTGCTTTTAGGGAAGGGCAGCCCTGAGGACCGGTCTGAGGCTCTGGCTCTGTAGCCAGCAAGGGCAGGGAGTGTCTGTGCAGAACTGGCTGCTTATGGCCGAGGAGGGAGTCTGAGCGCCTAAAGCACCCTCAGAGCTGCTTCTCCCTGCCAGTTAGACAGCAGTACTGGTACACTCTGAAGCAGCTTGAGCTAGTTTTTCTGGCATGGTCATGGTATGTTGAGCCAGTGATGTAGTAAAACCCTAATATGTAATTTCTTCTTGAATACTATACATTATACTACATATACTGTACTATCCTATCCTGTCCTTGTGCTGTTCTGACACAATAGCCATGCACAATGATGGGATCCCTAAATCCACTACTAGGTGTTGCGTTAGAGCAAAGTCTAACGGGTATTTTGTGTAACTCTTGTAAAACAGGAGTATGTTTACCCAGAAAAAGGATGTATATAATTTTATTTTACAATAAGGTATTTATTAGGAATAGTTACTGACTGCAGCTGTCTTTTCCAGTGCAGTTTAAGTATCAGAAGGATATGATTCTCAGCTGAAATGTATCTCACTTCCTGACTGATCAAATTTGGGTAGTGGAGAGCTCTTGCTTTAACAGAGCCTCTGACAGTGGCGTATGTATGGTATACGTAGCCGTTTGCTTGTTTGCTGGTTGAATTGCTCTCGTCTGCCACTTAGGACATGACAGTGCTTATACCTTGTGTTATACCTCAGACTCCCTTCAGCCGTCCTCACCCCTTTTGTGTGACACAGAGTCCCAGAAGAGACTTTGCAGAAGAAACCCCAGTCTGCCCCCAGCAGACTGGCTTTGCTCCTCCCTGCGAAAACTCTCATGGGGGAAAGACCATAAGAAGCATCTGCCGGACCTGGATTCACTTCTTGTCCCGTTCCTAGTTGTGGTCAGCTTCTGAAACCGTGGAGAGGTTGCAAGGATGCTGAAAGAATACAGATGGAGGATGATCTCCCTGTCCCAAAGGGTTTTCTCATATGTCCCAGTTGTTTGAGTTGGATTAAAGCCTGAAATCCAACTTCTGTAATCTTTTTCCAAAATATGTTTGTGGTATATCTAGTATATGTGTGTGTATATACATGTGTGTTATAGAATGTAAATATGTATGTATAAAATATTGCATATGTTATTTTGAAAGTTTTGACTTCTGGATACAACAAATTTCTTGACCTAAGGAAGCACAGTGAAAGGTTCCCAGTAATTACCTGCAGTTTTCAAAACTGTCTGCCTCTGTCCATGTTGAAAGAGGAGATGAATCGTCTGTCTCAGCAGAAACTTATAGGGTAAATTCTGCCTGGCATAATTTCTTGGTGACTAAGAAACTCATAATTGGCTCCCTGTGGGCAGAGGATCTGTCTGTGGCGAGCTGAGAGCTACACAGCAGACACAGAAAATGTGTCAGGGGACTAGGTAGGATATGGTATTTGTATGGATGCTTCATGCTCTAGTGTGTTAATCGTTGCTCTTTGGAACCCCTGTCCAGTTTGGGAAAGATTTCTTCCCGTCGCTCGCCCCCTGCGCCCTGCCCTCTCCGTTGTCTTAAAGGGAGGAGGGTGATACTGTGGATGTTAAAGGTTAATGTACTTGCTGAGAGACAGTTACTTTATTGTTTCGCTCCTATATTAATTCAATTGACAATGAACCCTAAGCAACATTCAGAAGCCCTGGCTAGTTTGAAATGCCTTCAAAACAGTTGGCCAAAACTGAAACAAATAATAATAATTAAAAAACCCCATAACAAATAAACCAACTCCAAATTTTGCAGTTAAATCTTAGTGATGATTACCTGATATTATCGTTCTTGAGGCTACTTTGTTGTTAATTACTACTTTGATACTGTTTTACTTATGTATCTTAAGCTTAGATGCTGCCCTCCTACGCCAGCCTTACAGCTATTTGGCTGAAATACAAGAAAATGACAAACAAGTTCTACCCATTCTTGTTTAAATGCCAACAAACTCTATTAATGTTGTCATTGTTGTTGTGAGCCGAGTATTATGGGATTTATATGAGCATTTTTTTCTATTTTAAAAAATATTGATCCTTTTCTAGTTACAAAAGGGAAAAGGCATGACTTCCAGCATAAAATTTGACTTCTTTATGCATGTTTGTTTTCTTTTAACTCTGGAAGACTCAGGCCTTTCATTTGAGACTTCGAGGATGTTTTCCATCTGCGTCATAAACTCGCTGCCTGCTTCAAAGCATACATGCAATTTTCAGACTTGTATTGTCTAGTGCATTGTTGGGAGTCCTCATCGGCTGTGTTGAGATGAAAGCACACAGAAGTTAGAGTAACTCCTCTAATCTGTTCTTTCACTAGAACTGAGCTTTTTTTTCTGCAAACAGGTCCTGAGCTCTCACTTCTCCATCCCTTTCTTTCCTCTTTTTTTCCCCTCTGTGTCAGGCTTAATTTTTATTTCTATTTAAAGTCCTAATGAGTAAAAACACAGGGGTAAGTAAACAGCCATTACAGTTGCAACGGCATTATCCTTTTATCAGGTAAAACCTCCTCATCCTTTCCGTCGTGGTGAATGTGCCCCTGGCTCTCCCTAGGCTTCGGTGCCGATGCTCCATCCCTCCTCCTGCGCTGTGAAAGCCGCGGGTGGCTGGAGCTGGCCTCTGCGGGTGCCCAGGGCTGTCATCATCCCTCTTCTGCAGAGCTGGCCACAGCCTGTGTGGAAACAGGCAAAAACTCCACGCTGTTATCAAGCCTTTCTTCCAGAAGTTAATGAAAACCAGTTCAACCAGCAAGGTATTAGATACATAACTTATTTTAAAAGTAATTCTATCTTCAGCTTAACAGGCAAGTGCTTATTAGTTAAAAACTTTGCCAGTGCCTGAAGGAACAATCTGAGCGAGCAGACTTCTAAGGTGCTGAATGAAGTCCGGTTCCCAGTGATCAACTAAATGAAGCTGCCTAAGGACGAGAGTGGAGGAAGAGGCCTGTGAGGGAGGCGCTTCTTTCACTAAGCAAGGGGTAAAACCCAAACCCCCAAAACCTGTGCCATGTTTCAAATTTTCTGCCTGGAAGGGAGAGTCTTCTCATCTGTGTTTTGCTCTTCTGGGTTTTTTTAACATCATTTGGGAGAGCTGAAACCCAGACCACCACCTTTGGATCACCACGTTGCCTGGGCCATTTGATCGTGACATGGTGGCGCCTCAGCAGACCTGCTGGCTTGTCACCGTGTATGTCCTGGCATCGCTTCTCACGGTGGAGTTGTTCTGGGGTGGAAGCCACGGTGAATGTAAATGGGCACATGTGCACCCTCAGCCAGCATCGGCCACAGTGAAAGGGGGAGGAACTGGAAAAAACCCCAACCTGGCAGTATTTTTTGCAGTCCCTGATTTGAAATATCTGTCCTGTTAGGTAGCACTCCGTTACTCTCAGGAGAATTGGGTGCTGTCTCTTCTCGCAGTGATTGTTCAGTGAATGCAGCATTATTTGTGGCCCTGCCATGTAATGGATAGCAGTCTTGCAGTTCAGCTCTTCACAGTCCGCTTGGTGACATGCAGGTGTCCCTCAGGTCCTCGGTTTCCCTGCCGCGCCGTAGGGGTAGGGCAGAGCGCATGTTAGATGTCATTGAGACAGCCTGTGGGCAGTGTTTGGAACAAGAACCGATAGGAACTTTCCATAGCTTGAGGTTCTGCTATGGAAAAACGTAAACTTTATGAAGAATTTTAATGGACATAGTTATATTTTGACATATTATTTGTTATTAGTTTGAAAGTTTTCCATTTTTGCTAGAATACATTACAACACAACAAAAAGCTGGTTTAAAGGTTTGTTTTGAAATTGCTGCTGGGATGTAAAGCTGATATGTGTGTTGGTAGAGGGGAAAGGCCAAAGTGCAAACCCAAGTACATTCATCTGCAAAGGCTACAAAGCTACATTTTCTTAAAATATGTTTTTCTAGGTTTAGCTTAGAACAGTGATTAATGCTTATTATTTAACGCTGGAATTCAAGGATTTACAGACTTTAGAGTAATGATTTTTTTCCCCCCAGATTTTATCTTGAAAAACATGAAACAGAGGTTTGTTATATGAGGAGTTCATAGAAGACTTTGAGATTTGCTTTAAAGAAAATTAGCCAGTCTTTCTGCAGACAGCTTCATACTGTTAAATAGCATCTCCATGTAGGCTGTGATGGTATCAAAGAGTGCTTTATTTTTGCCTCCTTCATGACCTCCAAAGGGAAGAAACAGAATTAACCTTTTCATATGTACATGTTGGAAATTATAAACTTAAAAATCCATGAATGTGCTTCTGTAAAAATCTCTTCCCAGCTGGGTTCCGGTAGTGCAACTCATTTCACTGTTGTCTTTTGGTAGTGAAAAACACTCTTGCTATTTACGATGCGTTTTCTGGCTTGTTGCCTTTGCTTGCTGTTTATCAGCATGCCTGATGTTTTTGGTGGAGGAAGTACCCACGCTTTTTTGCTGTGTATAGTCAAGTGAAGCATAGCTTAATTTACTCTTTTTTTTGCTTTGGGGTTTTTTTTTTGGTTTTCTTTTTTTTTTTTGTAGTGGAGACCTGTAGACATCTGTTTGCTGTGCCAGCTCTGCTGAGGGAATTTGTGAACACGTCTTTTGTATTCCCTGCTTACCATCTACTGAGCTGGAATCTACCCTGCCATTACTCAATCAAATTTTAAAATTTAACGGCAGCTCTTTTTTTGCTTCATGTATATAAACTGAAAGAAAGAGATTGAAATTTTCCTAAGACTTGAGTTTCTGAAGGAAAACAGAGCAAAGATCTATGAGAAAGTGGTGTAGTGGCAGGGCTTAATTTATTAAAAAATCGGTTTAGCAAGCTTTCAGGAATAGGTTACTTTGTCTGTGACATAATCTATATACTCAAAATAGTGTTGCCAAAACAGTGAACATTCATGAGGGATAGTTTTTCACATGTCTGAAGTGGGTTGGAGATTCAGGCAGCAAATAGTGGCCTCTGTAAAGTAAGTTGCCTGACTTTCTTTTCTCATTTTAGTCTCTTGATGAATGAGGCAGTGCCTCTCGTCCTGAAGTATTTTATGGTGAGCTAAGCCTTGACTCAAATAGTCTTATTTATTCTAGGCCTCCTTACAGCTGTGAAGGTTTTTAATACCACATCTACCGGTGTAAAAATTTGTTCGGAAAATGACTTTGTCCCTTTTCCTGGTGCATTTCTGTAGTTGGGACTGAAAGTAAGTGCTCGTGATGTATGAAAATATTTGCTGAAGAAATCTCTGATGCAAACTTCTCTTCAAGCTGGGCTGAAATACAAGAGTCACTTTGTAAGCATTTTAGGAGCTGATCATCTTCAGAGTCAATAGTGTTCATGTAGGTTTTGGATGTGAGCTGCCCTAAAATCAGGCGAACATTACTCTTGTAATTTGACACACACAAACCATGATCTTTCTTTTCTCACATCCTAGTGTAGCATCATGACTTTTCTGGGGTGGGACTACCTAACGTGTAGTTTGTAATGGAAATTCTCATCCTCCTCTTGCCACCCTTCAGATGATTTGTCACCTCCTTCCTCCACCCAGGATGTTTTGAAGACAGTAATATTTTGAGGCAAACAGATAATTGCAAGTCAATGCCACTATATTGCAGCATATCCTTCCTTTTATGCCATCCAAGCTGTGCTGGCAGGAAGCAACGTTAAGACCTTCAGAAGAAACTATAAATCCTTGCTGTAGCACGTCTTGTTCTGTTTCAGGTCTGAAATGACTGCCTGTGAAAAGTGTTCCTGTGCTGTCAAGGAAGAGGTGGTGGCAAAACATTTAGAAATGACTACATCTGTCCTATTGCTGTTTTCCAGCATAATGAAGTGATGGAGCCACTCATGAACCTGGCTTTGAACATTGGCATGCTTTGTTCATCTTGAACGTTTTCTTCATGCAGCTGGAGCTTACTGAGCAGCTGAACTGCTGGAGACCCATCTTCCCGTGGAGACTTGTTGCTTGAATTCTTACCTGACACTAACATATTGCTCTTCTCTGTTTTTTCCTGCCCATTTTTTTCTGTTGTCCTCTAAGTCCCCTCTTACCGCCTCAGAATCAAAAAGAAGTTATCTTGTATTTCAACAAGAACTTTTGTTGTATTTTTAGTTTGTTTAGAGGGAAATAAGTGAAACAGCTGTCTAACAGGGGCCTGTATCGATGGTTTTGTCTGTCTTTTGGAATAACGTCCTAACTAATTGTTCCTGCACAAAAGTCTGTGTAAACAGAGTTGTTGCTGACTTTTTCATGTTATTTTGTAAAGAAAGCAATAGATTTTTCTTTCTTTTTGTAGAAAACAGACAAACAAATATGGACAGTTTGTTATATCACCCAGGGAGCCCTCATCATGAATTAGACTGTTGTTGAGCCAGCTGATGTGCAAATACAAAACCGCACGAGAGATTCTTCCAGCAGGACGTACTCTTTATTTCCTGGAGAGGAGCATGCTCTTGTCAGGCATGCAGGGTAGGTGCAGCCGTGGTAGCCCTTGCTCTATTGTCTGCTGCTACAAATGCCTCCATCCCCATGTGAGTCCCTTTGGTTGCCTCAGGGGAGGATGGTGTAAACATCTGTGACAGCACTGCTCCTCCATGGCCCCCTTTGAGGAAGCGATTAACTTGGATCTGGGCTGGGCTGCATCCGACTGCACAGTGCTGCTTTTTGTCCCCTGTAGCTGCAGTCACATGAGTGTCGTGTGTCTGAAATTGCTTGCCTGTGAAATCGGAAACATTTTTCCTTTTCTCCTTTTAATGTGAAGAAGACTGTGATTCATTCATGTGCTGATCTCCTTGCCTTGGAAGCGTTACTTGAAATGACCCTGGGTCGCACCGGCAGTGGTGCCTGCAGGTCCCACTGCTAACGGTGGGTTCAGCCTTTGCCCCTCCTGGGACAGTGCCATGTCCTCACCTCTCTGTTCCCCTGCCTGCAGAAAGGGGACAAGGCACTCGGACCTTTGGTGCTTGTAAGGGCTATACCAAAGAGCAGCGCTGCAGTGTGGTCTCCGCTTCCCTTCTCCCCATCCATTGTTTATGCTGAGCCTTAGATAAGATGAGTATCTTTTGTTTTTCCTGTAGATAATAATAACAGCCCGTCTCCACCAATGCAGGATTAGGTTCTTTCAGGAAGACGTGGGAAGAAAAAATGAATGTGGGTTTTGTGAAGTATGTGTGACAGTAAAGGTTTGAGGGCAGGGGAACAACAGGCTGTGCTCTAGTTGGGAATGCAAAATGGCTTTGCTGAGCAGTGGTGCCCTTGGAGAACCTCTCTGCCTCGGTCACATCAGCCATGGCTTGCTCGCTGGTCACTCGGCACAATCTCCTACATGTCAGCCTTTTTCTGTTGTGAAAGTGCTGTCTTGCTGCTTAATATCAAAAAGCAAGTGTCACGTTGCTCTGATGAGTAACAGAAATATAGGAGTTGCTGTATGGGTTGGTGGGTTTCCATCACTGATCTGATTAATCTTTGGCCTTCTGTCACATTTCTTTTAAAAGTGCTGTCCCTTCATGATGCCTGTTCAGATGTTTGTGCCTCGCTCGATAGGGAAAATTGACCTGCTTGTTCCAGTAATGGTAATGACCTGGATTCAGTTTCAGGTCTGAAAGTGAGAGCTCCGTTGATATCTTGTTGGCGAGAGCTAACGAGGCAAAAGCTTTCTTTTTGACACAGCATTTATGGGAGCATTCAGATGTCAGTCTATTGCTCTGGGTGTTCTTGGATATTTGTAGGAATGCAGGTGGGTGCATTCATGGATCAACACCTGAAAGGACTTTGAAATCTTAAGACCTGTCGTGTGTTAACTGGACTGTAAGCTGGGACAGAGCCCTCTTGTCTTTTTCCCACTCCATGCTGAAACGTGGGTGCTCTAAAGCAGTTAGGGAGATGTGCAGAGTGGAAACTCCCTGGAGGATATTCACGTTTTTCAGTGTTAATTCTGCTGTTGCACGTTGCAAGAGCACCCACGGTTTGCTCCCTCCTCACCCCACCTGCCCCTTTTTCCCTCTGTCACAGATTCATTCACTAGTTTGACATAAATTGGTCTTGTAGCTCAGATTTTGTGAGCAGGGACTACATAACTGGGCTCTGCTGTTTACGTGATTCCTGTCTGCGGTGCATCTTCATTCTCTTCGGGCTGCGCTGTAATGCGGACTTCCGAGGGCGTGAGGCTGTGCGGGTTCCGTTCTGCCCCAACCTGACTGTGTCTGCCATGTTGGGAAGCAAGACCAAAATTTCATGGGGCTTCCTTGATCTCTTGTTGTTCCATCTCATGGAGAATTTGTCCTTTTGGGTTTGTGGGTTTTTTTATATTTGTATATATTTTGGCTGTCTCATCCCACAAAGTGTTCTCGCATTTAGCTGTAACCCACAGTTACTCATATGATTTATTCCCCCCTTGCCTTCAGAGTTACGTTTTGCTTTAAATGGGATGTATTTTGCAGGTGGCACCGTGCGGGGGAGACGGGGCTGCCCGGGGCAGGGGGCTGTGCAGGGCAGGGGGCAGGCCGGGCCCAGGGCCCGAGGCCACCGTGTGAGGGTCCCCAGGGCTCAGCGCCGGGCCCTGCCCGCGGGTCACACCAGCCCCAGGCAGCGCCGCAGGCCGGGGCACAGCGGCTGGGCAGGGCCGGGGGGAAAGGGCCCGGGGGGGCGGCTGGGGCCGGCTGGGCAGAGCCCCCGGCCTGCCCGGGTGGCCGAGGCGGCCAGCAGCGCCCTGGCCGGTGTCCGGAGCGGCGTGGCCGGCAGGGCCGGGGCAGGGACCGTGCCCTGCGCTGGGCACCGGGGCGGCCGCCCCTCGAGCCCCGGGGCAGCTTCGGGCCCCTCACGGCAGGGGGGACGCGGAGGGGCGGGAGCGTGTCCGGAGCGAGGGGGGGTCGGTCCCTTCTCCCCGGGAACGAGCGGCAGGACAAGGGGAAGCGGCGTCGAGTTGCGCAGGGGAGGGTTAGGCTGGGCGTGAGGGAGCCGGGAACAGGCCGCCCAGGGGGGCGGCGGAGCCCCCACCCCGGAGGGGTTCACAAGACGCCGCTGCGGTGCTCGGGGACAGGGCTGAGCGGTGGGCTGGGCACTGCTGGGGTGACGGGTGGGCTCCGTCATCTCAGAGGTCTTCCAACCGGAACGATTCTGTTTCTATGATTATTTGGACTGCAACCTGTAACTCCCCTCCAGAACATAGATTGCTAGGTTTTACACTTTGCCATCAAAGCAAGACTTCAGAGCAAAGTGGATGGGTTGTCCCTTAGACTTACTGTCTTTTGATATGGTTATGTTCATTTATCTTGTGTTTTCAGCTGCTTTCTATGATACTTGCTATATCAATACCTTCTAAGTTGTCACCTTTTGCAGTTCATTTTGCTGCTCTGGAGGAAGCACTAATCTGAGCTAGTGGATGCATTTTCACTGACTTGGCAACCACATGCCAGGGAGAAACTTTGGGCCAGCGGAGTGTGGCACAGGACAAATCGTTTGTGACCACAAGTGTAATTTCAGCAGGAATCATCTATTGAGAAAGCATCAAAAGCAAAGCATTGATGTTGCAGTCTTCTGAGAGGGGCAGCCTGTGCAAGTGGAAGAATATTGACGGTATTGCAGTAGGCTGTTTACCTTGCTGTTTCTTCAGATGCTGCATTTTCCTAGTATTTTGCTGTTTGGTAGAGATTGTTTCTTATTCTCTAAAGACGACATGACAAGTAAGTGTATTGTGTACCCAGTGCTTTTCTCTTCTGGTTACTTTTTTTTTTTTTTTTCCTGTCTGAGTGTCTTTGTGGGTATTTGGCAATGCCAAAATATCAAGGCTCCAAGAATGCAATATCAGTAGAAATTGTTCTTCATCTGCACAACTTGGAGATGTGTTTATCCTTCTGGTCTGTACAGCTGAGGCCAATCTTATCACTGGGTGCTCTGGGCAGCACTCTTACATAGGGGTGAAGTTTTCCAAACTCTCTGTGTGGGTTTCTGTTTGTGTCCTGACCCTACGAACACACTTGCCCTAGTTATGCTGTTTGTCTTGACTGAAAGGTTATCTGGCGCAAAGGATATTCTAGATGGCTGGGCTGTAACGGACACCTGCCTTCAGTAATACACCATCCCCTATTCTCATTTTGGTCTAATGTCATCTGAGACATTGTGATCCTGTGGTTGAAATGTGGGAGGGAAAAAACCCAACCTCTTAGGACCTTTGTCTTACACAGACATAAAAAGAAGCTGTGGGATACCTTGGTGTTTTAAGATCTGGATATTGATGCCTAGATTGACTGTGACTTTAAGAAAAAGCCAAGTGTTTAGATCTGGTGTCTATCTGAAATCGTGTTTATACTACAGTGTTTATTAAACCTGAGTTAATTTTCCTCCTCTCTTTCTATGGCTGTAGGAGCGCTGCCAGTAATGCAGCATTATAATAACTGGGAGTCTGGAGCGGCACAGGCCACGTGCCAGTTCGTCTTCTCGCTCTGTGGGCTGCACTGGAGACTCGCTGCCTGACAGTGCCATGCTGCTCCTGCCTGTGCTGCCCTGGAGCTGTGACGGCTCAGCCCCAGCTCTGGCAGCCCCTGCTGCAGGAGCCCGAGATGCCATGGAGAGGCTCAGCCTTGCAACTGAGCACTCTTGTTTAAGAATAATAATTATAAACCTTTAATTACTCTCTGTCTCTCTCCCTTGTCCAGCACTCTGAAGGGTTATTGAAAGAGTAATTAGCATCACACTGTCACAGTGCAGCCTTGTGCTGTTTTAAAAAAATAAGGTCTCTGTGTCTGTTACCTTTTATTTTGCATGATGACCAAGGATTACTTGCTCTTTTCAGTCCCGTGATATTTTTGTAAGGACTGTCTTGGCCAAGGTGAGTGCTGTGAGTCACGCAGCTCTGTTGGCATTGGCTTTTCATCTGGTCTTCCTCAGCGACAAACACTTCCAGCCTGAAGCCCAGGGAGCTGATGGGTTTATAGTCACAGTGCTTTCAGAGGCAGAATATGCTGTTGGTTCAGGCCTGAAATCTTGCTTTTCTTGGGTATTTACAGATGTAATTTTCAGAGAAACTCCTGTATCTGATGTGTATGTCTTTGGCAAATTTGAAGAAGTTGTTGCAGTCTGAGCTGCCTATAGAGGTGGATTACTAGAGGGGCACTCAAGGGAACGGATGCCTGACATACCCAGCATACACAAGTAGTACAAAGGTGCTTGATAATTGTGTGCGACTGTCTGCACAACACAGATATCTGTATTGATGTAGTTGGTTTCTTTTGTACATCTCTTGATACCCTTGCAGTTTGCTGGCATTTCTGGGCACAGTTTGTTTTTCTACTAGTTATCCCAAAACTTTAAAGACCTGAGGATCTGGTGAGTATGAGATTTGTTCTCGGCCCAACCATAAATCATGGATCTGGGCTGCGAAGCTCTAAGTTTTTGAGGAGGAATGCCACGTTTCTTAAAAAGTAAAGATGAAGATTTTTCTAGTAGGCTAATCCTACTCTCTTAGTGCCAATAGATTGGCTGTCTGGGCCAGGACTACTTCTATGGGAATGGGGTGAACATGCACGGTGCATGTATCCACCTATGCATATATCCACATCTGAATCACAGTATTTACATAATAACCTGCTTACACTAGATATTTCTGTTAACATGTCTCTGCCAACCCAAGGCATGTGGGGATTTTCTGATTTTTAATTGGTTTTTTTTGGCCTCCTAGTGTAGACAAAGTCATACCACTTATACCAAATCATGCCAGATTTAGTGCTGCTGTATTTTAGTTTGTTCAAAGAAGTGCATAGACTAAAATTAAAAGGGAAACACCACAAAGACATTAAAAATTCTTCTAATCCTTCTAGTCTTTACTAGGAGGCTATGCAGTCACATCAGCAAAACTAAATGTGGAATATCATTTTCCTTCTCTCTCAGCTGGATGGTGCATACATAAGAGATTATTGTCTTGAGTATCTTACAGCATTTTAATGCTCAGCAGAGCATATTCTGAGTGTTTGTAAGGAACAAGTAAATAAGAGCCATCTTTCCTGTAGATAAAAAGTTACTTCTTCCTGTTCTACTGCTGTCTTCTCTCTGATTTATTTATTTAGCTGTTTCATGTTGGAAAAATCTGGTTGAATTCAGTTACCACCTAAGAGAATTGCGCTGGCACATAGCACTAATTGTGATTTCTTGAAAATGAGATTAGTGTTTGGGACCAATGCCAGCTATGCGGTTTTGGGCTATAAAGTCACCTAAGCATAAGATGCTTGCATCTAGAAGTGGTTTGCATTCGTTGTAGGCATGCAGACATAGCACCACACTTTTTTTTAATTTTCCATGTTTTGCTTTTCTAACAAATTAAGCTCTGTTTTGGGTTGAATTTTCTGTGAAGAGATGTTCTTTTTAGGAACATGGACAACTGACCCAGATCACTGGGTAACCCTCACGTGACAGGTTGGTCTGTCATCGATACAGGTTGCAAGCTGGTGTCCTGAAAGGGAAGATCTCAGTGTCCTATTACGTCTCTCTTGTGCCTTCCCAGTTACTTTGTGAAAACGAGTTTCCACCACTTACAGAAGTGCACTGTGTGTAGTTTATGTTGTCCAGACTCTCTGCCTATATGAAGGAGAGAACATAAACTGCCACTCAGGGTTGGTTGTTGCCTTTCATGTAGTATATGCTGAGCATTTTCCCTTTGGGGTTAAACTGTGAAACCTGTTGAAGCTAAACTGTAGCAGAGAGGGGCTTTTACTTTCATGAGATGAAGTACATGATGGTGTCATTCCAAGGCACTGCTGCTGTTTGGTCTTTCAGAGGGCTTTCTTTTTCTTTTGTTTGCATCTCTGTCCCCCAGCCTCTTTCCTTTGGACCTTTTCAGTGATCTCAAGAAAAGTTGAGGCAGTTGCTGACATTGAAAAAAACAGGATAGTCACAAGAAAAGGGGTGCTGTCCCAAAGTGCAGGCAGCCCTGAGCTTGATTAGCACTCATCAGGGCTTTTGCTGCTGTGGGTACTTGAGGAAATCTTTACAAGAAATCTGTATATCATTTGCATCCATATATGGCAGTTTGTGGCTTTTTTTTTTTTTTTAAAGCAATCAAAGGAATGAAATGTTGTTAAAGTGTTCGTTATGAAAGGAGAGCTCTTAAACCTGCTTTCTGTTGGACCTCAGTTCCTGAAATATATTTCAGTTTCCTGACCAAAGTGTGTTTCCCCTTTTGCAAAGCTAAGCTCTGAATGCAAAGTTGAATCACTTTACCTTTGTGTTGATTTTTCAAAGCATTAACAGCAATCCAGCGTGGGGCATTTGAAGCACTCTACATTCTTTAGTTTTTCCCAACGTGCTGGGTTGAACCCTTGCAAGAGAGGAATTTTTTTGTCCTGTGTAAGGGCTCTGGTGGACATGTTCTGGCAGATTTGATTGCAGCATAAGGAATTCCTCCCTTTCTGCTATGGGTTCATGGCTGTTAGAGTCATTGTAAACATTTTTCTGGTAGTTTTTGTCCCAGGATCAGTGAGAACAGAAGGGATGGCTTGCCGGTGCTGCTGTTGCACTAGCAAAAGCTTGTCCCTGGTGGCACAGCCTTCCTGAAGTGCCAGCAAGGTTTCCCATTAGCCGTGACCCGATGCGCTGGCTGGCTGGAAGGGATGGTCCTGGGCCCTTTTTTGCTCCTTGCTGTGCACTCCTACCTTGTCCTGCACGCTAGTGCTAGCGTTCGCTGGGCTGCTTGTTGAGCTTCTGAGACTCTTAAACCAGAAGAAAAATATTTGCTGCCTCTCGGACAGTGGGATTCATCTCCCCAGAATTATTTGCTGTGGACCACGTGAGTGCCAGAGGAGTTTGTAGGGGAGCTGGTGGCTAGAGCCGGGTTAAGGGGGAGTGGGATTGTCCCTTCTCCCGGGACAGCCACCTGTGCTGTGCTGTGCTGCTGGTGGCTGAGAGGCTGCAGATGTGGCACATGCCTTGTTCTGGCTTCTCTGCTACCAGAGGGATGCAGAGTAGGTGACTGGGGACATGAGCACCTTAGGCTGTCGCAGCTTGGCCCCAGCCCTGGCATGCCAGTGCCAGAGCCCTAAGGCAAAGTGAGGTTTTTGAACTGGAAAACAAAACACCAAAACACTCGGGCAGTTCGTATCTCCAGAACAGTGACAGTGCCTCATTTAAAGGTTCCAGTCTTTATCTTTCCAAGTCCATGAAAGTTAAGGTGACTGAACTTTCACAAGAGCCTCAGTAGTGTGTGTGACTGTCACCCAGCATCTCCCCATTTAGGGTGGTGGTCAGTAGGCTCCATGCTTTAACTTCGGGGAGGCACAGAAGACAGGCAGAAGGAATTGAAGCCTTGCATTCTTCAGGATACTAAATGGTGGATGTTGATGGATAAGAAAAACCTTGCAGATTTTCTTAGAGAAGGCTTGTCTAAAAATCCAGTTAATGTTATATATTTTCAGAAGATTTATGTGGCTGCATCAAGTTAAAATGTCAAAAAACTATTTGCCAGTAAATGAAAAAAAACCAAAAAGCTGAAAAATCTGAGTAATAATTCATGCTTTATGAAGCAAAGCAGCTACCTCCTGCCTAGTTTAGAAAGAAATTTCCTCTGTAGATAGGGTTTGATGAACAACATGTCTTTACACGATTTAGAAAAAAGAAGAGTTAGAAGTTTGGCCTATTCACAATAAACAGACAGTAACCGAAGACTGATGGTGCCCATTAAAAATGACTAATTTCTGCAGGAAGAAGTGGCCTCATTGGTGACTACAACAAAGAAAAAGAGGTTCAGAAAACAGGATTGCAAACCAGGAAAAACTAGGGGAGAGAGTACATACATTGCGCAGTCAAAGCTAGAAAGAACTACCTGCTAATATGTAGGAAATACATATTTTTTTTTATGCAGCAGGTTTTACAGTAGATCTACTGATTTTCCAGTAACTGAAATGTTTGGTCCGTAGCAAGTTTTATTTTGAATAATCATGGAAAACAAAGTGATTCATTGTGGGCAAAGACAAAGTGAAAGATGGGTAGCAGTGATGACTTTACATTGCATGTGGACATTCTCAAAAATAAGCATTAGCCCTTCCTCACACTCTTGTGAAATAGGAGGGTTTGGGGTCACAAGGAATTTGTATCAGGACAAGTAGGTTTTTTGCTGGAATAACAGGGATTAGACATCTAGTCTCTGAAACCAGTGCACAAGTGGTAGACCAGGCAGTGGTTCTGATAACGCTGTTACACGGACTGCTGATTCTACTTCCAAACCTGGCACGTTGTTTAGGTGGATAAATCTGTGCTGTGTTTTTGGCAACCAGATTTTTGTCGCTGGTGTTGTATGGGTGAAACTGGGATGCATTGAACTTAAATTTATATTTTGCTTTTACGGCATCTTACTGAAGCATGAATGCATCCCTGATACTCTGTAAGAGGCATGATGGTTTCATATTCTGGTTGTTAATTTTTACCACTACTTAGCTCATTTTCTCCTTGAGGGCTTATTAGTGGGTTCTTCGTTCAGTGACATGGTTGCCCTTTTTTAATCAACCTTCTAGAATTTAACTTACGATATTAGATATAAGGATGAGAACATTATTGCTTCATTCTTTTCACTCTAGTAATTTTTATATTACAGTGAATACCCTGATTAAACATTTATCTGGAAAGGGCCATGATGAAAAGAAAACATAATTAAATATAGGAACTAAATATTGAACTCCTGACTTGAAGCTGAACTGATAAATGAAATTAAATTTACATGGGGGGAAGAAAAGTATTGTAAAACTCATCCAGTATTGCATTTTAATGTTTTATTTAAAGAGATCTGCAAAGCAAGCTGCATATATCAACTACAGGAACTAATAACTTCTGAAGGTCTTACTTGGAATCTGCTTATTGTAATTATGTTATACTAGAGTTGCTTGGTCTTTGGGAAAAAAAAAAAAAAAAGAATCATTGGCATTTGAAATTCAAGCAGCACTGGTGCAGGAGAGCTGAGTTTGGATTTCCCAGTCAGATTTAAAAAACAAAGCAAACAAAAACCAGCAAAGCATTATACTTTATGAACAAGATAATTAAAGAGAAATTGGTCTGTGTCCCTCAAATAAATGCAGGTGTCAGAGCTGGTAGGTGAGCGTGGTGCTTGGACTGGGGCTCGCTTTTGAAGGCTGTGCGTGTTGGCCCTCCCCGCATGCGTGTTCAGACTTCTTGGCACTCAGTGTGCTGAATCAGGAAGAAAGAATTGACTTTCCTGCCGGACTAATTATAGTTCTTAAGAGATTAATTAACCCTTCTTTTCCTACAAAGGGACTTTTATCGGTGAATCCCATGTCAGAGGGAGGCTGCAGAGTGTTACCTGCTGCTTGGGATCATTTTCAGGGATTGGCAGTGGCGGTGCAACGATGCTTGCAGCCAGTCTTGCATTGGGCAGATATCTTGGTGACCAAACCATGTGTGCAGTGTAATGCTTCCAGAATTACAATATGAGCCTGGAAATACTGCTGAATCCATGGCTGGCAGTGGATTTAGACAGCTTTGTGAGATAGAGTTGCAAAAGACAACCCACAGTTAAACATCTCAGGGGGGTAAAATCAACGTATATTTCTTGCTTTCTGCTTTATACTTTCCACAGAGTGCTTTTCATCTTCTGTACCTATAGCACAGTAAAATTACCTACTCCTTTCCTTCCTTCCTTCCTTATGTGTGCTGTGGGCCTGTGAAATGTTTGGATTATTTCTCTGACGTGATGCTCTCTGGTTAGATATGGGATGTGTTTTATCCTCTGGGAGTATTGGGCAGCTGACAGCCATGGTAATTGGTACCTAAATGGTAGACCCTGTGAAGTGTGGGTGTTGGGGATACAGACCTTCTCACTGTTCTGCTTTGATTTCTGAACCAGTCCCGTGGGAAGAAAGGAGCAGGGACGATAATCTTCCCCCTAGCAGTACATTAACTATTGTGCCATCTGTGTGACTGAGGGTGTTGGCGGGATTTCTGGTGTGACACGAGACAGCAGTGTGCTAGAAAGTGAACAATCACTAATGCAGCTCCCTTCCTTGGGACTAACCCGTGACTACCGGCCAGCTGCTTAGGGCGTCAGGGAAGATGGGTCCCCGGGCTGCTCAGCTCTCCCTCTGGCTGGGTGTGCAAAGCACAGGCCAGTGTGGGTCTAGGGAGTCCAGCTGAGGGTTATGGAAAGAAAATGTTGTCTGGACAGTGGGAACCAAGTGTGCAAAAAGGTTCCTTAAAGCAATTCATCTTTGTTTCCTCAGTACCCAGGTCTGCTCTCCTGCCTTTTCGTTAGCTGTGACTATCACAGCTGGGCACTGGACTCCCATGAGTTCCTCTGGCCTGACTGGGATGCTCTGCATCCGTGGAGGATGAGAGGCCTGAGCAGCTTGGTCTTGCTCCACCGTGTCTGCAGCGCCCAAGCTGTGAAACTCTTCTGCATCGGGTTCTGCTTCTTTCATATACATGCGGGTTTGTCACTACATAGTTTGCCTCTGGAAATCTTTGTGCCCAGTTGATGTTCCAATGGATGGCCTTAATTTAAGGAGAGGCATTTTATGTATGTATGTATGTATGCGTCTTTGGTTTTGCAACCAGATTCAGAGCTAGGTTGCATTTTTCATACAGCCCTGACATCTACCTTGTGGCATCTGCCTTGGAAAGGGGCTGGGACTGATGTTCGCAGCCTGGCAGAGAGTAAGCACGAGCAAAGGCTTTTGATATGTGGCTTTTTGAATGAATGGTGGGGATGCAGATGCGACCCCAGTGCTGTGATGCCATGCAGACTCATGAGTGCTGGGATCTCTGTTCAGGCAGATGCCTTTTTTGGGTGGAACAGGGTGAAGAGGAGAGCACACACCTTTTTTCCTAGCTTTTTGTAATTCCATTTGTTCTGGTGCCTGGGAGTTCATTTACAGATCTTATCACCCATTCTTCTATAAATGCCAATTTACTCATGAAATTTAATAATGCTGTCACTTAACAAGAAGTACTGGAGAAATATTTTCAGTGCTTGACAGATGTTGAAAACATAAAATCTGAAAATACTTGAAAAGGTAGTAGTTCCTACAACAATTTTACATGTGCCTCTCTGTGCTTGTTTCTTAGTCTCTGCAGTCTAGGAAGTGCTTTGAGATTGTGGGATGAAAAAATGTTGCTTTCTCCATCTGTAAAGTGTGATGGCTCTGAGCCCCAGTTTGGAGAAGGGAAATATGGCAGTTCAGGTGGCTTCTGCTGAGATGGTGGACTAGTAAAAGGGAGATCTTCAGTATGCAGCAGGTATGCAAACCTATTCGCTAGTGCCGGCCGCTAGGTCTGTGACTGGAATGCCCAGGGACAAACCAGTCATGGATCATTTTCGATGACAGGAGATGTGTTTAAAGCACCTGCATATTTAACATGTTCCGTAGATGTGTTTTTTGCCGTCTGCAGTTCTGACAGTCTCCTGCTACCTGTCTCGCTTGCTCACAAAGTGCAACGAGTGCCTTGTTTACTTTGGAGGCAACGGCACACACATGTGCTGGCACGGATACGACTTTTGCCACTTTTCAAAATGAACAGTGTAAGTAAGTAAGAGCAGTACCTATCCGTGCCTTGGTGAGCCAAGCCACGGGTTGGACACCTCGGGGGGCAGTGCTTCGTAACTCCTGCTGCGCTGCTGTGGCACACACCGCCTACAAAACATGTCCTGAGACACCTGCGATGGCTTTGGCAGAACTAAATGGCAGAAGCGTTAATCTGTCAGTTTCTTCTGATTTTTGGATCTCGTTGTAGTTATCGGTGTCACCTTAGTGGAGGTTTGTAAATGCAGAGTGTCATTTACTTGTCAATCTTAATCAGTTTTAGGTAACACAGTTTTGAGTGGCTATAAATCAGAGAAGTTACCCCCGTTACAGGCTTCAGGAACCTTCAGCTTGTTCAGTGCGGGGTTTTTTCCCCTCCTATCATGCAAACAGACTTGTCATTTGTTCATTTATCTAGAACATCTTAATTACACTTTGCACACGTAATGGTGTTTGAGCAGCAATATTTGTGAGAAATGATTAGGAGAAATGAATGTGAGAAGTGGTTTTATGAATGTGAGAAGTGGTTTTCTGACCGTGAGAACAGAACTTGTTACCACCTTCTTTTAAAAATGGCACAGATTAGAGAATCTAAAATAAACTCTGGGCAGAGGTGTGCAAAGGCATCACTGTCATAGGGCAAGTTTCAGGCATTACTTGAAGGTTCTAATGCAGGGCATAGTTCTTAAAAAGTCCGTGCTTTTAGAAAATTAAATGGTACAGTACGTGTGGTGGTTTGAACTGAAGTGATCATTCTGGGTGTTAGATGACACTGTGGTTTTTGTAAATGCATCCTGGAGAACTCTAAAGGTTTGGTCTTATTTTAAAGCTATGTGATCTTTAATATACACATTTCTTAACTTATTTTTCATTATATCTTTTTAAATTTCCAGTTGAAGCCTGTGAGGACAGCATTGTGAATTGTACTCACACTAGGGAAATTGCTTCACCTTCATGACAGGTTATGCAACTTTTTTTTTTTAAGCTGAGGTATGTGACAGTTCTTCATGAAGGCATGAAAATTGAGTCATGTTTCATGATAACAGCAAGAGAGCATCTTGCTGTCTGCCCTGAGTCACAGCGCTCTGGTGCTGCTGGCACGCATAACGCTGTTAATTAATGGGGCCGCATTCAGCAAGCAAGGCAGGGCTGAGTTCAGTCTGTACACACGGTGAACTTCCCTTACACTCTGCATTTCAGGACTTGTTTTTCAGTGGTAGTCCTCAATCTGGCTATTCTAGTTTTGGCCTTTTAAAAACACAAATGTAATCCTTTATATGTAATGTAAAAAGCCTAACTTGTTGCAGCGGGCAACATTTTCTAGTGACATTGCTCCGGAAAGGTGCAGTCGGGATGTCTGAGATCGTAGCCAGGAGGAAAGCTGCAGAGGACACGGGTGGTGGTCGGCAGAGAGCTTGTATGCTTGAGTATCTACAAGCTCTCATGCTTGTAGCAAATGAGGGACAACACAGTATCTATTCCTCTTTGCTTTCCGGTATTTGTCACTGATTGGTCTTTATCAGTCATGATTCTTCCCTGTAAAATTATAGCTCCCTCTTCCTCTTCCGTGCTATCCTAGCCTTCAGGAAGCTTAGCAGGAAGGATCGCTTTGACATTAATTTTCAGAAGAGCTGACCTTGGTCAATAAGAAAGACATAGCAGGTTGCAAAGATGGAAAGATGTAGGATTTGCACAGCAAAGGGTATCTTAGCTTGGAGTTGAATGTAGCTGCACATATCCAGCCCGAGCCGAGTGTGGCTGGAGGCCGACTAGTGACGTCCAACTGTGATTTACTTCCCCCCTTATCTCTCTTAAACACTGCTTAGCAAACTCGGAGTGTGTCGCGGCCAACTTTTGCTCACTTAATACAGCAAGCTGAATGAAAGCTGGAGTCAGATAGCCCTCCAGTGAAAAACTGCAAAAAGACTGGCATGTTATCAGTTGTTTTGATACTTCCTACAAGAGCAAGCTGTGTTGTATGGTGCTTCCAGTATCTGAAGCAGAGCTGGCTGCTGGGATTGGGTACAACCACTGAGAAATGTGATTTGTGCTTTTCTTTCTTCACAGAAACCTGCCTAAAGTATTTCCCGAGGCTGTTCTCAGAATCTGTGTCAGCGCAGCAAGTTAGCTAGTGGCAGCTCTGTCTTAGAGAGTAGAAAATTAACATGGTGACACTGTAATAACTTTGTAAGATAACCCAGATCAGAAGAGTCTTGTTCTTAGTTTGCAGAAATTGTTCAAATATTTAATATGACTCAGAGTTGGGTTTTTTCCCTTTTTTTTTTTTAAAATCTTTCCCCCCCCCGCCCCGTGGAGACAGTCATAAAATTCAAGTGAGAAACACTTAAAATGCTTCTAGAACCCAAACAGTTTCAGGGACCAGGGGAACTGGAGTTAGACTACATCAGAAACATGCGGTCTGTCCCCATGGTCTGCGTACTGCTGTGGCACGGAAAGGGATGAGAGATTTCCTGTGTTTCACTCGGCTGTTTATGGCTGTATGGATTTCACCTTCTAAATTTTACAGGATGTCCAGCTTACAAGTTAGACGTCTGAATTCACTTATAACAGAGACCACTGAAAATCCAGATTGCCTTACTTAAAGCTCACTGAAAATCCAGATTGCCTTACTTAAAACTTGTAACAGTATAGCTCTGGCCTTTTGAGGTTTGTGGAGGAGTAGGACCAGCGCAGTCCCAGTTTTGGTCTAGTTGGATCTGAAGTCTAGACTGCTAGTCCAAAGCAGGAGGGCAGGGTGCTGTGGGTGGCTTGTCCTCACCAGCGAGACTTTGCTACTTTTCCCTCCCCTTCTAGTTACTCCCTCAAGATTCTGCCTGTGTTTAAACAGCCTGAAGTTTTCTGTACAGGCATCTCGCTGGGATGGAGAAATGTATATTCACCTATTTTGCCAACATCGCCATATTCCCATGGCTTAGCGCTCTCTGCCAACCGTTGTTTTAGCTCCGTGCACTGGGACTGAATTCCCCTTGGGCGAGTCCCATTTGCGGCATAGTTTCAGTTGGTCAATGAGACTTTGCAGATAGCATAGAGAAACTGTCGTCCTACTCATCTTACCCCAGCGGAGAAGGAAATCTGGAGCCTACGTGAAGTGGCTGCAAGAAGAAGAGTCCTGTACTTCCCCATGCAAAACTCTCTGTGAAAGCAGTTTGGTAGATGTTTGGGAACAGGCCGGTTCCTTTTTTTCTTTCCTTTTTTAAAATATTTTTTTTTTAACTCCTTGCAGTCATGGTGGATTAAGATGGGGAGATGGCACGACCTTTCCCACCCCTCTGAAACTTTTCCCACCCCTCCAAAAGGTCCTGCAGCTTCATGTGTTGAGGGAGCTGTTTTTAAAAAGCGCCAAGCATTGCTCTCAGTCTTTTAGATGTAGTTCGAAAGCTTTTGCCATCAACTTCAATGCAAACAGCATTAGGTGGCCCTTAAATGCATTTGGTTTGTCCTGTCCTGAAAGTCTAAGGTCTGTGACACAGCAGCGCATACTCTTCTGAGGTGCTGGGCAGCCCGTGGGAGGTGAGCTACATGTAGCAGTGTAAGCAAGACATCAGGGAAGGAGACATACAGGTCCTGAATTACCATCGCCACCATGAAAAGCAGGCAAGAGCTTCACAAGGACGAAGAGAAGGAGGCTGTGAGGCACAGAGAGATTTGCTTTGTAGCAGATCAGAGCAACAGGGTGGCCTGAGAATGGACAAAGCGGACAACAAACAGGACAGTGCCTTGCCAAACCAGCTCCAGGAAAAAGAGCTGAGTGAGTGAGCTGAGGCCTGGTCTAGCTTGGAGGCTCTCAGAGTTTTCTTTCTGAATCCCATGTAAATGCCAAATCAGAGCCTGTGGAACTAAATTAGTAACCATCTCCATTCATTTTCATAGTTTGTTACAAGTGACTCAAAACTTCAGAAGCTAGTGAGATCTAAGTTTTCTTCTGGAGTTCGTGTAGGGGGTTCGTTTCCCATAGCATGATCCCAGAATGACATCTCCTTTTCAAAGGAGGCATCTAGGTAACACATCTAAGGCAGTGCAGATGTGTTCTCTGTGCTCTTAAACATCCTCTTCTCTGATGGGCAGAAAGACTTGAAGAGCTCCCTGTTAAAAGGAAACGTTCACGTACCACAGGCATCCAGCCGCAGTGGTGCGGCCAGTGGGTGGCCAAGGAATTGTAAAAGAACGGTAAAGTCAGACTGGATGGGGAAATCCTCTGGTTTGTTTTGGTTTTATCATTTAGCTAGGTTACTGTAATTCAGCTTTTCTGATTTCATTAGGTAGCTGATCAAGCTGTCACCAGCTCTTTCTGCTGTTGTCGTTGAAGAGGTTGAGAGTAATGCTCCGCTTAACAGAGCGATCAAATATGGACGTGAAGCACATTGCCACTGCCTTGACAGCAGGCAGCTACGTGCTTTAGCTGAGTAAGTGCTGTGGGTTGCTTCTTGTTTTGTTGTAAGGTTGCATATTTACTGAGCTAAATTTGACAAGACTAATACAGGAATATTTACAAAAGAACTCGAGAGGAGATCATGATCTGTAGTCTGTAGAGACTCAAGGTACAGATGGTTTTTTTCTTACAAAAACCTCTTGTTTTTTTTAAAAAAGCAACCTAATTATTTTTTTTCAACCTTCAAAGTGTTCCTTTCTGCAGACGTTCCTTTTGGCATCAGATGTGTGACTGAACAACACAGAATAGTAAGTTTTTCACTTTTGAAGCGGAATGGTTCACAAAAAATAAACAACAGGCTGAAGTGTTAAGCTATGCAAGTCTAATTAATTTCAGCTTTAATAAGCTATGTCCTCTAGCAAATTACAAATGGCTTACAAATGGCACCTGAAATTTGGGTTTAAAAAGGGTTTTGTAAAAACTGACTCTTCCCCCCTCTTTCTGCCTTGCCTGAGCACTTTGTGTAGTGGAAGGGCAGCAGAAGTGGATTGCACTCTTTCCCTGTCTTGTGGTGCCTTTTGTTCACTTGATGATTCTTGGCCCTCCTCTGTTGCAAGGAGGCTGTTATGAAACTATGTTTGGAAACGAGCGGGGCTTGTCTTGACCTTGCTGGGATGGTCACTCCGTGGCTGAGCACCCCCACACCGGGCCTTTGTCTCCAGAAAAGAAAGCTCTGTTTGGGCAACTGTCCCAGGCCAGAGCGGATCGACATGTCTAGATGTGATATGGACAGAGAGAGGATCTCTACCATAGCTGGGCTGTGCCTGACTGCAAACCTTACCGCTTGGCTTGTACGGCAAGAACTGGAAGTGATAGTGAGGACAGAGCTGCGCGTACAAAACGAGTTAGCTGTGTTGGGAACTGGGGTGCTGAGCCCCTTTCTTGCCTCCCTTCTCAGTGCTGAAGGATTTCAGTAAGAGAATGTGACTGCAGCTGGAAGCTCCTTGAGAAGAAGTAGGAGGAGGAAGATTTGTATCCTTCTTCCTCAGCTGATGAGAATGCTTATTCAAGATGAATTTTTCTCAGATACAGACATGTACTTAATGCATGGGATTGTGTGTGGTGAAGGGAAGGTTCACGCTGACTGAGTTGTGACAGTAGTCTCGGAGACATCTTGCAGCCTCTCCAGAGGGATCCAGACAAAGGTGTTCATAACTTGTGATGGTAGCTTGCTGGAAGAAAGAGTGTAATAGTTCATTACAGCTCTCAGACTCATCTTTTTAATTTGGGTCTGTATAAAGTCATTTTGAAGCAGCTCAGTTTTTCACAATCAGATGCATCATGTAGATCCTGAACTGGTTTCTAAAGTAAAGCCAATTTTGAAACCTTTTTAAATTTCCATTTCATTTCTTTGGCCTGGCTACCTAACATTGCAGTCATCAGCAAAACTTTATTTATTTTTTTTTTTCCCCTGCCTGTCAGCTTCAATAGTTTGGTTGATGATGACTATGAGGCTATTATCAGGATATGGTGAATCAAACTAACTTTGCTAATCTGTTCCAGATTCAAAATAGAGGTAAAACATCTGCTTTAGTTGTCGAGCGGAGCTTCATGCCAACTGCAGCACGCCTAATGCAAAGAAAGAGATGAAATGCTGTTATGGACTGATCTGCATGTTCACACATAGTTACTCTGCCATTAATGAAAATAACACTGTCATCAGCCTCAGTAGTTAAACGTTTTCAATGTGAAATTTATACTAGCTTTGCAGAAGGTGAATGACAGTGACTAAAATCTGCAAAGGATTTTACTATTTTATGGAAACAGTACTAACTGACCATGGTGCTCTTCAAGAGCATCGAGAGCTCTATGACCCTCTGAGAGAAATCAGGAAACGTAAACGTTACCGATTGATGTCTTTTAAAGTATATTTGAGACTGGCCGTGTACGATAAAGTAAGCTGGGAGATTTTCTGACTTTTTCTGGGGCTGGCAGGAGGATGGCTGTTGAGATGGCACTTGTTCACCAGAAGATGAGCTGCACTGCAGTGCTTAGGAGATAGGCAGTGGTGAGGCTTAGTGTGTGATGCCCAACATAAAGGGGAAGTTACTTGAACCTGAGCAAGACCTACCTGTAGTATAATGGAAAGACTCAGCAAATCAGATGTTTCAGATTTTGCTCAAGTCCTCAAAATATCTTGTCCCTCCCTTACATCACTTTCATGACCCGAGGGGTTTGCTGTTGTCTGGGGCTTGGTTTAACACCCATGACAGCAGGACCTTGGATGTGTTGCAGGTCACTGCTAGGAGGAAGGTGAAATTCAGGAACATGCGAGATTGTGACTGCCAGATGTGTCTGTCCTTAATAGAAACTCAGTGTGTGAAGTCATGTGAAGAGACCCAGAGCTGTAATTACCTTCTGACGAGTAACTGAAGCAGGGTCTGAAAGTTGTGCTGGGGTCACAGCACGTGTTAGTGCGTTTCTGCCCAAAGGCACAACACCCCCGCTGAACTTATGGAAATACATGCCTTTTTATTGATCGCTGTAGAAATTTCTCTAACACCATGTGCCACACTATAGAAGTATTTGCCCCTTTTATGGTGTAATCCCCAGCTGAAATGCTAGAAAATGCCTGTTCTCTGCTTTTCATTGGAAGTGCAGTCTGCTGTAGCTTATCCTTTTTGCATTAAGCTTTGTATTTATCTAAGTGCAGTGTGAATTTTGTTGGGCTCTTTTGCTTTCGTGTGTTCAATCCCTTGCCTACTGAAGCCTGCAGAAAAGAATCCGTTTGACTTTCAGTGATCACTGGACTAGATCTGGTTTTGAAATTATGGTCTTCTGCTATTTGCTGTATGTAACTCAGCCAAATTGGTCACGATGTCCTGGTTTGTATTGCCTTTAATGGAGCAGCATTGCATCCTCCTTGCGAGCAGCCGTTCAAGCTCTGTATGTCTTCGATGTGGAAAGCAGATGATTTCTTCTAGTAACAACCTTTTATGTATTGCAAATTGTTCTCATGTTTCCTGTGTATTTTCTTCTGTGTAGGCTGAATAGCTCTGATCTGTTTAGATTTTCCCTGTAAATCACGCTTTAGAGCTCTGGTTTGGTCTAACTGATGTCTCACTCCAGTCACAGCCTAAGCAGTACTGAGCAGTGTGGCAGGACTGCTGTGTGTTTTGTAAGCTGTATTCCTATTTTAAGGTCTGTTCCTCTTTCGTAACGATGTTTGGTTACACTCAGTTAGTAAGCTGCACTGTCGAATTCTTTCTTATACAAAACTGCCATGTAACAACTCTGGATTTCTTGCTAACAGGCATGCTGTTCTCCTCTGTACTGAAAAGCGTCCTCATCTTCCTCCAGCCCAGTTTTTTGTATAATTTGTCGAGGTGGTTGTAAATGCTGGTTCTGCCCTCCAACGTCCTTGTAGTCTCTTGTAGTTCAGGAGTATCTGCAAATTTATTAGGGCACTCTCTGTTTCATAGTGGCCGCCTTTGTGTGTACATTAATGTAAACCAGAGCCTGTTAACCGGCGGAAGTCCTAATCTTACAGAGTAAGATCTTACAGGATCAGATGCCACTTTAATAGTTCTCTAAATCAGGATTAATTTTCTAAAAATGACAGGATTTTCATTAGAGTGTATGACGAGGATCAGTGCATGCTGCGTGTATCGGCTAGAGCACTTACAGTACCGACGGAGATCCGCTGGACTGTTCCCCTGTGCTGTGGGGTGTCCAGGGTGCCAGGTGGAAGAAGGTCTGGCTGTGCTGCTGCCTGAAGGAGGAATCCGAAACGGTTGCTGAAGCCAGCTGCGGTGTCTGTAGGTGTCCTTGCTCGTGCTTACCTCAGCGAGGAAGAGAGGGGTAAGTCATGGTTTCATAAGCGATAAACTGAGGGAAGATAAACTTGCAACATTTCCGTTTCTCTCCTTTTTTTCTTTTTTTTTTTTTCTCCCCTTGGTTGCCATTGCTGCTGGTAGTCGGGTGAAGGCAGGATGTCAGCGGTCCCCAGAGGATGTGGGGCCACTGAGTGGGGGAGACATGTCACTTTAGGTGGGCAGCTGCAGCCAGCATGACTCTGGTTGTTCCCCAGAGCATTCCCCTCTCTGCACAGCGTTTCTTTTAATAATCTTTTTTTTTTTTTTTTTCTTACCCCCTTGTGGAATTCAACACCTATGCAATTGTTAAAAAAAACCAAAATGATTGGTGTCCTTGAAAGGTGTTTCAAGACAGGTGAGCAGGAAACGAAGCTTTTGGTAGGGTTGATGTTTTTCAAGTGAGCTTCTCCCCTAACCGCTTTATTCTTAAATCTCTAGCAAAGAGCAGACGTGCCATCAGGGTTGCTGTTGCTCTGCCCTGCTGCCAGCCGTTGTGTTTCTCTTGAGGTTTGTAACCTCATGGTGCCTGGCCACCTCTCGGCCATGCTTCTGGCCGGGAGAAAGCGCAGGGCTCTTCTGAAAGCAGGGGTGTAACGCAGCACGGCGCCTCTTGCTTGGGAGTTCACTTGAACTGATTTACACCAGCTGGAATTTACGCCCCCAGAGATTTTACTCTCCGCCGTTGTCTTGTTCAGAAACATTGCCTTGGTGCCAGGCCTGCTTCCGTGCTCCTGCCTAGATGATAGATGGGAGTGTGGGGGAGGGGATAAAAAAAAGGGAGCGGGAGGAGAGAAGGGGAGCAAAGGCTCTGGGAGTCAAAATAGCAATGTGACAAGAAGTACTCAAATGGATTATTGCTGCAGCACTCGCTGCTGGGAATGTATAAAAAGAATTGGTACTTTTTTTGGTAGTGCCCTTACAATCCCGTGACCGTTATTTAATGGTGTAATTGATATATCTGTTGTGAGGTATTACACAACACATACTCTGTGTCAAGAGAAAATCCCAAGAAATGTTGAACAAACAAATTCAAGAGGACAAGAAAAATTCAGGATACCATTTGATGGATTATCCTCCATCTTTGTAGGTATTCCAGCAAATCTTATTATGTGACAGACTTTCCTCTGCTAAAATGGGTAACAAATGGTGGTGAATATAAGAAATGTTATACTACTATGTTTATTTTTGTCTCCTTCAAAAAATGCTTTCATATTTTAACTAGTCTGCAGCCTGCTGAGTCTTTGTCTCCACTTGATTAATGTAACTTCAAGACAGTGTTTATTAACTACTCTTCTGATATGATCTGCAGGCACTTAACCCCCCCGCCCCAACCCCAGATGCCAGACCCAAAACCCACCATTTAATTCGAAACTGGTGGACAGCCTCCAGTAGTGAGAATGAAGGAAAGGACACTGGGCAAGCTGAATTAAACATACTTAGCTCTTTTCCTTTTTAGAAGTGATGTAAATTTAACATGCCATGAGTTATTTTGGTGCCTTTAACTGATAAGTTTAACAAAGCATCCGCCGTTTGTAGCGCGTTTGGTGTATAGAGGAATTTCAGGATTCCAGGAACGGCAGGATGTAACCTTCGCTTCACCTGGAAACATAAGCAATTCTTAGGGCAGTTGATAGGCTTCATAATGAAAAATGGGAGGCAGCCAAAATCTGGAGCCAAGCTAACAGCCAGAAATAGATCTGCCGAGAGTCTTGTTTTGTACTGTCCAGAATGGCCTATCAGAAATGGTGCGAACAGAAATGCTGGGCTTGAACTGGCATTGCACAAGCAGAGTCAGCCCTGACTATTTTCCTTTTTAAGTATCATGAATGCTTGACTAAATAAATGTTGCGTTAAAGTTTCAGCTGTCTTAACGTGCTGTAATACTTTTCCCCCAGATAGTTTTCCTTTTGCTTACGGTTTTCTTTCTTACGCACTTGCTTGAAATGCAAGTGTGTATTGGATAGCATGTATTTGCAATTAAAGGTGTTCAAGTGTACATCACCTAAGAACTGCAGGTCCCCTGCTCCAGCAGCGTGGAAAGGGGGCAGCAAGGAGAGAGGCAAAAGTTTAAATCTCTTGGAGAAGATGAGTGGAGGGAGGGGAGAGCGCTGGGCACAGAGGGGACCAGAACGGGAGGGTGTAGGGGCTGGCAGGGGGCAGGGGTGTGAAGCAGGTTTATTCCCATTACTTCGCAAGCGTTGTGCTTATGGAAAAGTAAACTGAAGTATATTCTGGTTTGCACATCACTTACTAAATGATTGTGATGATGTTTAATTGTGGAATCAGATCTGTCGTCGTCTTTACCTGGCTGGAGATACGGAGTTCTGCGGGTGGGGTGTAAATGCAAGCGGCGGGGGTCCTGCTGACTGGGAGCAGAGAGCTGGGAGCCCATGGGAGCCCAGCCTGGGTTCCAGCCCCAAGCCCGGTTTGCCATGGCAAAGGCCTAACTGATACGGAGGGGAGATCGTGTCAGAGCAGGTGGTGCAGGTTGTGTTGTGACGGCCCTATTCCCTTCCCAGGGCAGAGCGGTTCAGGTTGGCCTTTCCCAAACACAAGCACTGGCAATGTTCAAAGCGAGAGCTGGGAGGGAAAGTGTTTCTCAGCTTCTCGCTGGACGATCTTGTTTCAGGCACCTTCATTGCTACTGCTTCAATCCGTTGTCAGCGATTAGACTTTTTTCCCCTTCTCCTCATGATGTACAGTAGCTGCGATGAAGCAGAACCTGTAGTTTTGGAAAATACGCTTGTTCGCCTGAAGCTGGGGATTTGATTTTTCCACCCTCAGGTTGCGGAAGGGTGTTTTGCGAGGCTGAATGTCCAGCCTCTAAAGACGATCAGTGGTGAATACCAGGCACTGGGCTGAATTTGGCTGGAGGGGTGGGAGTGCTCCCAGGGCACGGGTGCCCCCGGGCCACGCTGCGCGGGGGCTTCGCGGTCGGCACAAGCCCCCGGCTCTCCAGCAGAGTGGGGCTGGAGCTGCTCTGTGTCAGTAGCTGTTGGGGCAGCTTGTGGTTCATCACCGTCCAGCTAGCGACGTATACCAGTGGTTAAACTCAGGTTTTATTAATGTCACCGGCAGTGGCAGTAGCTGATGATCGTGTTAGAATCACTATAATCCAACTATTTCTGCACCAAGTATTTCTGGAAATATTCATTTGTGAAGCCACTATAGGAAATGCTGAGCGCATGCCTAAGTGGGAGCTACCTACAACCATGTTAGCGTAACATGAATTGTTCAGACATATGTGAACAATTACTTAAAATCCAGAACCACTTACACGTTACTGAGTGTTTAACTAATCTCTGGGGGAGGAGACAAAGCACTGAATACAAACCCAGCATTGTCTGTAGCACACTGAATGCCTTTGTAGACATCCTTGCCCGGTGATGTCGGTGCCGGTCAGTACCCCTCCCGTAGGGTTAGACCATACTGGTAGCCCTGGGTAGGTGTGCGCTGGGGTATTTTCACAATTGGTTGCTGAGCTTTTCTTGGCGTGTTGATGAAGGTGCCATTCACCATTTGCATGGACAGATCAGAGGGACAGGCCCTGGGCCACCAAGGCTGTGGGCAGGCTCAGGAGAGGCTGGGTTGTCCAGGCAAAGGCAGACGTTCCCCCTCCAGCTCCTCTTTCTTTAAAAAGTTTAGGTACAAAGATGCTCTTGAAGTTAAACATACGCTCTAGTTACACTTTATATATACATTTTTTCCTACTCTCAGAAGAGCGTAACAGCAAATGAAGCAAGCAGTGATCGATTCTCCACTGCTTCTGGAGTATGTTCCCTGTGTGCCCTGCACCATCAGTACTAAAGTCCTTTTTATGAACTGAAGGATGCATGAGCCTGAGGTTTTGGAGAAGCTAAATAGAAAGTGGCTGTTACAAATGATGTGAGGAGCAGTGGGGAGCCATTGCAGAAAAAATTAACACTTCTCGCAGTGAAACTTAAATGCCCAGTACATCCCTCTAAGCAACTTAGAGCACACTGTAGCAGCAAGTTATAAAGTCATCGGTGTGGGGAAAATGTCAGAGCACAGTTATTTTGTGTTATTTAAACAGTAGCTTAAAGACAACACAAAGATCTCTCAAAGTTCGTAAGTGCCATCTGCCCAGAGTTTTTCTTCCTTTCGGGAGCACTGATCTGTGTGTTGTTGAATACCTCTGTGTGTCATGCAAGTTTGGTGGTCCTTGAGTGTGGCAACACAGTGGAACAAATTAAGTAGCAACGTGTAGACATACATGCTGTCCTTTCTGCAGTGGATTATGCGCAACCCTTATGAATATTTGGGCTAATCTGCAAAAAAATGGAATGACATAAGGAGATAGAATTAAATTAAATGTAAAGCTTTTTTTCCTGCTGTATCTGAAATACCTCAGTGTACAGGGTATTTATTGGTCTGGTCAGTACTAGGTAGGTACATTTGCTCACTTAACTATGCTGTCAGTTTGCTGTAGTGCTTCCAGAGGACCAGTACGCCCTATTTACAGATTTGATTTTCTCCACTGGCCTTTCAGTAGCTTGGACAAGTATTCCTTAGGAATTGCTCAGTAGAAATCTGTAATTGCTCTGAAACACCCCTTAGCAACCATCCAAGGACATTCTTCTCCAAATACCAGCTCTGTGAAAGTACTTTGCTGTCATAAACCAGTATATAGAAATTCCAACAGAAACACAATCTTTGAAATAATAACAACTTGAGAGTAGAATTCTTTTTTTTATTTACCCAGCAATTAATTCCTAAAACACAGTAAAAGGTTTACACCTGTTGCAAGTGAAACAGACTGAAAGGCCTGTTAAAAATGCTTAGTGTTGAATAATTTCTGTACATGGAACTGTATAAATACCAAACACCAGGGAAATGCACTCTTAAGAATTAAGAGAAATCCAGTTAATGACTGTTCACTCATGCAGACTTCTGAGTTAAAACAGCATTTCAGATACTCATGTGTACACTCGGAGGGAGAACGTCCTAAATTAAGATTAGTAACAGGAGTAGGCTGTGCTGTGACCAGTGCAAGGAAGTAGATGTACATGATGTGGCGTTGCAGACAGCCTTCTAATCCTGATTAATGGGAGTACCTGCAGAAAAAAAGAGGTGTTTGGCAAAACACTGACAAAATCAATACCACTTTGAAATCGTTGTGTGTCTTTTAGTTAAAGAGAAATGAGTACATGGACATATCCAAGTGTTTAGTCCAGCAAGTTGATGTAATGCAATTAGAACAACTGAAGGATCGATATATAACTTCTTTTCACTCACAAGACCAAATGATAGCATAGTATATCAAATCAGCATGGGAACTGATGATCCTTTCCCTGTCTGCCTCTGGCTGCTGTCAGATGGCTTAACTAAGTCCTTGTTAGTGAGTCAGGTTACCTAAAATCAAGACAAAGTATTTTAAATATGTCACAGTTACTCAACAAAAATACTTGCTGGTTTGCTAGGAGCTTCAGCACCCGCTTCAGACATAGTAATTAAGATGATGCTTGAGACAGTTTACTTAAATGCTGCATCTCATCATCATCATCATCAGGGGTTCGAAGACCTGCCAGTGCCGCTCGATAACAGTCTTGCCTTTCCTCTGTCAGATCTATGGAGGAGAATTTCTCAATGCCATTTTTTCTCTGCTGGTGTGGGCATTCTTCCACCTGGGTTTAAGCTCTCTGTTGCTGAAATAGTCATTGTACCTTCAGTCCACCAAGCTCATTTACCTGGTGGAATGAGGTCCGGCTTGTGATTGCCCTGTATGCAGTAAAGGTAGGGATGTGCTCCAACATTGGAAGGTGTCTGCGAATAAAATTTTATTTTTACTGTAATGCTCGTTACAGCACGAAGGAAAGAGTGTTTTAATATTATTAAACTTGTTGATGAGTTTCATACTTATAATAATAACTGTAGAAGAAGCAACATGGAAAGGTTTTTGTTAGCTGCTGGTGTATGTTTCAGGAAAAAAATGTGAACACTCCCAACTGAAATACTCTTTAAGAATTTGGAAACTCTGGAGAGCTGAGTTGATGAAACAGTTGTTCATCATTCCAAAGCCTGCACCCTTGCTTAATTCTAATAATAGTTATACATAACCTGCTCTGTGCTTTCTTTTTGTTTTGTTCTTTTGTTCATTCTGAGTGTTTAACAACTTCTGAATTTGAAGAATTTTAAAGCAAAATATTTCTATTAATGAAATGACCTGTTAATGATGATGTCACAGGTTTTAGAAGTTATTTCCAGAAGTATACTGTATCCTTTTATGATAATTAGGAAGTGTCATTATCTGTCTTTCAGGAATGTGGGGAAAAAAAAAAAGTAAAAAAAAAATTATTTGAAGTTGAAGTCATTCATGCATGAACATGGTTATCACTGAAGAACAAGAAAGTAATCTGTTAGGTCATTGGACATCCATCATCAACACGTACCTAATGGCACAAGCTCCATTTCATCACTGTCAGCTGCTGAATGGAGCAATACTTTCCCCATCGTGCTGGTGGATGCAGATGTACATTCTCAGCTTTGACCTCAAATTGCAGCAGCAGCACTGCAACATGCTTCTGACATATTTTTCCTAAACAGGTCATTATACAAGACTCTGCATCTGACGCAGAAGCATGTCTTAATATGTAATAAAAATTCCTTAACAGTAATGTGTTTCTCACTTCAGAACTGATACCTTGGAAGACAAAGTAAAATCATGAAATAGTGAATCACAAAAATGGCCAGTTGGAGAAGGCTGCAGAGCAGTGACTCGAGATGGTTACTGGCCTGTACTGGTTTGATCTGTGCTTTCCAGTTCCCAGGCTCTGATCATTCTCTGTTATCTCTGTCTCTTGCTGTCATGATTAGCAGTGGTAGATTCTACTGTAATTAATTTATAAAAAATAAATTTCCTGGGAAAAAGGGCTGCAGGACTAAGGCCTTTTCAAATGGGTATGTGGCAGCTGTCTCCTGCCAGCAAAGTGGTAGGCATCAGCAGTGTGAGACTTACAACCTGTTTTAGAGGCACAGCAAACGCTGAGTTGATATGAGGGACTGCATGTAGATATGACTGGTCTGATGGACAAAAACTGAGATGAGAATCTTATACACGTTACAGGTCTAAAGAACACAGTGTTATTCTCAATCTGCCTTGTGTGTTAAGTAGCTGATGCTAATTACAAAGGTCAAGTATTTCCTGTAAAACCGGGGGGTCTGATTCAGATTTCTGGGAGAGGGAAGAAGGGTCAAACTGTCTTACTGTAGACTTTACCCTTTTTTTAATATAACGATGCGCGGTACTCTCTCCCTATTAAAAGAAAACCAACACCTGTATCAGTATTTAAACTTTTTTAAAAAAATCCAATAGATCTGAAGTTTGTTGAGTTTTCCTCTTGGTGGTGGTGCCTCTGTCTGCAGTCTTGGCTCACATGTCATCAAAGCCCGGCTGATACTTTTTGCTGGGTGTCCCTGCAAGTGGGTTCAGAGACTAATCCGAGCCCCTGGGGGTATTTGTTGCTTGGCCACTGGGTTGTGTTGCCATTCAGTTTGAAATGGAGGAGTTCTTTGCTTTCCTGTTTCTTTTGATATTTAAATGTTACGAGAAACATACATGACACAGAAATATTTTGGTGTGAGCATTCTAATTTCATAAATATTTGCTGGTTCTTCGTAGCTGTTAATGTTTGGTTTGTGCTACCTCTAGGAAATACTAATTTTTATTAGCGTGCTGGTGGGCATAAGATTAAAGAATTGCTTGAAATGATTTCTTTTGGTAGAGAAAAATGCAGAAATTGGACTATCTCATTCTTAGCTAAATTCTGATTTGTTTGAGTTTGGCAGATGAGGCAGAAGGGAACAGACTGAGGTCTGGTGGGGAATAGTCTGTGGCTGTTCGAACATGGGCTGGGAAGGAAGCATGCTAAAGAGGTCCAGTGAAATGCAAATTTTTTTTGTTCTTTTTCAAACATGCAGTACAATACATAAGACTGCAGACAGGTGTGGTAAAAGAAGCTGCTTTAGTCCTTTTTCCATTGGAGGAGTGGCAAGGATGAAATTCCTGTGTGAATTTTTCTCAAGGACATAAGGAATTAATATATCTTAAAATAGACACCATCAACTTACAAATGTATTTTCCACATTTGAGTATGATGAATTTTGCAGTGAAAAGATTGGGAAAAATGATATTTTCTCTGTTATTTCAGCTTATGTGTGAATTTTGAGATAACCCGTTTACAAGACAGTTAAATCCTGCAGTCTTAAGAATTGTTGCAGGTTTATGTGCTTAAGTAGCCACGCACGCTTCCATTTTGCAGGGTTCTTTTAGATTCCGGTGATTGCATGACACCACAGCTCTTTTTTGCGGGTAGGACCACAAGGCACCTTGGAGGGGGGCTGTGAGCTCGGGGTGGCACCCCCTGCCTTCAGGAGGGGTGGCGGGGGACGCGGGGCCACTGCCTGTTACAGCTATGAGCTTCAGGGGGGTAGGTGTCTTGGTGGTTTGTCCCCTTCTTTCTCTGAGCCTCCAGCAGCAAGGTTTGTGTTATTTTAGTTCAGCAGAGCGTCTTCTGCCAGCTTGATTAGTAACTGGGAAACTTGCTGCTAGGGGTCCAGGGCAAACCTAGGCGGAAGGACTGGAATATTCAGCTCTGGACATGTAACGGAGCAGCTGAGCATATGCAGCGCTCCCTCCCGCTGCCGGGCAGTGACGCCAGCGCTGCCAGAGGAATGAGCATGGCATATTGTTTCCCCCGTATGCCTGCTTATTTATTTATGCATTCCAATTCATAATAGCATAATAACAGACTTGAAACAATAAGGTAATTATTTTGCTTCTTGGGTGGTTAAAATTAACTGTGCTTGTTGCATATTTATTCAGTAAAAAGATACAAGATGTTTAGTAATTGCCCAGAAATTCATTATCTGCATAATGTTCTGTTTCTAAATATGTATTGCATGACCATTAATCTGTGCCAACAGCAAGCATACAGCAGTATCTGATGTAATTAGTTTTCCCCTTACATGCCAAGGAGAACATCTGGGCTAATTGCGTGTTGTTGACAAAAGTTGCCACTCTAATGGGGGTCGCTGTTTGTGCACGCACCCTCATTATACGTACAAACATACTCACGATTCCCGTTTATCCTCAAACTGATCGTTCTTAATGATGAGATACTCTTGGTGATTTGTTACGGGAGTCATGCAGTGTCTGTGGGCAGCTTTATAAATGTTAGTGGGAATAATATGCTCTCCTTTTAAACAGAAGACAAACAAACCTGTAATGCTGCTTCTTCTGTTCTATTTTTTCAGCCACCGCTGGTCCAAGCAATTTTCAGTGGTGATCCAGAAGAGATACGGATGTTGATCTACAAAACTGAGGATGTCAACGCCTTGGTATGTGACTTGGCACGCTATGTGCCTGTGATACTTCAGCACCATGCTTATGAACTGTTGCAATGGCAGTATTAATCACATCTGTAGTAATTAACATATAACAGAATGGAAATTATTTGGAAGTTAGAGATTTGGGACTTTGGCGGAATCCTAATTAGTTGTCTGAAATATAATTATCGCCAGCAGGTGACTTTAAATTTTCTAAGTGTATGGTAATTATTCCAAATCTGCAGGTCAGTCAGGGACGTTATTTCCTCTCTTACTGAGAAAATGAATGAAAACAGCTGAAAGCCACATATTTTTACTCTCTGTAGAGTTTCCTTTTATGAAGAGTCTTTGCAGATCAGGAGCTGTTACTCAGCATTTGACTCCACTTGAAATAAAGCTTCACTATAGGTCTCAGCAGCGGGAGTAAGGAAGGCAGTATCTTGGCCACAATTTGCCCACAGAGGAATTACTGTTCTGCAGATTGGCTTATTCTAGCCAGAACAATGGTAAGCAGCTGTAAACAAGTAGTAGTTAAGTGTTTTGGCAGTGAGAAAAAAATATCTCCATTTGAACTTGGTCTTTTTGCAGAAGTTGGGGGTTTTTTTCCCCTCTTTGATTTTAACTTCAATTTGTACTGTTTAGAAATGAACCTTGCCAGTCCTGACTGCAATCTGTGGCCTCTGAAAGTAGTGAGAATATAAAGCAGAGGCAGCATGATGATTTCCAGGTGTTTCCTGGACTTTTAAATCAACCTTCCTTCGTGTCTTTCTCTGACATAAAGCCATCAGTTTATTCTTAGCTAACTCCAGCAGTTTGTCTGGCGTAGTCTTGGCGCTGCAGCTTTTGCAGGCAGTGGGGTCCAGCCCTCTGGTTCAGAGCTGCAGAAAGGAACGGAAGAAGTGATCCTGCAGATCTGGTTAACTGGGGCTCCACTCTGTTTGCTTTCAAATGGAAGGAAAGACTTGCTGCTGTTTTAAATGGGGAATCTGGTCAAAGACCTTGACATTAGGCTTTTGCTGTGATTATCAGTACGTGGTTGTTTGCTTGAAATAAATTCCTAAAGGTAGTTCCTTAAAGCATCATCTCCCTTGAGTTACCTCCTTATTAAAGGTCTTCAAAAGCCAAATTAAAAACCCAAAAGCGACGAAACCAAACAAAAAAAAGCAACATAGATGAACATGATGGTCCTAAAATTTCTGCTGTATTTCATGCTGGTTTTCAAAATCGCATTTCCTGTACAAGGTTATTGCAGGCTGCTCAGATGTTTTTGTATCCCCTGGCTGCAAGTGTGGTAGCGGTGGTTGCTAGGGAGATGCTTTCAACTGTCAGGTGTGATATTAAATGAAGAATATCTATTTTGTAGGTGAGTACCATGGTACTTAACAGAAAAAGTCATTGAATTTGAACGGTCTTGCCCAGAAACCTGTTTTAAGATGCTAAAAGTCCATCCAAGAATGCTTTGGCTGAACAGCTGTTTTGTCATGAGCAAAAACCAAAGCCGTTCTTTGGCATAATTAGAAAAATAACAGTCAACACGAATTCTGAAGATTGTGTTCTGGATAGTGATCTCAGACAAGTGTCAAATCCTTAAAATGTCACTAAAGAAAAAATAACAGTCAACACGAATTCTGAAGATTGTGTTCTGGATAGTGATCTCAGACAAGTGTCAAATCCTTAAAATGTCACTAAAGAAAGATCAAAAGATAGCGTTTTCTCCCCTTGTGCTGTGAGCTGGCAGTTTGCACCATGTGCTTATGTTTCTATTTTAAGGGTGTTTTTAATTACTTCCATGTTAGTGTTTCTCTAGTGCTTGGTTGCTCACGTGAGAGGAAACTCTGACACTGTTTGGCAGCAATTTGTCCTTTGTTGATCGTTTTGGTTAGCTGTGTTAATATTGAAATAGTTCAAATATAGGTAGGACAGGGAGATAAAATAAAACTGTGTTTTTGCAGCAAGCTTTGGGGATTTCTGAAGTTTTAAATACCGTTTTTCAAAATCTTCAGCAAGAGAGGTATTTGGAAGGCAGAGGAAAAAAAAGCATTTGGAGAAACTGCAAAATTAGGGATGTATACGCATGCTTCCTAAGAGAAAATTTAATCTCAGAGGAAAGAGTTTAGAGCAAATCAGCAGTTTAGAAAGATACTTTCTTTTTTTGTCTGGTAAAATAATTAGTGTCTCTCCAAGCTGGGAAGTGTGTGTTGATGGAAATGGCTGGGTTCTGGATGCTGCTGTAATTGTGCATTCTGTTTTGCAACAAAGTGAAATGCTTTGTTGCAAAAGTGAAAGCTGTAACTGTCTGGCTTAGCAATGTGCTTTTAGTTCATTCTGCCACTGTAATTGTCGCTTTGACCTCTTTGCTTTGGGGGACCAGGATGCTACTTTTGCACTCTGGGAGCATGGACAGTGTTATACTTGGCTGGCCATGAGCAATTCCCTGCCACTGAGTACTGAATACACGCTGTTTCTGTGGGAAATGTGGTATGCCTGTGGGCGATGTGCAGCAGCCTGTTTTCCTGGGGCATTTGGGATATTGGGTTGGACCATCCAGACGACCAGACTAGCTTCAGGTAGACATCCTCTACGTTTGCTGTTCAGTGCATCTAGAAATGCCAGGGTGGTTGCACTATATATGTGTAGGTGGGGAATTTTTTGTGTGTTATTTTTGCTTTGGGAAGAGCGTGAGGGATGACCCCCAGAATCTAAGGATTATTCTGGACCCAGTGATAACCCTTGGTTAGCTGGGATCTGTAATACATGCAGCTGTGCAGCACCCTGTGTCTGTGGAGTCCAGTTCTTATGTGCAATGTCATGATTTTCTACCAAACAAAAATCCTTCCTGTAAAATTTCCATGCTCAGCTCAGTCTTTCAGTTTAGTTTCCCTTCAAAATATTCAAAGCCAAATAAAAAAGGCAAAAAACCCTTCCAGTGTTCTTCTGCATAACTAATGTGACGTTTGCAAGCCAAACCAGACATTTTTTCCCGCCTCTGTTTTCACTCTTTATCCCCTAATCCTGCGTTTTCTCTTGGATAGAGCCCTAAAAAGTAAAATATATGCACAACTTTGATGTCCCCAGAATTGCATTCTATTCTATTGCATTCATAATTTTGGGAAAGTAATTAATATCACCCCCTCACCCCACCAGAGAGACTGTTGAAGGCAGCATCTGCTTTCCTAAAACTTAGTTGCTTCTGTGCCTGCTGTTGGGGCAGGACTGCTGGTTCAGCCTTCCGGGCTCGGCTCTTGTAGCCTCTTGCCTTGATGCTCTGCCAGCTGGAACAGCTCCTTCTTCTCACCGCTCATGGGCATGCAGAGCTTGTGCAAACGCTCCCCCACCCACTTTTGCCCAAACGAGACAGGTTAGGAGAAGGTGATGGTTTAGCTGAATTCGGCTTGCTTTAACAAAGAGCAGAGCTGCGAAGCTGGCAGAGCGGGGTGGGCTGCAGCGCTGCCGGCGGGGCAGGTGGGAGGTGGGCTCCAGCCCCGCGGAGCCGTCGCCTGCCTGTTCCCAGCTGCAGAGCAGCTCTGTGGAGGAAAGGCAGGCGCAAGGCCTTGCGTGCGGGCCATGTATGTAGAACGTGCTTTATTCCAGGATAAGGAGAGCAAGAAGAAGGTCCTCATGGAGAGACATGGGTGCATACTGTTTATTATGTGGTTTTTTTCTCATTAGCCTGCTTGATAAGGCACAGATTTGCAGGACTGTTTGTCTGAAGTATTCAGGCTTCATCCAGGTCTTCACAGACACACACACACATATGTTATACCCATTTCTGTAGTATTGCTGAGCATGCATTTTGAGGGGGTACAAGTGTGCACACATTTAGGATTGTGAGTCTGGAAGGCTTTGCATGCCTGGGATAGCCGATGTGAAGAACAGCTTGTCGTTCGGTTTGGAGTGACATGTTGGACTTGGGACTAAGAGAGGCTGTGATGTGGTATTTCAGTAATGTTGGGAACCAGACCCTTGTCTCTCCTCTCACCCCAGGAATGATGAGCGTCTTCTTGGCGCTGTGGGGTCTTGCAGGAGAATAAAGCTCTCCTGGAAGTAAATGCTTCTCTTCTAGATGTAGTTCTGCTGTGCTGGAAAGTCTTCCAGAGGATTTAGTAAAGGAACTTTGGGGGGCTTCTGCCTTGAACACAGTGTGACAGTTTGGTGCTGGGTAGCAGCTGTGTTTTCAGTGTGTATCTAGCCTCTAGTAGTGCTATTTGGTATGCCGTTAATTTAAGTGGGAAGTGATGGAGAATATTTTTTTTTTTTCTGCAGACTGAAATTATGAACAATTCCCAGTTATGTAAGAAAACAATATTAAATTGCATTGATGTCTGCAAGGTAACCGGTATGACACTTATTTAGACTAAAATATTTTTTCTTTTAGAAAATAAATACGATTTTATATATATTATGAAGAAAATGTGTGAACTGTGAAGAAGATTCTGTTTGAGTTTACTTGAGAGCCTGAAATATTCCAAGTTGCTTTATACAGCATGCTAGTATACTGGTGCATGCTAAATTATATGTATCTGTGCTGGTAATTCATTTTATTGGTGTGCTCAAAATGTTTGAGACAGTTAAGGATGTATAGGCCATTAAAAACTCATGGCAGGGTTTGGCTGTAGCTGCTTTATTTTCTTCAAAGGCAGCAACATCAGCCTGAAATACTTGAATTTTCTAAATCTGCTTTTCCCATCTACGCACGAGTGATGTATGCTTCTGTGCCAGGGGTCCTCAAACTACGGCCTGCGGGCTGGATACGGCCCCCCAGGGTCCTCAATCCAGCCCCCGGTATTTACAGAACCCCCCCGGCCCCCCCGCCCGGGGTCGTGGGGGGAAACCAAGCAGCCGCAGATGACTGCCTGCCGCTGCATCCGCGCCAGCACCCTGGTTAAAGGTTTGAGGACCCCTGTTATGCCATCACCCCTCCTCCCCAAAAAATCAATATTGCATTTATAAAAACAGAGGAGTTATTTAATACTATCTTTTAAGCCTTACATTGGAAACTTCCTGCTGTAAACATTAAAATATTTCCATTAATTAGGATAACAGTTTCTACAGTCTCGATTTAGCATTAGTAATTAATTTTAAAAGTTACTTTTTTCTAGCATAAAAGCTACTGTCAGCCTCATGGAAGGAAAGTGTTAGATGCGGGGGTGGGGGAGAAGATAATTTTTTGTGTCTCCAGAAGATCCAAGTATTTGTCTTTTCCATGTCATGGGCACTTGGCAATTAAAAACAGTCCAGAAAAGTTTTTGTTTCTGAGGCTGAACTGAAGACTGCGGAGATGAGAGGTGCTGGAACCAGGATCTGTGTTTTCAGATGGGAATTTCTGTGCAAAAGAGCACCAGGCATAAGTTACACAGCTTGACTTTGGCTTCCCTGCTGTTGCTCACAGTTAGGTATTTCGATTTTTGTGTATTAGAGGGTTTAATAAAAGAATCTGTGAGGAGGAGGAAATCCTGAAGCAGCAGAGATCTTCTTTGTGCAGCATCAGCTTTTGGCTCTGAACAGTTGTAAACAGCCCAAGAAGCTGCTGTGCATTTGCTTTTAGCCTCTTCTGTAGTTCCTAACTGGTTCCCAATATTTAATTTTCCTAAAGTCAAGTTGTATCTGAATATTTGGGGTTTTTGATGGTGCCAGCTACTTCGTGCTATTCAAATACGGTGTCCTCAGATGTAACGACAGTAAGTGGAGTGGACGGGCAGGAGGTTTGTTTCTGTTACTGTTTCGGTTAGACTTGTATCAATGGAAGTTGCAGCCATTCCCATGTGCCTTTAATATACTGTAGTTTATTTTGCCACTAGGCAGATCCCTGGCAGCTTGAAGGTGGTTGGGAATCCAAACGCTCCTTACCAATGAAACCAGGAACTCTGTTTCTGTGGTGCATTAACTCCTTCTGTGCTGAACTATTCCTGTTGGCTGCTCAGGCAGTCTGGTGACAGAAAGAGGATACAGACTTTTATTTCTGTAGCAGCTGCATTTACATTTTAATATCTATATTATAATTATCTATATAATATATAATTATAATTTATAATTATATTAAAATGATAGTTTTAAAATAACTGTCCCAAACATCTGATCTGAACAGCTGCAGTTGATGTAAAAGTTCAACTCCCTCATCTCCTTTCAGATGTTGGCTGTGTTGAGAAGCTGTTGACCTTGTTCTCAATATGCCTGAATATTTTACATATGTTGATATGATTCATCCCAGCCACTGTTCTGCTTCATGTACTTCGCATTCTACTTCGTGTACACCTACATGTGCTCTAAGGCTCTGACCCAGTGAGGCACGTAAGGACTACCCTAACTTTAGACTTGTGACGGGCCTTACCAGTGTCACTGTGATCACTTGAACAGTTTAAGCATGTGTTGAGTGTCCTTGCTGTTTGTTCTGTATTGTTCTGTATTGTTCTGTATTGTTCTGTATTGTTCTGTATTGTTCTATATTGTTCTTGAATATACTCGGTTGCCTGTTTGTTAAATTCTTCATTTCCTTCATCGGTACTTTTTTGAAGACAGTGTGTAAGGTAACGTTAACGTGCAGCAGCATCTCTTCTGTGAGCTAGTATGTCACAAATACAGCTCTGGGGGAGGGGGTGTTTATCTCATCTCAGCGTGATTTTCTAGTGGCATTGTTTAGCTTATCTACTGTCTCTTACTGACATTTTGTTCCTCTGAGAGCTGCACTTGAAGCAGGTCTGATTATTTGTCTTGATGCTGTTTGTAATCCTGGTATCATTCCCTGCCCTGCTCCCCCCCCCTCCCTTTCCTTGCCTTGATAATGCATGTTCAGGTTTGGGGTGCTGCCAGACCTTTGTTGCAATGACAAATACTCATTACTCCTCTCTCCCCGCTGGTAGCTTTCAGTCTTTATATCGTTACTGACTGACTTATTTATACTTATATATATTTACACTCCTTTTACTGCCATCATGCCGCAGGGTCAGCCGTAGCTGGGCGGGTGTCGGTGCCCGGGCCAGGGGCACAGCCAGGGAGCTGCTTCGGCCTCGCTGGAGGGGGCACAGCGCCGGGGGGGCGCGGGGCGTGAGGCTGGAGGGGCAGATGCCCTGGTCCCTCTGGTCCCATCAGCCGTGTGCAGGGCGCAGCCAGGAACCCGAGGGTGTCTGGCGGCTGCGTCGCTCACGTACACCCTCGGCTGCAGGCGAGTGCGGGGGCTTCTCCCCAGACTGCTGAGGACGTTGCCCGTAGGGTGTCTCGGTGTGTTTGACTTTCTGTGCCGCACGTCCTGTGTTGTCATCTGCTGGTTCTCTGAGGGTGAACTAATCATAAAATAGGAGAAATTTTAGGGTTTTTTTCCTCTTGGAGAAATAAAGCTTATATTCTGTTTTGGCACTAAACCCATCTTTTTCTGGAGACTTGATTCTCACTTAATTTGATAGGATGTTGCATTGATTTTAAAAAGTGAAAGCTGAGAATACTTACAGAGTTATTCCTGTTACAGAAGGATAAAAATTCTACTTTTTCTGTTTCATGTCCTTTCCTCCCTCAATTATCAAATTTCCACTAGATTTACAGTTTAGTATAAAATGCTGCTTATAATTGGGAAAGCGCTGAATAGCCTTGGTTCCCTGATGGAGAACATTGCTTGGTCTTGTCTTGTCGCGTGCACTTTCCAACTGCTCTGGTCTGTTGCCAAACTTGGCTGTGTTGCAAGAAGCTGCCACAAAATCTATCACTGACAGGTACCATAGCTATTATAAATACTGTGTTGTGCTAAAGAGAGATTCATGCATCACAATGAGCAAGCTAAAAAATTATTAAATCTGATTCTACTTTTGTACAGATGTTCGATCACTCTTAGCGTATCTTTTGCCGTGGATAGCCTTAGGATAGGTAATGTGAAGCAATACTCCCAGAAGGTCTCATGTGGCCTGTGAAGGCTACTCCATGGTGGATTATGTCTTAGGAACTGAGCACAGGAGAGAGTCTGGCTTGTGGTTATGGTTCCTGAGCGGACACTGCTGGATGGACACCGCTTAATACTGTTGTCATTTGCCTACCACGTGAGGAGGTGAAGTTCTCTAAGATATCTTTCCCTCTGACCTGTGACAACCAGGGTGTCAACAGGATCTGCCTCTGGAGCGTTTTGTGTGCGTGCCCAGTATGGAAGATCAAAACCCACTGCAGCAGCGTCTGAGGACTACAGACATCATGTATGTTTGAAAAAACACACAAATATAAAAGTTAAATGTAACTTATTCTGGTGATCAGTGGTGCTGTGCCTCCCAGTGCTGGAAAACAAGTTTTCAGCGTTGACATGACAAACGGTTCCGCTGCACTGGTTTGTCCACATTTAAAGGATACTTTGAAGATAGTCCAAAATAGCTTGCAGCTGATGACCTCCCAGGCATATTAAAAGTGGTATTTTACTTGACAGGCTCAGGGATGTGTTTCGGGAAGAGAGTGTAAATACCAGTAGGGTTTCTGTGTTGGTATTTGCAGGAACTGTTGAACCTGTTACCAGCTTACGGCATTTAATGTTGGTAGGTTGTAATTTGGTAAGTTTCATTGGTAAGTCTTTTAGAATTTCTTTTGTATTATTGGTTAAGAAACTGAAATATGTTTAGGACTGGCAACAGGGGTCAAATAGCATGATTAGCACTATTAGCAGTTCTTGTGATTTTTGTTGTCCGTATTGCAGTGTTTAGCAATTTCTTTTAAAAGCCTATGCTCTGGAATCATCTGAATAAAGTAGTAAAGGAAAGGAGGTTCTGTAAACACTATATTTACACCCCTTGAAGTCAGAAAAAAAATAAATCTTGACAATGTGACTCCCTAGGGCTGAAAATTACAGAAATCAAATAAAATTAGATGGATTTCAGAAGTTGTGTATATGATTTTTAGCCGTTCTTCTAAGTTTAAGGACACAAAACCGACTGGTAGTATTGCTTTTATTTGTGTTTAAAGGTCATTCAGGGTGTACAAGCCCATTTTGGGCTGCCGTGGACAACCAGGCTAAATGCTCTACAAGAACCTTTGTAGGCTAAGAGGATTGCATCTAGACCTTGTGTGTGGTCCCAAACCATTCCCCAGAGACCCTTCTGAGTGTTACGTTGTTGATCCAAACTGCATTACTAAGTCTGATGTCCAGAAGCATTTGAATGATGTTGCTGCAGTGCTTAGAGTGGAAAAAGTTTCCAAAAGAGGCCCAAGGGTGATGTCTTTCCTCATTTTAGATTTGATTTGATTTGATCTACCTGAAAACAGGGTATCAGGGTATGGACCATGTCTCTGCAAAGTCTGGTAGAACCAAGTGATAGAAAAGTTGAGGTTTGCTGGGAGGAAGTGTGTTGTTTAGACCTTGAATTTTGTTGTTTCACTGGTTGAGATCTAATTATAAGCAGAAATACACCTAGAAAAACAAACACTATATAGAAATTTGTTGCTCTTTTAGTAACAGTGATGCTTGCAGTTACTGACCATGTTTTATAACTGGACATTCTGTGGTTTTGTAGGATGCTGAGAAACGAACTCCTCTTCATGTTGCGTCATTCCTGGGGGATGCAGACATCATCGAGCTTCTCATTTTGTCTGGTAAGGCAGTGTCCCTCCCTGTTATTAACTGCTAAATTAGGTAATTTTAAAGCTACAAGGAATACCCAGCAAAGCATATATGAGTGAGCTTTGGGCGGTGCTATGATTTCTGAGTTTCATGGAGCTGGTTGCAGTTGTTGCAAACTTAGGAAATGTATTTAAATTTGGTGATACAATTATAAAACATGCACTGTGACTGACTGGAATTAATAAATGAAGTAGTTTTTAAAAACTTCTGAAGCGTTCAAACTGACAATATTTGTGGATTCAGAAACTTGCTGAAATGCGTATTTGAAATGTGGGCTCACGTCCTGGAGTACGAGGCAGGAATTCCTGTTAAGCAAAAATTATTACGGAATAATAGCAAAAAAGTTATGAATTAGTTTGGATGAATTGTAAGTGGTGTTTACATTAGAAACATGATTCTAAGAGTCAGGAAGTTGATTTGGAGAATAGAAACTGTGCAGTAGGATGTATGTAAACAAAAAAAAAATCAAAAAATGTTTGCAGACTGTTGTAGTGACAGAAACCACAATTGAAATATGTCAGAACAAAGCATAAAGCAGACATCTCTCAAGAAGTACACATGATTCATGGCAAGCTGCTGGATGTGCTTCCAGATTTCAAAGGCGGTGCTTTTCTAAACTAGAGAACTGTAAGGGTAAAGCTTATGGGGATTTAAGAATGTGGGATTGAAAGGAACATTATGGTACAAACATGTAGCCCCGTGCAAGCAGCCTTGCTATATGATTGGTTTCACAGATTATTAGAGTTCTTTAAATGAGTTGCATGTTTTTTTTAGAAAGTTATTTCAGAACTATCAGTCCTATGACTGCAAGGCACCTTCTGATTTTCAGCCTTGAATCCTAGAATAATTTCGGCTGGGAGGCGTTTCTAGAGTTACCTGATCCAGCCCCCTGCTTAGAGCACCAGCCAGTTTCACGATTCGATCAGGCTGCTGACAGGCACACGCAGACCGCACAAACATATTTCTTCAGATTACCAGCCTAACCACACCTGGAGAAGGCAGAAAGTGAGAATTCAGTTCGCTGTAGCTAATGCGTTTCCTCACTGTATTTTGGGGGGATTTTTCAGTTGTTTAATTGTTTAATGAGGGTGACTAGTTGGACATACATGTACATCAGATCTTTCTGCTCTAACCCTGATGCCAGCAGAACGATTTAAATGAACATTCCTCTGCTGACAGGTTATGCTTGGATGAGTTTTCATTATGCTAAATGTAAACATAATTTTCTTCACTGGGAGGTGAGAGTTAATATACTTAATCTGTGCACGTATTCTTGCAGTGCATGTCATTTGTCACATACTGTTGTTCCACTGTGCCGTGAGAAGATTGCAGGAGCAATGTCGGTTTTTAGAAGTTTTACAAGTAACAGCACAGGCAATATCCCATAAACAGAAAGGTGAAGCCGTTCTGTCCATTCCTCCCCTGAATCCCAATGACATCTAAAAATGTCCTGGTGAACGTTCTTGTTTTCGGTTGCGTTGCTAATGAGGGAAGGAGACGTTCTAGTGTTCTCCTGGGACACTTAGTTCCAGCACCTCACTGCCAAAGTGTCATCCACGGGCTGTAGCGTTTGTCTGGTCACAGCATGAAATGCCGGTGATACATCCTCATCCTTTTCTATATATCCAAATGAGCGTGAAAAACTTCGAATATGGACTTTTAAAAATCGGACTTCGTGTCAGTGGGACTGTGCTGGGGCTCAGTCTGCAGGAACTGTGTGGAGCTTTCCCAACCAGCTCAGCATAAGGCACAATTAATCTGGTGTTGCATACTCTACCTATTCGTTGTCCTTTAATCTCTGAAGTATCATCGCTTATGGTGAGCATGAGTACTTGTATCCAAGAGCAGGTTTGGAAGTTTGTGAGGTTTTGAGGAGCAGATTTACGGGTTATTATAAACACTTCTTTGTTACTATGATCTCTCTGTGAACTAGGCTCCAAAGGCAACTGCAGCACCTTCCCTCTGCTTCACCGCTTCATTCACTAAACTGTCTTAGTGAAAGCGTATCATAAAAGATTAATCTGATTGTAACATTTAGTTACATAAGCAGAAAAACTTTGTTGTCTGATTTAAAATGAAAGGGTGTTCTCACAGAGAGAAAGCACAAAATGTTTGCTGTTGGCATCAAAAAATAATATTCCCAGCATGAGCAGAAGCTAGGGAGAGTAGCAACCCATTGCATTTTGTACAGGGCTCAGGAGAGAAATTAAATGAAATATGCACATTCTGAGATTTGTGGCCCACGAACTGATGGCAGCACAAATAAATGTAGTGTCTAATGAATAAAACTTCTGCCCAGGTGGTTGGAGACAGACCAGAAATGGCTTTCTAGGTAGCCACTGAAATGCAGTCTGTTTGGAATGGATATAGGAGAGAGAGTGCCAGATCCCTCAACTGGTATGAATCACCCCGGCCCATTAAATGTCAGAGCTAGGTAGATTTACACCAGCTCGAAGGTCTGATCTGTAATCATACGGTTCAGACTGGGGAAATGGGCTATGTGGTTTTGTTTTTCCAGGCTGCGTGAAAGCAGGGAGCTTTGAGCCCTTCTCTTTCTCCTCCTTTCTGTCAAGAAGGACCAGGGTAACCAGCCATCTCACGTAAACGAAGCTCTGTGTGGTGACGCATGATGGATGTGCAAGATGAACTGTCTGGGCAAATACAAGCTCCTTTCTCATTTGTGCCGGTGCCTCTTCCCATCCTGGGCTCTGAGCTGGTGCTCGAGGGCATAACGTGTGAGCTCAGTCCCTTACGCCTTGTTCTCCACCACGGAGCTTGCGATCTGGGCAGTTATCACCACGCCTCGCTATTTCAGATGGCTCCGAGCTTCCCGGCGAGAAGTTTTATGTGCTGGGGGCGTGCATGCAGTATTGACGTCTGTCCTTCATAAACTGCGCAGCGCCTGAGGAGGAGGACAGACCCCACCGTGGTTTGGGAGGGTTCCTGGTGAGCTCTGCCGCGCAGGTTTGGAGGGGAGACTGTCCCGTGGGCAGCGCGTTCTGGCCCGTCGCGGTTGTGTAGGCAGCAGGGGAAGGTGCTGTGTAACCAGCGCTTCCTCGTGGGGCGGGCTAAGGGCTAGGTGGGCTGGCGAGGCAGCCTGCTCCCTGCCTGTCCCCGCGCTTCCACACTCCTCTCCTTGGGGCTTTTGGGCATTCCCCTCGGGTGAAAGTCTGGAGGGTGTCCCAGGGCTGTCCCCTCTCTCCTTCCTGAGTGACCCCACCTGGGGGATCCCCAGGCCATCTCCCTCCTGGGCAAGTGACTGGGACTTGGGTTCAGGGAGATCCTGCCCGACCTCCTGTTCCTGGCGTGCGGCTCTTGGGTTTCCGTGCTCACCTCCAGCGCGATGCTGTGGGGCTGCCGCGTTGTGGGCCCCAGTTCCATCTGCCGGGTGGTGCCGCTCTGTTACATTTTATTTGTGCTGGTCTTTGCTTTGTATTATTTGTCAGGTTGGGGGGGGTGGTGTTATTCCTTACATTTTTGTGTGTCTGTTGCTGTGTCACGTAACAGAAGTCGGAAAGGTGCACGTTAATAATATTATTAATAGGTTAAAGACTAGAATTTCCTTCCTCCATTGACCATCCCTAATTTCAGAGGTTTAGACTGCAGAATCTAGATTTATTGAGGACCTGTGGATTTGGCAGATGTGGCTGGATGGAAAATTGTACTTTGGTTGGATAAAGACATGTTAACTTTATTCCTGAAAGTCGGCATCGGGTTGTTTATTTCAGATCTCAAAAGAACAGATTTATTTCCTCTTTTGGCAGAAAAATTTGGGAGTGAAAGATGGCAAAGATTACAAAACAGACATATTAAAGAAAAGTGGATTACAGAAAGTTTCCTCTCGGTTGATTTTATCTGTAATGTTATATATTATGTTGTCTAATTCAGCCTCACAGAGCAAATCCAACAGCCAAGCCTTCAGGCCCATGGGTACAAGCCCTCCCGAGGGCAGAGTGCAGGGGATGGGGCTGAGAAACGGCTTTTCTCTGGAGAGAGGAGGAGGTTAAGTGGATGTTTTTTGGGGTGAGTGGGTGCTGTGGCTACCTGAAAGGATGTTAAGGGGAACTGTTTAAAGCAGCTCATCTTTCCAAGGATACGAAGGACACCACATACACCATGTTGAGTGTGTTATCAGGCCTCTCTGTCCTTGTAAATACACAGATTAATTCACGGAGTATTGTAGGAAGTGCATCGAAACATGGTTAAGGTACTTGGTCCAGAGTGAAGAGAGGGGCACTGAATTTCTGGGTGACTTTGGGAAAACATTGTAGATGGACTTGAAAATTTAAGCTTCTGATTTTTGGACACAGTTCGTTTTAAGTGCCTTAGCATATTGTAGGGCACTTAGTCTTTGGAGTTGGATTTCTGTGTTAGCCAGTGCTTTCAAAGTGCTATGCCCCAGGCTGTCACAGGGTGGACATTCCGGTCTGTGAAGCATAGAGAACACCTTTGAAAACGTGGGCGTTGCTCGCTGGGTGCCTCTGCTTGATCTCCTTTGAAATGGCAGATATTTTATGTCCCTGAGGAAGTGCATCAGTGCTGGTTAAGTTTTTTCGTTGTCATTAACTATTGCTTGCAAGAAACTGCTGGGAACTTAAAAGCTGAATTTTGGTGAAAGAAATGGGCAGCTCAGAGGGAAACATTTTGACATGTCTCTTCAGAAAATGTGCACCTCAGTAAATGGACAACAGCAGCTCCTGTAACAGGCAACAGATGAATTGTGCAGCTCTTTAAAATCGGAAATCACAAACGTATTCAGCTGATGCACTGAATTAGATATGTAAGAGCAATTCCACTTTGTCACGTAAAGAGCCCCAAAGCACAAATAGGTAAAGGGATGTGCAAAGCGGCTGAGGAAGAAAAGGCTGACAGCATGCTGTGTGTTACTTTATTTATGCTGGTATTGTTTTGCTTTTATTATTTTCTTTAGCTGTTTTCTTGGCAACTATTTCAGTTTCTCAAAGGGTAAGTGGATCAGTGAGAGGCATGAATAGCTACTGACAGAAACACTTCCCTAGGTTTTCTAACCATCTTCATATTCACCAGTGCTACTGGAGTTGTTGAATACCGAGGAATGGTATGTTTGTCACGCTTTGCTACTCCACACATAAGCCTTTCTGATTTGCAACCATCTGCTTGTAGGAGTTAGTGAATGGGTAGAAATAAACCAAAAGAAACCTTAGGTAAGAACATCAGGCAAAACCCCAAGGCAAATACAAAATAAATTTTGAAACCCCAAAAGAGGTATCTGGTGGCAATAATTAGGAATTCGTCTGGGCAATTTGTGTCCCCAAGACCCCTGCTAGGCCAGATCAGTGTAAGGGAAGGTGCCTCGGGACAGTTCAGGGGGTTGTTGCCTTCCAGAGTGTCTCCAGAGCCTCGGGCAGGTAGGCAAAGAGCAGGATACTAATGCCTGTCAACCATAATTTATGGCCTTCTCGGTGAAGACAAAAGAGGCTAACAGCTTCCTTGCTTAGACAGATTCATTAGAAAACTCTTTGAAACTATTTTCTTTTCTAAAGGGTTTTTTTCCAGAGGGCAGGTTGCACACCAGGTACCAGGTTCTGAGGTGAGTTGGGAGGATTGCCTCTAATTGTTGCAATAGTTAAAAAAGTGCATTTCTTTTTCTTGCAGCCAAAAAATAATATCCACCTTGTGGAAATATGAAATAACTTGTTTCTTCTCTGATTATCTAGCACAATTCCCAGTAACCACTGTGATTCAGAGGCAAGCACCGTGATGATCCTGAGAAAAGGCTCTTGGAAAGTACTTCTGATTCAGAGAGTGTGATCTATTAATCACAGGCTTTTGTATATTTAAGTTATGATGCAAAATGAAGCTTAAGAATCTCTTTGTTCAAGAAGTTCAGAGGCTCATCCAGGCGATGTGCATGATGCTTGTGCTCCTCTAAATTTTTTCCTGCATATGCTGATCTTCTCAGACTAGTACTGCTACCTACAGACCTGAGAGGCACATTTTCAGGTTAAGCCCTTTATAAAACTAGTTGCTCTAGTCCTAGTTGCTCTAGTCCTTTCCACTGGTTTATCACACAAATACAGGAATCCTTTTTTTTTTTTTTTTTTTTTTTGTCTGCAGTCAGCCAGAACTGCTATAGTTGTTAAATATTCTTCCATTACCCTTTTTTTCTGGCGAGCCACTCCAAACCCATCCTCTTGTGCAGCTGTCTTTATCGGAGTGCACATTAGCAGTGAACAGATTGTCTCCTTCATCCCTCTTCTGATGTTTGCTGAACAACACCCACAGAAGCTAAGGTAGTCGGTGCCCAGTTTCCTCCTCAACCTGAGCATTTCCTGGTCCTGTTTTCTTGATCCCGGCAAGATTTGCAAAGCAGAGAAGCAGTTACATCTTCCAGTGGTCTGCCTGATGAAGCTGGGAACAAGAGATGGCTTGTTCAGGCTGATTCCCTTCATTATGTCTGCAGACAGCAGCAGTGCTGTGAGCAAAGGGTTGCTTTTTTCCCCTGTACTGTATCAGCTGATCTAAAAAAATGCCTATACATAGGTTTACGTGTACATACATACATACATATGTAATCCTCTGCAACAAATCTTGCTGTAAACGAAGCTAATCCTGATAACAGTCTGACCTGTCCAGTTCCTTCCTTTCCCAATGATGGTTTAGCTCCTGTCTATCTGGGATCTGGAAATGCATTTCAAGGTGAACAGGCTGCCAGGAGAGTCATGGTTAGCACCCGGAGTACCACACACGGCTCAGCTCTCAGGGAACAGCTGGGCAAAGCTTTTGGTGTGGCACCCAGGGCATGGATGTAACCTCTGCTGTTTACTTGCAGGTGCTCGTGTTAATGCCAAGGACAATATGTGGCTGACTCCTCTCCATCGAGCGGTTGCTTCAAGAAGTGAAGTGAGTAAGATTTGATTACCCTGCTTTTGCACGTGAACGACATGCTGGGGGAGAAAGCAGACCACTGAGAGCAGTGATGCAAACAGGGAAAGCATTTTTGGTGTGCCGGGCCTTCAGCGCTGCAGCTGGAGGCCAGTGTTTACGAGTTAGTTATAGCTGCCTTTGGGCATTGATGTGGTTGATTTTCGCCTTGTGGAATGCTTGACATCACCATAGCAAGTCCTGTTGAGCAACCGTCAGCTGGAGTGGAGTGGGCGACCAGGACTGAAGTGGGTTAGAGTCCACATGGGTCTACAGTGGCCACATCATCTTCAGGTGGTGAAGTAAAGAGGAATAAATCCATATGGATGTATGCACACTGTGCATGTCCCAGAAGGGAGTGGATATATGTATGTGATCCAGCATGTATTACCACACAGTTTGTTTTGGTTAATTGCATGTCAAGGCAGCCATTAGGTTTTTTGTTAATGCATTTGATTCATGCATAAAGGAGGGTTAGCCCGTATTTCTTCTTCTTGACAAGTAGAAATCTTCTGGCATCGTGTGGTACTTCTTCCGTTGCTATCTCAAGAAGGAGCAGCAGTAACTGTCAGGAATGCAGCTCAGGCATGACTGTTTTCAACTGCACCATCATTTTTTGCTCTCCATTTTGGACCTCCCTGCATACTTTTATCCTCCTAATACTTAGTTAACAGTGAGCCCAACTGCAGACCGAATTGGCTGCTGGGGACGAGGGGAGGGGTTGTAAAAGAGACAGAGGGTGGCTGTCTTCCAGAGATTGATGGACTTGAATCACCTCCGTCAAAGTCCAAGTGCTTGCCAAGCCTGGAGGCAGGAATCCTGGGCTCGCTTCTGAACTCGGGCATTGTTTGGCTGCTGGCTGAGCTTCCCAGCTGCTGGCATCCGCTGAAACCCTCTGAAAGGAATATCTGATAGAGTATGAATGCTGTAATGAGGCAAAATACAAAAAGCCATGTTGGAAAACAAAGGTCAGGCTTAAACCTTAAAAAACAGCCACAATCTTTCCGATGCAGGAATTGCAGTGTGCTTGGTTTCTTTTTCTGGATGTGCCAGAGTACATGATTTTTATTGTCAGTGACAATCCTAACAGAAAATGTATGTCTTTAACTCTTTGTCAGCCGAAGGCCAATTGCACAATGAGAAACTGTTTTCCCTCGTGCAGCAGTTGTGGTACCGCGGGGCAAGCGAGCCCCCGGTGCGGCGGTGAGGCAGCAGGGGAAGGCGCCAGCCTTTGGTGCCTTTTCATGGGCTGCTGTAGGCTTTATGAACACACATCTCTCTCTTCTCCCGGTATTTTTCTTTGTTATTTATGTGATAATTGCTACTTCTGGTAATATTTTTGGAACAAGATTCAGCGTTCTGAGGCTCTTTCAGTGCTGCTTTTATTACACAAGCTAACAAGTGTGCAGCTTCAGTATAATAGGACAAAACTGATAACGGTAGAAGTGGATAGCAGCAGGGGAGTTCCTAGTTCCCATTGACGGTAAGAAGAATTTATGGTCCAGAAGCTGACCAGTAGGACTCGGAGTGGTTTTTGAAGTTCCTGTGAGCACAGTTGCTTTTAGAATGACCACCTACAAGTTTTAAGTTTTATTATCAATCTTTTGCTATGAAGCTTTCACAGGATTCAGAAGCTGTCTCCTTACACCCTTTTATAGGTTGATTAAAAGCATGAACAAGTTTTTACTTAAGTCTCAATGCTTTTCAAGTGAGCTTTAAGGCTTTAAATGTTTGTTTACAAATCAACAACCCTTAGGTGTGTCTGTGCAGGATTGTTAGGGGATGCATCAGCTTTCAGCCGTAGCCAGTTTGAAAAAGTAAAGAGATTTCACTGTGCTGACTTGGGATAACTAGAGACACCGAAGGCAGAGAGAGGCTTACACCACAGCTGCCGACTGCATGCACATGTAGAAATTACGTTAATAAAAAAGGGATAGCTCATGCTCTCAAAGGGAATAAAATTAAAACTTCCCCATAAGGACTCTAACATTTTGATCCCAAATCTGATAGAGCAGCAGATTTGGAGATGTAAACAAAAATGTGTAAGTGTTTTTTTAAAAAGTAAATATTTTTAGCTTTCTCTTTTCAGTCCTCAGTATTTACTTCTGAAAATTCTTCTGTAGCTTTTTCTTTCTTTCATTAAGGGTTGGTTCCTGCTGACTTTATGTCCCAGCTGGATAGGTCTCCAGTGAATTACTTTTAAATGACTTTAAAAATAGTAGCCCTTTCATTGAAAATCAAAATCCTGTTGAGACATCAATAGTGAGATATCATTATTGGTGCTGTACGAGATGCGGTGTCACTAAGGACAAATCTGTTAGAGGATACGTTGTGAGATGGCTGTGGAAAATGAAACGGCTGGGATCGGTTGAGGGCAGAGAACTAAAATCTTAGTAATGGGTGTAGCGTTGCTGCGGGCACCCTCCTGGGCCATTCAAGGTACAGCAGTGCTATTTAAACACACGGTATGTGTTTCTTATTCACTAATAAAATTTTGGCTGAGCTTGCCAGAAAACTTTCCAGTTTATGGAAAAATAATAAGGTACTATGTAGGACTAGGGCTCTCCCAATTACCAGCTGTGAGTTGTAATTAGCAGACAAGGCTGCTTGAATGCTACTGTGTCCCAGTGGTTCCTTTGTGTTTTGTTTGTTTGTGGGGAAAAAAAAAGAAGAAACAAAACGTAATTTTGAGAGTGACTTGTTTTTTCATCTGACTCGTTTAATGGCAGATGCATGAGTAGAAGCAGAAAAGAACAGATCGTGAATTCTCCAGTAAGGCAGTCTCTCAAGACAGAAAAGTACATTTTCTCACTGGGAAATATGCACTTGTAACCAACAAATTTAACCTTAAAAGATGTTGTTTGGTCTCAGGCTGACAGAATGGATGTTGCAGTGAAGACCCTTGGCCTGTGCTTAGCCCTTGGGGAGGGAAGGAATGCTACTGCTAACTTAGGGACGCCAGCATCAGCCCTTGCCTGTGATTCTCATCTTTTTGTGAAGCTAAAATTTTGTTTGCACATACTCTGTTTTATTTTCTTCTTTTTCTTGTTTATAAATAAAACTTACAGCAATTTTCTGTGATTTTACTCTCCATAATGATGTACTTTTTGTTTTGTAAATACTTTCTGTAACACTGAGCTCAAATAAGTACATTAGTTTCTTCACTGAGAGCACAGTTATGATGACCGAGGTACTGAAGGTTAATCAGCCAGACAGGTTGGTCTGTCTGCATAGGCAGCTTCGTGCATCCTAAAATCAAGTTGGGAATTTTTGATCGTGAGGACACTGCTCTAAATGACAGCAGAGGCGGTGTGTACTCTGGCATTTGAATCAGCAGTACCATTTCACTAGCCTGGGAGGTTGTTTTGGTAAATGTTGTTCTCTTTCCCTCCTCCCGGCCATGTCTGATATCCATAAGTAATATGCATAGGTAATTCGATCAAGCTGCCAAGCAGGTGGGCCAGGTATGTGTTCAAACTGCTTGGCTGTGGATGTGACTGTGTTGCCGTTGCAGGAAGCAGTGCAAGTGTTGATTAAGCACTCGGCTGATGTCAATGCTCGGGACAAGAACTGGCAGACACCATTGCACGTGGCGGCTGCAAACAAGGCGGTGAAGTGTGCGGAGGTCATCATCCCCATGCTGAGCAGCGTCAACGTCTCTGACCGGGGAGGGCGGACAGCATTGCACCATGCAGCTCTCAATGGCCACATCGAGGTCAGTTGTTTAAGAGTGTAATTGATCACTGGTTGATTGATTTATTTTCCCAGTTCAAACAGTGACCTGCTGTGGCTGGGTCTAGACTGAGCCCCGTATCCCTGACCCCCACTGAATGATTCCTGTCGTTCAGCTGCTTTCCAGACTGTGCAAAAGGTTTCCTACCTGCAGGAACAAGACAGTGGCTGGGAAGTACCTGTGCGGAGCCAGCCCGCAGGTGGGGTGTGCACACCGACTGGGAGAGCTGGCTGTGCCACCAGCTCTGGCCACCCAGGTGTGTCCATGGTGCTTTTGGGCCTGACTGCCTGCAAAAATGAGAGCGGCCAAATGGAAAGAAGGGACAACTGGTGGATTCATTTTGTGCTGAAGAAATGATCAGCTGTGTGAGATCCAGTCGGTCTGCTTTTCTAATTAGTGTTCTAGAAAATGCAGTTCTGTTTTTTCTGCTTACATAAGCAAACGCTTCTAGTCTAATTACTGTTTTTATATGAACAAAGCATACTCTTGTAAATAAAGCCCCCATGTAAAGGGTTTTGCTGACGTCTTTAGATCCCAGTGCGAGGATCCTCATTTGCCCGTTCCACACCTGAAGACCTAGAGATGGAATAAAAACTCTTAGACTGGAACAGTAGGCATCTGTCAACAGAAACTACTCAGTTCTACTGTAATTAGAAGGAAGAGGAATGGTAGTTCCTGTAAAACGATGATGCTGTTTGGCTGCACTGTAGGAAAGAGATAGTAATGCTTGAGTCTAACCATCATAGTCTAAAGTTCCTGAGCTTTTGGGTAGAGTATATCAGAAATGTTAATGGAATATATGCCGTTACTAGCCGATCTCTGTGGCAAAGCAGTGTGCAAGAGGAAGGCAATCATCCAGCTCTGTGATTTATGATTTTAGGATGTTTTGCTGAGAAAGTTGTTGAATGAGTTTTCAGTTCTCTTTCTTTTTTCCCCTGATTTTTCTGATGTTTAATGTCGGATGCTTGGCAATGGGGAAGGCAGCTTTTCACCTCTCAGCCATGCTGTCTAAAAGGCCAGCGTCGTGTGCGAAGCAGCCTGGTGCCATGGGCACACACAACTTAATAGAAGTCACCGTGGTGCTGCAAGAAATAGACGCTCCTTGGTTGTGAGAGCAAGCAGATTTTAGGGTTTGTTACCTCACAGTCTGAAGAAATCTCGTCCCAATCCGCAAGAAAACCCCTTAAATTGGTCTTAACAGCAAAAACTAAGAACAGTTAACATTTCTCTTCCAGGTTGTTTGCCAAGCTGAATTTGAAGCACATTGGAGTAGTAGTGCGCTCCGTACCCTCAGCCCCCTCTGTGGACACAGAATTTGTCCTGGTTACCTGTGGCTGTCACCGGTCCATATCATTAACGCGCACAGCTTTGAACAGTATTTGTGTAATTCACAAATTTATTATTCAAAAGTAGGATTTTGTGATCGCAACTGTATTGCTGGAATGAACTGTTGAGTGTGTGACCTACAGGGTTGGTTTACTTGCTGTTGTTACTTCTAGATGGTGAACCTGCTCTTAGCCAAGGGGGCAAACATTAATGCTTTTGACAAGAAGGACAGAAGAGCTCTTCACTGGGCAGCGTACATGGGTAAGGCGTGGGCGGCTGCTCCTTCTTTTTAATTTCCTATTCACAGACCAACAGCATGTTTTAAGATACGGACAAGAGCAGACCTGGCCGTGGCAAGTGACCATTGTGTTTGCCCTGAAGAGGGAAGGGTTCAGCTGATCTAGACACGCACTGTCCATTTATGGTTTTGCAGCTGGTGAGAACTTGGCTGTGATTTCCTTTTTAAGACAGTTGATTGTGGCTTTCTGTGTTGGTTTTTTAATTTTGGTCTTTTTATTCTGACTCTTAACTCCAGCCTGAAGTGTATTTGGGCTTGAAAAACTGCAGGTTATGTTTGTGTCAGTTTTTGCTAAGAACTACTTTATATAAAATGCAGGCAATTAATATCATAAATTCTGCTGATTATGTGTGTTTATTAGCTGAGATATTGTTAGGAAGTGCTTCATAGGCTTTCTTCCTGTTAGGAGCAAATTGTCATCTTTTATTCCAGAGTGGACGAGAGCAACTGATTTGTCCATTCAGAACGTCAGTGGTGTTAGCAAATACTGCTTAATTAGATCAATTGATGTTAACATTCCTTTCAAGTTAAAGGAAAATTTCTTGCAGTGGGACATTGCAATTTAAAAATACTAGAACAAGATTGCCTGTGATAGTGGTCATGCTTGTTCAAGAGTGTTTGTGGGCCAAGCAGTATATTCCAGATCGTAATTTGTGAGGTGTTGTGTGGCCTCAGCCAGGAACCCTTTCATCTGACCTGTCAAAATCTTGATTTTAGTCCTGGCACTTTTGGAAATGAGATAATAGGAGATTTCAAACTGTGAGAAAAGCATATTGTGTGGTTTTTTAATATACACAGACAGATGGAAAGACTCTTGGCAACAGCTGTGATTTGGCTTTTGAGCTAGCGAGCTTTGAACTCCACTCTTTAGAGGTGAAGGGCTTTTACATGTGCTGTGCCATTCCGCATCTCTTTTGCTCTTAATTCTTTTTAGAAATTAATGATGTACTTTTCTGAATATTTAGGTAACGTTTAAGGCCTAAGTTAGCAATGGGTTTTAGGAGGCTGTAGCATAATTTGGACAGAATTTAGATAATGAGACCTGAGCATCTTACCCTGTAAACCCTCGCATAGCTTTATGAATGCTTTAAATATCTTTGGGCACTTTGGACTTTGTCTATAAAGTTTCCTAGGTCCTGCACATGACCGGAGCTGCCTCTGTCATGAAGTGCTGTACAAATCATAAAGGACAGATGTCCATATATGTCCATATAAAGGACAAATTTATATGGTGGTTGACATACGGTATTTTTAATTCTATTAAAGACAGCTCTGCTTCAACATGAAGCAACAAAGACTGCTTCCTCAGTTAGCCTTGGTTTAATTTTGGTGGTGGGGCACTATCTGGGAAGGCGGGCCAGGTGGTTTGACACCTTCAGGGAGAGGAGGAAAAAGAAAATACAGGTGGGTTATAAACTGCATTTTGAGATGTTCAGCTCTTTCCTTATATTCTGTAGGATCTGATTCAGGGCTAAGCATTTAACTCCTGAAGACAGATGTTCCGTCAACCTGGCAGACAGCTCTCGATCTGTGTGGCTGTTAATTGCAATTACTTTAGTTTGCAGGCTGAGTATATGTGAATGGATTATAAGTTCGGATTCAAACATTTGTAAATCTATATTCAGTATTTTTTTCGCACAGTTTTGAGTTAATGAGACAATTTTGCAGAGTCAAAAACATTATCCAGAGGTCAGTGGATTCAGTAGAAAATCTTGTGTTTATATTGGTAGACTTTGGATCAGATTCTGCACTCACTTGAAATTTGGTTTTCTGTTTGTCCGCAGTGGTGCTAGAAAAGAGGATACCTTCATTTATTAAAGTTATTTTGTATTGCTAACAAAAAACAAGTGTTAGCCAGTTGTGTTTGCAGGTGATGTCACCAGGATGCTGTTTTGGGAGACTTGTATCGTCACGCTCCTGTGTGCTCACTGTTTTTTCTGTAACAGGGAGAACAAAGCACAAACTGTTATTTTTGGAGAAATAAGTGGAAAAGAGGTGTGGTTTTGTTTTTTTAATGACTGGAAAACTAATCCAGTAAAGAAATATTTGACACATCTGGTGAGGGTGAATGCATGGTTTTCTTGACAAGGCCTGGAGCTAAGATTAAGAACATTGATGAAAATGGGGCTTTTTTCCCTTATAAAACTGTGGGAGCATTATGAAACAGCACCAAAAAGGGCAGTGCATTAGCAAGAAAGCTGTAATCTGGGAGAAGTGATGCTGTAGGATGGTATACTCATTGTTTACTATCTTTCATCTTTTTAAGGTCACCTGGAAGTTGTTGCCTTGCTGATTAATCATGGTGCAGAAGTGACTTGTAAAGACAAGAAGGGTTACACCCCACTTCATGCAGCTGCTTCCAATGGGCAGATTAACATTGTGAAACACCTTCTTAACCTGGGGGTAGAGGTATGTGGTAACCTGTTCTTCGTGGCTTCCATGTTTCTCCGTATTTGGACATATTATTTTCTTCTTTCTTATGGATGCTGCTACAGATACTGGCAGAGATTCTAAAGAAAACCTGTTTTCAGGACCACCTTGTGCTTCATGTGGTCGGTTAGTTCAAGAGCCAGCAAACGTTTTGGAATAAAGAATGCCTGATACGGACAGTAAATTCCAGGCTGCCTTGCTAAAGAAATCAGGAAATATGTGCTATTCCTGCAGAGGAAGATGGAATAGTGAAATTTCCTTTGGCTCAACATTCCCTTTGATATGATGAGCCGTTGTTCTCAGCATATACACTGTATACTTTAATAAACAGCAGTTCAGGCTGCTTTAGTTTAGGGACCTGTATTTCCTCAGTAGCTGATGGAGGGATTATTTTCACTCTGGAAAAGAAATTTTTTTTTCAGGGCACAGATTTCTCTTAGTGTAATACTGTCAACTCAGTGGTTCAAAGCAGCAGTGAGATGACCAGAAGAGCCTGCACTGGTTAATCAGTGATGTCAAATAAAGCCATTGCATTTGCCATTGCATTTTCAGCTGACTTGACCTGCCAAAAAAATGTCAGAAGTCTGTGTTCACAGGCTGTTGACTGTGAAGTTGAAGGGCAATAGGTGTTTCCTGTTATTAGCAGTACTGTGCTAATAACTACCTTGAACTTCCACGTTCTCCACCACTGGGGAGATGATCTTTGAGACGTCTGTATTTCATGGAAGGGTATTCATGTCATCCCCGAGTCTTTTGTACAGTCTGTCTTGCCCTATTTTACAGAACGGCAGTTGAATACCAAGTTGGTCATCAAGTAATATAATCTTAATTACATCTTTATAATACTGAGCTAATGGAAGCGGTTTCTTATTGAAGTGAAAATGGCTGTACATTTTCACCTTCCCTTTACTCGGATGCCTTCACTCCCTTCCCAAAAGAAATCTCTGGAAAGAACTCTTAAGCCTAATTCTCTTAACAAAAATACAGTAGTCGCTGGTTTAATTTTTTTTTTTTTTAATAAAGATTGTGAGCTTTTGTTTATTCTGCTTTCCCCGCTTATATGTAAAAGCTTTCCAGCTTGTTAGAACTTTTGTCATCATCATCATTACATAGTCCTGCTGTCAGCTTTAGGCTTCATACTGGCTTTTAGAAATTGCCAGTAGGATAAAAAGTTAATAATAGTAAAGGTAAAGCATGCCAAATTAAGCTCTCTGCGAGTATATTTTTGTCAATGAAATTTGCTGGTGAGAAATACGCCCTATGACAGTTCAAGCCTCCAGCTATTTCCATTTGCAGTATGTGATGCATTATGTAAAATGGTAAGCTGATGTCTGTAATTTTAACTGTTGTCTCCTTGTCTCATTTTAGATTGATGAAATGAACATCTACGGAAATACTGCACTTCACATTGCCTGTTACAACGGTCAGGATTCTGTTGTTAATGAGCTGATTGACTATGGTGCTAATGTAAATCAGCCTAATAATAGTGGATTCACTCCCTTGCATTTTGCTGCTGCCTCCACTCACGGAGCACTGTGTCTTGAACTACTGGTGAATAATGGGGCAGATGTTAACATTCAGGTAAAACTTGCCTTGTAGCTCTTCAGTGTTACTTTACCCTGTTTGCATACCTCAGGAGACTGGAAACTATAAGAACTACAGCATGGTTTTAAATCCTTGATGGAGCTAGAGTGATGCCAAGAATGTTGATCATTAAACTTTTTGGATGAGATTACTCCCTGGCAGAGGAGCTCTCAGTGCCTTGATAAATATGAGGGCAGCTTTAAACTCTAGGCCAGCCACTCTCCTGAAGGCTTGGACCACTACTAAAATATAGTCCTGGGAGCTCTGTCAAAATGTTATCTCAGGGAGTGGTGGTAAGTCAAGGAACTGCTCCTTTCTGGTGTCTTCCTTGCCCCTACAGTACAGATTTAATTACATCTGATTCGAAAAAGCTCCTTTTGACTTTCCCAGCGAAGTAGGACCTGGAAGTTGCTTGTTTACCTATTTTAGAGCCTGAGTTTAAAAGGTCTGATTCTTTTTAGGGTATCTGAATGCTTTTGTATACGATCAATACATGTCGATGAAGCTGAAAGGGACTTGCTGTAATCCAGCAGAGGGTACTGGTATAATTACCAGAAGACTTGAGATCTCTGAGTTCGTATAAGATCTCAACTGCTTTAAACTTCGTTTCTGTTTTCCATCTGTAAAACTGGTCTCCTAGCATTTAACACCTCTGGCGAGTCCCTTGGGATCAGTGAATAGTCAGTGCACTATTTAAACTCAGAATTATTAAAATGAAATTAGGGATCGTGCTTGCCAATGAATGTAAAACTCCCTGCTGGTAAACAAGATGTGATGTGAGTAGTGGGACTGGGACCACCTTCCCTCGCTATTACCTCAGCTCCTCGGTTTCCCCAGTCTCAGTTTCTTTTTCTAGAACCCAAAATGTTGATCTCTACTCATTGTACCTTCCCTTTCACAAAGCTTCCCTGTTTCCTGATTGTCTTTTGCAGACATCCTGGTTTTGATTGCATGGAAATTTAAGAATAAAAGCTTTTTAATGCAGTGGCTTTTATTCTGGGATGTATCTGTAAAACACAGATTGATAAACAGGATTTGGTTTTTGAATCTTGGAGACTGCTTCTACTTAGGTTTATGGTTCCTTTGCTTTTCTTTATTCCCCTCTTTGCAGGGATTAGGGAAAATAATGACTGAATGGGAAACATTATTTAAAAATAATATTCAAGAATAATACATCGTATATCTGTAAGTTTCAAATAATAATTAATATTTAATAATATTTAAATACTTTAATAATAATAATAATAATAATAATAATAATAATAATAATAATAATAATAATAATAATAATAATAATAAATACCTGTGTCCAGCCAGGCTGTAAGGTCCTGTGTCCAGCCCATTTCCTACTCATCGCTGAGGAACTGTTTTACTTGCATGCACTTACTGTCACATACAGATTTGGTCCTACAGACTTTGGAGGCCAGTGAGGTTTTGTCTGAAGAGTAGCTATAAGGTGTTGAGCTGAGAGACTTCAAATTTTTACCACCGCTTTACATGCTAAATGGCTTTATGTTTTGTTTCTGTTAGAGTAAGGATGGGAAGAGCCCGCTGCACATGACAGCTGTCCATGGGAGGTTCACGCGCTCGCAGACCCTCATTCAGAACGGTGAGTTTCTGCGCCTGTTTAACAGCTCTCCGAGAGAAAAGGCATTTCCAAGGTTGCGGTTTGTAGTTGTTCTGACCCAGAGTGCCAGTGGGCTGTCCTGAGAGCTGCTCAGCTCTCTGTCAGCGTCTGGCTTTGAGCTGCACTGACAGCTCTCATTCCCGCGTGTCATCGCAAGTTGAGATTTTGGTTGTTAACAGAACCCCACATTTGTCCAGCTGACATGGCCCAGCTGAGCTGTTGTGATTCTCAACCTGAAAACAAGTATTCAAAGCTGTATTTAGGTCTTTTATTCTGCTGAGAAGCAGGCACGACTTTCTTTCTCAAATGATTTAAAAACTGAAAAAAAGAAAAATTTTCTAGTTGTCCTCCCTTGGGAACGATGGTGTTCTTAGAGCACAGAGCGTTTTCTCTACTGTCCACTCAGCAGCTGTCTTGTCACCTCCCTTAGCCCTGCTCCTTGCCCTGTCTTCATTAAGTGTTGAATAAATACTCAGGAGGGTGGACCAGCACCACCTTGTTTGTTCTGGTACAGCCAGGATTCCTGATTATCAGTCATTTATCAGGTATCTCTTTTGCCCAAGAATACTAGAGTGTAACTAATATTATTGTTGGAAATCTGGCAGAGGTCTGTTTCCAGCTGACAGAGGTTGCTCTTACTGGTTCTTTGCTTACGCTTCAGATAGTGGCCTGGGGTGGCTGGGTTGGGTGGTTGTTTTTTTTTTTTTTGGTTGTTTTCCAAAATCCAGATGTGGAACTTAAGTGTGAGGTGTTGAAGAGGGCTGAACAGTTACACTGGAAATGTAATGGCACGTTTACACAAGACTTGTGTTTTAAAATGGAGGTCTTCAGTACACCATGCTTCTTTCAGGTTGTCATGCAAATTGTTGTCGTATCTCTCCTTGGATAAATAAAATAGACATAATAAAAGGAGTTTGGGCAAACTGGAAGAGACTGTGCTTTAATGCAATTTTTAGTTGCTTAGTCCGATACGCTGTCTGACTTACAGCTGTTGTTTGCTGTCGGTTGGATTTGTGGGTGAAAGGACTGGCAGTTCTTCATCCAACCTTCACGCCTCTCTGCTCTTCAAGTTACTTGGGTTTCGCTTCTTTCTTCGTTTGCTGCCCCTCTAATTTTAGTCTTGTACTCAGATCTGATTGCAAGTGACTTTATGCCTCATTGCCATGGGATATTGTGGAAGAAAGAAATAGCAACGATAGAAAGAAATGGAGTTTCATTCTGCCGTATTTAATGAGTTGACTAAAGAGGTCTGAATTTCTGGCTGCTGTCTGTAGTAACTTGTAGAGGAAGAATGGATTTCCTTAAGACTGGGAAATTGCAAGTGAGATACCTATCTTTAAAAATGGTGAAAAAGAAAATCTGGCTGATTTTACATGGATCAGCCAAAAATTCTGAAATGAGCAAATGAACAAACTGGTTTTAAACACTTAGGGAGGATCTGGGCAATATCTGGCATAGATTTCTCAAGAGTAAAATATGCCAAAACATCGTAATTCTCTTCTACAGCAGGGTAACAGGCTCTGTGGACGCAGGACAGGCCTCTGACTTCTGTGTGGGCAGGTGGTGTTCATGGAGACCTCCGCTGGGGGAGGCTCCACCCCAGGGAACCTTTTCCAGCATCTCACTGACCTTTATTTCTGTTCAAAATTGCTGTGTAGTGCTTTACTAGAACTTACTGCCGTTATGGCCTGCTGTCTCCTGTGAATAGTGGACATGCAGTAAATATTACTGTATCCTGATGTTAGCAAGACTTTTTACAAGCTTTCATAAAGTATTCTCACAGCAAACTAGTGGGCTATTAAAATATTACAGTGTTGATGCATAACTAGTTGAAAAACTACTCTTTGGACATTTTTAATACAGGGATTGTTGCTGAAATGGAAGGTGCAGTGAGGGGGTTTTTCCGTTTCCCTCCTGGGTCTGGAACTCTCCAGTATTTTCATTAACAGCTTCGATAGTGGAATAGAAAATGTGCTTTTAACATTTGGAGAAAACACGCAGTTGGGAGAGCCTGTTAGTTTGGCAGAAGGCGGAGTCAGAACGGAAAATGTTCCTGTCAGGTTGGCGACAGAAGCTGCAGCAGAAGCGAAGCAGAGGAGGCATGCCCCACGAGGAGCGGCGGCTGCAGCGGCGCCCAACGGCAGCAGCTGGCTGGGGGGCGGCTTCCCGGGACAGGAGCTGGGGCTTGTAGAGCATCAGAAGCTTGTTGACCACAAGCCCACAGCGGCATGGTGCTTAAAAGGAATGGCCAGCCGCGTGCGTGGTGCTGTGCGACGTACAGGAGTGTATAGGTAGGGCTGTAGCCAGCGGCCCTGAGGTAATCCTTTCACTCAGCTCGGAGCTGGGAGCCGTCAGCTGTAGTAGTACTGCTTCTGGCTTTTGACATTTTGCTTGCAGAAGTATGTGAGCCAGCTGGAGAGGACTGGGGGAAGGACAGGAAAAGTTGGAGTACAAACCTGGCTTACAAGGGGAGACTGAAAAAATTATGGTTCCTTGGTCCAAAAAGAAAACAAGGACTTGATAGCAATCTTTGCATGGGTCAAAAGGCACAGCAGAGAAGAACGGAATAATGTATTTTTCCTGCTTGTGAGGATAGAACATGAGACAACAGGCTTAAATAGCAACAGGGAAAGTTCTACTCAGGCGCTGTTTGGTTGTTCTTTGGTGAGATGCCGAGAAGGCACATAGCACACTTGTTTGCAGCGTGTTCCTGATGGCCTCTTGAACGAATTTATTTCTATTTAACATTGTTGTCTTAAAGGTAAGGCTGAGTGTCAACACCTTTAGGAATGAGGACGTCGTTTCAGCGTTTTATTGTTAGTCTAATTCAAGGCATCTACTTATACCTTTGGATGAGCAGCAAGTCTGAAACGTGTACTTGATCACTGTGTGCCATCCTGCTCACCTGTCTCCCACCATTCCCCCCCCCCCTCCCACCAACAGTGCAGTGGGAAAGGGAGGTGAAAATGCTGCTGCCAGACCGCGTGTGGTACCAGGGGCTGACAGCGGACAGCTTGCTGTGGGCTGGCTCTTGGTCTGTGAAATTTAGAGTCTCTGTGGCTGGGCTGGTTATGCTGCATTCTCTAGAGAGAAATAACGGTTGTGGTCACCGGTTCATGCTTAATCTTCCAGTGTTAAACTGTATGAAAATGTCTTTTGCAGGAGGGGAAATTGACTGTGTTGATAAGGATGGTAACACCCCTCTGCATGTGGCTGCAAGATACGGACATGAGCTTTTGATTAACACTCTCATAACCAGCGGAGCTGATACTGCCAAGTAGGTGGCTGAAGTGGAGCTGTTTGTAATGATCAAGTGTTCTGTCTGACGCCTGGAAACAGTTACTCCTCACGTTCTGAAGTGTGAAGGTTAAAATGGATAAGCATAATTGTACTGTCCTTCACTGGGTGACACGAGGCTAAAATCTGGACACTTGGGAAGTGTGGAGAGGAAGAAGCCCTGCTAAATTGCTCTTGTGCCCAGTTACACACTGTAGCGCGTAGTATTAGTACTGCTAGTAGTACAAGTACTGCTTCTTTTTCCTAAAGCATTGATATGACACAGTGGTATATAATGTACCTGAAGTACATAGGCATATAAAGTGCATCTTGATCACAGTTATTCCAGAAAGTCTGTAGCGATGAGTTCGTAAAGGAAATGTAATTAAAAAAAAAAAATCAGGTGCCTTCCAAAGGAATTGTATGCCTGTTCCGTAGTATCTAAAATAACCTAATGTTTAGTGGCCTGTTACACATGGTGGTTATCTTTTTGTCTTATATCTTTTGGAATGACATAGGATAATCCATAGCAATGCAGTATTGCAAAGCAGATGATACCAAGTATTTCTGATCTCGGTATAATTACAGCCTGTCTTGATATTACATGGTTTCTGATATTAGGTGGCTGAAACAATAGAACTGCTTTTATCACTTGTGATTGGGAGTCTTTTTTGCCTAGAAGGACAAGGACTTGAAATTAGACAGATTTATAAACACTGATAGTGCTTTCTGCTTTAATATTTTGTTTGGGGTTTTTTTTTTTTCTCTTGCACATGTGTCAAGACTGCACCCACAATGTGATGTGTTGTCATCTCGAACATTGGCAGGTGCTTGACTTTTAAGAGTACTTGAGTATTGGTTACTTATGGCCTGTCAAAAGAAAGTAGCAAACCTGAAGGTGGACAAAGCGGGCTGTAAGACCAGAATAATGCAATGCCATGAGGGATATCTGTGCCAGGTGTTAAAGGGACCATAGGATTTCACGAATGTAAGTTTTTGGCAATTACCTGCACATACCTCCAAAATGTAATTTAAGAGTCTTCTACCTAGAACCTACCATAGAATTCAGTGACTTCTCTTGACTTACCTAGTTAGGAAAACCTGCTTTCAGATGCAAATTAGCTGGTTTTAATTTTGAAGACACTTGCAGCGCTCTGTATTTTGTTTGTTTGCTTGATAATATTTGAGAAAGTGGCACATTTGCCCATATTCCTTTATCAAGTATGACTGTCACCATGCAAACTCGGAAGATGGAACAGATCCTCAGTTGGCATGGATAATGAAATTCCACGTCGCTCGCTTTTATCACTATAGCCAGCATGAGGATCTTGGTGTCTAAATAGCTGTGTATTTTTCCTAGCCCTTTCTCCAGTACAGTTCATCAGTCTGTCTCTTATCTTAAGGTTTAAAGGAAAAATGACGTGCAGTGGGATAGCCCACTCTTGGAATCAGGGTGATCTAGTCAGAAATTTCTATTTCACACTTGGGTGACTGGAACATTGATAGAATAAAATCCTTTTTCCAGCAGCAGAAATAAGTGAAATAAGAAGTTGGCTCAGAGATACCAGGCAGATGCTACTGTCTGTGCTAAACAAGGATCGCTGAAATGCTGGGGAAGGGCTTTCATATGTGCTGCATGTAAATAACTCTGGCTGAGCTCCCCAGATTGGCTTTGAAAAGAAAATTCTGCAGCATTGTTAGCAACAACAACTGCAGACAGCTTGGTCAGTCTTTTTGAGGCAGCTGCATTTAAAGGAAAAGTGTGTAAGTGGTGGGAGGAACCAGTGTGAACAGCGTTATAGAAGTGTGACACTGGTTAGCAGATGTGCAGATAGTGTATATTGATGGAAACCAGCCAAAACGTATGGTGGGTGGAAATCTTGACTGAAAAGAAGAAAAATACAGCTTTAGATAACTAGGTGGAGGAGGAGATAGAGGGAGATGGATGTGGAAAGAAGCACGGCAATACAGAATGTCCAACGTTAGCTTAAATGAATCCACAGCTAAAAAATGCAACCTGTTCATACAGTTGCGGCAGCTTGGTGGAGCTTGTGCCGTTTCCGTCAAAGAACGGGCTGTCAGATTGTCTTTTAGTTGTTTAACTGGGATCTAGATGCTGACACCAGCAATATCAAAATTTATACAGCGCCACAAGTCGGCTCCTCAGTGTAGTAAGGCAGCAAGGAGGACGCATTTAATGTGAAGACAGAGGAAGGATGGGCTTGTGGATTCTGGAAAGATTAAGTTTTTTAAAAACTTACAAACCAAAATTAGTTAGATCTACGTACAAAATGTTGGAGAGAGCGACATATCTCTACAAACATCCACTTTCATTTTTGTCTAAAGCTTCATAAGTAACTATGATTTATGGTGAGTCTTGCAGAACGACAGATTCCTTCATCTTTGGGTCTGTATCTGAAATCCTCTTCCGTAAGGTGATCGTACTCTCCCATCCAGTTCTCTTGCAGACATGAAGGAGACCTATGAATCCACCTGCTGTTGTTTGAGAGTTGCCATTTTTCAAAAACCTGTCTGCTGAAGCCGGCAGTAGATGATAATCTTGTCACCATGGTTGCTGTCAGAGGCTCCATGTTTGTGTGCGCTTGGAGGACTGCCTGCAGGATAGTATTTCTAGAATAACAAGATGCTTTTCACAAAAGCAACGCTAAATGGCAGAAGCCAAGATGTCCAAATCCAAAAGTCTTCTAAGACAGTAAACACCGGCATGCTTTGGCACCGAACTGGGATAATTTGCCGATGTAAATACAAGCTGCTGAATGCTCAGCCTGTTTGAGAGCTGTGTGGTTGCCTGGTACAGATTTAGCTCAGTGATAGGTGGCCGACCTTTTTGTTTTTAACCCAGCATGTCTGCTCTGAGGAGTATATAGTGTAATTAAGAAGAGGGTCATTTGTTAAACAGGTGGAAAAAAGGAAAGGGGGTGCGAGGAGAGTAGCTGGAGCAAATAGGAAAATCAGGCCTTTAGTTCTTAGGGTGTGGGAAGAAAACTGTGTGTGTTGTGGCAGCCTCAAGGGAAGCGTGAACAGCCATCAGCGACCCCAGCCCTGGGGGAGGGAGGGGGAAGAAGGGGAGGCTTTGAAAACCCACCCGAGAGTTATCTAAAGGATGCTAACCGCAGGAAAAATGGATTTCAGAAAAAACATGGAGAAGATTTTGACATTTACTTTTACCTCAGAATGGCATTTGCAGTATGTGTAGCTGATGCAGAAATTTGTGCATCCCACACTGGGAAATTGACTCCGAGCAATAATCTGCGCTCTTGCTACGTTAGCTTTTGCCTTGAATTTTTAGAAACCTTCCTGCCACATTCTGTTCAAAGTGTAATGCCAAGATTTTGCTGTATCAGAATATTTTTAACTCCCGAGAAGGCTGGTAAAGAAATACAGATAAAAATAAATGGCAGGCAGCAAGGAAGAATCTTCCTCGCAAAGGATGAAAAAGCTGCCTTTGTGGCAGGTTTTGCTATGTTGTGTCTGTGTGCAACCTGCATTTTCACATGGCTCCGTGTAACGAGGCTGTTGTGCCTTTCAGGTGTGGGATCCACAACATGTTCCCTTTACACTTAGCAGCGCTGAATGCTCACTCAGACTGCTGCAGGAAATTGTTGTCGTCGGGTAAGTAAATCCTGGGCTGTCTGTGGAGCTCCAGTAGTGTGTGTGTGTGTCTGCTGCTTACGGTCCCATTATACTGGTTGTTGTGGACTGTTGAAGTGGAAGGCTTCCTGTGCTGTGGGTGTCCGGCTGTGTGGTCTGGTGTGCGGGAGTGCGCGAGGCTTTCCTAACAGCACGCTGGTACTTCCTCCACCCTGTACTGTTCGTGCCTGAAGCTCTGTTCTCCTGGCAGGTTCAGAGAGTTTATATTAATTCCCCAGGAGGAGGGAGGAAATTTAGGACCCTCTTCCAAACGCTAAGAATCGGAGACACTGTTTTGTTTTGGGTTTTTTCCTCCCAAAGGAATAATTCAGGAAATTCTCTCTTTGGGACCTCCACCGGCGCAGGTATTAACATCTCACTGATGATGGTAGAGTTTAGGTAGAGCTGAAGTGTGTTTCTGAATCCGGACAGAGTAGAGGACTTAGGCTGGCCAAGGCTCTGGGAGCATAGCGTCAGCAGAGCAGCCTTAGGATCCTCAGCAGAGCCCGAAGCAGAAGCAGCAGGACACAACCATTTCAAAAGAGGCAGTAATCAGGTGCCAAATCACACAATCTTTTTGTCCAGGGAAGAGTTCCCTCGAATTAAAAAATCACAAAGCAGATCATACGCTTTTTCTAGAAAACTGCTTCATTACTTAACAGGTAAAAACTCCTACAACCTTCCCCCCTGAACTTGCGTCCTGTAGGATGTAAAACAATGTGAAAGATGGTAATTGCACACACCGTTACGTTAAACCTTGGTGTGTTCTGGCCTTGACCGCTAGGTCAGGAAGGAAGAGAGCTTTTTCTCTGAGTGAGCAGAATTAATACTGCCAGGCTTCTATCTTTGGCCTTACACATCTTGGTGAATAATACCCCTCCGTGCTCCTGGAAGGCTTTCCAGCCTGAAAACCACACAGAGTAAAAATGGCCCCATTTCATGTTCAGGCGGACTCTGTGGTTTTTCCTCATTTCTTCATGTTTTCTGTCTTCCTGTCCTCCTCCTGTCGCAGTCCTCTAGATAAATATGTGCCTCATAAATGCCTGTCACATGGTTTTAAATAGGGATGTGGCGCAGAGCTGGATGTGGAAATAGATGCTGGTCGACTTTGCAGCTCTTTTTATAAAGCTGCCAAACTGGAGCAGCTTCTCGCCGTTCCCGTGACAACCTCTTTCTGACTGTAGTTGCTTGCGTTCTGTCTTTTTCCAACTAACTGATTTTTCTGTCTCTGCGATGTTTCTTGTGGTTTAACTAGGACAAAAGTATAGCATAGTGTCCTTGTTTAGTAATGAGCACGTGCTGTCTGCAGGCTTTGAAATAGACACCCCTGATAGTTTTGGAAGAACGTGCCTCCACGCTGCCGCTGCAGGAGGGTGAGTAGCTGCGCCTGTAGCTGTTGTAAGTTATTTTGTGGCGTTGTTGCAGATCTGGTGCCAGCCAACTTAACCGTGCCATCCACAGAGGAATTTATTGCGGTGGAAGGGAAGCAAAGTGGTCTGATGTCAAATCTGGGTCACTTGAGACTGCCTTTTGCCACTGCCCTCATGTAGACGTTGCTTGCAAAGTAAAGGAGACGATCTGATTCCCTCTGCCGCAGAGAGCTGGGTTGTGATTTGAAGCGTGGGTTTCAGGCGTAGGGTAAAATTCTTTATTTTCATGTCCCTGTGAAGATTGCTTCAGCTTGGGGTGGGGGTGTTCTGTACTGACCCAGGCGTGTCTGTTGGCCCCAGCGGTGGCCGAGGGCTGGCAGTCAGCAGGAAATCATCAGTTCCTAGGGCACAGCGAGCGAGGAGGAGCTGCAGCTCCTGGGATGCTGCTGGCAGGGGAGTTATTCCTGGCCTCCACCTTTGGACTGTGTCCTTGTCCTAAAATGCAGCTATGCAAGTGCCCATCAGACTGCAACCCCGGTGTCCAAGTGCAGCTTGTCTCCCTCTTTCCCGTTTTTCAGCCGCAAGTTCAAAAGTTTCTAAAAGAGAAACCAACAAAAACCCAACCCCACACCAAGCAACCAAGCCCCAGCCTCCAAATCAGAAAGTCAGAAGACTTGTTCTCTCAGGGTGATGCATTCCTGCTGAGTGCTGGGAAGCCAGAAATGGAAACAAAAGAAAACTGAAATACATCAATTTAAGTTGTAAATGTAGCATCCAGTTAGTTTAATTTTTTCCAAATAATTGTCAGTGGAGTGCTGTGAAGTTAAACTAGTAAAAGGACAAAACATTTGGCCAGCATTGATTTTTGACTCTTCTGTCGAGTACTTTATGGCTCAGAAAACAGCTGAAATGGAGCTTTGGCTGGAATCCAGCTTCGATTCTCTGTGGTTATAGCAGGCAGAAATGGTCATCCACAGGAAATACTTGGCAGTCTTTCTGGACGTTGCTTTTTCTTCTTGGTGGATCAAAATGTGTATCACAAAGTTTTTGTTATTACAAAAAAAAAAAAAAAAAAAAAAAAGAAATTGATCCAAATACTGGTTTTATTATTCTTATGGTATTACTCTTCTGTATACTTCTGTCATATTAATAGAGGAGGTATGACTGTTGCTTGGATGGAGATTGTTGTAGTATAGCTCAGACACTATCTCTTTGATAAGGCTGCACCCCAAAAAGAGTAATGAAAATAACCTGGAAGTCCTAAAGAGAAGGACAGGCTTCATAAGAAGCAAAAGTGGCTCATGAAAATAAACCATATTTTTCCAATGGTTTACTATAATTGTCATCGCTAACAAGTGTTCTTATTTTTAGTACGTTGTGGTGAGTGTTCTGTAGCTATTTTGCACAATAGTGATTTTGAGTAGGGATGAGCATACACCTACATATTGCATCTAGTCTTTTTTTTTTTTTTTTCCTGGAGCTGGAGCTATACAAAAGGCATTCATTTTTTTCCTGATACATGCCTGTTACTCCCATTGCATTAATGGGAGTTTCATGGGTACTAGGAAAAGAACGTACTTCAAAGGCCTGCTCATCTGATTGTGAACACAGATGATTTATTGCCCCTGTGAATGACAAGGAGTCTTGGAAAGTGCTGTGCTTCTTTATGTCACTTTGTGGCTTGGAGTCATACATTTATTCGCTTGAATTACAAAAGATGTGAGAATTCAGCTGTTCTGTTTTGTATTAAAAATCACCTGGCTTTAAACAAGGTGGAGCAGCAGCTATGACGTGGTGAACGCTTTGAACAGATAAAAAGCAATGGAGCCCAGCTCATCCGCTTAGATACGTGCAGTATTGATATGACAGTCACTTTAAATAGCTATGCTCCTTATTCAACAAAGCACGTAGGGGTGTGCTTAAATCTGTCAACAGTCAACAAAACATAGCAGAATAAACCTACGAGTAACTCTTGTGATTAAATGTCACTACGTGAACAGGATTTGAGCAAAGTGCTTACTGTTGAATGCTTTGCTGAATGGGGGTGGATTTCGTTAAATGTCACCTCTTCATTATTAGACTGGCATTTTATAAGCTGGCAGCAACTTTCTTTTCAGGTTCTCTTATAAAATACCAGTTTGATGTGGGAAGCATTAGAGTACAGCTCCCATTGAAAATCTCCAAGACCACTGACTTCAGATCACATTTACTGTGCTGTCTTTGGAAATTTTTTTTTTCTTCAGCAGAAGAGAAGTTTGAGGTTTTCTAGAAAAAAAGAAATAGTTTTTTAAAGCTTCATTTTCTGTTCGATTGAATTTCATGTTGCAGTTGGCTGTACCCTGGTTTTGCAGGGCAAGTAGTACAAAAATACTTAAGAGTAACTTCTTCCTCCTTGGGGACAGGGAGCAATACAGATGTAAACTTCTGGTTTGTTCATGTTTTGTTTTCTCTACTTCTCTTTCCAGTAATGTTGAATGTATAAAACTCTTGCAAAGCAGTGGAGCAGATTTTAATAAGAAGGACAAATGTGGGAGGTAGGTAAATTATGAAGTTCGTTTAAAAAAAAAAAAAAAAAAAGGCTTCTAGCAGGCAAGGAAGAAAGATCATCTCAGTCTGGAAATCATATGTTGTATGAAAAATGACAGTAAAATAAAGTAGGAGTTTGGCCTTCCCTGCAGAACTCCTGCTGCTGCAGTTATATGCCAGACAGGTGCAGACTTCATTAAATACATGAAAGCCATCCCACCCTCTTGAGTTTTCTGTTTTAAAAATATCACAGGTTTATTTTTTTTTCTTTATTGCTTCTCGTACTGCCTAAATTCTTTACTTTGTGTGCCCAAGACAGCACGTGGGTTATGATGGTAGGATTGCTGCTGTTTGATGTGCTTCCTCGAGGTTTTTCCCCTGCTATGAAGTGTTGCTATGAAGTGTTGCTATGAGAGTTGCTATGCCAGCTAAATGAGATGCTGCAAGGGACACTGTGCTTTGCTCTGCCTCCCAACTGGAAGAAAGTAGTGTGTATCCAGAGCGGCAGCAGAGGCTGTCGCTGGGAATAGGTTGTTTGCAAGACACAGATTGATGATCTGTAACCTATTAGGCTTTGTAGGAGCACCAAAACTTCAAATTAACACAATGTTTTGTTAAATTTCCATAACTTTGCATTTCATCACAGGAACATAAGGCACTGATGCTAACTGCTGGAAATGTGTAGGAATACAGCAATTAAGATTTATCATTATCCTCAGTGATGCGTATTGGAATATGAGGTAACACATTCTCACTTATGTTCCAGGACACCTTTGCACTATGCAGCTGCAAATTGTCATTTCCACTGTATTGAGACACTGGTGACAACAGGAGCCAATATTAATGAAACAGACGACTGGGGACGCACCCCTTTGCACTATGCTGCTGCTTCTGACATGGACCGAAAGTAAGAAAGCCTCTTTGTATTCCTTGTTTGTATTCCTTGTGCCTCGCTAAATTGGTGTCATCTATGATGCTATGTCTTTTGAGCCAAAAAAATGACCCCACCGGCAAAGGCAGATGCATGCATGGCCCCGCACAAAGTTGCCCTGACTAGAAGCCAAATCCCCAGATGATGTGGCAGTTCAGCTCTACAGTTTACCTTTGATGTAACGCACGGTTTTGCAGCCACCCTGTCCTACTGAACTATTTTCAGAACATTTTGTCTTCTGTTTTCCTCTGTGTGGTTTCCTCACAAGGGTAAGCTCAGAGAATTTTCTACTCTGTCAGAAATGATGGAGCAAGAGACAGCACAAGGAGAAGTTTTCCTAGATGGGCTGCAGTGACAGGTAGACATCTGGCCATGCTGACAGCCTGCCTGGAAAAGATGGGACAGATCTACCCATCAGCCTCTCTCCACTGTCAGAGCTGATAAAAATGCTTGCTCTGTCCAAACAGGTTGCTTTTTAGAGACTTCAAAAAGAGGGAGGCTTGGGAAATATCCTTTGCCAGAATGCAGTGCTGTTCTTGTGAGAAAGGGGGAAAACAGCTGCAGAACTTCAAAATCCTGTGGTTAGGGACTTCAGTGTCTAATGCCCAGATAGTTGCATATTTTGGCAATCTCTTCCTTACAACATACAGTGTAAGACAGGTTCAATTATCCTGTTAGTTCTCTCTTAAAAGTGGTAGATATTTATTTTGGGTCATCCCATGTTTCTCCATCTCATTCCTCTAGACACTAAGGAACTGGTGTTTTGGTTTCTTGTGTAGTGAGGTCTGGTGAAAATACATCTGGCTTGTTCCCAGCAGAATACCACCTCAAAGCCACTGCAGGAAAACTTCAGCTTAACTTTGTGGCAGAGGTTGGATGCCATACCAGAACCTTGATAGCTGCTTCAGCATTTGCTGTAATGATACTGATATAAAAAACATCTTCCCTGTCACTCTCAAACCTGAACAGTGCTGGGAGGAAGGAGGCAGCAGGATCTTCAAAGGTGTGTGCTTGGCACTACAGTCAGAGCAGGCTTGTTGGAAGGCTTTCACCACTGACTGTTTCTAATACTGCCTTGGCAGGGTGAGGTGTTGCTCATAGTGTTGAGAATAGTGATTCGGTGTGTGGTTTTCAGCTTTTGGCTCTTTGTAGGTGAAGTTCCTGCATTTAAACAAGCTCTTGGTTAACTTCAGGATGTATCTTTTCCATCACTTAAAAAAAAAAAGCTTGCTTTAGTCACATCCTGAACATTGGCAGGAATATATGGCCTTTATTTGCCCTCATAGTCCAAACCTAAATTGATTCTGCTGTGGTGATGCTGTCTTCTCATTAAATTTTCCAGTTTGAGATGTACTGAAAGAAGCCTTGTTACACAGATGAAATGCTTTTTGCAGTCCACGATTTTACGGGTCTGCATATTTTTTCTTCCCTGCTGAATGGCAAAAAAGTCCCAAGGTCAGACAATCTCAGTCCAAAGAACATTCATAATTATTTAACTTTGGATGTGGACAGTTAATGAGCAGGGAGAAGTCTTGGTGCAGCGAGGTTGCCCTACTGTTTCAGCTGTTCTGGTAATTGTTGCTGCTTATGGTCTTCAGAAAGTGCAATGGCAATGACAGCAACACGTTCGTTAACTAGCTGATGGCGGTTTCTGAGTATCTACTGTTTCTCCATATCATCACTTGCTCTGTTCAGGGGACCTTATTTTGGGATCTCACTGGTTTATGTTTAGCTGAAAGCAGATACAGGTAGGATTTCAGCATAGCATGAGTGCTGTCTATGACCTTACAATGTTAATATTCAGCAGAGTTATTTTATTGATAATGAAGTTTTCTCTGAGTCAGTGGGCATCAGACAGACCCCGGGTTTGTAGAACAACCCGTTATTGGTGGCACCCACAGGAAGAATGTCAGATCTTGGTATTACAAAAGGGAAATTGCATGTTAAAGAAAGAATATACTGTTCTGCATTGTGCAGAATCCAGTCTGGAATTTGCGTGTTGTATTGGGATTGAAATTAGCAAACTGTCCTTCTACAAACCTTTCAAGCTACTGGTCCGTGATGGCAGCGGTTTGTAAATGTGTGCTGTGTTAGCCTTGGTGGTCAAGAAAGATCTTAATCACAAGTTCATGATTATAAGATCAAAAATCATAGTCTTCTGTCTGCCATCCGTCCCGCTGGGAAACAGAGGTGCCAAAACCAATGCGGGTGTGCAGGATTACGAAGGCATGCTGAGCTATTTGAAGAATCTAAAGAACCTGACCAAGAGATCCACGTAGTGTTGCCAAGATATTTCACAGAAAGTGAGGGGAGTCAGCAACCCAGCTAATGCAGATTCAGGATAGACCAATTTAGTACCGGTGATTTAAGTTTCTCTAAATGCTAATTGCTAGAGAAGAACTAGCAGGTTACTGTAGGAAGAAGCAAGCTGTTGTAATCCTGAGTTCCTCTCTGCAAAGGAAACAAAATGCACAACACTGCTGTGGGAGAAGTTTTCTGATGGAAACCAGAATTTTTTGGTTGGTTCTTTTCCCCCCCCCCCCCCCCCCCCCCCCCCCCCCCGGCGTTAACTTGTGGGACAGTAAACCACATGTTGTAGTGGTCTCCATAGGTTGCAAAACTTATTAGCTGCAGACCCATGCAGTATACTCACTTAACTTGTATAATTCTTACTGTTGGCTGGAGGAGGTCAACTCCTTGAAGGGATGGGTGGCAGACTGCATCAAATCACTGGTATGATATTTTGAAAATAAGTTACATTTTTCTGTCCTCTATGCTGAGAAGAAAGAATATTTTAGGTAACTCCCATGAAAATGCTGAAGAACTTGAAAGAGCCAGTGAGATGAAGGAAAAAGAAGCTGCATTGTAAGTTTGGTAAATCAGTAAAGCAGTTAGACCTCATTTCTGGAGAATGCCACTGCTTTTGCTCATTCATTGCTCTGCTAAACACAATGCTTGGCTTTAATGAGGGCTAACCTAAAGAAAAAAGCTCTACTCTCTTCTCTGCGCACATATTCCCTGCTATTTCTCTTCCTGTGCTTGTTGCTTTTTCTTAATTGAAAAGGTACTGCTTCAGTAATTTCATAATTCTTTAGTATCATGCACTGTCTTATTTTAATGCTTTGCACTGAGTATGTTGCAAAAAGAAGTAGCCAACGGTTTCCTCAATGCAGTTACTTGGATTGACATTTTCACCTAGCTGCTTAATGATTTTTTTGTTTTAAAAATCCCCTTTGTCATATGACAACCTTATGTTTGCTACAAAGTACGAGCTATGGGAGAAGGGAGTAATAACAAATTTATGGTTTCTTGCTGGTTTAAAAAAACGTGGCAGGAGCTATAAAAAGCATAAGGGATCCTTCGAAAAACATATGATTTAAAAAAAACAACAAACAAGCCAACAAAGAAGAAAATATGTCTATGTAGCTACCTGCTGGGAAATTGACTCAGTTAAGTCTTTAAGAACAGAGCTGAGTAGCTTTCTTGCAGGCTTTGTAATGGAAAATAATTTTGGTAATCTCGAGTAGGCACAAAAGTTAGATTGGAGATTGTTTTTTACAAAGATGACCTTCAAAGATGAGTGGGGATTTTCTCTTTTAAAAAATGGTGAATGTGAGAAGCTATTGGTGAAAAGAGATTTGAGGTGCTGCTAGAAATACAGAATTAAGTGCCACTTTTCAGTGCCCCTCCCAGCTGCGGTGAGGGATGAGTCTGTTAAATACTGAGAGCTCACATTTACGCTAGTGAATTGTCCACAGGTGTCTAGAGTTCCTTCTGCAGAACGACGCCAATCCATCCATCCAAGACAAAGAGGGGTACAACACTGTGCATTACGCTGCTGCGTATGGGCACCGGCAGTGTCTGGAACTGGTGAGTGCTCGGTTTCGGAAGCCCCTTATCTGCTGATACGTATGCACGGATGCTAGTATTGTGAACTCCCCGGAACGTTACTGTTTGAGTTCTGTGGATGTTCCGAAACCTGTGAAAAAACCTGCAATATGGTACAGTAAACTCAAATATATGCAACCAGATGTATCTTAAAAATATGTTCATCTTGATAATCCAGTTCTTGTTCAGCAAGCTGCTGCTTAAGTGTTGTCTTTGAGTGGAGTTTATGTGCGCTCAAATTAATTTTAACTGTGATCAGAGTATTCCCGGTGTATGTGTATGTGGCAGCAGTAAGGGATAATTCCCAGGGCATGACAGTCTATGTGCCTTGTTAGCTGGCACAGTATCTGACTTGCAAACTGAGAGAGTAAATAGCTTTTATCAGCTGTGTGCCTGCAGTGGCTTTTGGCTTCTGGTGAAATAACAGCAGCGTTGATAAAGTTATCATAATCAAGATGAAGCTTGTATGCCATGTAACTCTTTTTATTGCTGTTGCTTTTTTAATACCCTGAACCTGAATGATTAGAAATTGCATCTCATAAGAAGCCAAAAATTGTTAGCCAAAAATTGGATTTGGGAGATGTATAGTTATGGAATTGTAGAAGTTTCTGACTTGTAAAAATAACTGCCATGAAGATGGGTGTTAACTGAACTGCTTGATATACAGGGTGATCCAAAATGATTGTGTCACATTTGAATAGACTTCACTTTCTCTGAAAGAAAAAAGCTCTAATTAGAAAGTTGTATAGGTATTCATGCTTTAGTAAGAACACTGCGTGCTGTTTAGTGTTTTATGTTGTTTGGTCCGTTCTTCCTCTGTTGAAGAGTCAAAGTGCTTGGTTGTTGGAAAGGAGCTCTGCGCAGCACGTGCAGCTTTTGCACGGCGTGTACCAGCGCTGCCGGTGGTTGCCACCGTAGGAGGAAGGCTGCAGCTGGCCTGCCTCGGGCACACAGCTGGGAGCCTTGGCCTGTAATTACACCAGGGCAGCCCTGGGTCAGAGTTTCAGGTGGGATGTTAAGCCTTTTTAGCTCCCACCTGCGCAAGCACATATATTTAGGACATTTAAAATATCCCTGCTCCTTTGTTGCTTGTGGCAGCAAGTTTGCTCTTTCCTTGTTTGGAGCCTTCTCCGATAGCTGATCTCTCGTGACTCTGCCCGTGGGGATGGAGGGGTCCTCAGCTCAGCCTGCCGCCCCTTCGGAACAAAAGCAAATGCTGGTATTTGAAGGGCACTTATATGGAGTAGCCTCCTCTGTGCCATGTACAAGCCTGCACTTGTATGGCCACAGGAATGTGTACTGCAACGTTACCCATGTCTTATCACCAAATTTTTGCATGACTTGCAGGAGCAGAGACCTCCACAAAAGTATTTTCACTGGGGGATTCTCTTTCAGCCTTCACATCAGTCCCTGTGTGCCGCCATGCACGGAGCAGGCACGGAGCAAGGTCTCTCCTTTCTTTTCCTCATTGCTGTGTGTGTTTTCTGGCAGCGTATCAGTTGCAGACAGTGACCTGCTATCGAGTCCTAGTGTTGCTTAGGCTTGCCAGACAAAAGGAAGAGCTGGAAATGCAGTGCATATCAGAGGTGTTGGGTTTTCTTTTAATTTTGGAGGGTGAAATGCAAACTGTGGACTAGAGACAGCTGTGCAGCAAGTGTTCTATATTTGGACAGAGAAATTCAATGGTTTTCCATTTCAGTCTTCCCATATTTTTCACTATAGCTGCAGTACAGAAACCCAAGGTCAAGCATCGTTTCCAGAGTTACAGTCATACAGCTGTTCTGTGTACACCGGTGAAGGGAAACTGCTATGAATTCGAGCATTTTGTGTGCAAAGGACCACTGCTGCGTACTAGGGTGTCTGCTTGAATGTTTTGTGGGGACCAGGATTTTGTCATTGGTGCTTAGAGGCTGACAAGCATCTCATTTTCTCTGGAGCTCAGCGTACCAGAAAGCATTTGTGCTCAATCTACAGCAGGACCAGGACTCCTCATCCTGGCACCCACTGTCAGAAGAAGGTGATTCTGTTTTGTTTGTGTGAGCAGTTGTCCCTTAGCTCTAGTGAGTTACAGAGTCCTAGGTTTAATAACTTGATGTTTGATAACAGTGACTAACTAACTGATACAGGCACCACCTTCACACTGATTTCTTTGCATTGCTTGGATTTGGGATGGCAAAAGGGCCAAGACCAGTCCTGAGTAGCTGAAAGGTAATTGTGCTGCGGGCATGAAATGGAAATAATCCTCATGCCGAGGTTTATTCACTTATTCCAATGCAAGAGTCCCAGGTGTTAAGCCAACTGTTGTTTGCCGTGCTTCATCTGTCTCGTAAAGTAGCCTGTCACCTGTAGACATCGCAAACCTGTAACGCAATCAAATTGTTTTTGACAGAGTTATGGTTATTTACAGCTCTTCGAAGGCTGTGTCTGAAAGCTGCAATAAGGATGCACGTGGTGCTGATGGAAAGGAGCCTCGCCGTCTCGTGAGGCTGACTGGTGGCTTGGGCACAGTTTGTTGTGCTCTCTGTGGCAGACCTATGACAAGGACTTCGTCACGAACCACGATCTTTATTTCTGGTAGCTGTTAACCACAGCACGCTGACTGGTCTAGTTACTCATAACTGAGTGAAGCATCCAATAAGGATTAACTGCTCCTAGGTGTGACTTTCAGCTAGAGGCCTCTTCTTTGCCACATAGCAGAAGGAGCAGTAAGTCATCAAATGCCATCTTAGTCCTCAAGCATTCCATTTATCTGTTCTGAAATCTAAACCAACGCATCAAGAAAATGAGCAGCAGCGCGTGGCTCGCCCCTCTTCCCTGAGCCGCGCCGGGCGCTCAGCGCCAGTGCAGGCTGTGCCAGCTCCAGCTAAGGCTGCAGGCTGCCTTGGTGCCATGGTCCGTGGAGTAGGTGCACGAGGAGGCAGGTTGTGTCTGAGGGAACTTGGCTGGGTTTATCGCTGTATCCTGGTCATACATTTTTCTTTCAAGTTTTCAGTGCTAATGAAAAGGAAAGTAAGATTCACAATATTTTCAGTTGCTCTTACTCAAGAAAAGTTGGGAGCCCAGCAGCCCTAATTCCTATGTAAATATGTCTGTAGATAGACAGGAAGATTTTTTTATTTTGGTTTCATACATGCAACAGAGATAAATTGATGTCTTTCTTAAAAGTGCTAGCTTTGAACCACTAATCTGTACAGCAGATAATCTCTGACATATGCAATACTTATAAAATATTTCCAATCCCTTGTATCCTGATGAAGAGATTCTCAGGCAGGATTGCTGAAATAAAACCACTATTTTTTGGTGCCAAATTGATTGTTATTTTACTCTTTTATCTTTGGGTAAATATTTTTGGTATATTATTCATAGCTTATAGATGAAAATACCTAACAATTATCTTCCCTAGAACAAGACAGTTCTTTATGGGCATAAAACTGTTAGGGGAAAGAGTTCATATAAAATATGAAGCTTGAATTCTGGTCAAAACTAAGGCAAAGTGAGTGCAACGATAAGCTCGATCTGATGAGGAACGGTTACTAGTATTTCTCTACATGTACCATACCGAACTGCAGCACAATGTTAGGGAATTATTTCAGTGTTCCAGAATATGGCAAGTTTATCAAAGACCTTGTAAGGCTCTTTCTTTCTTCCCTTCTCCTGCCTGTTTTTTAGAACAGGTATCTAAAATAACCTATTTATAAATAAATGGTCATTTAAAAATCTGAAGAAGAAGAGTGAGTATCCAGTCAAGTTTTCTTTGCTGAGCGACCTGGTCTGTGCTTTAAGCACCATAGCTTCTCAGCAACACGAAATATTTACATGTTTAAGTACAGTTTAGGAAAGGCTGGTTTATCTGCAAAAATATTTTTTCATTTTTTGACTTTTGTGTTTACTGTGAGCCTGATACCTTGGCTAGAATTTTGCTAAGTATCTTTATGGGGAGAGGAGAGGTACTAGGAAAAATAAGGATTAAGAGTGCAAAGGTCATATCCTTTGACCCAAACAAATAAAATTTGTGTTTGTGTGTTCAACCACAGAGCTCAATGGCAGAAGCTTTTTTCTGGAGGACCTTTAGGTTGTCTGGGATATTAGTGGGCTAGTTGCCCTGCAGTGAATGACGTGATGTTGCTAAAAAGAGAATCGGGGAAGCAGATTCTCGAGTTCTTTCTCCATCTGTAAGGGCCATTCATAAAGGCTGAGTGGTGGGCATGTGCGCTCGCAGGCGGCTGAGGCTCCCATCTGCTTTCCTGCTGCTAAAAATAACCTCAGTTTGTTCAGATTGAGACCGACTTTGGTGTTTGGTAGTCAGGGGCATCAGCCATGATCGCTAGCCGGTATTTTAGAGCTGATCAGATCACCAAATTACTTTGAAAAAAAGAAAAATATAGTGGATTTTTTTTGTTGAAATGATCTCTTATCACAAAATCCTTATTGGTGTGAAAACAGTGAAATTTAACTTGTAATTTCATGTTAAAATTCCATCTGGAGAGCCAGTCATGCGCTTTGTGCTGGTAAAAATAGGTTTCTGTGCAGTGTTAGGGCAAACAATTAAATGCCTGTCTCCTGTAGTGAAATCTCTTCTCTGACTGTAAGAACTGATGGTTATTTTTTCTTGTAATCTGCTTTTTTCTTTAAACCATCAGCAAATGAAATTCACTCTTTGGCTAATAGAAATTGAATCAGCACAGGGACTAATTCGGTTGAGGGTGGGAGGAGAGTATGGTTTCACCAAAAACCATGTCCAAAAGAAGAGGCAGATCTCGTCCTGCCTGCCCGCAGCGAGGTGAGCCTCCCAGCTGCCGCGGGGGCGGGGGAGGCCCGGGCTAGCAGAGGGCTGCTTTGGCCACCATGTGGAAGGAGAGGCTGGATTTGAAGAGAAAGCAAACTCCTTTATGAGACTGACCGTTAGCACTGAGAAGAGCTCAGCCATGCCTTCAAACAGTTGGTTCCTTAACCTGTGGAGAAGTTGAACTCACCAACCCCACAAATCTTCGGTGCGGCTGCTGCTCAGCGTGTGTGTCCCTTGTCAACCAGAGTTTGTTCCTTCCTCCCTCCGAGCGCAGGGCAGTGGTGAGCAGTGACGATGACTTCAGCGTGGCTGGGACAGGTGCTGAAAAGCCTTTTGCCAGGTGGGGGTCTGGCTTGGGTCCTTGTCTGGCGGCAGACCCTAAGCCTCCTGACCCGAGCCTGTACTTTCGGGGATACCTTCTGGGTTGTCTCCTTCAGGAATTCCCGACCGTCTCCACGAGCAACACCCTCTTTCTTAAAGGTGGCATTTTGTCCGAAACCAGTGGCGATAGCGTTTTGTGTGGCAAATGACTTTGTATCTACGTCTATGAGAGCTTCTCCCACGTGGAAGCTCCTTTTTTAGTGGAGAAGTCCAAAGTCGTTAACTTGAGTGGCTCTAACAAGGAAAAGAATGTAGGAGCTTAATGCTTGAAAATAACTTTAATAAACCTAATTTGTCTGTCAGTCCTAGAACCCCCCAGATCATGGTAGATTGATTTAATTAAGTCTTTAAGTCAGCATTAGTGCGATATGTACCCACTGGTTAAGTGTTCAATAGGGGCCTGTATATGCTAGATATGCCAGTATATGTTAGCTTACAGCGGTGCATTTTGGCTTAGATTTTATGTTTTGGGAACTGGGTAATTTTGATCCTAAAAACGTTTTGGAGAAAGCTAGTGCTGCTTGTGAACTCAACGAGTGCAGGAAATTACCATTTGCTCTGGCACCCTCCTGGCACTTTGGCTTGGAGGATGAGAGTATTGCCTAGCATCTCTGGGGCTTATTTTGTCTCTCTGACAGGTTTTGTCTTGATTTTTAGTTCATATTTTTATATTCGTGGGGTGGAAAAGCAAGGTGCTTAGATCTGTTGGACAGAATAACAAGGTGATTGCAGAACCGCAGGAGACGGTTTTTTCACCTCTGGGTCATGGACTTCTGCTCTTGCCCTAAATGCCTGTCTGTCTGTCTGTGTGGTGTTTAAATGTAAATGTGAAAAGAATGTCTGACTCCTTCAAATCTATTGAATCCGATGAAAATGGCACTTGATCATGGCATATAACATTGCATTAGACCGTATGGCTCAGAAAGAGCCGCGGGCGCTGGGGTTTTAGGGGTGTAATCGGGCTTATTTATACCAGGCAAGGTGTCTGCCTGTGTCAGCAGGCATTCAAAAAGAAACTGTTGCTGGTTTGATGGTACCTGTAGGCTTACAAAGCCAGCGAACTTTGTTAGACACAGTCTCCCAGTGCGTGTCTTTTGTATCTGTATGTCTGTATTTTGTCAGCTGAGTAGATTGTTCGTCAGCGTGCTCGCTGCTGTCCACTGATGGCGTGGCACCGGTTCCCATCCAGAGGGACCGGCGGCAGTAGGCGGTGGTCTCGCCGCTTCAGGAGCATTCCGTCCCTAGGTGGGCAGCGCGGGGACGAGTGCACGCAGGGTCAGGTCTTGGGTTCTGATTGCGTTCACGCGCTGCTGGCAATGCAGTTTATTCTACAGGAAAAACAACAAACAAAAAACACTTGCAGATCGCCGTTATACTTGAATACTTACATCTTTAATTGACATTTTTAATTAGATTGGAAGCAAAACTCCATTGGATATAGTGAGTAAATGAAAAATGATTGCATGCTGTGTATTTTCATTTTTATTTAAACTTCTCAGTATTCTGTAAATCCTTGTATTCACTCTGATAAAGCCTGAGGAAGAAGAATCACAACTCTTAACGAGCATGCTGTGTACTTCAAGCGACTGCATGTGTGCTGCTTTTGTTTCCGCTGGATTTCCTTCTTGCTGTTGCTTCCAGGCTCAAGCTTTGCTGGAAAGTCTGTTGCTTTTCCTCAGTCAGTCTTGGGAGCTGTGAGTCAAGTGCATGTACCCGACTGGCATGACATTTTTCTGGATGTTAAAGTAACTTTGCATTTGGTGATGTGAAATGGAACCGACACTTGTCTGTTTTCTGGAAGTTTGTGGCCAATTTCAAAGTGGTTCAGAGAAGAAATGTAAATTACGTGTCTTCAAGTGAGTCTGAATTTAAAAAGCACTTGTCTGTGTTTCGTAGTAGAGGCACAAATGAGAGGAGAGTAGCAAATACACCCTTGAAATGCACATTTAAAAAAGTTGACTGTCACTGTATTTCACCAGCGCTCCAATTTTCTAGCTAGAGAGAAATTTTTTTAAGGATAATAATTTCTCTAAATAAAATCCTTCCTGTACCTTTTATGCAACTCTGTGAAGTTTTGCAGAACTTTCACTGTGTAAGAATGTCCTTAAACCAAAGTATGAGGCTTTACAGAACCTCTGAGGCAGAATTTCTGGCCAGAGAGAAACACAATATATGTCATTCGGTGTGGAAGTTCCAGGGTAAAATCTCCGCCGACTGACAAAGGAGCTGGACCTCTGCATCCCAGGAGGTGGCCAGCGTGTCACGCTGGCTGGTGCTGCGTAGGATCTCTCACTCTCATTTGGAGCATCCCTGGTTCGTGTTAACGCTCACTGGGTGAGAACCTCCTGTGTCACCCACCGAGCATGGCACTCAACGGCATAACATGCAACACTTGCATGGAGTGGGAGAGCTCCAACAGAAGACTAGTGTCCCACATGAGAACAGCAGCGGCCTGGAGGTCTGCTCGAACTTTGAGATTTAGATATGTTTAAAGACTTGCACGGTGTTCTCTTAGATGCCAGGTAAGTGTCCTGTTCGCATGGTGGTGACTGTTCTGGCAGGGTATCGGATATTTAAATTTTGTGCTGGGAGAGCTGCATGGAACTACTAATAAATTTCTGCAGACTCAGTCTACCTCAGTTCTTGCAAAACTCCTTCTTGCTTATGTTATTTTAACTTCGCCTGTAATCTACGCACATGAGTGAAACTGATGTAAACACTGATTAATCTGATTTTTAAACCCTGGTTTTAGGAAAACATATCAGACACTGCATTAAGGATGTGTATTGGTTTCAACCTGATGAAATTAAAATAAATATGGAGAGAGCTTATAGGATTGCTTCTCACCCCTGAGGATATGTTTGTACCACTTCACCTTTGAATTATTCAATCAAGAATAATTCTGAGATTTAAAAATGTGCTTTCCTGGTATAAAGTAGTACAGAAGTTAATTCTATCAGTCTTTTCTATCTCATCTGAAACAAGTGATGGATCTTCAATCTTGTGCTTGCTACTTGCTGGTGAAGCCTTTCTTTAAAAGAAGCTGCTGCTGGTATGTTTTTCCCCAGTAGAGAAAATTATCTATTGCAGTTTATCAGGAAAGATGAGATTCAAAGTGACATCCTAGCTGATACATTTTTTTTTCAGTTCTGAAAGTGGCATTAAAAATTGTTACTAATTGCCACTTCTGAATGACCTTGTAAGTGATAAGCTACCTTTCTGTGTAATTATTGCAGAAGAGCAATGTTTAACAGTTTCTTTTGTCTCAGTTGCCTTTTGATCAGCTTTTTACATGCGTGGAAATTTCTGAACGCTGTTTGCTTAATAACCTTTCAGAGTAAAGGCCATTTATAGATGATACACATGTAACCTAATGTTTTGCCATTTTATCATTGCTCTTAGTAGCACCAAGCTGAAGAAGCTCATTAGCAGTGCTTGAAGTATGTGTGTTGGAATGTGGAGGTTTCCTTACGCACTTAAATAGTAAAACTCTCAAAGGAAAGTCACTTCAACTTCTGTGGTAGATTAAACCTTTGACATCGCTACCAGTAGCCACTGAGATGGCTGTGCCTGGAGCTGTGGGTGCACACTGGCTGGTGCAGGATCATGCGTTCTGTTCTCTTCCAGGATCTGAGATCGCACCCACCGTTATGGTGTCTATGGCTTGGAGCTTCTTCTGACATCCTCCTTTCAAAAGTGTAGCTTAAACCTTTTGTGCATGTTGAGCGTATTATCGCCTTTTCTGCCTGATGGTAATTCTAAATCACCAAGATGCTCCATGAAGCTGCTTTTTGTAAACTAGAGCTGAATTTTAGAACGTATTATAGTCTGGAAGGACATTTATATGAAGTATCCTGACTCATTAACTGGCATATCTGAGTCAAAAAAATAAAAATGGAGGGGGGGAAAAATCCCCACACCGTATCCTGCCATATAATCCTTTAATATAATCACAGAATAAAATTGCTCAGTAAATCCTATTATGCTTGTAAATACCCTTGCTGTCCAAATAAAATAAAATTGTGAGAACTGTAAAAGTTATTTATCTTCATACAGACCTGGGAGAGAGAAGACAGTTTATAATAGCAGCCTTGTAGTGCTGTGAGTTTGTGACAATAGAACTGAATAATTGACACGTTTTATCTTTCGTTGTCTGCATCTCACTCCCAAAGCGTTCAAGTTCCTGCTTCTGAGTATGAAGAAGACTTTACAAAATGATTCATACAGTATTGAATAGCGCTGTTACGGGAAGTGAAGGGGTTGGGCTGGGAATTTCCAAGAGGCAGAAGAAGAGGAAGGGTATCCTTACTTTTTGAAAAGTTATGACCTAACCAGAGAGCAGAGTGCTCACCGATTTCTGGTGTCTCTGCACAGTTCTGACAGCCACTTAAAATCTGCACTCAATCTATACATAGAAATGTAATTGGCTAAAAGACATCATTCCAGCGGCACAGAAAATTAGAAATGATGTATGCTGGGACAGTCTCTTGTCAACCACCAGTAAGCACAGCACAAGCGGTTAGTAATCCCCACGCGTTTGGCTGTCTTCAGTGAAATGCGTGGGGCGGGTTCTGGCGGGCAGGTACGTACCGCGGCACAGCGGGCGGGCTTGCATCGGCCGCGGGGTCTGTGGGTTTAAGCTTCCCTGGCTGTCAGGGCAAATGGTTTTGAGCAATAAATTCACCTTTTTAAAAACAGATGCGACTGTGGATTGCTTCTTACAAGTGTATTCTTTTAAGATGGAAGCATTATGGAGCTAGAGCCCTTCAAGGGCTGTTTTATGTGTTCTCATAACGAGTACGTGTAACTTACTATAAATGCATTCTTAGAACCACAGAAACGCTGGTGAAACTGGAGAATTGCTTGGTAACTTGGACCTGGCACTTTTTGTCTCTTGTGCTTGATGTTTATCCTTCAGATGACTTAGTTTTAATTGTTACAAAGTGGTGCTTGACAAGACATACTGAAAAATTACTGGCGCTGTGCCTTTAATCTTCCTCTTCTTGCTCTCCTTTCTAATTTCTCGCGCTGTACGACTATGTATCTGAGAGCTACCAGGTTTACCATCAAGTTCGTGTTTACGCTTGACTTTATGATGGAGGCGTTCAGCCTTATAAGTAATAAGCTCATTAAGCCTAGCCTGCATCCGCCTAAGCTGCTTTAACTCCAAGCCATGGAGATGCCTTTTGTGAGGGGCTCTCCAATCCCACAATTTGTTCCTTTAGAGCCTTAATTTTGTCAGTTTTCTTTGTGGTTTTTTCCATCTGCTCAAAAAGCAATTATCTGCCTTGTTCCAGGAGACTTTTGGAGCCTTCTGACAGGTTAAGGAAAGTATTTCTTTCTTGAGATTTTGATTCTGGAATTTCAACAGATGATGTTAAACATAATTAAAAGTGATTAAAATAGTCTGCTGTGCTGCCCTTATGGACTCAGAATAAAGGCTGGTATTAGGCAGGCGGAGGAACAGGCTTAGTGCTTGGGTTTGTTTGGCGGGATTTTTCTAGTTTGTTTATTCACTGGAGAAATTCAGAATTTACTCATGTATTCAGAGCTGGCTGCTGCTCTGTCCTGTTTATAGCTATCTTATATAAGAGAACGATATTTTAAACTGGAGATGGCCGCACATGGTAAGACCAAATGCTTCCTGACTCTGCGCCAGACCTACTGAAAAACTGGTGTGTGGCTTGACTTTTTGGGGTTCTGCCCCCTCCTTAGTTGCAGGGAAGTGTTAAAATTCACATTACCTGTTCATGCACATGCCCACTTGCCTATGAATAGAATGTGCATCAATGCACGTTTCTTTCCCAGTCCTGACATTTTACTAGGCACAAAATACACAAATAAACTACATTACTGCTTTGTAACACCTTATACGTTATTAATGCTAGCCTGGATTCCAGTTCGATTTCTTGGATAAATTTATCCTTGCTATAGGTCTATTACAGACTAATTTGCAACGCCAGAAGTTGGGGCACACGTCAGAGTTCGGGATACGCCGCCGCCTGGCAGTGTAGGCAAGGCTGCTCTGGGCTTCCTCCTGGCTGTCTGGGGAGCCTTCCATGTTGTCAAGCTCTAGAATTATCCAGATTGTCACAAAAATGTCCTTCCCTCTTTGTCAGTCTTTTCAGTAATTCCTTACTCTGTCAAAAAAATCCCAAACAAAAAATAAAATAAAACTCCAAAGAAGCCCTGTGTGACAAATTGGCTCATAACCTTAGACACCTCACGAGTCAGTTGTAGTTACCTGTCACGCTTTTCTTTCCTGTTCACAGTTTCCTATTACTAATTTTCTGTAAAATGCTAATTTCCAGTTCCAAAGGCATTTGGAGACTAACTCTTTGAGTAGTTACTCGGTCAGAGGCCGTGCGTGTGGGCAGTGCTGTCGGCAGCGGCTGAATTGGCAATATTGCTTCTGTCAATACCCGGTATGATCTTGGCAGCCTCAGTCGGTTGGGTTGTCAGGGTTCGTGCGCTGCCGTGGAGTGGTGCTAATCCATAGTTCCTCCTTCTCGCTGGACAGAAGTGCCCTGGGTTTTAAGCCTCAGAGTGCTTTGGGATCCCTTGAAACGAGGAGGATCATACAAAAGTGCAATGCATGTCATTAGGTGTTTGTAGGAGTTCGAGGATGTGTTGTGTTTCAGAAGACTGTCGTTACAGGAGCAGGTTCTGCTTCGCTAAATTGTAAAAATGACTGTGAATGACTCACAGCTCGGTTATAATTATTCCCAGTGCTAATTAGGTGTCAGAATTCTCCGAAACGCTGTATCAGACATGGCTCGCATGTGCATTACCTGTGTAATCACGAAACTGTGCTTTTTCCAATGTAAACTTACGGAGGGCTCTGCTCCACAAATCCTTCCTTTTGAGGGCTCCTTTCCCACCAAGCAGTCCCTGCGATTTCAGGGAAACTAATTAATCTGGGAAAGGATGTTCATGAGAAGCTTTTAAATTAGTTTTATAACTTCACCCTGCTGGGAAAAACTTGAAAATACTTTACAGAAAAGGTTATGAAGTATTTATACCTCACAGTCCTTCAGTACTTAGTGCATTCGTCTGAGGGCAAAATATATCTGCGTCTGCTGATTTATAGTCTGTGAGAATTTATCCTGTCTTAGCAAAAATGTTTTAAGACTGGTTTTGTTTTTTTTTTTTTCCCCTTCAGCTTCTGGAAAAAACGAACAATATGTTTGAGGAATCTGATTCTGCAGCTACGAAAAGTCCTTTGCATTTAGCTGTAAGTATGAGACAAGTGTAAAGTGTTTGATCAGTATCTCCTAGAATAATTCCTTAATCTCTGTCTTTGAAGCACGTTTAATCATAGACTTGTTTTGAAAAAAGCTGGTATGAGATGTAGGCCTAGATGTAACAAAACCAGGTTCTGGGCTGGAATTATTAATTAAACTTTTGGCAGCTGAAGCTCTTGGTTCTTACTGACTCAAAACAGTTGGGTAAGAAGGCAGACACCGAAGTGAAATTAAATGGAAAGCTGCAACTTTTATTCATAACTAGCTTATAAATTTGGGGCTGGAGCTTGAGCCGATGGCTTTGATCATGGAGTGAGATACTCTGATGTTCTCCTGGGGCTGTGCAGAGTGCAAAGACCCGCCTGGCACACGGCAGGGTGTAGGAGAGCGTGCCTAACCCCCCACAGTGCCTGGGGAGCGTGCCGTGGAAACTGCTGTCAAAAGGGCGTCCAGCACGTGTGGCCTCAGAGATCACAATAGGTCCCCTTTCCCAGGAGGTCAAGGTTCGGGATCCTTCTTCCCAGCTTTCTTGTGCAGAATGACGGAATAGTGGAGGCTGACGTGGACCTCTGGAGACCAGCCAGTCCTGCCTCCGTGCTGAAAGCAGCGTCAGCTAGAGCAGGTTTCTCAGGACTGTGCCCCATCACATTTTTTAGTATCTCCAGGTACAGAGAGTTCCTGGAGATAATCCACCCCAGTGTCTGACCACCATCACAGTAAAAATGGTATTTTTTTGCAGTAAATGGAATTTCCTGTGTTTAAATTTGGGCCCGTTGCCTCTTGTCTTGTCACTGGGCACCCCTGAGAAGAGTCTGCCTCTGTTGTCCGTGCTCCCCCGTCGCGTGTTTATCCACATTTGAAAATGCATTTTCGTTTGGAGGCTGAGCAGTCCCAGCTCTCTCAGCCTCTCCACACACACCCGTCGGACCGGCCCTTTGCTGAACATCCAGCCTCACCACGAAGCTGGCCTCCCCTGGAAAGGGGAGCAACTTGCTTACTGGAAAACAGGGGCAAGTTTCGGTTCTGTAGCGATCGTTTCCCTCTTTCCCAGTCAGCCAGAACAGCTCTGACCTGGTGTTTGGGTTAGCCACGCGTGACCTGAGGGAACAGGAGCCACAACAGTTGGGTTAAAAGGTGGAGTTTGTCGCTGAACTCTTCTCTCCATCTCGTCTGCAATGTGAAGACTGCAGGAAGGAGAGTGTCACTCCCCGGCCCAAGGAAGGGTTACTGCCTGCACTGTCACCAACACCAACCCCGTGCTGGGCAGGGACTGGCTCCGAAGCCTGCCAGATAGCAGCGCCTGCCCTCTCTGCCCCGTGGACAGGGTCCGTGCAAGGACATCGCCGTGCCTCTCCCTCCTGATGCTGGTTAACAGCAGTTCATTCACCTGAGGCACCCCAAACGCACAGTTTAAAAATAAAAAAGCTTACGTGAAACATCCCCGTTTCACAGTTCAATTACAGCTGTCCAGGAGCGTCTCTGACGTTCGGTTCAAACGCCCCCGATTGCTGGGGTGCCTGTGGCCATCCTTCCCCAGGGCTGGCGGTGTCCACCGAATGTCTCGTCGTGTGGATCCAGAAAGCCAGCAATCTGCACCAAAACACGGAGTCCTGTCCGCTGGCTGGTACGGCGCGGTGGCTGAGGCCTCTGCTTGCAGATATTTCACCATAAACTTTATGACCTTTCAAGGAGAGGATGGGCCATGCAGTCTGCATACGGCACCGTCAAGACAGATACCTCACATTGTGTCAAAGATCAGGTTGTTGCTAGTTGTTTTGTAAGTGAAAATGTCATGAAGAAGAAAATCTTGACAGCTGTGGTGGAGTATTTTCTGAGATATGGGTTCCCTGCTATCTGAGATATCACCTTTTGCTTTCCTTAGGTACTTGTCTTGGTCTGACAGGGAAACAGTTGTGTGTTCCCTGCAGCCCTTTCGAAGCCGTCAGTAGGAGTGCGCTGCTGCCACCAGTGCTTAACCTCTGTGGTTTCTTTCCGTTTGCATCTCCTGTTTTCATTAATTGCCTCAGCTCTGGTTATGCTAATTATACGCTTGTGTATAAATCAAAAGGATGTTCTCTGTGAGCCTGGCAGTAGGGAGAGAAGGGCAGTCCCTACAAAGCTGAGCGGAACGTTTCCAGTTTCTGGGGCTAGCCGCTGGGTTTTTGCAATGCCAGCTGTGTTTGTGCTGTTGGACCAAATGTGGCTGTAGGTCTGGAAGTGCATCTACTTGTCCACTGCAGTCGTCCTACCAGAAGATCCTACTGACAGGAATACTCCATGGAGCATCAGCTATGAGCAGCAGGTCAAGTTTGTGTTTGTATTTGGACAAAAATCTGAGTTTGAGAATTGCTTTTGTTTAGTCGGAGACCAGCAGACGTGTTGAACTTAACACCCAGTTAGATGATAATCCATGCAACCTCTGACCAGCATAACTAGTGAATCCAGTTTTGGAAGCAAATGTTTTCCTGATACTGTAGAATGTGAAAAATTAATTGTTGTTTCACCTGTGCTGAACTGGCAAATTATTGCCTGAAATTCCTCACCTTGGGTTGTATTAGAAGGCTAGAGCAAACCAACAATCATAACCTCTTTCCCTGAACACTAGGAATTTTTTAGTTTCTTGGCTACAGTGTAACGTGGGAAAATCCTTTCAAGTTAAAGAGAAAGTCATAAGGAATCAAGAAAACGGTATCACTTCTGCTGTGTTTAGAAGACGGGTGACAACGATGGAATTTATTCACATTTTATGTGCAAGTTTTTGAAAGACAGAAGTTAGGTTCTTTACATGACGCTTTTTGTATTTCCAGGCCTATAACGGTCATCACCAAGCCTTGGAGGTACTTCTCCAGTCGTTGGTAGATCTGGATATTAGGGATGAGAAGGGACGCACTGCTTTGGACCTGGCTGCATTTAAAGGACACGCGGAGTGTGTGGAAGCTCTCATCAGCCAGGGTGCTTCTGTCACTGTAAAAGACAATGTCACCAAAAGGACTCCCCTCCATGCCTCAGGTGAGTGTGACCTTACGTTACGCTTGTGGTGCAAGCCCTACAACACGGAAGCAGTTACTTTTGCCTATCTGCTACCTCTATGCGGATTTCTTCTTAACAGAGGAAGGAGATTTTGGCGCGTACTGAGGACTGCTGCTCGTTTGCTGAATTCCTGCAGCTAACCCTTTACCTTTCATTTCCATGGTCTTTTTTGCCTCTGCCCCTGTGGTTCAGCCATCCCTCACACAGAATCCCGTATTTTTCCACACCACTCCTGCTGTGCCCTTACCTGCTTGCCTCTGTTTCCCCCCACCTCTCTATCACCACCTACTCTTGAAGGTGTGTGACGTTTCCCCTGTGACACCTTCTCTTAACGGTTCCTTGGCCAAAAAAACAGGGGAAGGGAGAACGATTGCCTCACTGCTTTTCCTATGGAAGAAAGGTTGAAAATAAGGTAGGCTCTGGTTGTTGATGAAATTATCCTGGTGTTCAAAACTTTCAACCTTTCGCAGTGACGACACGACCGAAGTTCACCCCCCTTTCAGCCATAGCCCTCCTGAGCGAGCTTGTGACCTCGCTCTTGCTGGGCGTCAGCTCCATTCCGCATGTGTTGGGTGTTATTTATGCACGTTGCATAATTAACTGGAAAATGTAGAATTTCCCATTGGTTTAAAGGTTATGATTTAATAACACACGTGCGGAGGTGCCCAAGGGAGCGTTGCTCCCCTGGGGGTTCGTCCCGGGCTCGGTACGTCACAGCAGCGACCTCTAGTGGGAACTGAAATTAATACCTCATGGGGGGAACAATTATTTTCAGGGCCAGACTTAATTGTCTTTCTGTTTATCTTTCAGTCTTGCTTGGATTAAGATGCATATACACCCTCTAATACCAGTTTATTCTCTGTGTGTGATCATCTGAGTGCAACCGAGCACCCTACGGTCAGGCAGGCTGTTACCAGTTTGGTCTGCAGTACGGCAGAAAACGCACGGTCCGTCGCCGCAGCATACTGGGAAGGGCTTTCTGCTGCCTTAAGTTTTGCATCTGAACTGAGCACATGACTCCCCGCAATAAATTAACGATACAGAGATGTGCTGCCAGAGTTTACATATCAGAAGTTTGATACAAGCATTCAGTGAGAGGGGGTTTTAGTTGTTTTTGATAAAACCACAAAATACTTAATCTAGCTGATCCTCACCCTCTTCAAACTGTAGGTTTAATGGATTTAAATCAAGATCAGTGCCACCACAAAACTGGAGCTGTGTTGGTCAAGAGCTTTCCTATAGTCACTTCAAACATAGCTCGGGGTCTGATGATGAGCAAGGTGTGACTTGGTCTGGTACGTCGTCGCTATAGTGATGATTTTGCATTTATTTAAAAATTTGGTTATAGTGACATAGGTTTCTTGTTGTCACAGCTGCATTGTAAGGGTTCTGCAGTACTGAGGAAAGTAAACAGTAACAAAGCCTTATTTTTGTTAGCAGCTTTGACTTAAAATACGATTTTTTTTTAATAAATCTGTTGAATAGAATTGAGTAACTTGTTGAATAGAAGGTGTTATTTTAATACGCACATTTCTTGCCTTCATACAAATCCTGACTGGGAGTTCTTTTCCCTGTTTTAATTTCTTTTGTAATTGCCCCCCACCACTGCAGTACAAGTGACTTCCATGTAAAACCAGTAGGAAGATTCACTGTAATCTTTTTCTGGCCTGTGATACTTCTTGCTTCTCAGATTAAAAGCAAATTGTCCAGGGATACAAGCAAAATGTTCTTTAAATCTGCAGTGAAGCAAAATAAGTTAGGTATGTAAAAAACAAACAAACAAACAAACAACCAAAAGGCAAGAAAATCCTCCACAGAGGAATGAGATGCTAAGGAGAGCATGTACCTTAAGTAGAAGGGAAAGAACTGCACAGACAAGTTGAATGTTTGAACTCTTAGTAAAGGAAATCTATCACTGTCATAGTTTTTGGAGGCTATCAAATGTGTGATAAGTGCACTTTGGGTAAATATCCATTAAGACAATATTTAGAACGTTCCACTCAAGAGCTGTGCAGCATTCTGTGGAAATCAGGTCTGGAGTAAAGCTTCTACTTGCCAGCTATTATAAAGAGCCACTTGCAATCTGATGATTTTTATTATGCTGTTTCGTAATGATACTTGTTGATTAGGAGTGTTTTAGCAAAGAGTGATGCCACCTGTCAGTAACTCTGCATGGTGCCACTGCAGTATTCAGCCGGTTTTATTTGCAGTGCAAGTGTAAGAAGTAAATTGCTGTATTTTGAGAAATGAAATGGGATTCTTGCTGAATGAGTCCCTTGGGTGACAGTGCACCTTTGCACACACAGAAGAGAATACCTGCACGTGCAGTACTGGGCACCAGGAAGAAAGCAGGCGTGGGTGCAAACGTGTTTGCCTTCATTCCTTCTAATTACACAAGCACAATCGCTGAACGCAAGAGTTAGAGGCCTGAAGCGGTGGGCTGGGTTACAGGGCTCTGCAGAGCTCCGTCCAGTAAAGGGATTTGTAACTTTGGTAGAGAAATCACCTAATGAAGTATTTATTTTTTCTGTCTCCCTCCCTCAGGGAATAGACTTCCTCTGACCTCATAACATGGAGAATTTCCTTAGGCTAAATTATATGTTCCCTGTATAATTTTATTACCACCAGTGTTTCTTCTGGCTGCCTTGGGAATGCCGCTGCACGTGTTCCCTGGCGTTAGCGGAGCAGCTCCGCTGGCGGAACCAACGCTCCCTGCAGGCTCTGCAGTGCTTCGCCGTGCTGGGTCAGCTCCTGAGGGTTTCTGGGAGTATCTGTTCTAAAACTCATGTACCAAAATCCTTTTCAGACTTTGGTGTGAAAAAGTTATGATTTTTCTTCCTCCGGCTGGGAGAAAGAACAGATTTTTTTTTTTTTATTTTTTGTTTCCCTAAGCCAGTGACTCATCAGCACTGCAGAACTGTTTACGTGTTATGTATATGCCATTACTTAGTGGTAAATAACTAAAAATGCCTTTTATTTTTCTGGGTAGAGCAACTAAGATTATTTTTGGATGAGTGATTTAAATGTGATGATGTGCGCCAGTTGCTCTGCCAGGATGATGTGACATAGGTGGTGTCCCAGGGTTTCGCCTCAGCCCACGGGGTGTAGGCAGTGTGAATGCATGACTTGCTGTAATGAGAACGCAGCCTCTATCTACTGAGTGCAGCGTTTATTGCTTTTCAGAGAAGAAAATACCATTCTCTTCATCCCATGGAAGGCTGAAGCCTTTAAGCCAGCTGACACACAGATGGGTTTCCAGTGCCAGGCGCTGCAACACGCAGTAACTCACACTGTGTTCTAACAGCTGTGGGTCACGTTTTAAAGTTAATGCCATTTTTGAGAAGTAGTTGTGGCTTCCAGTAACGTTAAATGAGAAAAGATGGACAAACCCAAAGGGAATTTTATTTCTGGTGTTACAAGCTGTTACGAATGTGACATTTATAGTCGGTCACTCCTTGCGGACGCTTCTTTTTCAGGGCAGCACCAGAGCACTTGCTTGTACAGCGCACGCAAAATCAAGGAGCCTTGCTGACGTTCTTCCTACTGCGGTCCACACCTGATCGCAGAAAGCCCTGTCTGCCTGCTCGGTCTGAGGGGGTTTGAAATGCTCTCTGGTTTAGCAAGAATCTTCTCAGTAGTGAAAATCATGATTTCAGCTTTACTCAGTCGGGCTTTTTGCATGTAAGAGAACTAATCCTCATCTTACTGAGGTCAGGGAAAAAACAGCTCACCATTTCATTGGCACAAGTTAAATGAAAATTGTAGGAATATTAATTTCTGATACTATGGAATATTTTTCTTCTTTATAAAGACATTTCTTATCCATAGGCATCTCAATGGAAAATCACCTGAAATGAAACATGTTTTAATTAAACTTACTTTTTTCTTTATAGTCATTAATGGCCATACACCTTGTTTGCGGTTGTTGCTAGAAGTTGCAGACAACCCTGATGTGACAGACGCCAAAGGACAGTAAGTTTTCCTTGAGAATGTTGTTTTTCAGCTCTCTGATTCAAACAGTCTCAGATTTCTCGCACAAAAAGCATTTATTTGAAATACTGTATTTCTCACACTTCCTCTTACAGAATGTGGCAGAGAGTACAAAGTACACGTTCAGTTGAACTAAGCCATGTGGAAAGAATCACTCATTAATCTTAGCCTCTGCTTTATACTTAAAACAATTCTTCATAGGTGCTGAGGGCCAGATTCAATAAAAACTAACAAACTCCTGCTCCTGGGATGTTTCTGCAGAGAGTCTTTTTCTTACCAAAATGTTGCTATTTCAGGGTTTACTTGGTATGTTAGGCTGGTGCAGTGGGACCCAATGTTTGTTTGAGGCAACACATGCATCTGGGATGTTCCTGCAAAAATTTCACTTCTAGTTAAATGACAGTTACAGAGGGAGAATAAAGTATATTTTTAAAGTGAAAATATGAATCGTTTAAAAAAAACTCATTTGGGGTGCCTGGACCATATCTGACTGTATATATAGTTTTAAATGGTATTAGTCTTATCTGAAAATAGGAAAACGGATCTCTATCAGAAAAAAAATCAAAGATATGTTGGTCCAGATTTCAGCTTGAATAGTATCCTCATGTCCCTTCATCCCCTGTAAGCAATTGTTCAGCACTTGCAAAAGAAGTGCTCTGCGTGGCTGTCATCTCGGTAGCTAGCAGGAGCGTTCATTCGCAGCACTTGGGCACTGTAAAGCTCCTGTGTTGCTGGAGGTGACCATAATTCTAGGTTATTAGGAGAACAGACTGTCTTGAATGATGTTTCGCTGTACGCTGCTTACAGATGTGTTTGTTTCTGTTTCAGTCACGATAGTTGGTTGTTAAATGTCTTTATAATTTCATACAAAAGGCCTTCGCTTGGGTGTTATATAGATGAGTACAGGGAAAGAAGCAGGTTTGTGGGTAGGAATGGACAGGAATGCAGGGCTCCCTGATTTCTTCGGTCCTGTAAGTCAGCGTTGCAAGTAGTGTTTCATTTTATAGCTGCGACTGGTTTGTTTTTGCTTTTTCTAGAACCCCGCTAATGCTTGCAGTGGCATATGGGCACATCGATGCTGTTTCTTTGTTACTTGAAAAAGAAGCATCTGTAGATGCAGCTGATCTCCTGGGATGTACAGCTTTACATCGAGGGGTGACTGACTTTTTATGATTCTTAATTATTTCTTCCACTGTGACTACAACTCACTTATAAATACAGGGTTACTGAATGTAGGGAATACTGTAAATGGTTGGAAACATGACCAAGCACAGTCAGTGAGGTAAAAAGCAGGACAGATCTGCTCTCAGTAATGCTTTGCTTTTGACTTCACTTCACGTTTGCTTTAATTAATTAGCTAAAATACTCATTAGACCTTTCTTTTTCTTGGCTCTAAGCATTTTACAATAGCAATCATTATTCTTATAACTGAGCACCTTACGAATTTTGAAAATAATTTCTTTAAAGGAACTGCCCAGCAGTGTAAATAAGAAAACCTTAAATTAGAGGCAGTGAAAGTCGAGGCAGATAATCTTTTCTAGGAGTCAGCTTCTTACCCATTGGGTAAGTTGATGCAAGAGGTGACATTTATACAGAATCCTATGATAACTGCAGTGAGCAGTTTAGCTGAGGAGTCCAGCACAAGTCTGTAATAAAAGCTATAGCATAAAAATTCTCTTCTGTATTGATAGCATTATGTGAACATGCTCAAGATACCTGAGCTAACCTACATATATGATACAGAGGTCACTGATAGTAGCTGGCTGGCCGTTAAAGCAGCTTTTCATATTTCTGGTGATACACTTGGTCTGTTTTCCCCTCAGTTCTTCTCTCAAATTGACAGATGGTTTTGAGAAGCCAGGCTCAGGTTTTCTGAACCTCACGCCTATTTCATCTGTTTCCTTAGTCTTAAACGCCTCCTTGTTTTTGTGCCTCACTTAGTGGAGTCTCTTCCACAGACTAGGAATCAATGCCTTTGGAAGACAGTACCAAATGCATTTCAGCGTATCAGTTCTCATAGGTACTCATGGAAGCAAAGGAGCTTTCAGCTCTGCCTCCTGAATCCCACCCAGGCCGGTTCATGCTCACAGGCAATCAATCATATTCCATGTTTCCTGGGCAAGAGTCTGTACCATGTCAACCTCTTTACTCATTTCTTTGTTGTCAGATTATGACTGGGCACGAAGAGTGTGTTCAGATGCTGTTAGAGAAAGAAGTGTCTATTTTATGTAAAGACGCCAGGGGCAGAACCCCTCTGCACTTTGCAGCAGCTCGGGGCCACGCCACTTGGCTGAGCGAATTACTGCAGATAGCGCTGTCGGAGGAGGACTGCAGCCTGAAAGATAACCAGGGTTACACGCCGCTGCACTGGGCGTCTTACAACGGTAAGGTTCTCCCGGGGGCTTGTGCCAGGTTCGCACGTGGCCTGGCTTGCAGGGGAGCACGGTGACGAAGCAGCCTAACGCTTGGAGAAGCTGGACGCGCAGAGGCAGATGCTCTGCTCACTGCTCTCCGTAGCAGCACGCGCTGTGGTCACCCCTCCCTTTAGAAGCCGGGGGGACTCCAGCAATACCCCCCGGTGGCTTTGCAGCTCGTTTGCTCCCAGGCATGGGAGGCCAGGGTGAAACCTTGGGTTTACTGATGTCAATGATGAAATGGATTTCTGTGGGGCCAGGAATGCTCCTTTGAGGTGTCACCTTATCTATTGATGCGAGAGACCAGGTACCTAGATGGATGTTTGGAACGGAACTGATTATTCTAAACTGAATAATCTGAACTTGTTGCTTAATATAAGGATCAAGCTTCTCAGTGTCATCATTTAAGATCATCTTTGGAGATGTGTAAGGCAACACACATAACATCACATAAAAAAGAGGCTTTTCTTCCTTTCCTCTTTTTTCAGTAAGTGCTAATATTAGCCCAAATCTATCTTGCTCCAGCTTTAAAAAAAAAAATAAATAAGTAAATATGTTTGCTTATTATTTTATCACATAAGAGCTTTTATACACATTGCGTTCAGCTTTGAACTTAACGTGTTCAATTCTAATCCAGATAAGCCTAGTATGAATTAATTGAATTACCCACTTTGTGCAACGTTGTGAAATGTCTGATCCCTTACAGGTCATGAAAACTGCATAGAGGTACTATTGGAACAAAAATTATTCCGCAAATTCTATGGTAATAGCTTCTCTCCATTGCACTGTGCCGTGTAAGTAGAAATCTCCAGTAACAAACGCAGATGTATGGCTTTAGGATATGTCTGGGAAATACGAGCAGTACGAGAAGAAAGTGTGTTGGGTTTTTTTAAGATCATTTGCATGAGCAAAAAATTTTAAAGCTGATCATAAAATTGTACTTTGGCTGAAAAAGTGGCAGAATAAAAGAGGCTTTTTGTGCAGATTTCATACATTTAGGCTTTTTGATGCAATACTAACTTGTAATTAAATAGCTGCATTTCTGCTCCCTTTCTAGTTTCTGTTCCTTTGCGTACAATTACAGACCTGTGCCTTTTCTTCACACAGCGTGGCGCTTCGTAGCTCTCCCACTCTTAGGCCGTGGCCTGGGCTATAGTGCCTCGGCCTGTGTAATTAGGAGCTTTTGAGGTTCCTTTGAAACCCAGTGGCTGAAAGTTAATGCATTTGTCAGAATCAAGATGATTCCTTTTTAGCAAGAGGAACAAAGCCTTAATGACGAAAAGACTGGAACAACCACCTGTGCCATGCTAGAATGGCGTTCTGTGCAGGCTGTGTTTTTTCCAAGGCATCCTAGGCAGAGTGTTTTCCACTCTGATTGTCTTCACGGACTTTTTGCCTTCTGAGATAATCTTGTGTCTTGAAGGTTTGGTACTTTTGCCCAGGTCCGAGCCGAAGGGGTTGATCAGCTTTAGAGGCAGACTCTGTATCCAGAGTTCTCCTGTCACGAACATCAGAGAGGTTGGGCGTGTATCTGAGACACCTTCCTGATTCAAATAAAGCTGTGCACTTTCGTACGGGAAGGGTTCTAATAGAGCAACATCATTAACATTTCATAACATAATTGCAAATGTGTTTTACAAAAAAAGGCAAGATTACTTCAGTACGTAGAACCCAACATGCTTATTAAAACATGAAAGCCGTCAGAAGAGTAAGGAATTAAGCGCTGTAAAGACAAATGCAAACTCTCCTAATTCCTGCCAACAGAACAACTGTATTCTATTCTGTCTTCTATTTGAAGAATTAATGTCTTCCAGAAACAACGATGGCAGTTACTGTTGTATAGGCTTTCCTTCTACAGGCCACATCATTGGAAATTGAAAAGTAATTTGTCATGTACTGAACTTTGAAATTATAAAAAGCCTATATATTAGGGAAATAAAAGCATATAGAAAGCACTGGTTTTACTCAAAATAAAATCCTTTGTGGCTGAAATAGTATTTGAAATCCGAATTTCTAGTGATGGCTTTGAAAATAATTTTTTCAATACTTATATTCTTTTAAACTAGCATGTAATTCTCAAACCCAGTACAAATGTGTGCAACTTAAAAATGCACATAAATTTAAAATGAAAACAGCTGCTAATCCAGCATGGGTGTATGTTAGTTGTATGTCCAATACTGTTACCAAGCACTGTTCATTTTCATAACGAAATGAGTCAAATTAACAATAACCAGAAAAACTATTGAGTACATCCATCAAGGTGAAGTATTAAATGCCTGAGTTGGAAGAGATGTGGACTTCAGTACCTTAAACATTAGACTATAAAGCTTTCTGTAAGTAGGTGTCTATGACTGAGTGCCTTCCAGATCCAGGTGTTTGACATAGAGACTAAAGGATTTTAGGATATTAAGGTTTTAATCCTAGGTTTGTGCTGCACTTTCAATTATCTCTGTGCATAGCAAACTGCAGGATCAGCTTTGCTTTAGAGACTGAAATCCTTAGCAGCAGATGCAGTTTGGTTAAACGGACAGATGAGGAATATTTAGAAATGTGACTGAAATCATTAAGGCAAAGGTATGTTAAGGTAACTTATAAATAACCAGTAAGAATGTTGGGAAGTGAAGTAAATTAATATTGGAACTGGGAAAAGATGTAGGCTTTTTATGGTTTTGAAAATGTCTTTTTTTTTTTTTTTTTTTTTGGGCAGAATTAATGATCATGAAAACTGTGCATCACTGCTCATCGGAGCCATCGATGCCAGCATTGTCAATTGCGAAGATGACAAAGGAAGGTAATACTGTTTTAAACAAGCTGTATTTACTGAATTAATCTAGTATTTGTCATAATTCTCCCTGAACCTCTGCAATGAATTCTTCTCTGATATGGTTGAGCAAAGCCTTATCACGCCGACTCAGACAGCAGTTTGCACTGCAACAAAGTTAAGTGGTGGCTCACTTGAAGCAAGAACACTGTGAAGTGTTCCGTTTCATAGTGCATCTGGAAATAAATACAAAATAAATAGTATTTTGTTTGTTTAGAGCAGCTATGACTATAGGCTGTTTCCCTGAACCTGTTTTCTTTGTTAAATATTTAAACGTGTTTGTCTTTGCTAGATGGACCGATACTGTGTACACATAGAAAAGTATTTCATTAAAAGCTTTAATGTTATGTTAGTGTTCTCAAGGCACACAGCTGAAAAGATCTATGCAGCAAAATAACGCTGATACAGCAAGAGATACGGGCTCAGCCAAATCCTTAATTTGTCATGTTGATAATCTCCTCACTCTGTGTGTGTGTGTGTGTATCTCTGTAAATAACATTGCTGAAATTCTAGAAACTGAATACTCATTGTTTCTGTTACTTAAAACAAATTCAAGACCCTCAGTAACAGTGACTACTTGCTGTTGTAAGGGTGAGACCGCCTCACCTTTTACTGACAAGCAGAGCTGAAGTAACAGTGTGCGCTGCGTTGTGTACCCGCTACCTTCCGTCTCTGTTGGTCACGCTTCAGACCCAAAATGCCACAGCGAGGCAGTGGCTGGACACTAGTGTCTCAGTCTTGTGGAAACTGGTGACCTTCACAGTGGGTTGAATTCCTTCTGCCTCTGATAGTAATGCTGTTGTTGTCGCTTGTTGCTGCAGTATCTTTGACTATAACTTGAAATACTTTTTTGAAGTAATGAGTCTGTTCTTTTCTGATAGTTCTTCCCATCTTAGGCTTGTTAAAAAAATAAGATCAGATGACTAAGAATGAGGGATTGTACCGCTTTTCGTATTATACAGTATGCTCTGTTAAAATAAATGTGCTGCTAATAGGAGATTCTCCACAGTCTCATACCTCCACACTAGCATATCCACCTTCCGCTTCCCTGTTTTTTGAAGTTTATGTTGCGCCAGGACAGATTCTGTAAATATTATTTAACTTCTTTCAGCTGCTACTACTCTAAATTTCCCCTGGCAGTAACTTTAAGTTTTGTTGGGAAGAAAAATAAGTTAAAACCGTCTTGCACTTTCAGGTTCTTGGGAAGGTAGGTAAGCAGGAGTATTGTCATCCTTGAGCAACAGCTGTGGCCACGTTGCTTTCCCCACAGAACGCCCCTTCACGCAGCAGCCTTCGCGGATCATGTGGAGTGCCTCCAGCTCCTCCTGAGCCACAGCGCACAAGTCAATGCTGCGGATCACACAGGGAAAACGCCTCTCATGATGGCAGCTCAGAACGGTCACGTAGGCGCGGTGGGTGAGTACGTCCTTGCCCCTGTGCGTCTTGAAGGGTGAGTGCCACTGCACTTACTGTCCCAAACAAGTAACGGGCTTTGTTCTGTGAGAACTAAGAAAGGAAAACAAATTGTGTGGATGTCTGTAAGGAGCTACCTTTGCATCTGTAAAAAATAGATTTTTCTTCTTCACCGTTGTTTCTCAGCAGTCACAGTGAACATTTGCAATAACAAATTTGAGTCTTATTTCCTCCTAAGGTAAAGAGCACGAAGGGAGTAGTAATTCTGTTCTCTTTGCTTCCTTGATTTTGTGGCACAGTAAAACTGCATGTGTGAAAAAAAGATTGTGTGACCTTTTTCTCTGCTCTGTTATACAAGTGCTATTGTTGAAATGGCAGCTATCAGCAACTGCTTTTTCCAGGCTAGACTATATACTATAGACATACAGATTAGGGCCATATTGACGTAAGAGAATTCCCTTTTCTCTAGCTTCAACAGCACAGACTGCACCCTAAATTCTTTGTATCCGCTTAGTCCTCTCAACGCAGGATCCACAGCTGTTCCCAGGAGAAGGTGATTCAGGCAGAACTTGCTGATTCGCAAATGGGGAAGTTCACAAAGGAATTAAGATGAATAGAAGTTTGACAGTTTGGGGCACAATGAACGAGCTGTTAACTCTGCCTTTGCTGATTAACTGCACAAGATTAGTCTGTTCTCATTCATTATTTTCAGTTCCTGTTCATAAAGCTTAGGTTGATTAAAGGTTCATAAAGCTGAATTGATTAGCACGTATGCATGCATATACTGAAATAGTAATTTTTTCCTCTGTTTTCATATGTTCATCTGCCCATTGGGTTTGTTCATTGATCTGTGTTCTATACCTCAGACTTTTTGGTGAACATTGCCAAGGCTGACCTGACATTAAAAGATAAGGAGTTGAATACATCTTTGCACTTGGCTAGCAGTAAAGTAAGTCAAAGAGCTCTGTGTGCTTCTCACCGCAGTGTGTCTGTATGCACATGTGTGTTTATGCTCCTAAATTGTTTTCTGCAATGGAAGTGTGGCAGTCAAACTTGTGGTGAGGAAGGGAACGTTGTTCCAAGCTTTTTCTCAGGTCTGTTTCAAAGTTTTGTAATTGAAAAATACGGATGCTTCTTACGACAACATAAATGTAAGGAGGTGACCTAAGAGAAGTAATGGAAAACCCTTTAAGATTTTACCAAATAATGTCACTGTAAAGTAGCTTAACATAGGTTCAGTGGCAAAGAAAAAAAAAGGTATTTATTCTTTTTTATTAATTCTCCAGTTTCTGTGGAAGAAACCCAACATTTTCCCTTACCAGAGCAGCAGTAGAACCAGAGGCATTGATTAGATTGGTGGTGGTGGCTTTTCCCACCCTTTCTTTGTCTGAATTCCAGTTGCTACTGCTGTTCCTGGCAGCAAAAATGCCCGTGGGACTGCCTCTCCTGGGCCTTTTCTTTTGCTCCTGTCCCCAGGCTGTATTCCTGGGTGACAGTATTACCCCAGTTTCTGCCGATGCATGAGCCTGGCTGAGCTCTCAAGGCCCTGCAGGCAGCTGGTCACCTGCCGGGGCTGTGGGCTCAGCACCTGCAACTTGCTGTGCTGAAACAGTGTCAGAAATGAGGCCTGGGTCTGTGTTACTGCCAAAGCTTCATGGGTAGAGCTCTCACACTGAAGGGGTTTTGTAGTAGCTCTTTAATAATTCAGAAAGGCCATTTAAAGACCCAGAAAGTATAGTATGCGTTCCTGACATTAAGCCATCTCTTTCTATGTTGCTATGAGGCTCTAATAAATAATCCATTGAGCGCTTTCTCAAGAGAAATAGTTGTCTTCTCTGAAAGGTGAGGACGTGAATTTATATATAATGAATGGAGGGCTGAAAGACAGATGAATGCCTAAATTTCTAAATGTGCTAAAGCATCCTACCAGTGGTGGTTCACAAATGGTATTTCAAGGCTCCTACTGTTCACTTACTACACATCCTTACAGAACATGCCACTCCGTTAATATTTCAAATTGAGTTACTCAATTTCATTTTTAGATGTAACATTTATTTTGCTGCAATTTCAAACTCCTCAGCAAATTAACACTATTTGTTTTTCTCCCTCAATGACAGGGTCATGAAAAATGTGCCTTGTTAATACTTGACAAGATACAAGAACAGAGCCTTATTAATGCAAAAAATAATGCATTGCAGACGTAAGTATAGCCTGCTCCTCTTAAGTTCAGTTGAATTACCAGAAAATTCCAATTTAGCATTTTAAATTCAAGTCTTGGATACTTTTATAGAACAAAAAAGTTAATTTCTGGGGGGTTTGAGTGCTTGCCCTTGAAGAGGTTTGTATTGTATTTTCACTTTTAATTTTGATTTCTTTGATGCCAATTTTATCCATGGTCTGGTGGAAAAATTATATGAGGTCATTTATTTGAAGACCGTATCAAAATGTCTATTAATCATGTGAATGCCTAAGTATACATCTGGCATTTCCTAGCTCTTTGAGCTTCACCTTAAGTCTAAATAATTTATTTAGACTTAAGGTGATACATTTAATTTTCCTGGGGTTTTTTACATGATATTTTATGTGCAGCTTCTGTCCGTACCATACATTATAAGCAGAGTTAGACCCATCGATATTCTTACTTCAGCTGCAAGCATTTTATGGTATGGGGAAATCCCACAGTAGGAGATTCAGCCGCGAGTTCAGGTGGCAGGTCACCTAGAGCTTGCAGAAGGATTTGTTTAATCTTGGCCCTTTTTTCCCCTCCTTCTGATAGGAAATTGTTTTTCCTGTCCCACTAGCTGCCCCCAGACAGTCACACCGGGGGGTGTTGGCTCAGGAAAGGGGCAGACCAGGGGTTATTTGTAACTTCCAGCTGCTCAGCAGTAACCGAGATTAGCAATCGAGTATTCAAGGGTAAAAAGGCAATACAATGATTTTGAACAGTCTGTAGTAGCCAGAATGAATGATGGAACAAAGGCATTTCTTCACTCTTAGATTCATTTTCCTTTTAAATGTCAGTTGTGTGCTGCAAACAGTGGAAATAGGATAGCTTTTTAAAGAAAGCCTTTAGAGTGGGAAGTACTAAGTGATCTTTGTGTATGTAAAGGTAATTATATTTGTCTTGCACACGTTTTATAGGTGTGGATCATGACAATTATTTTAAAGGCTGTAATATAATGTAATGTCTACGATATAATTGTAACAATCCAAAGAAGGAAAACATTTTTTCAGATGCTTGGTATGCATTAAGCATTTCCCAACTTTTTTTGAAAGTCTGAATTTAGTTGGTGTATTTTTGTAGACCTCTCCATATTGCTGCACGAAATGGCTTAAAGATGGTGGTTGAAGAGTTGCTAGCCAAAGGGGCATGTGTCCTAGCAGTAGATGAAAATGGTGAGTAAAATAATATGCTTTGACAATCTTCAGTAGGACCCAACAGGTAATTTTACAACAGACCGAAGCAATAGACTTAAAAGCTGGTGATAGATATCGGTGCTTTTATCCTTTCAAGAACAGTGAGCTGTGTGAGTACCTATTAAAAAAAAAAAGAAAGATACTATTTATTTTTCTTTAGTATAAAAATGTATTCTAAACATCACAGCAGTCCCTTTTACTGTTCATTTTGCATGTACTGTCAACAGCTAGTCTTTTTTAATGCTTGAGTGCAGTGGTAACTTGAATTTCCTAAACATGCAAGTGGCACCGGATAATTCTGACGCCTTGCAGAAGAATTAAGGATTATGCATTCAATCAGCGCATGTTTTAATGGGTAGGAAGAAAACCATCAACATATGTTTGATTGTGTCCTAGTTCATTCTGAGATCAAAGCTTGTGCTTACCATTTGCCTGACCTAATCCAAGATGCAAGTAAATTACTGTTGCCTCGTAAAATACATGATTAGTTAATAAATCTGATAATTTTGTTTCAGATCTCAATGGAGTCCTTCCCTAAACATTATAAAGCCCGTAGAGGGCTGTGCTTCTATAATTAATGTTTTCAAAACTGTCTTCCTGAAATAAGCTGGTCTTTCTTACAATACTGACTTCATGGCATTAATGTAACAATTCGGTACCTCCCTCTTCCCATATCCGTAAAGTAACAATAATTATACTCACCCATCATAGCAAGACATTTGAGATCTATGGATGAAAAGAAGTGAGTGGTGAGTATTTGCTGTTACCCAGCTGCTACCTAGATATACTTGCATGAATGAGTTCCACTGAAGTCATCTGGCCCCAACCTCATTTTAGAGATAGGGGACAGAAAAATGAACCCGACTAACTTCTAACCACAGTTTTTATCATTAAAACTGTACATACAGATCCAGCTAATTTGCATGTATGTCACTAATGAAAATTAGGTTTGAATTTTATACACATTTAATTTTGGGGGGGAAAAACTGCATATGCAGTTTAAAAGAGAGAAGTGTAAGTACAATCTTAGCGTAAGTACAGCTCTAAAGAATATTCGTGCTTGGAACTCAGTGGAAGAGGAAACTCCATTGAGGGTATGTGTTCACTGCAGTCAGTGCTTAAGCGTGGGTAGCTTGCTACAAAACCGTACTCACGTTTGTCCGCCAGCCTCACCTGCGCTGCAGGTGTTCCCAGCTTGCTTGAGGCAGTAGGGTGTCGGTAGTGCTCGTGGCTGCAGGTTACTCTTGCTGCAGCACTTAACATTTAGCCGTCTGGAAAAAAAACTGTTGGCTCCTAGCATACAGGAGGATTTGTTGGAAAGTGCTGCAGGGCTACACAGCAGCCTGCAAAATGTGTCGATAGCGAGTGTAACCAGCGTACCGGTTTCCAAGGTGTGTATACGTGAAGAGCTGCTGTAGGGGCAGCGCTTGGGCCGGAGCCAAGTTAAACAGCAGCGAAGACAAACTTGTACTAGCTCCCCAGTTCTTTGTTTTACTGACATCTGTACAATATTAACTTTGTATTTAAAGTGTATGCCATGCTTTCTGAATACAGTCATTATTCTTCTAACATAACATAAATTTGAGTAACTAAACATCCACGTAGTCGTACCTGCTATACATGTACCACATGCACAGGTCTAATTCTTTTCCCTTATAATTTAATTGCTAAATAAACTGCTTTCTGAGTTGAGTAGGTACTCAACGGGTCAGTCTTTAAAATCATTTGCTTTTTACTTCAAAACATTTTTAAACTAATATCTTTCACGTTCTTATGGAAGTCATTGCTCTCAGAATGAGACTCGTTGATGCGCACAGAAACTGAAGCCAGTTTCTGCCCCTGTTGCTGTACTCCGTGTCCTGTACTCATTGTACCGTCTGTGCTGTAGACCCATGTTTAGCCAGAGCTTTTATTCATATCGTGAAGTCTGTTTGCTGCCTGATTTTACAAACATAGTGCTTGTTGTGGTCACAGTGATTTAAATGCTCCATATAGTTTGTATTCTCCTGGCATGTCTAATTTAAAATTAGTAACATACCCCTGTTGCCTGGCATGCTCGTAACTGAACATACATCTCCCGCTTACGACGTCACCTAGAGATGTATATGAGGAATGCTCAGTGCCATTCTCAGTACCCTTAGTACTAACCATTGCCTTGTCTGCATTTGTGCCCAGGTCATACGCCAGCCCTGGCTTGCGCTCCTAACAAAGACGTGGCTGACTGCCTGGCACTCATTTTGGCTACCATGATGCCTTTTTCTCCCTCCAGTTCAATGACGGCTTTCAACTTCGTTTGTTTTAAAAAAGACAATTTGGGCAGGACGCATCTCTGCGATGGCTCCAGTATGGGTAGCATTAACTCTTACAATAAGCCCTTGAGTAATAACATAGGAACAGAGGATGGGTACAATGAAAATGATTCGGATTCTGAAACATTTTGACTTTTTGGTATTCAGAAACTTCTTTTAATTATTATTTCATGTCAGCTTTATTTTTGTCTTTTTAAACAGCTTAAATCCCACAGCTATGTTCTTAACTATTATTCTTGACAAGTAGGTATTGAAAGATTTGTAGAGTTGCCGAAAATCGAGCCTTTAAACAACAATGTTAGAGGGGTTTACTGGAACATATTCCCATTAATGTTCTGCAGCTTTTCAGCTCTCTGATGTTTTCTTCAGGCCCTAAGTGCCCCTGTGGAAAGTCTCTACCTCTTATTTTAAGTAGAAGAAGAGAAAATGCCTTTTTTCTTTTTGACAGCACAAATAAACAGGCAACTGTTTGTAAAAAGTTCTTAAACGTTTTAGCTGTACCTTTAGCACACAAACATATTCCCAGTGTAGCCTTCGTAGATTTGAGCATCACCCCTTTTCTGTTTGTCTGTTTCCTGCTTCCAGGGGCTCTGATAATTAGATGATTTTTTTTTTTTTTTACACAAACCAAAGGTAAAGTTGTAAATCTTAAAACTGCCTGTATTACTTTTCTGCAGGAAATGAAACCTTTCACATTCTGTGTGTATTAAGCACTTAAACGTACAGAAGGCACTTTTTACAGTTCTTAGTTGCAGCACACAGTTAGAAAAATATACTTACTAACTCTTAAGGCCAAATTCTACTTGTCTCACCATATTTTCCCATGGATGTTAGTGGAACCACTTGTGTAAAATGAGTATCACTTGGCCCTTAATTTTTTTTTTTTTTCAATTCAGCACAAACATGTACAGTTTATTTGCACTACAGAATTAGGGTCATTAGATGTTTCTGTCACCTGAGCCATTAATGATGAATCTAGCACCAGGAAAAAAAAAAAAAGGGGTGGGGTGGGGTAGGGTGGGGAGGGAGGAAATCAGGTGTAGACAAAGGTGTATGTAAAAGTTTATAATGACTTGCCAACTTAAATGGATTGTTTTTTTCCTCTTCTATGCTGAAATAATTTATTTTTACTGTAAACAGTATCAAGTTTTAAAATACTTTTGCCAGTGTTTGGATTAACAGAGCAAAGGTAAAGCAATGAAAGCAGAACACCAAAAGTTGAAATACCAAACACCAGAAAACATAGCAGTGTGATCAGAGATACATGCTAAAAAAGCCTGTTGTCACCAGCTTTTAAAGCAATGTCAACTTTGTGAATATGTTTACTCCTTCTGCCAAAGTTTCTAGGTCAAATGGACCACGACCCTCGCCTGCAACAGATATACAAAAGGAAGAATGACACTTTCTAAACAAAACCAAACAAAAATATAAACAAAAAGTTATCATGAACTAACCAGCTGTACCAAGAGGACCAAAATGCTTCAGTAGTTAAATGGAAGACTTTGCTACTTTTATTTTTTTCTTCAAATGTGAGTGACATAATGAAGTAGTTTTTCTAAACCATAAAAATATAAACTTTTGAGGTAATGAGTAGTCTCGAGCGAATTTTACATTTTATGACGCAGGTTTCAAGTTGACATTTGTAACTGATGATGTATTGACCACAGTTTTGTTTTTTTCCAGACTAAAGAACATGTTCATATACCTTTAATGTAAATGTGTTTATATTTATTTGAAATGAAACAAATGCCCAGGAAAAATAACTATGGCTTGTTCTCCTAGTTAGCATTTGTGTGTACTATTTGGCATGATGTGAAATGAAATGTGAATCTAGGCAAGAGTGATGGCCTGAGTAGAGAAAGGAAGGGCTGATGCACTTTGGGAGAGTGCCCACCTTCTTGTACAGAACGCAAAGATTAAGTCCACAGGCTATGGTGGTAAAAAGCAGAAAGCAAAACACCTTCCCTCGTGTAAGTGCATAAGAAAGGGCTGCAGCCCCTGTGCAGCCACAGTAAAGAGGGGAGAAGGTCGTACAGCACAGGGTCAAGGTGTGCGGGTTCCTGTGGTTCACGCTCAGGCTGCCTGCAGGCCTGCATCTGTGCTGTGCGGGGAGGATGAGATGAGCTTCTCCTCAATGCACGCCTTGGGCAGGGTAAATGAAAAGTAAGGATTTTTATTTTAGTTGCAGTTTTTAGCCGTGTTCCACTGTATTGTTAAAAATCTGTTGGCAGATTCCAGTTCTTTAATTAAGAAAATATTTATGTATCAAGTTTATTTTGCCTTGCTAAAATTAAATATTTTTTTTCCTTGAGCGTTAACAGATTTCCAAATTTTTTTTAAAAAAATAATAATCACAAGGGAGAGTCTCTGTAAAAGTGAACGTTTCTTTTCCCTCAGCTCTGTATTTCTGCAGTAGAATGACAGAGCACCTGAAACCCTGGTTTTCTCCTCAGAAATAGCACAGAATAACGTTTTTATGATTGAATTTTCTTAATGTTTTTGCTTTTAAGGGTTGCAGAATAGCAATAACCACCTTACTTTAAGCACTGAAAATAAGAGAGATCACTTGTTGAAAGTTTTCAGTGGCGTCTGTTCAGAAATGAATAGAAATCCAAAATTTTTCTTTGTTTTATGTTGAATTATGCCATTGAAAACAAATAAACAAATGGGAAGGAGCTGCCACCTGTCTAACAGCAGGATCATCCTTTTGGTGTTATTTTAAACAGAGATGTAGGCAGGCTCCTTGGCAGTATTACTTTTAAGTTTCACCCTGAAACAAAGAAAGTTACGCTATCCTATGTGAAGCTGCTTTCATTAGGAGAAAACCAGTCCTCTCCACAAAGAGGATGCTGTATTATTTTAAGCAGCTATTAAAAAAAAAATAATCAGTATTTTCACTTGCTAACACAGAGTTACTGAAAATTCTTCTGTATATTTGCAATACCTTGTAACTCTGGAAATCGTGTAGTGCAGTAACTGCTGCCTCTTACATAGGTTGTTACTGAATTACTTTGATCCTGCTTTTGATTCTAGGAACCAAATCCAAACTTCATCAATTAAACTTTTCTGTAAACTAACAATGATGTAAATATGCAATGTTCCAAAAAAATCATAGAAACATATGATTTGTTGGTGTCTTAAGGGCATTGTGAAAGTCACGTTTGGAGTGTGCTGTATTTAGGAGGAAAACTGTCATGAGCAAGACACTTGGAAGTACTCGGTATTGGCCTATCCCACATCTCACATGAATTACCAGAATCCCTTTTCCTTTTTTTTGTATGCTAGTACATTAATCTGCAATATAGTTTATCACTTGTAGAAAACAAATTTGAAATTTAGGGCAGGTATTTAAGCATGGGAATAATTTTACTCTTGTAAATAATCACCTTGCCTTTCTGCGGACTCTTTGCGAGAGTAGAGTTAATCGTATATAGTTGTTGCACTTAACCCTGGATCCTGCAATTTACCGTGGCCGACTTCTGTGTCTGCACCGAGCAGAGGGTGTTCAGGAGGGGCAGCTGTCTGCCCAAGTGCGTTAGCAGGATCGGTTCATCCCGTATTTTAACCACAGTGGCAGGTGGAATCCATAGCAGGATGGGGTCCCAAGTCTCTCTCATAAATACTGAGTTACAACCTCCAGACTGCCTGAAATTGCTGTGAAATAGCTCAGGGGATTTCTGTTCATCGCTACTAAAAGGGCACCATAATGTGTTTGGTACTTTTACGCAGTAAACAACTGCCAGATTATTGAATTAGAACAAACACATGAAATGAATTGTTTATCCATTGTACTGTTGAGAAACTTGGTTATGTATCTTGAGGATGATTTTAAAAAAAATAATTGTGATTTTTATTCTTAGTCATGTAAGAAATATTAGAGTGCCTTTTTATATTTGTGTATTATGGAAATGTTTTGTGAAACCGTCTTTTTTTCCCTTTTTTTTTTTTTCATTTGAGTGTTACAAAAGCAATATATTACCAGTAAATTTTCATTTCAGACCTTCCTTGAATGTATAAAGTGTTTCTTCTTTTCATATGTCTACCTGCATTGAAATGAAAATTAATATGCTAAATTTCTATAGGAATAATGTATAATTTTTGCAGTGCTGAAAATGCTTTCTTATCACACAAAAAGTAAACCTTAGGTCAGTGTTATAGGAAAGGGCGTTTTAAACTAGTGACAATCCGAGTGTGTGTATAAAATGTAATTTTATGCGTTTCTTATGCAGTGATCTACATATTAAAGCCAATATCTTATGTTTTGTAGGTTTTGTCTTATATTTTATGCTTTAGCATGTGCAATATATCTTTACAAACCATGGTGATACGAATCTGGTGCCAGTGTTATATTTTGCATAACATTTGTAATAAACAATATAAAAATATTGTTTGATGGTTTCAGTGGGGTTTTGTCGATATTGTTTTGGTTTTGTAAATTGCAGTTTAAGGACTTGGGTAAATGTCTCACATGAAATGAGACAAAAAAAAAAAAGAAAAAAAAGACTTAATTCAGTGAATGACTTGGAATTCAACCTGAATCTTCTCAAGCACAGTTTAGTAATTTTTTCAACTACTGAATGCTGTATTAATGTAATGAAGAACCCTAACTGTAAACTACAATTGCAATGCATTCAGATGGTTATTTTTACAAATAAAAATGGTACAAATACTGTTGGAAAGCTGAGTAAATTTTGTTTCTTTTAAAGGAGGGTTAAAGGCTTCTGAAGTATTTAGCAGTGAAGACCATGAAAATGCAACTATGTGTATTTCTGCTTTGTACTTCCCTCATATGTAATTACCCCTTGTCTTAGCTGATGACAGTATCACTTCCTCTGTCGATCAAAAAAAAAAAAAAAAGATGTTTTTTATGTCAGTTATTAAATATTTTACTATTATTTTTCGCTGATGATCAGCTGCGTGCGTGCCGCGCACCGGACCGCATAGCGGTCCCGTGGTGTCTAACGGCAATAAAAGATGGGAAGTTGTTAAAAGTGCTTAATTAAAGGAAACAAACAAACCCCCCCAAAAGACCCACTGTCAACAGCGGCTTTTGCGTGCTGAGTGCTTAGAAACCTTAAGGCCGTTTTGATGACACCGCTGGCGGGCCGGGAGCCGGGCGAGCGCCGCAGCCCGCGCATTCACCTCAGCGGCCCGGCTCCTGCCCGCCCGGCGAGGGGCCGAGCGCCGGCGCCCCTCCTGCGGCTGAGCAGGCGCACCGCCGCGACGACGAGCTGACCTCCCTCTCATGGCAGCGCCGGCAAGCTGCCGGCCGGAGGGAGCCTGCCGGTCGCCCCCTGACCTCCCCGCAATGGCTCCCGCGACATGGCGGACGGCCCTCCCTCAGCCTCGCCTTGCCAATATGGCGGCCGCCCTCCCTCCGCTGCCGGCGGCGGCCAGGTGGTGCCGCCCGCCCCGCCCCGCCCCCGGGCGGTGGCGCCGCCCGCCCCGCCGTGCCTGTGTGCGCCGAGAGGCAGCGGGGGACGGGCGGCTCCGCGCTGCGCTCCGCACCTGGGCGCGGCGGGGTGCCATGGTGGCGGCGCTTTTCTGCGGGGCGCTGGCGGCGCTGGTGCTGCTCGGGGTGCGGGACGTGCTGTTCCTCTACGAGGAGAACCGGTGCAGCATGACCTACATGTACGAGTACCCCGAGTACCTGGTGAGTGCGGCGCGCCGAGGGAGCGGGCGGCGCTGTAACAGGTGGGAGAGCCCGCCGCTGAGGGAGCGGCCGCGGCCGTCAGCCGCTTCCTGAGGCGCAGCCCTGCGGCGGCTCCACTCCGGCGGCCCGGCCCGGCGTGGCTCTCCTCCGACGGCCCGGCTGCCCTCGGCCCCGCTACCGGGGAGGGCAGGCAGCCCCGGCCGCGCTCAGCCGCGGAGAACTGCCACACAGGTGGTCCCGGCCGCTCCCCGAACTTGTGAGGTAGCTAACTTGCTGAGGTGGCCTCTGCGTAACAGCAAGCTGGAAACGGGGTAAAAATAGCTGTGGTCGATCTGAGGGGTCTGTGCATGCGGGAAAACGCGCTGCTTTGGCTGCATCACGTAGGCGTGCGCCTTGGGTGGCTGCGGAAGGGAGAAGTTGGCTACCTGCGAAGTGATGAGGGGTTTGGCACTGCCACCTGTGCGAAGGGACAACGAGCAGTAAAGCTTCCCATTCTCTGACAGGTAAACGCCTGTTGTAGTACTGGGAAAACCTGTCAAAAGCTCACCCGAGCTGTTGCGGAGGAAGAGGCCAGGCCGGGTTCTCTGACAGCACCGTGGGTGCCCGGGAGCTTGAGTCTTGTGCTTGGTCCTTTTTCAGAGTGCAAAGCAACTGCTGTGTCCAAAAAAGTGAACAGCTGAGATTCAAACACCAGTGTATTTCTTGCACTGGTGAACCCGCAGCGCAAGGGCCTCCCTGTGAGCTCTTGTAGGTGGCCCATCCGCAGCCGTCGGCAGAGCCTGTGGGTCTCTCTGAAGTCCCTCCTTTGCTAACGAAGCCTCTCGGAAACTGCTTGATCAGTTGATCTCGGAATACCTTGGATCAGTTTGAGAGAGAGGACTGCTGATGGAACTGTCATTTTCCAGGCACAGTATTATGGCTTAAGAGCAGGAGGATGTACGTATGTGAGTGCATGTAGGTTCGCTGCTAATGCCGCTGTTGTGGGAAAACAATTTCTCTTTTTAATAGTTGTGCTTACTACGGGATTTTCTGTCCTATTGAAAGCATCCCAAAGCATGATTTGTTGTCTCCTAAACATCAGTTTAGCATCATCTGGGATATAATTTATGTTAGAAAAAATGTGAAGTATTCTAAATAATACTGTGTTCTGAAGTAGGTTGCAAACTGGTTCACACAGTAAAGAAGATCTTAAACCTTAGTACCTAAACTGGTAATGAAGCAGAAAGTTAATTTTTGGATCTATTAACCTTCATTTGCTAACATTGACATGGTTATGTTAGCCTACAAAAGAGAGCCTTGGTGTAGTTACAAGTGTTGTTTTGTCAGTGCTGTAGAACAAAATCGTTTAAGCAGTTCCAAATACTATGCGCTAATTTTTCAGATCACCTAGCAGCCAAAACCTCCTTCATCTTCAATCTGAAGCCAGCCAACAGAAAGTTACTAGCAAAATCTGTCTAACGTTATTGGTAGTTGCTTGAAATTCTTATCTGCCCCCACACATCTTTTGTATTTACTGGTTACGTCGCGGCTTAAATTCTAAGCGTCTTCAGGTACTTGTTGTGGCAGTAGGAGATGTGAGGCTTAAGGGTAAGCGGTAGTTCCACGCAGGAGATGCAGGTTGGGGCTGGCAGCACTCCCTCTCGTCCATCTCTGCTGATGAATGATCACTTTTACTGTGTGGAAAGCAGTACTTCTGGGGCGGGAGAAATTATTAATTTGTCTGCTTTTGCTAAGGCATTATACTTTTCAAGTACCTCTTTATTGTTGAGAGGCTGCTTGTTTAATTTTTAATGTCTTTGCAATGATGACATTGGTACGAGAATCACAAGGTAGGAATTTCGGGTCCTCCCAGGTTGGGTGTCATGTTACAAACAAATAATGATTTGAGCAATTAAACATGAGAAGTTTAATTTCTTTTGTGTCTAACAGGGTGGGTTAGTTCACAGTCAAGTTAATGCTAAGTAATGGAATTGGTTTGCTTTTTTTTTTCTTTTTTTGCACTTAATCATCTTTGGTGGGGTTTTTTTGCATGTATTGCAGAATTGCACTGTTTGAATTTTACCTACCCTTGTCCTGTTCAGCTGTGCTTCGTAAGGGATTCACAAGTTAGTAATAATGAGAACTTTTTCATAAGCCTCATTTCTTTGGGAACCAGGGTGAAAAATGAAGCCTGTTTGACATTGTAAAAAGTTAATATAGCTCACTACAACCAATTATGTAAGCAGTGTCTTGGGAATTCATAATTTAAATCCACTGTCATGGAATGTGAACATCTGTTTTCCTTTCGAGTTAAGCATTGCTGTTTTGTTATAATGTTTGAGCGTTGTGATTGACTGAATAAAACCAGTATTTTGGTAGTACAGTTCTTATGGATTGTGTAGTTTTTTGCTTTCAACGTGGACCCAAAGAAGGGCAGCTTGTTAATTTTATGTTCTGTAAAAGTGTTTGCAAGAATAGTGAACCAGGAAGATACCATGGAAGGACAGCTGATGTGGTCCATCAGGAAGTTATATAAACATATCTTGGTGGCATTCTTAGTTTAGTAATGGACACTGATTAATTTAACATTTTTTCACAGATTTTTGAAAAAAACTTTGAAAAAGGAGCAGTAGAAAGGGACAGTTAGGTCAGTGAAGTTGGGAAAGCGAGATGTTGGAGAAAAGGGAAGGAACATGGAAACAATGATCTGAAGACATAAGGCCTGAACAAAGCTTAACTGTTCTTTTGTTCACAGTGAAGGAATTGGAACACACTCTGTCTGCCTCTAGTATGTGTATTTTGTTATAATATATAATATTATAAAAATATAATACCTATTTATATGTATTATATAAAATACATTTTAAATCTATTTATCAAGCATCATAAGAAGAGGTTGCCAATAACCAATATGGCAATTTGAAGGCAAAGGGAGAAAGGAAATATTCCTTGGGCAAGTGTGTTTTGGCAGGAAATTAAAGCTAACTTGCCTTTACTCTAGATTGGTTTGAGAGAAACAACTGAAATATCCAAAACAAAGATGCTTTGATTTTGAGAAAGCAATTAAGAGCGATTTTAGAGAAGATTTCTGATGCAAACCTGAGTTTAGTTTTGATCTTATTGTGTAAAATGAAGTGTTTCCTTAAAATAGAAACTACACCTTAATAATTTTATTTTTTATTATCTTATTTATCTCTGAATTGTCATAAAATAAGCAATCAAATGTTAGAACAAGTGTATTCATGTTCGTAGACATTTTAAAAATTTATGTCTTAGAAACTCAAAATTATAAACCAGCCAGCCTCCATGTAGAAGCTAATTAAACGTTTTCATACTTACAGTCTATTTAGTTTAAACCAGTGGCATATGGCTCTCAGAGTCATCACTTACTGGTCTAAGACTTAACCATCACCTAGCCCTCAGGTTCAAAGCGATTTTGTTCTTTCCTCTTTGGGAATTCATAATCCTATGATTATGTTATGTGATAGGTGAGGTGGTCAGTTGTTTGCTTCTTTGTTTTAGAACAAGAAATACGGCCTTCTTTAAGACGACAGTTGACTGTGTAAATTGGATCCTGAGTTGTTACAAAACCAGGTGGTTCATCACTAGGCCACAAAACCAACTCTAAAAACAGCAAGAAAAAAGCCCCCAAAGTATCATGGGTTTATTTTTTCTGATGAGCCATATTAAGGTGGTTACTACTATTGTTTAAATTCCCATTGCAGGTTTCAACTCTGTAAAAATCACCTAAGAGAACTCGCGTTGCATCTGTAACTTACCCTGACATGGTAGTTGTCATCTGACCGTCACCTACATAACTGTGTTCTTGAGATTTAGCTTTGGCATCAGGTGCGGTAGCACATCCTTGTTCCGAGTTAAATGGTATTGGAAAGGATTCCAGAGCTGTTAAAGAGCATTTGGAATAATTAGGATCACTCAGGTGCCCCAGTTTCTGGTCTCAAATTCTCGTGACCTGGGAGAAGTGGGTTGGGCCGTACCTTTTCCTTTTCCTTTTTCTTTTTCCTCCTCTGTAGTGTAAGTCTGGATTTAGTTGATGAATGTGCAACTTTAAAAGATACATAGTTGCACTCAGTTGCAGTTTGTTTCAAAGCCAGTCAATAGCGGTTTCAAGTAAGTGTAGCCACTAAGTATGCATGGTAATACCTACTTAAACAAAATGCTTGATACTTTATTTTTAATTATTTTTTTAAGCAAACCCCCGTTTTTCACTCTGTAGTCATAATTTTTTATTCTGTAGACATAATTATATGACTGTAACTTAATAGGTAAAACATAAGCCAGATCATTTAAACGACTGGATAGCCACTGTATCTTCTTGTTTGCCACAGTATAAGCAAGGTATTTGTTTTCTTTTAAACCTTTCAACAGAAAATAAAATTACCCAAGAAAATAGCCAGACGATACCCAGCATATGAGCTCTATCTCTATGGAGAAGGGAACTATGCCGAAGAAAACAAAAATCTCCTATTGACAGGAATTCCAGTTCTCTTTCTTCCTGGGAATGCTGGCAGTTACAAACAAGGTAAGCATTTAGTTAAGTTACAGGGATGTTACAAACAGCTCTTGTGTTTATACTTCAGCTGGTGGCAAGAAGTTTTCTGTTTGAAATAGTATCAACAAGAGTCACAATGACTGACAATATTATGGTGTAGATATCCTTGTAAGTCCATGGTTAATTTCAAGCAGTCAAAATACATTCTTTTTGTTTGAAATCTGTTGAACAGTTCAGCTATAATATTTTTCTGGAGTGAGACTTTAACTTTTGATAGCCAGAAACAGTACAGTTTAGGCCGTACTATGGCAGCACTGCACCCTTGCTGTATTTTTGATTGCAAACATCTAGTTGGTTTTGATTTGAACAACGTTTAGTGCAGTTATGCCAAATAACACGAGACCTGAATTTGATTAGAAGAAACTGCACAAGCTACCATCTGTGAAGTAATTACGTGCTATAGAAATAAGCATCATCTTATGGCTTGCCCTGTAGCTTCATTAATTCCTACTTTTTCATGTGGTGGTGTTTTTCCCTTAAGGTCATCTTCCCACTTGACACATAGCCTGCTTTGTTTTCCAGGTTATTCCCTCTTAAACTTCTAGGCTCCAAATGAAAATAAGTAATGGTTTTAAAGTGTTATTATTTTTCATTGTAAATACTCAAGTTAGTAGTTTGATGAACATGAGGTATTATGTCTAAGTGTTTATGCAGGTATCCGGTATTCCTTCCAGGCTGGGCTTGTCAGGCAGTGATTTTTGCTCTCTAAAATGTGCTTGAAACAGTAATACTCCATGATGTGAACAAAATTGATTTGTATGCACGGGGAAAACCACCGCAGTCTAAACCCTGATGTCTCACTGTGATAATTTTTCCTTATCTTTTTACTAAACTTGATGATTAAATTATCTCAGAGAACCTTTACAAAGTTGTTTTCTTTGAGGACATACTCATTTAGCTTATAACAAAGTAAAATATTTTACCAACTCATGCTTCCAGAAAACCCCTACAGATTTTCAGGCTCAATAGCATCCAAAAAAGATTACCAACACAATGATCATGAGAGATGCCATATGGACTTTTGTAATTGTGCAAATCTGTGAATTCATGCTCTGTCTAAAACAATGGCAGTACATTGTTATGTGGGAAATAAAATGATACCTTCAGGGCATGTTAGGAATCAAAAGGGAGTATCTGAAGAAAAACTTAAACTAAGTGAATAGAAGTACTACCTGCTATGGATATGATGTGCTGCTTAAGATCAGTAAAAATTTAAATATTTATTTGAGAAATTGATTTAGGGAAACTGGCAATAAGTAATATGTGCCTTTCTCAAAATCTTTGTGAAAACGTTCAGCCTTAATCAGTGGCTCAGAATAGTTTTTGGTTTGTTGTGGAATTTATGGAAATTCATATTGTGTTCAGAATTTACTGTGGGATAACACACTTTCATTCTGATACCTAGATGAACAGAGAAGGTGTTGCTATTGTTATTTTCATACTTGTTTAAAATAAATCCATATTTGCTGAGCAAGGAAGACAGAAGTTCTGTTGCTGCCTTTGCTGGGCTTGTTATTTTCATAGAATCATTTAGGCTGGAAAGGACCTATAAGATCATTGAATCCAGCCATCAACCTAAAACTTGCCAAGCCCACCACTAAACCACGGCTGTAAGCACCACATCTATGTATTTTTTAAATGCCTCCAGGGATGGTGACTGCACCACTTCCCTGTCAGGGCAGCCTGTTACAGTGCTTGACAACCATTTCAGTGAAGATTTTTTTTTTCCTAGTATCCAGTCTAAAACTCTCCTGACTTACCTTGAGTCCATTTCTTGGAAGAAAAGACTGATACCCACTGCACTACAACTTCCTTTCAGGAGATTTTGATGTGTTAGAAACACTATTGAAACGTGTTAATTCATCAGCTTTCATGGGCATGAAAATGAACCTTTTAAAATGTACAAAATTCAGACTTTGAGTAAAGGATGTACTGGTGTAGTTGTTGGAAATGAACCCAAGACTGGGAGAATTGAGAGCCTGAGTTCAACTTAGGTGTCTGTCACATGCTTGTCTTGCGATCTTTGGCAATGTTCTTGTTCTCTTTACCATGACCTCCAAGATGTAAAGTTGTGATAAGATACTTGATCTTTTAAGTACTGTTTAGGTCTTTTCAAACCATTATGAATGCGTTCTTACCACTTACTAGCTTTAGATAGAATTGGTGAAATTAGATTTACAGTTTTTATCATGGTGATAATACCTGCTTGGGTGTCCGAACATATAAAGTATTTCATAAATGTTATTTTCCTATTTTACAAGCTTCACTGAAAACTGCTTGGTGTGTTAATTTCTGTCACATACTTGTCCGGAAGGAGAATTTTGCAGGCTGCAGATCTCACACTGTTGCACTCTGGAAGAATCTTGCTCCTGTGTGCTGGATTTGGGCAGACCTTTCTGGTGACCATTAGCTGTTTTATATACTCGCTTTTGGGACTTTGCCTTTTATTTTCTTTTTCTCCTGCCATGCTTTTCCATTTGCAGCCATTGCTGTTCCTATCCTGCCATGTCTCCATGGAAACTCAGGGACAATTCTGCACTCGGAAGGCTGTAATAAGTAGCAGCCGAGGTTGGATGGAGAAGAGAGGTCAGAAGCAAGACCGTGTAAATACAAGATTTTCTCCCTCAAGGTTTCAGGTGGAAAAGTGTCTTTTAGGGTTTGGTATTTGGTTTATATACATATCTTGGTGGTATTTGGGAATGTTGTTTGAGAGTTGATGATCTTTAAAGGAATTTTGGGAAAGCCTAGCAGTAGCAATGCCTCTGGAGTTGAAGTCAAGAATGGTCGTTTTGCCGCCTTGTCCTGGTGGCGGTAAGAAGGTGCAAATGAGCTGAGGAAAGCAGCCCTCAGACGGAGGAACATAATCCTTGATCTTGTATAAGTTTGTTTCTGACATAAAATATCTCTGTAGTCAGCGGTAAGCTAGGTCGTGTGGTTAACTGCTGTTAAGTATAGCACGCAGCTCTTGGTAACTTGCTCCAAGCTTCCTTTTCATTTAATCAGATTTGTTCTTTTGCACATTGTTCTGAAAGCTCTTGTTGTTATATGTTTACTAATAATTTTTTTTCAGAGGGATTTTTAGAAAAATAGGAAAGAATTATTTCTTTTCTCATTTTGCGATTCAGTTCTGACAGTGACTGGCTGATACTTTTGATGTAATTATATTTTTCAAATCTGTTTTTGTAAAACAACTGTGATTGCATATTAGAAAAGAGGTTATTTGCTTTTGGACGTCTTTTTCATCCGTTTCTTACTTTTATGAATTACTTTAGATGAGTAATGGATTGAAGATAACATTTTTTTCTTAATAGATTATATATTTATGTGTTTGCCTACTAATGATGGTGTGAAGCAGTGACTATTAGACTGTTCTAACTATTGTGGTTTCTTTTGTAGTGCGTTCTCTTGGCTCCATTGCACTTAGAAAAGCGGAAGACGTTGACTTCAAGTATCATTTTAATTTCTTCAGCGTCAACTTCAATGAGGAGTTGGTTGCATTGTATGGTGGTAGTCTACAACGACAGACCAAGTTTGTGCATGAATGCATAAAAGTAATTCTGAAGTTGTACAGGGTAAGTAGTGACGTATGCTGAATAATGTACTTGCATTTGGGAATGGAATTCTGGGCTGCCTTTTTTGCTGAAAAACTGAAGATGATGAATAAGGGAGGGAGATTTTAGTAATGTGTGGAGATAACTGAATGTGATAATAGTGCAATAGAGAATTGCTGCTCTTTAATAGGTTTTTAATGCTTGTGACAATCCCAGAGCTTTGATTACGTTCTATATTGTGTTTCTAAGTAAATATTTTCATGCACAATGTAGGCTTTTTTGTAGTAAACATGTAAACTTTCCTTAGCTTATTAAAATATTAATATAGCATCACCTTACATCCAGTTTTCTCTAGGAAAGCTCTCTGATATCCTATGTCCCTAGGAGTCTCAGAAATTAAAATAAGCTTAGGTTTCCTATGCTTACACAGACTATATAATATTTCTTTTTGAGCTGGAAACTCCATGCTAAGCACGTTTTTTGAGATTACAAAATGAATGTAAATTTAGTTGCTAACATATCAAGTTGATACTAGTTAATATTATCCTTGAAAGGATATAAGTTAATTATTTTTTTTTTGGGGGGGGGAATAAAGTACAGCTGATAACCATAGTTCAATGTCAAATCTATTTTGGATGTGTCTGATTACTTTTTGCTCTTTGCTTAAGGGTCGAGAATTCGCACCAACCAGTGTTGCAATAGTAGGTCATTCCATGGGTGGTCTTATTGCAAGAGCATTGCTTACTCTGAAGAATTTTAAGCCTGAGCTGATAAACCTCCTCATTACACAAGCCACACCTCATGTTGCACCTGTAATGCCTTTAGATAAATACCTTACTGGTAAGTATTACAGGTTATCTAATTATGTCGTATTTCTTTATTGATCCTCTCAAGCATTAATAAGTGAGATTCTTGCAAATCAAAAGCAAAAATGTGCTGGTTTGTCTACTGTAATTAATCTATTCCTTTGTTACTTAGGTGGTTGTTAGAGAGCTCTACGGTACCAAGAGAAGTTCAAGTGTCATATAAAATGGATTGTTTGGAATTGAGCTTCTGTACAGGGCCTGGAGCTCTCAATAATTTGTGATTTTTATTAAGTTGCAGAGCATGTTACTAAACTTGTAAGCTCTCCAGTGAATGACATTTTTCTTTTTTAAAACGTGACCTCTTTAATAGATTTATTTATCACATGAATTGGCTAAGTAGTGTTATTTCTGTGGATGTTGCTAAATTTAATGTTTGTCATGCCCAAAGGCTGGGGCAGTGAGAATATGGAATGTAGATATAAAATTATATTTCATACAATATATTTACACAAAAGGTAGATCATATTTTATGCTCACCTAAATAACTGTGGCATAAAAAATAAATTATAATCATTATGCATGTACTGTATGTGTTTTTGAAAAGCTAGATTTGACTGTGGTGATGAAATACATGTGCTCGGCGATAGTTGTGTAGATATTGAGGGAACTGGTGAAGGAGAGGGAATAGCCAGTTATTTTTCATTATTCTCTGTGGCATCTGAGAGGAGTGGGTTATCTTTAGCTGCTGAATTTCATTTATTGTGCTTGTGTTAATTCTACTTTCTACAATTGATTGCACTGCAATGCTTCTTCTTTGTTGACTGTTTCTGGACCATGGCTGTCCTTCAAATATATCTATGGTTTGCTATTTTAACAATGTATATGCTCAGCTTATATCTGTCTTTCTCAACTGCTGCTTCCTTGGGGTTACAACAGTAATTTTCATTCCTTATATGAATCAAAAGTGATAACCAGAGCTTGAATGCCTCTTGGGCCCCTTACAGAAACTTTTAATTAAATGTTTCTATAGCTTTTTTATATATAAAATAGACTTATGCAGAAATTGTGATTGATTATAATTCATTTTATAGATTTTTATACAGCTGTAAACAATCATTGGATTCTAAAGGCCCAAGATTTAAGAAATTTAACTACCCTTTCTGTGGCGGGAGGATTCAGAGATTACCAAGTTCGTTCAGGACTGGCTTTTCTACCAAGATCGAGTCAACATGACAGTGCCTTATCCGTTGTGGTAAAAAAGCAAACTGTTTTTAGGTTTTGCATGGAGCTATGTTAGATAGCTATTTATGTAATGCATGGATTGGTGTCTGATTATAGTCTGTATGTGCAGCATAGTATAACTGAATATGAAAATACTACATAGTGTATGGTTATAAAATCATAACTAGTTGATGTAGTATAAACAAGCGTCTTCTGGAGGAGTATGTGTTGGGGTTGGTTTGAATCATCTGCCACTTGGTACTGTTTCTTGTCACCACCTTCTTGCACCTTTTCAGTTCCAGAACCCAGGTTTTATTTTCCTGTGTTTTTGCAAGAGATGTATATGTGGGGACTGACAGATGCGCACTATAGATCTAGACTGCTCATTCAATTACAAAAAGGGAGCTCTGGCTTGAAGCCTTCTTTTTGTATGTATTGTTTTTCAAAGAATTTAAGGTATAGAAAGGATGCAGTAGACTGTCAAGTCCAGTATTCTGCTTTTGCAGGCATCTGTCTCCTTCCAAAATTAATCAAGAGGCATCATAAAGTAGTTAGGTTTGTCATCCATCCCCCTGCCATCAACCTATTCTGTACATGGAAGAAGCTGGAAAACACTTCCCAGTAGGGAGAACATTTGTAATTTCCAGCTTTAAATGCATTTGTTCTGTCATCAACTTGAAATGTTAGCTGAAATAGTTGTCATTCCTTGGTGTTTACCTTCCTGTGTCTTGTACAGAAAGCTGTCTATAAATAGTCTCAGCTCTGATTCTGCTAGGCTAAGAAGATTAACTCCACATTCCCTTTGTCCTAGTAACCGTTCTCTGCATCTGTTCCACTTTCATTTCTCTTGAGTGTTGGTGACCAGAATTTTGCATGAAATCTCCTGTGCAGGGGTACCAGTTCTTTTTAATGGGTTTTGGGGTTTTTTTTTGGTTTTTTGATTTGTGGGTTTGGTGGGGCGGAGGGTTTGTTTTGTTTTGGAGATTGTGGTGGCGGTGTTCTGGTTTGGTTTGGGTTTTTTCTTCCCAACTGTAGTGCATTAATAGTTCATAGCTTGAATCAAGTTAAGTTGTTCAACTAGGTGATAAGCTCCATTTATGGGAGGTGGTTTTGGTACTATTAGTCCCTAAAATGCAGTACGTGCCATACACTTACATAAATGGATAGCTTCAGGCTGTCCATTTTTTTCTGCGTGGTGTTCCGAGGCATCTTTATGTTGAGGATGCCCTTGATTTTTCAGCAGCAGCTTTTGTTGGCATGCTTCTATTCTTGTGTGCCAGGATCACTTGTTAAAGTAGTAAGATTAGTCATAGAAGCAGTTTTTGAAGAAATTTTTGGTAAGTTACCTCCACGCCATTATTTGCCCGTTTGCCATTAGTCTCTGCTATCTAACATAATAACTTGGTCATTTTGTTTTACAAGGCCTATTTTATAAGTGCTTCAGCACTTGTAAGGTCTTAGACTGACGAAGTCATTCTGTTGCACCCTAGTCCCCTGAAACTCCTAAGAAAAACACTGCTGCTCTTAATAATTGCACAAATATGTTTAAATAAGGAGGGGAAAGGCTAGCTTAGAATTTTAAAATGTTTGCATACTAAGAAAATCTAATTTTTTTTCCTTCTTCAAACAGAGCTCAGCTGTGCCAAGAGCTTGGGCCTCAACAGACCATCTCTCCATAGTGTGGTAAGCTCATGGAACAACGGTTAATTGACTGACCATGCATCCCTCTATTCTCTACTGTTATCATATTATGTAATAATTTAGCTTCAGGATAATATTATTATGATGTCTTTTCTGACTACTGTTATTCCCCTGGATATTTCCTTTCTATATTTAATTTTACTTACTCTGTGTTTAGGTGCAAAGAATTGATCCTGGCTACCATTAGAGCTTTTTTTGATCTCATAGATGAAAATACAAGGCAGGTTTGTATATGGGATCTCCTGTATATTTCCCCATCGCACTTTCTTCTTCCCCCAGAGCGCTTGATCAGGACAAAACCCACCCTATTATACAGAAAACTCTTTCTGATTATTTTTAAGTCATGCTGAGAAAATTGTTGCCATTTTGTACCAGGCACTGAAAAATCCTGTGGCTTTGTGGTGTTTGACCAACATGTCAGAAATAATTAGGTGTTAATTCAGTTTTTATTATTGACTGCTTGATGCTTTATAGCTGATGTATGGACTGAACTTTTCTTCCATAATGTTGCAGGTTTATTTGACCTTGCACCAGGAAGAACAAGTGTTGCTAGCTGTGTAGCTTTGAACATTCCCTCTCACTGTGTGTTCGAGTGACCTTCTCTGACTAGTATATAAAGGGCAAAAACCTCCGATACTTCAAATCAGACATAATACTTCTCAAACTTCCCAATGTCGTGTTGTTATAGTGGCCAGCACGTATTTCTGGTGTTCTTTTGCAAATAGCACTTACAAAAATAGAATGTTAGTAAAATACAAGCGTATTTGTTTACCTCTAGCTGCCATTATTTATTGCTTGTCTAAATAAATATCCTGCATCTTACTTTTTGAAAACTATTGGAGAAATCTTCCACTGTACACTGTTCCCTTTCTGAAATGTTTCAGCAATAAACATGAATTGGAATTAAGGTCCAAGAGGCTGAAAATATGTAAGAGCAAAGCCCCAGCCATAGAAAAGGAAGGCTTTCAGGTGTTCTTTTTGAGGCTGTTTGGGGCAGGCTTCTTTAGTTTCTTAGATATACTTACTTTAACGTGTGTTTGAGAAAGACAAAAAGGGGCTACAGTTGTTCAGGAGTTGACTGACAATGTGCAGGAGCATAAAACTTTACAGAAGTCAGTTGTAATGGCCATAATTTTGAAAAGCTGAGTAGACAAACATTAGTAATGTGATTTCAAAAAAAAAAAACAAAAAAAAAACCCTACAAAACAACCAAACAAAAATGTAACTCTGCAGCTGTTTGGATGCTCAAAGTACTAAGATGAGATGTGGTAGGCTGGATTTGTGATCTCAGACTAGTAAATATGCCATAGTTTAGGAAGAATTCTCACATTTATAAGTGTGTTATTTCAGGAAGAATGCATGTGTATCTATAAAGAAAGCTTAATAGAGTGGTTTCCTTGTGTTAAGAGTAGGCAAGGATGTAACACTCCTAAAAGTTTTAGCTATGCTTTATAATGTGTAGACTTCCTGTACTGCAGTGGTTGACTATCGATGGTGCTTTATGTGTTCAGATTATTAAATTTAGAATAGAAAGTATACCATGTCTTCTAACAATCTCTCCTGCCTCTCATCCCCAAAACTGTATTGCTAGCTATGATCATGTGATGATTGTAAATCACACAAATCAGTAAAATTAAATTTGACAATGTGTTCTTTTTTTTTTTTTTTAGATAACTGAGGATCCGAAGAAGAGAATGTCTGTACTGAATCACCACTTTGTGAGACACCCTGCAAAGATATTTGAGGAAAATCCGGAAGTTTTTACAGAACTCACGGGTGTGCAGCACTTTTCTTTTGATCAGAATTCAATGATACTCATTTGTTACTAGTTAAATCTTCTCACTAACAAACTTCTGGAATACATTTGGTACTTCTTCAGACATTGCTGAAATGATATACTTATTATAGACCTAAACTATCAGCTTTCATGAGGTTTCAGTACTAAATAGGTTAAAAGGGGTAGGAGGAAAAAAACCTGTCACTTTGCATGTCTTAGAGTCTGCGGGGTGAGCAGGAGCTGTATTTACACCAGGATGTCCAGTAGAAAATGTCAGAAACTGGGCATAGCTGGATGTCAAAAGTACAGTCTAATCTACACTTACATCCCATGCTTGCAAGAAGGATAGTATGGGTATTGTAGAGCCACTGTGTTAGTTTTGTGCTACTCGTAGAAATCCTGAATTTTCAGATCTGCTTCATCAGTGACTGCCTCTTTTTTTCATGACATGGCAGGGTAAAATGGAGTGCACACTAATGGTTTCCTTGTAAATGCCAAGAAATTATGACTCTGTGGAGCCTTGGGAACTAAACAGAACTTTTGTAGGGCACAGCTGTATTCCTAGCTTTGCTGAGGTGGGCTGAACCATTTCATAAAACCCATTTCATTTCAGGGACTTTCTTAATATAAGCTGTTGCAGAAGTACTAAGGTAGCTTGACCTTTGATGTCCAGTTTTGGCCACCCTGGTATAAGAAGGCACTTAGGCAGTGACATGCGCTGGAGTGAGCCCGGAGCAGAGGACCACCACGGTGGAGCTCCTGGGGCATAGGCCGTGGGGGAGGGAGGCTGAGTGAACTGGGGCTTTTTGCCCTGAGGAGATTGTGAAGGGGGATCGATCCTGTTGCTGTCTTCAACTACCTAATGAAAGATTGGAGAGAAGGTGAACCTAATTTTTTCTCAAAGGTGCGCATGGTAACGCCATAGGCAGTAGAGCCCAGTAACAGCAAAAGAAATTCCAGTTACGTACTGGGGAAAAGTACTTCACCGGGAGGGTGGTCAGACCTTGGAACGGCTGCCCAAACAGGCTGTGGAACTGATTTTTTTTGTTTGTTGGTTTTTTTGTACTTGGTTTGCCTTTTTTAGGGGGTCAGTTTTAGCAATAAGGAGGAATATGTTTAGACTGGATTTTGTGTTTGCATCTTCCTATTTGTAGTGACCTCTCAACAGTTAGCTAGATTTCTGTGAATTTATTACTCTAGTTACACAGAAGAAAGATATTAACCTTCCTGCATGACAGTTTGCATTGTTTTTCTCTCTGATCTCTTCATTATTCTTAGTCTTTTTTTCCCAGACATATCTTTTAAACTGCTACTGTTTTCATGTACGTGTTATTCAGTCATCATTGACTGACTTCTACACAAGTTTCTGTATTAGTTTTCTTAAAAGGCTGACGTGAGCAAAGATCAAAGCTGTTTCTAACGTGGCCTCAGTTTAATCAGTCACCCTGTAATTACATTAGTATCATTCGCTTTCTTAGGTGTTTTGTTGCCTTGAGAGCTTTGTTTCAAGTTCCATAGGGTTTTTATTTTATAATTCCTGTTCAGTAACTGGATCCTAGGGGTTTGCTGTTTCCTGTGTAACTGATGGAAACTGTTGCATGTAATTCTAAGCAGTAGCAATCTTGTGTTGATTAAAGGTTACAAAGTTTATGGCCATTTACAGATAAGAGGTAAGACCTTGGAGATAAGTATAAGATTTTGGGGATAAGGATAATAGGTCCTGCAGTGTGGCACATAAAAACATATTTTCTTTTAGGAGCTTTCATGTGGATTACAGTCAAAGCCTCAAAATGGACTTACTCAGTTTACAATGTACGTAACATTTTTTTCTCATTGTGTTTTTTTGGTTTTGGGGTTTTTTACTAATGAGCAGTGTTTTTTTCTTTTCTTTGAAGGATTCTGATGGAAAATATTTCACATTTCCTCTTGCAAGCCACAGAAAATCATACAGTCATGTTTACTGTGAAAACAGTATGTTGGTGAGAAAATACTTCTTTAATGTCTGGAGTTTGCTTATAAAGCTGTATTTTTTTAATTTAGATTTGCTGCAGTTTTAAGACAGTTTAATGAACAGCTGTTGAAATTACTGACGTTTGTTTACATTCACAGCCTAATACATTGTGTTAGATGTACTTCCTGGTTTAGCATGTCACACTTAATGTTCTAGATCTGAAACCTTCAGTGTCACCTGAACCTCAAACGTTTTATTTTTGACTCTCTTATGGTTAGCCCCAGATTACTTTCTCCTTTTAGTGCAGTTCTGTATTGATGGGCTTGAATGAAGAAGTTATTTTTAGTGCTGCCAGGATTCAGCCATACTTCTAATTTGGGAAAGCAGTTTATAGGTTTGCTTTCCCATAATAAAATTGAAATGAGCCTGAAAGGCTGCAGGGATCTTCCACTAAGCAGTGGAAGCAAATGGAAGCCACATGAGAAAACAGTATCTTCTTGGTTGTCTCCTCTGTTGAGAGATGATAATGTGCAACAATTTTTTTAATCTCAAGAGACATAAATTCAGCAAAAATGCTTTTGACGTGTTTTTAAAAATATTTTTTGAAAGGAAGGAATGTAATTTCTTGGCAAACTGGAGATGGATAAATACACTTTTCAGAATTACATGAGTATTCTAGATTAGTGGCAAGAAACTTGAGATGCTTTCCCGTTTCATCCTACCTGCCTGTGTCACCACTCCTCCTCATCCCAAAGAAGAGATTCATACCACCATTGGGGAAAACAAGATTCTGTGTTCTCAGTGCTTTTCTAATTGTCCTTCTCAGTAGCAGCTTCAACACTGACACATCTGTTGTGATCTTAGATGTGCTTTAATAGGTTAACTTTTGCCTTTGTTATACTATCTTAAAGACAGGACCAATACTGCTTGAGGAGGAGGTACAGAACAATGTCTGAGATACTCGCATCATGGTGCTGTCATTTCAAAGCGCTTAAATTATCGAGGGAGGGAGCAGTAGAACATTAAAATTCTAAAGTATTTCTTGACTACTTAGGATAGTACATTGAGATGTTTCTTTTCATTAGAAAAAAATAAACTTAAAATTGATTTTGACACCATATGTAAGGCAGATATTTTTTTTAAGGGCAATGGTGAAAGTTTGTTTAACCTTGTATTTGATTTTTAGAAAATGTATTCATAACTAGAAAAGGTGGCAAACAGAAATTATTTAAAATGATTCCTAGAACCCCCCACCTTTCAGTCTTATTCTTCATCTTTTCATCCTTGTAATTGTAATTCCAAGATCACAACATCAGAATTTTAATGGAGGATATCACTTGCTGTTAACACAGAAGTCTGACTTCATTGTGAAATGAATAAAAAAAGATGGTGGATATCTTTTGTTATAAATAATTGAGGAAATCGAGAGAAACTGTTTTTATCATCATCTTTGCTTTTACTCTTCAGTATTTGACATCCTTCTGAGGGTTTGGTCACTGTAATAATAGCTGCTGCAGACACACTTAACAGAAAAGGAACGAGATGAAGAGGGAAGTTTGTTCCTCTCTTTAGGCAGTCAATTGCACCAAGGTTCTGCTATCAGAGGATTTTTGGAACAGCTGCTGACATCTGGTGTACTGAAACAGTTAGCATATATAAATTTTGAAGAAGATTGTCAGCATTAACTCCTGCATTGTTGCAGTAAATAATTGCTATTTTTAATATCTCTATAAATACACTCACGTATTAGTAATGTACCATGTTATGGTATTGACTTTACAGGACACAAGTAGCTGGATTTTTGGCTGTATGAACAATAATTCATCAATGTGGTGAGTATAAACAGTTCCTGTTCTTTATTCAAGTGGGTATTGTGGGACTAAATTTGAATTTAAAGCATTTAAGATATCTTCCTCCTTAGGAAGGAAGAGATTGGGAAGAAAAGTAAAATTCTTGCTGTGAATAATTTTTGCTGTCTGTATCACCAAGAAAACAGGAAAGAATAGGTTTTCTCAAAAATTGCTGCATGAATGCAGAATAAAATAGGTGAACTTCTTTAAGCTGTATTTTTGACCTTCGCAGCAGTAAGAAGTTGCTCCTGTTGCTCTCTTGTGGACACTACATGCTGTGCTGGATTCCTAAATTGTGTGTTTTGTAGAATCGCTTTAGAATCCTATAACAGAAGACATCTAATGTCACTCAAAGCCTTCAGAAGAGTGGCTAGAAGCATCTCCTATTTTTTTGCTGATTCCATAATTGCTATTGTCATATGAAAATTATTTAGCAGTGTGGGTGATTTAGTGATTATTTGAATCGGTTTGTTACAATCATTACAAAATGGATTTAAAACACTGGCTTAGCTTACGTTTGCAAAGTAAGCTGAAAGTAAATTCAATCTACCCTTCAGATTACAGAAAGCTTCCAGGTAGAATTGAGCTAGAATAGTATTTGTCTGCTCTGGGATCTGAGCTGAGGTGTATAGCCACAGTTTTGCCTCCAGCTGATAGCTAGATGTCATAATTACTTTTTCCTGATCCAAGAAGCTGGCTGTTTCTCCTTTGCATAACCTTTGATCAGCATCAAATGCAGGTTAGCCTAGTTCAGGACCGCTACCTAAAACCTCATCTGATAATAGTGTCCTTGCTTTGGACTGTGTCCTGTGGTCATGTAACACTGTTTGGAGAAACAGAAGTATTCTGGTATATTGTAAAAATCATAACTTAAAACGACTGAATTAATGTGTTGCGGTTCAGTGTTTAAATGTAAGTACACACCATTTTAGAACTGCTGCAAGCTCTGCAGCAGCTAACAGAGTTTTATTTCATATGATATGTTTTAGATGTTCCCATATGAAAAACTGGCACTTCTGATGTTTAAAAATGCTAATAAAATCGTGTATTAATTTGATACCAGTGATGTTTCAGCTCACTGAGGTTTTTTGTTATGTTTGTGAAGTTGCATGGCTAAGTACTGAATGTTTGTATGTGACAAAGTTAGAGCTTTGCTTAACTTGTTTTTGCACAAACAAGATTTGCAGCATCTGAAATGACTGTAGTTTGATAAATTACTATGGTAGCAAACTGCAGGAGACCCAAACTTGTCCTCATTTTAAAATCATGTGAAATATATACATATACACACACACGCATATATATATAAAAGCTGGTATTTTAATCCATTGTCATAATGGACATGCTCATCCTTAATGTGCATAAATTTTTACAGCCTGGAAGCTACTGATTTGTCCTGGAGAGCTGAGTTACTTCCGACCACCAAGGTAAGTGTCACACACAACTTGAAGGAGGGAGAGGTGCTCCATGGTGTAGCTGCATGTCATGGGAGAAAGATCTGTTCTGTTTACAGCATTGGAACATGCAGTTGTATTCCAGAGGAATGGGTGCAAGAGGTGGACATCTGGGAACTGGCAAGGGGCAAGCTAAGGCTTGTTAAGCTAAGTTCACAATGGCTTTTATTTTTTTTTGTCTTTTTTTTTTTGTTTTAAGGTTGTAATACTGAAGCTTCAGGACTATCCTTCTTTGTCCCACATTGTCATTCAGGTACCGCCCACAGTTGGCAATAAGGTAAAAAAAAAAAAAAAAAAAAAAAGAAATGCAGAAATTGCTTGCTTAGTGTGTTCGTAGCTTTCAGATGCTATGACAGCAGGAAAAGGAAGTGTATTGAATGTGTGCTAAGTTACTTTGAGAAACCATAGACCTACACTCCAGTGTGGTTTGTAGATAACTGTTATCCTTGGGTAAGCTCAGAAACGTCTTTGTTTGATAGAACACCAAATGGAAGGCATGCATACTACTTGAAACATACAAAGCAACAGTTCTCAAACCAGTTCTTAGGAGTTCTTGTTGGGGGTTCTAATGTTTTTCTTCCTTAATGTTCAGGAATGCAATCAGGCTATTATCTTTTTGAACAGTCAGTTCTCTTACCCAGCATAGTGGAGAATGCTGTTCATAACTGAAGACACCACATATGGATTCTGAGGAGTATGGTACAGATACCTCTGCAAGCTCTGAGACCACAAATAATGTGGTAGGCTGAGTTGTACAGAGTTTGATAGTTCTGAACCTCACAGAGAAGTTGGATGTCTTTGCATCAAGGCCTCTCAGGCTCCCAGTAAGAGGAACACTTGCAGGGAATCTAAGCAGACTTGGTGTATTACCCAGCTGGGTCTGGCAGGCCTTTCTAGGTAGTCTTGAAAGTGGCAGAAGACTGAACTTGAATTTAAAGTGTAAGTAGGTCTGACATTTCTTTCTGCAACACAAATACTGTCTCTGCATCTTTGATATAATAATCCATGATCCAATAAATTATTCACAGCTGAAGTGATTATAATGCTTGTATACGAGCGCATCTTCAGATAGTTGTGATAGAAACATCTTGCAGTTAAATTAGTAATATACAATGTTCTGGATAAGAAAGGTAGAAGAGAGATCACTTGTGAAATGTAATGTGTTGAGTTGCAGTCCTGTGTTAAATCTTGGAAACTGCTTTTCAAAAATAAACAAATGCTGGATTTAAAATGGGATGGAAAATAATTTTTGAGACCTACATACTTGTTAGAGATGGTACAACTCATACCTGCTGGATGCTTTGCTTTTTTGTGATTAAACTTCAGAAGACGAACTAAAGGTTCTTTTTGCTTAGTAAATTGTATCCAGATTTTGGACAAGCCATGCTCCTTTGCAACGCCCCCCAGAAAAGAAAGAGGTACCTGAGGAGGAGGGATGTGGACTGGATTCTAGTTGTTCTTAGCTGTTTGAATAGCCTTTTGAAGGCTGTTGCAAATGGGTGAAAGCTAGAGTAACCTGCAAGTCATGCTTCAGCTACCCAAACTTGTACCGCTGTGTACAGGAACAAACTACCTGCCAGTCCCTGTCAGTGTGTGGAGAGGTGGCGCTTCAGTACTTTTGTCCTGGACTTTGCCTGAGCCTGTGAATAGAATTTGGCAAGTGTAAAGGCTTTCTAGTATTGTGCTCAGTTTAGATCTGTATGTAATATCTTGAATTGCAGTATACTTTGGGCTGTGAATTCTTCAAAGAGGGTTCCAGAACAGTACAACTTCCTGTAACACATCTTTTTTCATTTGGTAAGTTTAGCATATTACTTTTTTTGGGGGGTGGGGTGGGGTGCATGGGGCAGATTAAAAAAAAAAAAAAAAGAAAGAAAAAGGGAAAACTAGTATTACTAATATTTGGATAATAAACTTACCTAAAAATTCCAATGGTCAGGAGGTTTTGGGGGTGTTGTTTTTACTAAAGTTAATATTGCTTTTGTTAGTAACAAACAAAAAAGTAAGAAATGTGGGGGTTTTGACTAACAGATAAAGAAGCACACAAGTCTCCTGGGGAAAAAAAAAAAATATCTGAAGAAGTAGCGAGTTCTCAAATAATTTTATCTAATATGTGAAAAAAATACATCCTTTACAGGGCTTTCTTCAAGCAAAATTCTATTAAATTCAACTGGCTTATTTTACAATGTACAGCTCCAGCACTTTAACCAAGTAAGAATACTACTTAATTTTTTTAAGTTAATGTAACCACTGTTTAAAGAATGTGATTTTTTTCTTTTTTTTTTAATGTTCTAGATATATCAAGCTTTCAAAATTTATATAGAGAGCCACTGCCAGTCATTTGAAGGTAAATATAAGTCTTCTAAAGCATAAATTTATAAACTAAATGTGTTGAAAATTCTCAAGACTGAAGCTGGTGGAAACAAAAGTCCTCTCAAGCACTGGGGTTTAGGCAGTACTGTTATTAGCAGAGACATTTGAGCAGACAATATCTCTCTGTCCACTTTTTGTTAAGAAGGTATAGCTCAAAGAAAATGTGAAATTAGTCCTCCTATGTTTGTTTTTCTTGCTTCCCAGCAAAGGGAAGTTGAACTTTCAGCAGGCTTGTGCGTTATATTGAGTGTTTCTCAAGAATAGCACATTTGGCTAGGATTTTTATTTGCTAATTGTGGGACTCAAATTTGAAAGTTGAGCTACATAAGCTTAAACAGAATGGGATGCTGAAGGACTTTGTTTCAAAAAAAAAAGTGATGGATTTATTAGATTGAGGTTACACCTATTGAAAACTAGAAGTTTTCTCATAACTTTTCTGCCCTTAAACACTGATGTCTTGCTGTCTTGTTCTGTAACAGCATGAGTTTAAAAATGTCTTTTTTTGTTCAATGCTAACTGCACTGATCCGCATTGCAATGTAACTGCAAGCCCAGTGATTCTGTACAGTGACTGATATGCCACCTTTGTTTTACTTGCATTTTAGTTTTGGAGACAGTTGCCACATCCTGTTCTTAATTTTATATTTTTTGATTCTTTTCCATTTCAGAAAGAAAACCTAGTGTTTACAGACTTCATATACCCTGGTCACATGAAGATTCAGTAACTGTAGCAAAGTAAGGACTCTGACAATTTAACTTACTACTTGATATGTTTTTGAAGCATGTTTGCATCCTCTTGTAATATTTCTGATATGAGACAACTTCTCCAGTCTTAAGTGTTTGCCTTCTGCATCTTTTCCTCATTTACTTTTCTGCCTTTGTTGACAAAGTTGTTCTGAATTTTTTTTCAGAATAAGAATATCTACTGATTGTGTTTAATAGTTCTCACTAATTTTCTCAAAAAGGAAGTCAGATTTGCTGGTCTGAACTTCTCAGCATGATCTTTGACCCCCTCGTGAGTGGGGTGTAGAGGCTGCTCTGGATGCTGGCTTCTTCCCATAAGCCAGGGTTTAGATCACCCAGCGGCCCTAAGTTGCTTCAGCAGCATAGTCCTGACAAAATCAAATGATAGGGATTGAAATGTGTCACTCATGAATTACAGTTGAACAACCTGACTTTATTTTAGATGGTTGGAAAACTGTCTTCCTTATTTTAGATGTCTTAAGGATACCTCCCTATTTCTCCCCGCCCCATCCCCCCTTTGTTTTCTAACAGCATAATACTTGCAGGAAACTGAATTGTATTCTTGAGGAGGTGTTTTCCCCATCTTGTCACTCAGAGTATTTACATGTTCTGTGAGGCAGTGTGTACACTAAAACTACACGTGTCTGTTTTCTAGTACCATGCCCCTTGATAGTTCAGAGGACAGTAGGCTGAGAATGTTGTGTAGTCCTTTGTGACAGGATAAACAAGTTCATCATGCCATTTCACTCACTGCTTGTGGTGACGCTGCTGTACTACATCTGCTTTACGTGCACTTGTTGAAGACTAAGGCTTTTGGGCTTTTCTTCACTAGAAGGACAACAATTACCCATTAAATTTGCTGTTTCAGAGTTCCATCTTCTACTGAGATTTCTGCAAAACTGCATATTGCTCAGCCTAAAAATGACAGCAGGGTTCCAGAATTGAATATTTACTCTTCCTCAGACTGTCAGTATGAAGTGAGTAATACAAATTTATTTTATAGCTAGTTTACATTACTGTATAACTTTTATATAATTCAGTCTTTAAAAATGTGGCTAATTAATCAAAATAAATACTAAGCAAATCTAAAATAAAGGTAGGCTGTATGGCCTTTTTTTAAATGTAGTGCATGTTACAAGTATTTTGCAACAGCTGGAGTAATATTGAAAGTTGGGCTCTCATTTCTAAGAAAAACTTCAAACCATTTGTTTTGAAAAAGTCAGGAGTCAGCTGTTGTACATTTTAGTTATAGGATTGCTGTCTTCTAAAACTCAGGTTGGCTTCTTAAAAATGAAAGTATTTTGTACTTATGTTTGCCATTATATACAATAATAAAATATTTCTTTTTGTATCAAGGTAGTTCTGAAGACGTCACTTTTACAGGTTCTTGGACAAGTAAGAACACTTTCTAGTACTAGATTGTTTTTTATGTCAGTGGCATCTAAAGAAGTTTGTCCTTCCTCCCTTCCCTGCCATGGCACTTCTTGATGCCAAGCGGGACACTATTCAGTGATCATTGTAAACCTTGTCAGCTGGCACAGCATCCCATCCGGATGTCAGGCCTCCGTTTTCAGAGGAGTGCAAAAGCAGCCTAGCTCTAAAGAGCTAATGTAAATGTTGAGCATTTGGCTTTGTGGTTAGTTGAGTATCCGTAGGTCATTTTCTTGCCTGATGAGTCAATAGCGTTAAAACTTTAAGATACATTTGGCATCAACTACAAGTTAGGAAAAAAGTTGAAGTAGATCCATATGCTCCTTTTCAACAAATTTTCTTTGGTTATCAATGAGGAATACATTTAAACATTGGTATCAGTGAACATAGACTAGTCATCTGCAGTTTTCTGATTCTAAAGAGTAACTAATTCGCAAGCACTTAAGTGTAGTGCTGGAGTATTACTGGCAGGTTTCTCAATTTGAATGTATGCATTTATATTGAGGATTTTTCATGTTGTTATCACTTTAGAAGAATTTATGTCCTATTTGTTTATTAATCATGACTTGGGACAGTGGAAGCCAATTAGAACATACGTGAAATTGCTTCCAAAAATTTTTTACCCAAAAGCATATGTAGCTATATACAGGTATTTCTAGGAAAGTGGCCTTTCAATTTTAAAATCTATTTTACTGAAACACCATTAGTGCACTAGTGTATTCTTTTAATATTTGTCTTGACTGGAAAAACAGCATTCACTTATAATTTGATCATTTATCAAAACATGTTTGATTTACTGTTTATGAGAGATCTGAGTGTTTTCCATATATAACATTAGTTGTAATGGTAGTTATCAAATACCTATGCATAAAAATGAAAAACTGTTTAAATCAACTTTAAGAAAGATTTTCTAATCACATCATCATGCTGGCTACATGATTGTGTGTGTATTTTAAAAATATATTTATATATATATAGAAATTAAAAGTTATCTTTCCATCCTTGTCTTTCAGATAATAAGGTTCCATGGTGGCGCTCTTCCTGTCTATATTGTTTCTAATATTCTTCTTACTTATGGAGGACAGTTGAGCACATTGGTATCAACAGGTAGCTTTGCAGAAAAATATTTTTTTTCTCACAAGTGTTTTTAGAGAAATTAATTATCCAATTTACTGTTGAAAACCTAGCTAGTTGTTGTTAACTTTTAAAGCTAAGTATCATTAACTTGTGCAAGCATTTGGATTTATGCTCTTCAGTTTCGGGTTTTGTTTGTTGGTAGTTCTCCGAGGTTGTGTTGTAGCAGGGTATTTCATTATTATTTTACTCTGCAATCCCTTCTTTGTGAATGATTGGTGTTACACGATACTTTAGAATTAATAGATGAATGTAAAAGTTTAAAAATATATGGTTAATATGCACAAAACACTATTTCTTGCATGAAGGTGAGATTTGCAGGCTTAACTTTTAGACATGTCTTCAGACAAAATGCATTTTTATCTAAGTTCAGGTGGTGAAGCTCTTGTGACAATTACCTAATATGAGTGACCCAGTGAATAAGGGTCTTGATGATGAAATATGATGACTTGCAGTGCTGTTGTAAGACATGGTTATTTTGTTTTAAAGCAGACTTTCAAATCTGTCTTTTTTTGTGTGTGTGTGTGTGTGTGTGTATCTTTGTTAAAGTTCATGACAAAATAATAACTATAGATGCTTTCTGTTCTTGATTCTAGGCCAGTGTTCAGACTTTTCCCTTGAACTAGTTAGGACAGCTAAGCCCTACAAAGTAGAACCTCTTATAAGCATTGTTGTGTTTCTGCAGGGGTGAGTTTGCCTAACTTCTTTCTTTATTTACTTAAAGCAGTTTCCGAACCAGAATTTTTAGTAAAACTATTAGTGGAGAAGGATACTATTTTATCTGTAGTCATTGTGAACACCTGACTGATTTTGTTTGAAAGGCTGTAGTAGGAGGCGTAGTTGATAGATATCTTACTGTAATGGCAATTGGAAGTGATAAGTAATACTACTTTCATGTTTTTGGCAGGTTTAACTGGTTTAGAGAGATATGGGAATCACTGTCACTACCAGAGGTGGAAGCTGCTGTACTGAGTAGTCAGGATGCATGGTTCCCCCTTGTGTCCCTGATTCTATTTCTTTTTGGGACAGGCATTGCCTACTGGAGTGGAGTATTTTTCTCTACATCTCTGAGACTCTTCTCTTCATTATGGTTGACTCTGATGAGGTAAAAAACCACTATGCTATACAATTACGCTCTTTTAGATGACTGTGAGCCTGTCCATTTTTTTTTTTCTTTTTGCTTCAGCGTGAGTGTCAGTGCTTGGGCAGACTGAATTCTGCAGTTTAGTTCATACACTATTTAAGACATTGGGGTTTGTTGGTGTTAAGTATGAGGATTGCCTCATGGTCCTTATTCCACATCTCCAAAAGGCTGTTATACAGGTTTTCAGTTTTGTTTTTGAGGAAAGCTTGTTGGGGAAAAGAAAGCAACTAACTATTCCCTTTTCAGCAGCTCAAAAAATAAATGCATATGTTTAGAAAAGAGAATATTAGCATTGCAATCCATGCCTCATTATTTGTATTGAATAAACTGCATTAAAGAATACAAGCAGATTTGTAAAACAAAAATTTATTGGATGTTCACTTCATTCTACAAGACCAATGAATTTTATAGAACATGTGTAAGAACATGGAATTAATGTTTTTGCTTGTACAGATGAGTATTCAAATATGAAACTGGGTTTAAAAAAAGCAAGGAAGATAAAAAGATTTCGGAAGAGTAAATGAGTAAATTGGATAACATGCTTAGCTGTTTTAAAGGTTTGACTGTTCCGACATTGATAGCAGTCCTCAGCTAGATCTGAGCCAATTCTCTGTCTCCAGGAAGTCGGCTGGGATGCTCTTTACTCAGAAAACATCTGCCAAATGAACTCTTTCTGTTTACATCAATAGCACTTCTGGTCTTATTCTACCAAAGAATAGATCTGGCACCAGCTATTTCTTCAGCCTTCTTCATAAATTACAGTGGATGCTTCAGTATTAGTTTTAAGTGACAAAGTGATGAACTTCCAAGTTTCAAAACTGTTCTTCCTAACTTTTTAAGGGTGTTAGCTCAATTCCGGCTGTTTTCATTAAAGCTTTTACTGGGCTCTTCAAACCCAGAGAATGTACTGGGCAAAGGCAGGAAAATAAGATTTTTGTGTGCCTACCTGTAAGTCAGGTGGTTCAATTCTAGTGCCTTACACAGTTTTTGATCTACCCCTGAATTTATTGAAAAAAATCCAACCCATTTATTTTCTGTAAATCTCCCTAAAGTAGATAGTATCACTTGACTTTTACTCAATGTTTGGAAATGATCTGATGTAGACAGCAGCAAAGAATTTGTCACTTGCTATCTGTGGGATTCTTTGTTCTAGTCAGCTAGACTTCTTTTTGTGCCTATTTTTCATAGGCAAAAATTTTCAATATTTGCTGCAAAGGCTTTTAAAATTATATTTTCCAAATAATGCCTTTTCTGTTTTCACTGTCTGCTTTAATACTGGAATATCCAAGTAGTACAGACTTTTTCATGGTTGTGTTGTACTTCATCCCCACTGCATTCCCCTCATTGTCACACCTTCCCAGCTCGTCTTTGTCATTTCATATTCATACTTGTCTCATAGTTGTACCAGATGGAATCTGGACACTGAAAATAAGCTTTTCTGTGTTTCTCAGGCTGTGAGCAAGCAGAAATTCCTGTCTAGGAAGAATGCTTTCACAGAATTAATCTCTTGGAGCCTTACAGTTGTGTACTGCTGTACTGCCACTGAATGCTGCAGTGCATTAACGTTTGTAGTAGGAGACACTTTAATGATGCAGCTGTGCAGTAGTAAGACAGAGTAACTCAGTGACTGATGCAGACCTACAGTTAGCATTAGCTAATGTTTTATGTTCATCAGTGTAACCTTTATGTTCCCCAAATGAAGTAAAAATAATACATTAGTTACAGACATACATTCTAGGAGGTATAAGATTGTTTTGTTAGTGCAAAGTAGCTTATGTAGCAGTTGGTATGTATGTTAAAATTTGTCTAACTTTATTTTTCCGCTGTTTAATCAATATTCAGGAATAATTTATTCTTTTCAGTCATTCACAAAACAGAATTATGCTTTGATCTTTGTAGGTGTGACATTGTTACAGTAGTATAACAGCAGTTTTGTTTTCTTTTTTTAGGCCTAGTGTACTTCAAAAAGATAAGTTGATTACACCCAGAAGACTCTGCGGGGTGTTATCCCTTGCTGTGCTTAGCTGGACCACTTGTGGTGCAGTTGCTGTCTTCATTATTTATCTTCAATACTTGTTTAAGGTACTGAAAAGCTAAATATGTTGAATTTATAACTGCATTCAAAATTCTGTGTTGCGACGGAGGGAAGACACAGTCACTCAATATGAGTGATCAGCAGACTTCATTTATTGTACCTTACAGTCACCTTTTATGCCTTGTTATAATTAGCTCATACATATTACAAAAATTAAGCTCATTATTGGTTAGTTGCCTAAATATCAAGCCTCCCCCTAGTTTCTCTTCTGTAGTTATCTGTTCCCACCTGCAACATTCTTTTCCCACCGCGATCTTCCTGTTACTGTGTAACTTTTGCTTTACTTCAGGTAAGCTGAGAGCAATGTGCATTTTTGTCCAGGCAGCTGCACTATGTCTATGAGACCTTTTTCAGCTAGCCAGTTACCCACAATTCTGTATGCTTTGAATTAACCCCATGTTAAAAGCGAAAATACAGATTATTATTTTTCATGCTTAAAAGGAAGTTATTATTTGTGTACTTGAAATATGTCTTTTTTGAACTTATCAGAGTCTTCATGATTTTGTATTTTTTAGAATTATTTTTCTTCTTCTCATAACACTTCTTCCAAAGAAATGTATGGTCCCATATGCCCACCACAATAATGCACATAATTGCAATTTTTAACTTACGGACAGGTAATGTTATAAGATCAAAGACTAATAACTTCCTTGAAGAGAAACTTTAGCAAAGGGAGGACTTGGAATGTTCTGTAGAATATTTTCCATCTTTTAAGACTTTCACAAATCTTTATGGAGTAAAAGGAAGGAGGGTGGATATATTGTAGAATTAGGGTAGTCTTAATGTCTGTCTAACCTGGTCCCTCGGGTAGTGCCACAAAGATCCATACTTAGTCCCTGCCATTCAGTTTCCATGGTTTTCCTTGCATCAGAGTGTCAAACTTCTCTGATTCACCCTATGGTTATATAGCTGTTAATTCAGCTACTATACTTGGCTCTACTAGGGAAACGTTGGAGCATGCATCTGCGAGTAGGGGCACAAGCAGAGCAGCTTACAGGTGGTCTGAAGCAGGTAGATGGCAGCTGAAAGCACAACCTGAGAAACAGTGCTATCTCTAATTGAACTCCCTGTCACATAAGGTTACCCTGCGAAGGATGTTCCCATGCTGATGTTACTCCTGCTTCTGCAGTAAATCTCTGACGTGGGACTTTTCCTATGTGGCCTGTTTATGGGTTTCTGCAGAAAATGAAGTAGAACTGAATTAGCAGAAGGAGGTGAGGAATATGCAGATTTTCTGCTCTGTATTCTCTGTCCAGCACAGTGGAAGGGGAAAAATCAGAGCAGCGTTTTCTCTATGTGCTTGGAAATCCTTCCTTAATAGAGCACTTTGGATGCTGCTGATGAGAAAGGCAGAGGGAGTTCTTGCATTGCAGCTCCACTGGGGCCCTGGAATCATCTAGCTATAAAAAGGGACAAAAAAAAAATAGCCCAAATTTGTTTTACTTCTATACCACAGCTTTTGCATGAAGAAACGCCGCTAAAAAAAGCGGAACTGTTTGTCTTACAGGTTATAAAACTGCATGTGAATGTAAGAGCAGAACAAAACATGCTCACTGGGGTAAGACTGTTTCTTGTTTCTGTTCAAAACTGTAACCAAAAATTGTTTGGCTAACTTATGCATTATGAATTGTTATCATCTCGCCTTGGTAGCGTTAGGTTGTGCTGTGCTGACTGGATGGCTGTAGTTTACTTACTGTGTGCATGATGTGAAAGAGAAGCGAAGACGTGAGTAGCCTACTCTATCACGTATGACTGTTGCATTCACTGTTCAAGGTCACTGCAGTGTGAACTTGTCTGAAGTACATTTAAGAAGGATTACTCTCTGAATACATACAGAATAATAGGTTTGGTCTAAATTTTGGTATTTGATTATGCATGTCTTATCTTAAAAAAAATAGAAAAATTTCTAGATAATAATCTGTACTACAGGTAAATATTTTTTCCAGGTAGGTAGTTTGTGGAGTTTAGTGGTGTTTTTAATCAGGAGATGACAAATAGGATTTATTCGATGGATATGGATTGTGACCCCAGTAAACTGGGAACTGTTTAAAAAGGAGTGAAGAAGCACTAGGTTTCATACACTGTGAATTTGTTTCTTTTTCAATTACTTTAAGGTATAGGATCAAAGATGTAAGCAGGTGTGGGTATGGGAATATAATAATTACCTGTTCCTTTTTGCAGACATAGAACATAGTTTAAAAAACAGTCTGCCAGAAAAAGTTGTTGACAGTTTTATTTGGGTTTCTTTGAGTGTTCTTTGTGTGTTTAGTTTTAAATCCTCTCCTCCTTTCATCTTCGCATAATTTTGTTTTGTTTCATTTGTGGGCTTTTCTCCCCCTGTCACTGGAAGTTAGCTGCTTCCAACTTGTTAGCTCATCTTTGTTGTTTATTCCTACAGCTAATATTTTACTCCCAGTTGTGTTACCTCCTGTATGTTTTTCCATGAATCTGTGATTTGTGCCTGTATACCCCTTTATTTCTGTTCTTCCTCCTTCTAGGAACTCCATTTCTTATCACTGCATTGGTGTCAGGGCATCTCCACTCTCCATTCTTTTCTTCCAAAGACAGATAAACTACTAGTGTATGAGAAGTTTCTGGTTAAATCTAGATGCTTTAAAATTGAACTACCAAACTCTGCTTTTGATGGCTTTTTGAGGGTTAATTGCAAATTTTCTTCTTAAGTCAGAGCTGGTATGTTCCCCTCCTCCTCCCCCAGAATGGCTTCTTACAAGCCTGTGCATGTTTTTGTGACTTCTGTCTTTTATTTTCAGGATTCAGACCACTCAAAAGAAACTTCGCAGAACTCCAGGATACACACAGTGAAAAACCAGAGTTTGATGGACAGTATTTCAGAAGCAACACAATCTCTTCCCAACAGTACGACTGCTGAAGCCGTTAACAGTCTTAAGATACACGTTACAATTCTCAATTTACTCACGTGGATTGTGCTGCTGAACTTGCCATCTTTAATTTATTGGTTAAAAAATCTCAGGTACTTCCTTAAATTGCCAGTAAGGTAGAAGAAATGAGTATGAATCTTTGAAGCAATAAAAATTGCAACTGTTTGACTCTTTGCATAGAAAAACCAATTATAATTAACAGAAGTCTTTGATATTATAAGGTAGCTTATAATGTAATGTGGTTTATATTATAAGTAGGTGTTAAGTGAATCAGTGATACATCAAAGAAAGTAATGATTCAGAAAGAATTTTAAATCAGGCTATGATACCATATGTATTTTATGTATGTTTGTTGTTATTAGCACATGCTTCTTCCTAACTATTTGGTAGCCTAATTTAGAAGTAACATGCTTTCTAAACCGCTTCTTCGCAGGTACAATGTTAGACTTGATCCTGATCCATGCAGATCTACAGCTATTATCATCGTATGCATTTTAGAAATTCTCATGAATTCAAGTGCTTTGGAACTGAAATCAAGGTACTGTAGCCTAATACCCAATTTTTGTTTTTCTGCTTCTTTCTTACTACTTCCATTTGTGTGGCAAAACTTAATTTGTGCTGCACAGACATGTAATGGTTCAGCCTACATAGAGATTCGTGAACTCATATGGTTAAATCTTAAAGACTAGGTAAAATGCCTCCAAATTACCTGTAGTTCAGCTAAGTGGAGAAAATTACCTGTATTTACCACATGGACTTAAATTATTCGCTATCAAAGCAATCAGTCTCACAAAGACTTCTCTAACTGTGACTTCGTCATTCATAATTCATTGAATCCTTCCAAATAATACAGAATCATCATATGTTTAGCAATTACTGTTCAAAAGTTACATGGAAAAGTGAATTTTAAACCATTATAGTTATGTTCTTGTAACTCCTCCTTACGGGCACACTTTTGGCAATGTAACATGCTTTCTATTGCATTAAGAAGTTTAGAGCACTTGGTTTTGTTGACAGGTAGAGCATTTCTTGTTCATTTATAAAATCAGTGCCTTGTGAAAGACAATAATAAGAAATGTAGTTTATCCTTCTGACCAGTACCTGTCATCTCAAATGGTCTAAAACATTAAATCTTTCTTCGCTACAGAGAACTTATTTCTAAATTAATATTTAGAATATTTTAAACTGACATTTTATTAGCCTTTTTGAAAAATTGGTCTTGCTTATGCATTGTTATTTCCCTTGCCCTTTAGACCTATTAATTCAGTTTTATAAATTAACAAAGCCTTGAAATATATAAATTATTTTTCAAAAGGAAGTGAAATATGGTATTTGCCTACCTTCTGCATGTATGGCTACAAAAATGGCGATTTTTTCTTTATATTCTTACAGTAAACTCTTGAAGATCGCAGCCAAAGTTCCACTCCCTTTGTCTGTTGCAATGTTGGCCTTTGGACGAATGCATTTATACAAAGTACCACACTTTGTAATGTTTTCTCTTCTTCTACATGTGCTGTGTTGTATTGTGTAATGTTCATTATGCATACGAAGAACAGTGCAGCCTAGAAACTTAACACTGGAGATGGGGGAAAAACTCAACAAAGAAAGGCCTAGATTAATATCATCAGTAGTTTACATTGCGTGGGAAAGAAGACAGAACTGTGAATACTTTGAGAAGTTCATGGTTCTGTTTGTGTTGCTTAGAAAGATTTCATGGTGTTTATTTCCTGACTGTGAAACTCTGTGTGTGTGTGTGTGTGTAAGCACATAAATCATATCAGTGTAACATCTCAATCTGTTTGCCTTGTAGACACTTCAATTTCTCACTATACTTCTCCGTTGAAACAGACTTTTTTTTTCCTACTCAGTATGCCATACGGTGCGTATGTTCTGAACTTGCGTTTCTTGCAGGTCTAAATTATGCTGGTTAAAACTCAATACGTTTCAAGCACACTGTGACTATCACAATAACTCCACAGCCACGTATACTTTTAATTATTTTATGCTACATTTGAAAGCTGCCACAGTTGTGTCTAGACAAACTAGAATGTACTGCTTATATAGAATTGTTATTTCTATCAAATCATTTGTTCAATCAGTGTGAGCTGAACATTTTTGAGATTATTGAAAGTCTTACACATTTTACTTTTTGTGAGAGTGAGAAAACAACAATAATCTGTGTAGCTTTCTATTCAGGAAGGATACCAGCAGATTCATAAACAATTTGCTGTAATGTTGTTTTAAAACATTGTCAGATTTCTCTGGAATTTTCTCAATTCTGAAACTACTTCTTGGACCTTGTCCATATGTAGAAGCTAGCAAACGATGTATGGTGTTGTGAGTTTACAGTGCAGCTGCTGTATCGCACTATATCCAAGTAGGCAAGGCAGGTTTTTTTTCCTATTGTAGACAGAGAATCAACCGTCTCATCATAGATATCCATACGTGAAATTAATATGGAATAGTTACAACACTGTAAATTCATGCCCTGCCACACAGGGCTAACTTCCTCACATGGACAAACTCTTAGTAATAGTGGGAAATACTGACCATCATTATTAGCTCTGTATAAAGTTTTATCTTAGTGCCTAGATGCTACAGTGACTGCCATTTATAATAAAGCCTAAAATAACTATGTGCAAGGAATTCTGTCCCCTGGGTATGTGTTTTGCCAACAGAAGAAATCTTAGTAGCCGTTAGGTTAAGATGATCTATTGATTCTGTGTAGAGATGAGCCTACTACTTGCTTCTGTGTTAGCTGTCTCCACTCTGTCCGAGATACCCGTTATCTTCATATGAAAATACTAGACCAGCTTAATCATCTTATATGAATACTAGGAGGAAATCTGCTACCCACAGTCAAAGTATATTCTTGATATATAGCAGTACAGCTAGCCTGACCCATTAATTTTATCGTATCTCATTAATCTTGCCTGAAGTGCCTCAGTTAGTTCTAGCGCGTTGTTAGGGTCAATTAAATTGAGCTGGCTGGAAGACTTCATTCACACAGTGACTTTCTGAAATGAAGGACAGATGTGAAGTAAGCACGTGTTTTGTCATCTTGTATCTAAGTCAGCAGTTGAAGTTATCACCGAGTCACTAAAACGGCTTTAACTGAGTAAGACTATTGTAGTTAACCAAACCACTGTCACTGCTATCAGTAATCTATATGCTGGCGTTCTAAGTCTTCACCTTTTCTAAAAAAAAAAAAGGTTCAATTATACACAGTGTTTGTAAATCAGAAGTTACTTGAATAGATTATATCATGATACTTTCTAATCAAGTGTATGCTACGGTATGTGTATATAAGAATTTGTGTGTCTAAATATACTTGTACCTAAATGTACCAGTTGGTTTAACCTAAAAATTGCTGTCCAGACATAGAAGAATAGTTTCTCTACTTCCAAATGGCTGTGAATGAAAGACGGTGGCAGAACTGCATGGGGGCTGGTAAAAGGCCGTCTGTGAGATGTGCAGGGTCTGATTTCTGTGGAAGATAATGTTCCTTGGCCTTCGTGGTCCTTTTGGCTTACTACTGGCTGTAACTTCTGATTTTGTTTTGCTATCTTAATGGGCTCTTTGTGCACAAATCCATTTGTTGGAGGTGTTGATGGAATAAAATAATAATCAGAATAAGGAGAGCAAACAGTCTCTGCATGTAGTAGCTTCCAAAATCTGCCACAATGTGAAACTTGACTGAATTACATAGAATAACACCAATTTTTTTCATTTAATGCTATTTTTAAAGCTGGGAATTGTATTGATAGTTGTTACCACCTTTCAAGAAATAGGTTACAGAATCTTGCATATATTCCTACCTGATTTTCAAGTTGGAGGTAGGAATCGATATAATCTTGAGTCTGGGATCCCGGATGACAGAATTTCTCACATTTCCCTCGAGGCTGCCTTTTTTCCGAGATGGTTTGCCTTCACTGGGGAAAGGAGGGGAAAGCCTTACGGCTGCTTTGGATTTACATGCATTCTGTGTCACTTGCTAGATGAAAACTGTTCTCAGTGTTGCACGTCTGGGTTTTGCAGTGATTGTGGACTCTGTAACCTCAGCTGTTTGAGACATTAGGTGTCTTAATCCCAACTAGATTTTTTATATAATCAGTGAAGGGGGACAGGATGAGAACAAGTCCAGAGAACGATTTGTCCCGTTCTAAGAGAGGATGAATAATCCCGCTTGCTATTCTGAAAAGGATAAGATTATTTTTTTTAACAGCCTGCAATTGTTTTTCAGGTAAAATACAACGATAGTTTTGTTACTTTTCCAGAAGAGGCTTCTGTTAAGAGAATCTCTAGTTCTGCCACTGTTCACAATTGCAATCCCAGCAGAAACATAGGCTAACCCAGTATAAATACTTTTAACTGTGTGTATGAGGAAGTGTAAATATTACTGAAATATCCTTTATTATGAATAAGCTACATCTATAAAACAGCTTTTGGCAAATATATTCTAACGTCTTTTAATAACTTCAACTAAATTAAAATTCCAGTTTATTCTTCAAATTGTAGATTACCTAGGCTGTGTTGGGAGGGGCTCCAAGACTCAAATTAACTTGTAATGGATTAGATCTCTGCTTTAAAAGGGAAGATTTCTATTAACATGCAGACCCAAATTCTGTCATTCTCTACTTTTTCAGAAGTGGAGGTACTAATTTGGCAAAAATACTGTTCTTTATCCATGTGAAAGTTCACCACATTCAGATGGAAATTATGCCACATAATCGAGCCTTTAGGTTGAGATTAAGCCACCATTTTTTGGCTTGTACCTCAGGATGCATTCAAAATAAGAACTATTTGTGTGGCTCTTTTCTAATTTTCTTTTTTTTATAAGCTATCAGGAACAGAATAAGAAAACAGGGTAAGAACTTCAAGAACCAAATGTCACTAATTTTAGGTACGGCATATCTGTACAGCAGAATCTTTCTTTGGCAGGGGCAGGGGGAGATTTAATGGAAGCTTTTAGTGACGTCTCTGTACCTTGAGTTGCTCTTGAGGTCTATAATCTTTTCTGGTTGATATGATCAAACATGTGTTCCTCATAGTCTTATCATGCTGCAATCATAATAGCTACACCTGTAGCTAACAGTTCATAGAAGGTCTGTATCTGGTAAGGAAAAACTGTTACCTCTTCACTGGCATTACCAAATGTACCTTGAAACTGAATGAATATGTGTTGTCCAAAGGTGGTATTTTCTGTTTTGATTTAAAAGTTGGTTGCCGTATGTCATGTTTCAGCATCCTGTTAAAAGGATTGGGTTTTGGAGTTTTGATTGTGGTTTTGTTTGTTTTGTTTTAAAAAAAAATTATTGCAGTACCTGGAATTTAAGTTAGTATTATTTCTAATATTTAGAGTTCTGCTCTGATTTGGGTTTCGAATAGAGCTGATACATGTAGCCATTCATTCCAAAATATTACCTTGCTAAGTTTTAAAACAAACAAATAACACAACAAAACCCTAAACGATGTAGTAGTCATATGTTGCAGAAGACATAGAGGCTGCCTGTATGTCTAAGTGAACTTTTCAACTACAACCTAATTGGGCTACCTTTAATGTCAGCATTAAAAAAAAAAAGATGAAATGTATTGATGCTTAAAAAAACCCAAAAGCATTGTTGCTTACGTCAGTATTTGGCATGAAGTCTAGTTTTCCATGTGTTTGCCAGTAACAGGTTATGAACTTGTTACTTGACTTTTTTCTGAAATCTGATACATCTGCTTCTAAGCTTTGATAGGAGAGAATAAAGTTGATCGTGTGCTGTGAATAAATGTAAACATCTGAGAAGCTTTCATTTGATCAAGTTTATTTCAATACTGATAAGTGTGTTTAGACTTTTGTCTTACTGATACTGAGAAAAACCCAGCCATTTACAGACCTTCAATGCTCTTGAGTTACTGAATATGTTTTTAGAAGTGGTTAAAGTGTCTGTACAATAATTGCACTGCTGTTTTAAGTCACTAAGCTACCAGAAAATTTTTAGCTGTAAAAGAAACTAAATTTTTAATGCTTACTTTCCATTTCGTGATCAATGTTAGTCGCTTAATTTACAGCTTTGACTTTTTACGTCTCTCTGGGAGACAATCAAGCTAGGTTTTATAAGCACTTAGCACTGTACTGGAAAAGGTTTTAAAACTTGCATCGCTGTTCCTTTAGGGGAGACATGCTTTTGTCACCAAAGCTACATGCTGCTCTCTTATACCTCTGGAAATGTGTGCCAATGAATGACAACTGAAAACAGATTCATTTTTATGTTGAAGTAAAATGGGGTTTTGACCTTTTTTTAGAGCCAGAACTTTAAGCTAGTATTCATAATAGAAACCTTAAAATCTCTAAAAGCTTATTTGAAAACCTTTTAAAAATATTTTAATTTTCTGATGTATATTATTATTTGCAGAAGAATGTATTTAAAGCTTTTAATCGGCTCATTTATTTTAAAGCCTAAATAAAATACATAATTTTCATCTTGTTATTAAACATTACTGCTTTTAAAAGTAAATTTTAAGCACTTAAGGAGACAACTCTATAGCCCTTACTTAAGCAAATCTGCGCAGCACCTCAGTTTTTCAAGTATCTAAGCACATAGCTGCCTTGAATATGTGCTTATTGCCTTGTAGCACGGAAACCTGAGTCAAAGCTGTGACGTTTCGACTTCAATTTTGCTTAAGATTTAGGGTCTCATTCTGCATTCTTAAATACTCACGCTGTCATAAACAAATCTTGTAAGCGTGGCCTCTGGGCGGTTATTGGCAGGTTGCGGTTTCTGTAGGAAGCTGTGTGGTATCGGAGAGTTTTGTGTCTATGCAGGCGGGGAGTGGCGCATGCAAGCTTGTTGTTTTGCAGCACAGCATTCCAGTTCCTCCTTCCATACACAGGTATCCTTGGTTTGCGGTGTCCTGCCGCTGTCGTACAAAACGGAACGTTCGCAGGAACAGTGACCGCCCGAGTGAAGTTAAACAGCGGCTGCCTTGTACACTGTTGTGCTATTGCAGTTTTGCATGTTTGTTGAAATACCAGCAAAGACACTTTTTCCCCCTCTAACTTAAATAATTTCAGGGCATATATATTAAGTATTGAACATGCAAGTGTGTTGATTTTTAGTTTTATAAAATGTTAAGTGCACTATTTGGGGACCAGTTCAGGTTTCAGTTATTTTCCACTTAAGTCATTTCAGACTGCAGCACCTGACAACTTAAATATTTTACAGAAGTCTACAAGTAGTTAGACATGACATGTATAATTCGAGTGCCAGACCAAAACTGACATGTGAAATTATCCACTGTGACTTTAAACTTGTAGCTTTCTAGAGCAAAAAAAAAAAAAAAAAAAAATAATACTGTGCCTTAAACCAGTTAATTAATACACTTTAGTTACACTTCAGCTGTAGCCTGTGGACTTCTGTAGCCTTACATTTGATTTTTGAAGTTGACCAAATATCTGTGTGGATCATACTGAAACTTGGTTTGGGGAAAATACTGTAAAAAAATTTTGACCCCCTTTTTACACATACAGAAATGAAGATTTATGACAAGTAACAGTATATTTGTGGTTTGGAATCACACCAACCAAAGTCCAAAAGTTATAGCTGAATTAATTTCTCAAGTCTTTCCATTGTGACTAAAAGAAAAATAAGGAAGGAAAACTAGTCTTATATCTGTCTAGACTTGGAAGTGTGTGTGTCAATTTTTTTTTTTTTAGGAAATGTTGTTCTTTAATTTCTTCAAAATAAAAACCAAAATTCTCTAATTGTAATTTAAGCAAAATATTGTATTTAAGCCATTGAGTATCAATATTTATGCCAGCGTGAGAAGAAAACTGAATGGGGGTGGGATTGGTTAGTTCTATTAAAGGTCCAGAAGTTTTGAATAATGGACTTCACTTTTTTTTGAAAAATATTCATATCTAAAACTCTGAAAGGTTTTAGGGGGGGGAAGGTCTATACTTTCTGTTCTTCTCAGTTCATTAAAGAAAACCAGAAATAGTCAAGATCTTAAAATCTTGGTTTGATATAGTATAAGGATTTCTTAAGTATATTTTTGAATACAAAGAGCAGCCACTGGCTTTCCTTATGTGTCTCTGCAGGATTCTTTGTATGTTTTGAACAAATCTTCCCAAATTGTGACTTTTTTCCTCCCAGTATTAGTACCGTGTAACACTGAATCTTGAATAAAGATGCCATCTGAAAGCTTCTCATTGGACTCTGGATATTTAGATATGCACACAAAGTCACTGCATGTCAGATATCCAAGTAATTGTTTGAAGCAATACAAATCAAAGTTATTAACCTTTTATTGAGAACTAACTTGAATGTGGCTACTACAATGCTGCTGACACTGTGGCACAACAGATAACACGCACGTTTTGTCTTCCCTGTTACTTCTGTATGCTAGTTTAGGACTTACAAAATCTCTCATTCTGGTGACCTAACTTCTTTCTTTTGTGATGACATTGTTTCAGTAACCCTAGCCATTGCTAATTTCCTAGCTACAGGAATATTCTAGTATTAACATCACTGAGAGAGCAGAACTACCTTTAAGGCTTTTATGTATTATGTCTAGAAAAACTGTAACCTAGGTTTAGTAACTTGACTCCCTACTTAGCTTTTAATTGTTTTTCCAAGCACAAAGACAGAATAATGCTGGCCAAAATACCTGTTTTGGGTAATGAGGTGTGTGTGCACACTGTTTTTTTGTTTTGTTTTAAGAGGACTTAAAACTTTGAAGAACACATGTAATTTTGGAGAAAATCTATTGCTTCACAAGCAACTGGGTTTACATGTTTTTAACTTCCTCTTTTTCAGTTCTTACAGAGCTAGTGTAAATCTGGTGTTGTAGGTGGAGCTAACTCTACAAGAGATGTTGACGGGGTCTTACTGAGAAGTCTTTGACTAATGCTATAATAAATTATTGTCCTTATTAAAATGCTTATAACTGAATTCTCAGATACAGGTCATGCAATACGCAATAAGCTTTGGCAAAGGTCTTGTCTTGTGAGATGCTGAGAAACTTTGGAGAATAGGTATCTTCAGCTAATGTTGAAATTGCTGAAATCTCAGAATCTTTTAAAACCGTGCTTTTAGATATTGGTACTTTTTTGTTGAAGTAGAGGGCAACTTGAGTGGGAGCTACTCTGGGGCGTTTGTATTCTGTTTGATTGTTTCCCTGTCTTCAGTATATGCTTCACTTTTTTTTTTTTAAACCTAAGCATGCATGACTTAAGAGTACACTGTATAGCATATGCTTTGTTAAATAAACACTTCTGTATACTTTTGTATGGTGTTCTAACATGGTTGCATTATACAAATGGTTGTAATTCACAAAAAGTGCCACTTACTGGTCATACTCTGTAGAGTGTTGTGAATGTTACTTGTACTTCTGTTGTACAAACACGCTAATGAGTGTCGTGATGAATGTTTGCCTTTAGTCTTTGCTCAGGTACTCATGTGGAGCAGTTTGGTGCTTTTCCTTCTAATTTGTAATACTTGGGATTCTAAGCAGAAAATAAAACTAGTGAACAAAAGTGTTGTGGTTAGAGCAGTATTTTAAATAACAGACACTTTTTTTCCCCCCATCTTAAATGCAATAAAGATCATACTTGATGAAGATTCTCTCAATATCTTGAGTTGCGTACCTTAGGCTGCTATACCTGCCTTACTATCATGAACGGGAAATGCAATAAAATGGAAAAGTTTGGTGAATAATACAGTTTATACAGAGCATCATGTATAAAAACTGTCCTCAGCTAAACTAATCTGGTTTAAATTTTTACCTTTTTGAAGTAACTCGCATGAAACTGAACAAATGACGCTATGAGCATTTTCAGCTTCAGTGCAATTTAATTCAAACATATGAATATTACTTACTGTGCCATAAGGGCTATATAATTATTATAGCCACTTTCAAAAGATTCGGTTTACTGAAGATGTGTGTCTACATAACTACTTTGTCAAGAAAACCTAGTGCTTAAATTTGGCTGCATTAAAAAGGCAGCACACTAGCTTGGAAAACATTTGTTAAACTAGTTACTGTCCTCAAAGGAGGATGCAATTTTGTTCCAATAGTGTAACTACACTAATAATATTTGAATATGACTCTGTTGCAGTTATATTTGACTTTCACTGAAGGAAAGAGCTATAATGAAATTATTTAACAAAAAAAACCCAAACAAAAAAACACCAAACCCCACACATTAAAATGAGCACTAAGTCTAAACAGACTTTTCACTCAGTTTCTCAAACACTTTTAGCTCAGGAAGCAACAATACAAATTTGTAGGCTTTTGTTTTTAAGAGGGCTCACAGAAAATATAAGCTGATTGAGTATCTTGCATATCTGCATGCTTCGTCAGTCAAACCAAACTCCCTAAATTCTTGCAGTAATAGAATTTGTTTCAAATTTACAGACTTCTTTGCTATGTTTTACTAGCATATATTCCCCCCCCCCCCCCCCTTTTTTTTTCTTTCAAAATAAAAGTAATAAAAGAATTGGAGCAGGTGTGTATGTGTAAGAAACCCACCTGCTGTTCTGGCCTTTTTTTACCTTTTTTTAAAGCTAATTAAAGAACTAAAATCTAATCCCAAACTGTAAACTGAGCCTTTTCCCTTTCCTGTCACTTCCTCTAGTGGAACGTATTTCTACTTCTGGTTGACTTAGAAGGTAAATTACACACAAAATTAAAGTAGAAATAAGTATCTACCTAGAAAATCAACAAAGAAAGTTCCCTTGCACAGGACCTGCTTTTTATAAGTTCTTTTGTTGCTGCTGCTATTCTTCTTCTTGGGTCTACTCACTGGAAGTTGTCTATTATGAAAAGTAATTGATGGCTTTTCATGGATTTTCTCTTGTGTATGTGTGATTTTATTATTTTTTTTTATTATTCCAAGTCTGTAGAATAACATACAAGCTGGATAAATTGACTTGTGTTTTTATATGTTACTGCAGTTACGAAAATAATTCTGCTAGGATTTTGTTTAGTGTGTGGTTAGTGAAGTTTGGATGTTCACAACTTTGCCTGCCTGGAAGGGTGGTGTTATGGTTTTGGTTTGCTTTCAAAGTTTAAACAAGAGACAGATATAAAGCTTCTAGTCAGAAATAAACATCTATAATCTGGAATAAGTTAATGGCCAAAAATCTTTAGTTTAAACATGTCTATTTAGAGTTCTACTTTATGTGATACTAACTGAAGTATCATCTAAATAGTGGAGAGAAGACTGTAATGAAATCTTAAGCAAAAAATCTGAGCAGCTGTTAGATGAAGAATGCTATGAAATAAAGCCCAGGTTAATTAGCATAGCCCTCTTTGCAGTCTTTGTCTCAGTTTCTAGTCTGACGGGAAGATACTGCCTGCCAATAAAGTCAGGGTAGGAAAGCAACACTCCCAATTAAAACGTTATGGTTTTGGACCTCGAAACAGACCTTAAATTGCCCTCTCTCTCTCCAGCATCCAGAAAATGATATACCTCATCTTACTCAAAAACCATTCAACCAGCTACAGTTATCTGCTAGTCACCATGCCGGAGATACGGCTAATTAATTTTCATTAAAAGTAATATTTTGATAAAACTCTTTTATCTCTACTGGGATTTGTTTTTAACATGCTATATGCTTACCAGCGATTTTCTGCAACATGGATTAGGGAGGAGGAATTTGCACTGCGCTGTTCGATAGCAACAGGTCTTAATACTCTTAAGGATGAAATTCTCAAGGGTCTTTATGTCATGGATGGAAATGGAATCATTACTGTATTTTTGAACTCCTGCTAACGTCATTGACACCCACCTACAGTCCACTAGAAATATAAGTGCAGAGATCGGTTTGTTCGCAGATTACAAGGAGACTAACCAAGAAGGGGCAAGCCAGAGCCAAATTCACTGGTAAGCTTTATTTTAAAGAACGTGAAAGGGAGAATTATTTTTTTTTCTACCTTCAATCAAGTTTTGAAATGGGTCTTTAGTTTATTATGCCAGGTTGTATTATTATTGCACTTATTAATATATGTAGTACCTTTTCATTTCATGCAATTTTAAAAATGGAGCTATCTGGATCTCAAGCCATGTTTTTGCATTCTCCTTGGAGCGCACAAAGATCTGATGCTGTAACTGATTAGCCAATGAAAATGGCTGCGTGTAGTAACAACTCTAAATTTACAAATGTAAATATTTTGTGTTAAATGTCATACTAGTCCCTCCCAAAAATAAAACCCAGTGTCTAGGAATAGCTTTGGTATGGGAAACAATTCTTTAGAATAATTTGTTCTACCTTAATGTACTAGGAAAACAAAAAATAGTCGCTAGCGCACAGGTGTAACCTGCAGGAGGCAGGTCTTCCTTGCCACGCATAAATTATTTCCAGCACTCCGCTGGATTGTCATGCTTGCTCTGTTTGTTACCAGTGACAGCTCTGTAGAACTTAAGGAGTCTGGTTCATTGTCCTTCTTGCAGATAGTCTGTTATCTCTTCAACATGTGGAAAGTGGTGCTCCTGGGTCTGTACGCAGTATTGGCTGTGAGAGGGCTGGCAAAGGGTGCTCCTTTCCAACCAGAAGAAAAATGGAAGCCTCTAGATAACCCTAGAAACAGAGACCTGGTAAGGAAATGCTGCAAGAAAGATAGCCTACGTTTTGTGGGGGGGGTTTATTTTCCATCATGAGAATTTCTGTCTTCTAAATTTAAAGGTAAGAGAGGTAAGAGTGGTCCTTTAAGTGCAGCATTAGTAACCGCGCCCTTTGTAGCGTCAATAACCACAGCTGGATGAGCATTCCTCAGTCAAGATGTACCACTTAACTGAAAAAAATTTCTCGGTCTGCAGTAATGTATAAAACTTCCTTCTGTCTCCATCCAGCAGCTTTAGGTTTTTAAAAAGGCATTTTGATTACACAACCACTTGTTGTATGAAACAGAAGAGGAGTGAGTATTCCGTTTCTCTCCAGTGTGTACTCTGTTAATTGCATGTTGTTTTGCCTTCTGGGAGTACAAGTTCACATCTGACACCATTGTCATGAATCGTGGCTAAAGATCTGAGAGTTCATTACAGCTAAGAAAATACCATTAAGAGAATATTTGCAAGATCTTATAAGAAATTTGCGAAGGAAAAAACCCCAATTTCCCACAACTCTTCACCACTGTTTTAAGAACCATTAATTTCTACTTTTAAGCAATCTGAGAGGCCAGTTCAAATCAATTGCCCACTGTTGCTAACTCTTTAGAGAACGTGTCTCTTAGAGAAACACGTAACAGAACTCTGCAAGGGTTTTGCTGTGCCTGTTTTATAAGGAGTAAAGTTTAAATCCTCTGTGGTTCAGTGGGGAGCATCGGTGATGAGTAAACAGTTGGATGCTGTGGACACGTCTGGCTGGAGCAGATATGTCTGAATTATTTTGCCTATATTGTACCAGTTTATGATCAAAATAGAGGATTTCATCCCACACGGGAACAAATATTATACCTACTTTTTGTCAGTAGAAATAATTAATCTCTGTTTGGCATGCTCTATTTTCACATATGCAATATGTTCAGTTTTTCAGAACGCTCCAGGCTTATTTTTCGGGCAGGGGTCTTGATCTCAGAAAGTTTCCAGCGACTTTCACTATGAACAATGAAGGACCGAGGCCCGTCATGTTCTACTCAGATCCTATTGCTTCTGCGTTTGCAGATTATGAAGAAAGGAAAAATTCTTTTCCGAGTTATTTCAGAGGCTGAAAGATGCTGCTGACCAAGGTAAAAGAGGATGCTTTTTCCTCTAATGTTGTTACATGTAACCAAGTGAAAGATTTGGATTCAAGTGATTCTTACTTCTGTCTGAAGTATAAAAACAACTCCTTTTTCAGAAGAAATTAAAAATGTAGTACCTCAACTCTTGTCTAAAGTTGGTTTAAAATTGTTGAGGTCGAGATTTATAAGGTATTTACTGCTTTGGTAAAATAACACATGGTGCTCGTGCAGACCTATGTAGACTACGCTTTTTCCATTTTCCTTTTTTCTTTTTCTCCCCTTTTTCATGTGGTGAAGAATTCTGAAAACATACAGATAATAGAGAACACAGGTTTTATTTAGGTACTCGGTATCAGTAAAATTATGAATTGAGGCTAATGGTTTCCTGTCATATATGTATATCAAGAAAATTAATTTAGACTTAAGATACTGCACTAACAAAGCATACGTTATCTTTTACATCTTTGTCTACTCATGCCGTTATCCTTTCCTACCACTAAAATTAAAGGTTGGTAAAAGGATTGCACCTCTCTGTAAACATGAAATAAAGCGGGTCAAGTGTGCATCATTAGTAAATCCAGACAGCTACTTTATCTATGTATGACCATCCTCTGTAACAAATAAATCCTTTTATATCTCACTTTGAGAGCCAGTGAGTACTGGGAATTCTGAGGCAAGATAAATCATTGTTATCTCTCGTTTTTCAAATAGTTGAAGATTTCAGTGAGATTTGAATCTAAGCATTTTAAAAGAGATTAATTAGGAATCAATATTGACCTCAGGATTTTGAGCTCTGCCCTGCTCTCTGCCTGCTTAACCACATCTCGTTTTGTAACCCGAAGCACAGCCCCGCTGTCCTTCACCCTGAGTCACGGCAGAGACCGCACCCAAATCCTGACCCCAGCTTCTCTTTCTGCCACATTTTTGGGTCAGGGCAAAACCCAATTGCACCGCACCCGGGCACGGCGAGAGGCACGTGCGGGGCCGTTCGGAGGGGTGCCGTACCGTCTGGGAGAGCTACAGCACCACTGGTGCAAGTGGGTTTTGCTGGGTAGCCCAGGGCGGACGCTGCAGGTCCCGGCGCGCAGAGGTTCCCGGAAGGGCCGGCTGTGCCCGCCGGGCGGAGAGACGCTGCTGCGGGGCTCACACGCTTCTTGTTTTCCCCTTCCCCCCCCCCCCCTTTTACCACGCCCCCCCCCCTTTCCCCCCCCCTTTCCCCCCCCTTCCGCCCCCTTTTTCCTCTTCCCCACCCTTTTCCCCACCCTTCCCCCCCTTTTTCCTCTTCCCCACCCTTTTCCCCACCCTTCCCTCCCCTTTTTCCTCTCCCCCCCCTTTTCTTCCCTCTCTCTCCCCCCCCCTTTTCTTCCCTCTCTCCCCCCCCTTTTCTTCCCTCTCTCCCCCCCCCTTTTCTTCCCTCTCTCCCACCCCCCTTTCTTCCCTCTCTCCCCCCCCCCTTTCTTCCCTCTCTCCCCCCCCTTTTCTTCCCCCTCTCCCCCCCCTTTTCTTCCCTCTCTCTCCCCCCCTTTTCTTCCCTCTCTCTCCCCCCCTTTTCTTCCCTCTCTCCCCCCCCCTTTCTTCCCTCTCTCCCCCCCCCCTTTTCTTCCCTCTCTCCCCCCCCCTTTTCTTCCCTCTCTCCCCCCCCCTTTTCTTCCCTCTCTCCCCCCCCCTTTTCTTCCCTCTCTCCCCCCCCCCTTTTCTTCCCTCTCTCCCCCCCCCCCTTTTTCTTCTCTCTCTTTTCCCCCCCTTTTTTCTCCCCCTCCCCTTTTTTCTCCCCCCCCCCCCCTTTTCTTTCTTCCCCCTTTTTTCTTCCTTCCCCCTTTTTTCTTCGTCCCTCTCCTCTTTTTCAGGCACCAGCTCCGGAGCTCCCGCCGGCCGCCCCGCCCCTCCCCCGCGCCCCGCCCCTCCCCGCGCCCCGCCCCCGGCAGTGCCCAGGCCCGCCTCCCCCGCCGCGCTGCTCCCGCCCCGGCACCCGCTGTCCCGCTGCCGCCCCCGCCCCGTGCCCAGCGGCGGGGCTCGGTCCGTGCGCGCCAAGGGGCACCGCCCAGCGCCGCCCCGTGTCTGTACCGCGCCGTGAATAAACGTCTCCCTTTGGGTTACCGGAACGAGGCCTCCTGAGGTGTTTTGCGCCAGTTCTGCCGACGTTCTGTTACCGGAAGGCTTCTGGTGCCCCGGGGCGGCCTCGGCCGGGCCCTACCCGCGCCAGGGTGCGGTTCGTACGCTGCAACTGCGGCAGCCCCGGCGTCAGGGGGGGCAGAGCCGGGCCGTACCGGGGCGCTCCCCCGCCCCGCAGCTCCTGGGGCGCGGCCGCCCGGCCCTAGGCGGCGGCGCGGGGCCGGAACTCCTGCGAGCGGGCGCCGTAGCGCGGCGGGCGCCATAGCGGGAGGGACACGCGTCCTCTCTTCAAAAGTGTTCCCCTGCGGCGGCGGGGCGGTGCTAGCGCCATGTCGGGCTTCAGCCCGGAGCTGATCGAGTACCTGGAGGGGAAGATCTCCTTCGAGGAGTTCGAGCGGCGGCGAGAGGAGCGCAAGAGCCGCGAGAAGGTGCGTGTGTCCCCCCGGGCCCCCCGCCCGCTCCCTCCCGCCGTGGCAGCCGCGGGCCTTGCCTGGCCTTGCGGGCCGCGCCGCTCTCCTCGGCCGCAGTCTGTGCCCGCCGTGCTGGGTATAAATTCGGCGTGTCTGACCGTAACGGGCGAGGTGCCGGCAGAGCCGGGCGCTGCGGGGAGCGGGCACCGCCGAGCCCTGGGGCCTGCAGCCCTGCCCTCGGCAGAAGCTGGCGGTGCTTTCCCCAGGCACCATCGTTAATGTCTTCTGCAGGCCAGAGCAGTGAGCAGAAGCAGGTTTTGATCTAAAATCAGTCCCACGTATGCTACTGCTGCTCCCCTGCCATCTTGTGTGCGGGATCTAAGGAAGAGATCCAGTTCAGCTGTCTGGTAATCACTGTGGCTTCTTGGCGGCAATAAATACAGGGAGACACGGCTTTGTGTCCAAAAGTAAGCAGGTGGAGGTATCCTGAGTAATTCTGTGTGCTTGACTGGAGCATTGTAGTTACCTTTCACTTTGCCATCTTTATATGAAAATGCAGTTTATGTGAAAATGCAGCTGAATTTCTGCATTTCCTGGTCTTCAAAGAGCAAATCCAGCAGAAATCAGTCATAGAGGGATGAGCGATATCCCAGGGCAACCTTCATACCAGATTAACAAGTGCTGGTTTGTATTTTAAAAAAGATACCAATACTTGACAGATCCTTTTAGAAGCCAGCCTTTTAAAACACAAAAGGAAATATCAATCAGCTGTATCATCTTGCCTCCCTCTAATGCCGAATAAGCAATGAACTAGTATCTTTGGTGAAAAGTAACGTGAACAGTCACCACTGGAGTCACCTCACATTGATAAGAATGTCTTGAAAGCAACTAATGCTGGGATTTGTTGGTTTAAAAATACACTACTTATTCCACCTGATTCACTAGCAATGCATGAGCTGGAAACCCATGTTCTAAATGCTAATTGTAAATATTAGAGGAAGTACCAATGAATCATACTATAAAGCTGCAAACTAATATTGTTGGCGTGTGTAGGATGGTGAAAATGCTGAGGAAGCCACTGAAGATGTAGAGGCTCCGTCTTCATCCAGAAAAGCATCCGGGAAATCCCAAAGTCAGGATGAAACCGATGGTAAATGTTAACATAATCATTTGTATTTAAAAGGCCATTGAAGGCGTTTGCTCTTTCACAACTGAGTTTTTCTAAATACCTGGCTGCTTCTTTTGAACCTGCAGGTACTGAAGCACATTGTTAGAATGTTTATCTTTGTAGGATGTTCTGAGTCATAGCCAGGGGTTTAACTTTGTTCAGTGTTTCTAAGGGACTGGAGCTGGCCAGTTGGCCATCTTTTTCTGGGAAACATTCCATTTTCCCCATCCTGGCTTCTTAACATGTGGCTTCAATTTACCCTCTGTAAAGTTACAAATAATTCAGAGTCTTTAACTTATCTCACTCTTCTCTCTGTTTTGTTTTGGCTTTTTTCTTGTTCATCTCGAACGTTTCAGAATATTTAATGCTGTAGTATGAGCGTTGCTTTCTTCCATTGTCGCCTAAAGTGAAATAAAATAGCTAAAACCAAGAGGGTTTTTTTTTTCCCTCTTTTTTTTTTTTTTTTTTTTTTCCTCCTGCTTAGTTGTTCTTTGGTCTGTTTGGGGTGTCTGCCTTTATCCTCATTTTCTGCTGGATGTTCCTAGCTACAGATTCCTTGGCTGGTTTTTGGGGTCGTCCGTCCCTGTCCCAGTCTACCACCCCCCCCACCCCCCCCACTCCACCCCCTGCAGTTACTGGGATGGTACTATCTCCTTAGGTGCCTTAGCAAAATAAGCGTAACTTCCTTGGGGTTCTCACATAGTGAAAGGACGTGCAGGAAGTGGTCAGAGCAGCTCTTCTCTCTGTAGTTTGTGTCAGTGCCTGTTGATCCCGTACTTAAAGTTCTGGATTTGAGCTTGGGATTTAGTGTTGCAGTCTGTTTCAGACACCTTCTCTTCAGAGAGATGCTCTCCATGTGCCAGTCAGGGCATACTCTTGTAGGATTGCCAGTGCTGTGAGATAGCAAAGTGCAGGTTTTTTATCTCTTTGTGTTTGTTCTTCTGCAAATTCTTGTCATTCTGGTTGGTTGGTTGGTTGATTTTTCTTAAATTTCAAAAATAGGCCTGAAATTGTCTCATTTAAAATGTGCACCAGTGGTGCCTTGATTTTGAAAGTATGGCTAGACCTCATCCTAGAAGGCCAGAAAATGAACACTGAAGTGTGCTTGGAGCCAGATAACTGTGCTTCCTTATTGACCACTTCTTTTTGCTGATGTCTCTGAAGTACTTCCAGCCTGCTCTTTTCTGTTCTGTATTCCACCCAGTCTGCACATCACCATCATCTAAGAAAAAAAGGTATCCTGATAGATTTGTGTGATAGTGTTACTTCTGCTCCTACTACGAAGAGCATGGAAGACTCAAGAGCATTCAGAATCAAGGAAGCATTGATAATATTTATCGCTATTTTAAGAGCTGCTATTAGACTTAGGACATTCAGAAGAAAAATGTTAGGTAAAGGTCATTGTTAAAGCCACTTTTGATACGTGAATCTTCAGAACTAATCTGCTTCAATCTTCAGATGATTCCTGCAGCCGAGAAGACTGAAATAAAAGGGAAATAAAATCAATAATCAGGGTTTTTTAGATGGGAGGAAGAAAAGTCTTGATTTTTAGATACTTAATATCCAATCTAGAATCAAAATAACCCAAAAGGAAACCATAAACTCAGGTGAGGTACCCAGTTCCCTCTTGTTTATGAGCAATACATGATAGATTTATTTTTCAGTCCTAACCTGATATTGTGGTTATTCTTTTATCAAACTTCTAGGTGCCCAATCCTAGAATCATAGAATGGTTTGGGTTGGAAGGGACCCTAAATATCACCTAGTCGCAGCCCCCCTGTGATGGGCAGGGACACCAGTCCCCCAGCTGAAACTTTTAAATGCTACAGGTTTTGATATTTTGCATAGGTACAGACTTGTGGGAGGTTATAACCCTGGGTTAACTTAGTAATGAAAAGTTGTAATTAAAAAATGTGAGGTTGTTTTTTTTTTTTAATTATATGCTTTAAGCATATTTATTTTGGATATATATGGCATCATATTCATCCTTATTTTAAAGATTTTTTTTATTTCTTTTTCTGGGGAAATGTGAATAATCTGGATTTTGCATTTATACACGTTGAAAGGTACTTATTGTCATGGATAGAGTGGTTACAAGATCTTGTTTTAAATTACTTCTAAAAGTCGGGTGCTGGACTGTCGTTAGGTATAATTGTCTGCTCACTTAGCCTCTTCAGCTGAAAAGCTTTATTCCATCCATCCAGTTCAGTGCCTGAAAATTGCTTAATATGCTTCTCTTGTATGGATTGAGAAAAATCTTGAATTGTTGCTTCATTCTGTGTGTTCCTGCATGCTTTCATTTCAGATATCTAAAAAATGTTAGAGGTTGGTGTATGCTAAGCATTGGTGATGAATCACGCAGAGTTTTAGAACCAGAGGTTGTTAATAGTTTTTCTGCATTTCTGCAGGCCTTTTTCATATAAAATAGCTGTTTCAAGTGGGCTACTAATTACGAACAATGCAGTTTTCTCTGCATTTGTCCTGATAAGCAGCGTGTACTCTTGATGATATCGTAAACCTTTCTTGCTTCTTTCTTAACCAGGAGAAACTTCAGATGGCGTCAGTAAATCTGTTCATCGGGTCTTTGCATCCATGCTTGGGGAAAATGATGATGAGGAGGAGGATGAAGAGGAAGAGGAAGAAGAGGAAGAAGAAACCACTGAGCAACCCACAGCTGGAGATGTTTTTGTATTGGAGATGGTACTTAATCGAGAGACCAAGAAAATGATGAAAGCAAGTATTTAAACTTTCACGTAACTTTCCTGTATCTTCTGCAGCATAGTGCATAAATGCCACTTTATGTGATTTTTAGCTGCTTGCTGAGAACCTGGCCTGAAAAATAATTCTGTGTAGGATACTAATGCTTATGGTGGTGTCACCTGTCTTTGTTTTTTTGAGATTTACTGTAGAGTACTGTTTGAAAACTTTCGGAAATAATGAAGTGAGTTTTTCTAGTGTCTGGATGATGTTTGTGTTACATATCTGAGTTACTGTGTCAGTTCTGAAAATAAGCAAACATTTCAGTCAGTCATTTAATATCGTTAGTACTAAATAACTTGTTATTAGGTTGTGTTAGACACAAGTGTGATTGATGTCTCGTGAATTTGGGCACTGCTGAATCCTCGGTAGAAACAATACCCCTTTTCCCTTTAGGAGAAAAGACCTCGCAGCAAGCTTCCTCGTGCTTTGAGAGGTCTGATGGGAGAGGCCAATATCAGGTTTGCTCGAGGAGAGCGTGAGGAGGCTATTCTAATGTGCATGGAAATCATTCGACAAGGTAGGCTAGAATGGTAAAACTTCTTGGCTCTAAGGGCGGGGTGAAATTGCGACGGTGCATCAGAAAACTCACTATGGCTTCGCTGATGGTGAAAAATACTCGTACAAGGAAAGTCACTGTATAAGAAGTGTGGAATTAAGAATACATGGTGCATTTCCTATATTGTTTTGCTTATGAAAGGAAACTAGCACCCTAATTCTGCAGAGGCCTGGCCTTTGCTTAGCTTTATCCAGTTTGCTTTTATTGTCTTTGTAGAACCAGGGTATAATCATTGGCCTAACTTACAGTGTAGGATAATGCTTGTAAATGGTTGTTGTTATATTCGGTTAGGCTGTTTAATAATTTACAAAAAGGAACTAGAAGCTTGTCTGCAAGTTGTTTTCTGAATTTAAACACCAATGGTGGTGCTTCATATAATTCCGCTGTCTGTTTTTGCGGAAAAGCAAGTTGTTTTTCAAGGTGGTTTTAAAATAATAGTTCTTAATCATTTTTTTGTCTTGCACAGCTCCTCTTGCTCATGAGCCGTTTTCCACTCTTGCCATGATCTATGAAGACCAGGGTGATATGGAGAAGTCGTTACAGTTTGAACTGATTGCAGCTCACTTAAATCCAAGTGATACTGAGGAATGGGTTAGACTAGCAGAAATGTCACTGGAACAGGACAATATCAAACAGGCTGTTTTTTGCTACACAAAAGGTAGAGTAGCATCTGTTTTAATCATGTAAAATAAATGTTAGGTGCTAATGGCAATCATTTTGTTTTCTTCTGCTTTAGTTTGCTAAGATTCTGGTACCTCTGTCTGGACTTTGGTAAAAGATTAGTGACTGTAATACCGGATGTCATGTTCTTACAGAAACCTTGTGCGTGTCCAGTAACATTCATGTAGTCAGGGAAATAAGCGTGAAATCCATTGTTGCCTTTTCCTCAACTAGGCTACTAATATGCTTTTTCTTGTAGCTCTGAAATACGATGCAACCAATGTGCGGTACCTGTGGGAGAGGTCGAGCCTGTATGAGCAGCTGGGGGAACATAAGTTGGCCATGGATGGCTACAGGCGTATTTTGAACCTCCTGTCTCCCTCCGATGGAGAGCGCTTTATGCAGTTGGCCAGAGACATGGCAAAGTAAGTTAAAAATATTGCGATTTGGTTTTCCAGGGTTTCTCAAAAGCTGATATTAATAAACTGTGCAGCTGATTCAAGCTGGGTATGCAGCTGAAATCTAGGAATGCAGGTGGTTTTGGTGGGAGTGACCCCCCCACAGGCATGCACCCCCCAACTGTTGTGATGTTACCAAAGGCTGACATGTGGGAATTGTCCTGGGTAGGATCAATGCTTCATCTTAGAAGTGTTCCATTCTTTTACACCAAGAGAATAAAACGCAAACACTGAGCATTGGAAAAATGCCTACAGTGGACAATTGTATACAAATGCAGTATGTTTTTTAACCATATAATATCACTAGAGACCTGGAAACCTATTGCCAGCAAATCTGAATGAAACAAAATATTTGATCCGCAATAGGAACCATCGGCAACAGAATGTAGTTTATATGTCATTTGTTTCTGGAGCCAGTAGAAGTCTGCCTCCCTTTTTCTGCTTAAGAGAGCAGATCAAGTCATGGACGCTTGCCTGAGGCAGGGAAGGCTGGTGATTAAAGCCTGTAGCTCTCTTATGGTAGTTTTTAGGAAGTTGTTTAACTACTTTGTATCTCAGCTTTCTCACACATAACTTGTAGTAAGCTGTTGTTGACTTGTTTCAGAGCAGTTTTAAGTCTTTTGATGTTTGTGGTTGTGAAATGCACCGAAAAAATGCAAGGCAGTGTGTTGTAACAATGTTGTTGTTGAAGGTTTTCCTGAAACTAGGTTAATGTGATACAGTATTGATACCTGGCTCCAGGTTGGGGATACTGTGATGAGAACTCCAGGAATGTCCCAACACAGGGGAAAAAAACACGGTAGTTCTTTGAAATTTCTTTGAAATACATAAAAATTGTCAACAGTTGTAAGGGAAGGAAAAGCACCCCCTTTCTCACTGTCTTTTGTAACTTACTCTTGCTAATGAAAATATTTGCTAATAGGCAAAAATAAAATAAATATGAAAATCCTTTCGCTAGTGTTCAAAGTACATATTGTCAGTTATCTCAAATACTTATTGTCTGATACCTGTGTTTTGTAGGAGTTATTATGAAGCAAATGATGTAACCTCTGCTATTGAGATAATAGAAGAAGCCTTTGCTAAACACCAGAGCCTTGTCTCCATGGAAGATGTTAACATCGCAGCTGAACTGTGTATTTCTTCCAAACAGTATGACAAAGCATTGGCGGTATGGAGAATTAAATGCATTTCTGTATCGTGTTCGGCACCTCCTTACAAGTCAGGATGTGCAGTTTATGTTCCTGTAGTGCTTAAATATGGTCATGTTTCTATAGTGGTAGGGCTGATCAGGTACAGATTGCTTGCTCTTAGTTCTGTAGTACTTGGCATTGAAGTTAACAGCTTGATTTAAGAACCTGGGGGCTGATAGACCTGTATGCTGTTACAGGCTTAAAATCTGGGGACCCTTCCTTTCCTTCTCTACAATTGCTCTAATCTTAGTAGCCAGAGAGGACCACGATCTGGTTTTGTGAGTGCTACCAGCAAAGGGTGTTCCTTAAGCTGAAGGTTAAAAGGGCGACACAGAATGGCCTCATGGTTCAAACGCAGACCGTTGTGCTTTATCTGGCATACCCGTGTTATGGCTAAGAGTGCATGGGTTAAGCATCAAGCATGCATTCCAGAAAGGCGGTATGTCTTGACTCTAAAGGATTAGGAATTGGAGAAGACGGCCTATCTGCTTTCAGTTTATTCTGGGGGTGTTGACCTTCACTTTTGAGGCCTGTTTCTGAGATGATTTGGTCTGGCTTTGAGAGGAAAGACTTTAGTATTGGGCCATTGTTATCCTTTCCAAGGTAGATTGAAGAGACACCATTAGTAGGGACTTTCTCCATGTTAACATTCTCATTTTCTGATGTTAAACGATCTCCTTTCCCCCCGCCAAGATTTTATTTAGCTCACTGTCTATCAGTGCAAAGCCTCATGAGCCTGCAGACAACTCCTCTGACCCTTCTCTGTACTTCTACCTATTTTAAAAATTAAACAGTCAATTTTATGTACCCAGCATTTAGCTGCCAGATTTAGTAATACAGTCCTCAGCTGCAGAACTGCTCCCCTGTTTCTGCTCGATGGTTCTCCTCAGGTCTGTTCCTGTGACGGTGTTTCTTGTTCTTGGAAAGCTGAAATTGTATTTGAGCTGGTAAACTGAGCCTTTAAAAAATATACCTGAATACACCCATCTGGGATGTTCCTCTAATGGCCATGTACTCTGCGTTTATCACTCTTGTTTTGGCAACAATAATGACTGAAATACTTTTAAATTCATGGACAAAATACCAAACTGCATTGGGTGGCAGACAATGGTCCTTTACACTTGTGCGTTCCCCCTCTCACAGCTCCCTGTTGGCAAGTGAATGTCTTGAACTGTGCGTCTTTGATTTCATTTTTTTTTTAATTAGTTGTTCTATTGAATTGTACCGATTTTATTGAGGTCATGATGTGTGTGACCAGGGCTGTTGTAAAATTTCTGTACGTAGCTATGAATTTTATTCAGTTATTCCTTTTTAACTGAGGCAGACCTACGGTTTCCTTGCAGGGTGTTAGGCTGAGGAATCCGTGGAGAGCTGAGCTATTTACTCAGTGCTTTGCTTTCTTTTTCCATCTTCCAAAGGCATTAAAAGTAGCTATAAAGGTTAAAACCTTTTCTAGTTGTGATGAAAGTAACTGTTGTATTTGCTAAAAAGATGCTGATTGGATCATCTTAAGTAGTCCAGAAATAGCAGACAGACGTAAGGTGATCAGACTCAGTACTGGTCCACTAACCCCATGTGAAATGAATGCAGCTTTTCTTATAACTTTTGCGATGTCCAGAACAACTGCCATGTGAGCTGGTTACTCCATACATCCTTTAAATCATTAAAGTGATCCAAGTTACTTGTCTGTTTTAGGTTATTACAGATTTTGCAGGAATTGTACTTGAAAAGAAAGTATCGGAAAAAAGTCCGACAGAGGAGAGAAAAGGTAAGCAGCTAACGAGTGGTTAGTATGACCCTGCTGTTCATCTACTAGGGCATCTTTCTTTCCGTTACCTTTTCAACTCCTGAGTATATTTTGATGCATGTTTTCTCTTCTGAAACTTTTCAGTGTTTTTAATGCATTACATGGCATGACCTCAGCTTTCTGTGAGGAGTTAACCCTGATGTCCAGTTAGCCCTGCTGACTCATTAAGGACAAGGACTGCTCTCCAGGCAACTGGAGGCCTTTTAAAGCGCCGAACATTCCTGAGTGTTCACATCAGTCCAGTTATTTCTGCCAGCTAAATAGCTTCTGAAAAAAATTGCATGAGCTTAGTGGCATCTATACTCAAGAGTATCAATCTTTGACCTGAGACTAATATTCACAAACCCTACTTCTGTTAAGCATTTAAATGTTTTGGTATATACAAATGTAGGGATGTTAGCTTGTAGTTGAATGAAGTACGTTGTCTTTGAGAAACCTGCTCTGTGCAAGTCATTGCTTACGTTTGAAAACGTTGGGCTGTAGAGCGATCGCGGCGTGCCAACTCCATAAGCAGGCATCTGTTCTACAATTAAACCAGTTGGTTGGTCCAGCAATCCGGTCCAAATGCAATGTAGGTGTAAACTCCGTCTGTGGGCTTTTTGCTTTAATGGACCAGGTCAAAATACACTTGATCAATGAACAGCTGTCCTGATAGAGACTTATAGTCTTCTTATAAATTACCTGTTATAATGAGTCTAGGAATTGTAGCACAGCATTGCCGAGTTACCTGGGGTATGCAGTTGGTTAAGACAAAGCTTCTAAAGTACCCTCCTTGCTTGGTCCCTCGCCCTCAGCCGCTTTATACCTTTCTTGACTGCTTCCTGCTCTGCTGTCCTTCCAAAAAGAATTAAAAAAAATATATCTGCTTCTCAGAGTAAGCTACCAATTGATTATGGATTCAAAAGGAAGTGACTTTTGGCTTAGCTGGTGCTTCTAGGGTAATCTGTTCATCTTTTTAAGAAGATGCAGGGGCAGAGGGAGAAACTCAGGAAAACCAGGAGGCAGTGGCTGATGACCAGAGTCATCCAGTTGCAGAATCCAGTGCTGCAGGTAAGTAATTTAATTTTTTAATTGCATACATGTCTGCAAACTGATCATACGCTCAGGAGCCTGGTTGCAACCATATAAAAACAGTGAAAGACTTCTAACAGCAGAGAAACAGGGCTTCATCCAGAAAAGGTTTCCTGTGTACTGTCTTCCTGAGTTAGAACTTACTTCTGACCCAGCCAGCCACCAAAGGCAAAAGCATTCTCCCAGGGCCTACCCACTTTGAAAAGAAAATCTTTAATTTTGTAAGAATGTATCAGTAGGTGGATAGTTACTGTCATGCTGGGTATTAAGATGTTCAGAGAAATGATGAATTAATCTGCACTTTGTGCTTTGCAGTAGTTAGATGGGGGTATAGAAGTAATAGGGAAGCCTTATGTCAGAAATCAGTTTTTTCAGGTCATAGCAGTCATCCTTTGAATGTCTGGTATAAGAATGAAGATGAAGGAGAACTTAAACAGGGAAGTTAAGGAGGTGTCACGACTGCATGCGAAAGAAATCTGATAATGGAGTTTTACTATGTGACCTGAAACGTGCTGGCGTTGTCGTGGGTAACTGCTTGGTCTCATCTTTGCCTTCTCATCAGATTGCATTCTGTGTTGCGTAGGGTTCTGTACTTAACAGTGTTTTCCACTGTATACAGCCAGATCCCTGCTACACAGGACTTAGCTTAATACGAACAAATACCTTAATACAGGGTATTTCCTTCAAAAAGCAGGGAGAAAAGGGGACAGGTGCACAGATTGCTAAAGGAAAGCTTTATGAAGCAAGGACATCTTAAGAGGGCAAAGGTGTAAGCACATCCTGCAACACCTTGCTGTTGGAATCAGTGGACAATGATAGCACTTGATACTTCACATGATATTAGTAGAATCAGAGACAGCAGGAAAAAGTTGTTCCAGCTGTTGGGGAAAGGTATAAAAGGAGAGAGGCCAGGCCTACACTGACATTTGCTAGAGTCAGTGAGAATGTTTTTTCTTCAGTGGAGCTGAGCATGGCCTGGAGGGGATGTGTAGCTTGTGAAGTGCTTATTAAGGCCTATGCATTGAGAAAGAAATTCCTTATCTTCTCACAGCTGTGGAGAAGGTCAGCTGCTGCATCCCTGAGGGCGTCCCCATAGACATCACAGTCAAGCTGATGGTGTGCTTGGTTCACTTGAACATCCTAGAGCCACTCAATGTACGTAGAAACCAACTTGGAAGTTGGGGGATGTTTTAGTAACTCACCAAAGCAAGTAATTTTTCCTGTCTTCGTATGACTGAGGTCATTGAGAACGCTGCAGCAATTCTCCAAGAAAGAAACCTAGCAAACCTCTAACAGTAGAAATGCTATTTTTGTTCTTATCAGTTATGCCTGCAGTGGAAGTATTACGAAAGCCCAGTAACTCGCAGCCTGGGTGCTGTGAGAGGCCCAGGACCGCATTGCAAAGCTGTTGAACACTAAGGAACACATCTTTGCTTTGTTTTAAAGCCCTACTAAATGGGAAGACTGTTCTTTCATAAAGAGCACTCCTTACTGGTGGGAACTTTCACCCATTGGATGTGAAATGTATGGATGTGAAATGTCTAGAATAGGAAAGTGTGGCTTTTTCAGGTATTCTGAAATTCAGATCTTTATTTTTCACTTTTAAACTAACATTTAAATAAAGGAGATGTGGTTCAGAATGCAGATAGACTAAAAATCATAGCATAAAAATGTAAGTTTCCAATAACCGTACCTTGAAGAAATGTTCTCGTTGGTTATTTGTGCTGTTAGTGTTTTGTGTGGGTTTTTTAAAGCCTCTTCTGACCACTCTGGTGGAACAAAATCCAGAAGAAATGGGTGACTTGTATTTGGACGTCGCAGAGGCGTTTCTGGATGTTGGGGAATACAACTCGGCACTGCCTCTCTTGAGTTCCCTTGTCTGTTCGGAGCGATACAACTTGGCTGTTGTCTGGCTTCGGCACGCAGGTGAGGAGGAGCAGGGCTGCTGAGAGCTGGGAATACAACCCTGAGCGTTTCCAGGGGCCCTTACCTAAGATCGCAGGAGTTTCAGGTTCACATGTGGAATGATAATTGGTATTTGCAAAACTGTAATTGGAGTTTGCTGTGACAACCCTGTCATGGAGCGGTTTTGTGTTCTTCATGTAGATTGAAATTTACTTCAGCTAAAAATACTTTATTTTCATGTAAATGAAACAGCATCTATTCTGCATTCCATCCTGTGTCAGTTGATGATGTTTTAAGTGAAGCTGCGAATGCCTCTGCATATTTCTGAATGTTTTCACTTTATTAATACGTGTTTTGTGTGGTTTTAACTGAAAAAAATATCTGAAAATCATGTTAACTATTTTGCAAGCTTTGAAGTCATCTCTTCCTGCCGTGTAAGTGTATTGTGGTGTTTATGGTATTTCTAGAGTGCTTGAAGGCCTTGGGGCACATGGAGCGTGCCGCAGAGAGCTATGCCAAAGTTGTTGATCTTGCTCCGTTGCATCTGGATGCGAGAATCTCACTTTCAACACTTCAGCAGCAGCTGGGCCGGCCTGAGAAAGCTCTGGAGGCTCTGGAGCCCATGTATGATCCAGACACGCTGGCTCAGGATGCCAACGCCGCCCAGCAGGTGGGTAAAGGTTCTGTGCTGCCAGCTCAGGCTGTGCTGTTCTGCTAAACCATGGCAGCGCTCAAAGGTGTCAGCTATATAGGACCGGGGTTGAGACTGGCCTACAGGATGGTGAGCCTTCAGAGCACAGGGAGGTTCTTGCGGGGTATCGGGGGTGAGTCCTCGTGGCTTTTTCTCCCTGACCATTTCGTCAGCGTTTCCCCCGTCCCACCTGATCCCTTTGTGTCGGTGCTGAGAACCAGTTGTGACGCCAGTGACTTCGCATCGCGTTGGTCAGCCGTTGGTACGTACAAGCTACTTCGTTTGGCCCCTGTTGATGGTCACTGGTGGCGTAGAGAAGGTCCTGTATCCCCTCTCCAGCAACACCTTCACTGTAGGTAAGGGTTGTGCCGGAATTCTCTGAAATTCACGAATTTGAAACAGCAACTGCTGCGGGGCAGTTGAGGGAGATCTTACCTGGTGCTGCTAAGATTCTTCCAGCTTTCTAGAAGCTTTTACAATCCTAGTAATACCGTCTTGAGTCAAAATGGTTTGTTTTGCAAACTCACGCTGTGTAAGAGGTTGAATAATAATGTTCGATATTATCCAGGAATTAAAGCTGCTCCTCCATCGTTCGACGCTGCTGTATTCCCAAGGCAAAATGTATGGTTACATAGACACGTTACTTACGATGCTGGCAATGCTGCTGAAGGTAAGGCAATCTTCCCAGCTACGCTTGAAGAAATTGGATAGCCATGAGTTGGGTTAAGACAAGTGACAAACTCGGGAGGAAAGCTAGTGGTTTTGATATGCAAATGGTTTCATAATTTTGTCAGGTAATAATCTTGCAGGGAGCCTGTAACGCTGGTGTTCCTCCCTGTTGTGTTCAGCACCGAGGACCACTTGTGTTTATAATTCTTAATACAGTGACTTCACCTCCGCATTTCTCGGTGTACATAGAACGCACTGAATACCAAAGCTGCTTCTTAACCTTTTTAGCCGTCAGCAGAGTGCTTTCTTGAAGTGTGGATGCTGGCTTCTGCTTCAACAGTTTCCTTTTTAATTTCTTAGAAGTTTTTTTTTATATTTTCTTGTGGTAAAATAACGGAAAAAGAATTTGTTTAGCCAGTAAATACAGTGGTGGTAGTTTTGTGTTAATTGGTTTTTGTTTGTTTTAGATAGGGAGTGAGGGAGGGGAATATTTAGACCTCAGTTTTATCCCTCTGGTCAGAGCCGTTACTCCTGCCTTGCACTGGCTGAATGGCTGATGAGCCATGTATTTCTGAAAGAGATACAGAAAGGCACTGCTCTTGTCGTGCCTCGGCAAATAGTTTTGATTTCAGTATGTATGGGGATGTTCCAACCCCAGGAGAAGTCTTTTAAGTCATTTGAAGAGTTTGCATCTTTTGCATAGCCCAGCTCGCGCTGGAGCGTGAGACGATGCAGAGATAATACATTCCCTCTTGGGAATGTTCTCTCGCATGATCGTGCTCAGTTGCAGCGTTTCTGAGCTGCAGACTGTTCTGGCACGTGATGTGAGCAAGTTGGGTTGGCCACAGAGCTGCCTTTGTCATAGGATGTGTTAATGTAATCTGAAATGCTGCCCTTGAATTTGTTTCTAGGTAGCAATGAGCAGAGCTCAGGTGTGTTTGATATCTAGTTCCAAATCTGGAGAGAGGCACCTCTATCTTATTAAGGTGTCAAGGGATAAAATTTCTGACAATGACGACCAAGAGACAGCAAATTGCGATGCGAAAGGTAACAAATATTTATTAAAAACGAAGCAACTAAGGACGAGCTCCTTAGTTCTGAAAAACGAGATGAGCGCGACTATTTTGCACGCTAAGGCCATGCAGTTCATGTTGACATTGCTTTATTGCTAGGGCACAGAAGGCAGCAAAACTGAAGATAACATAACTTAAGGGACCAGTCCCCATTTGGAGAGAATTCGTAAGATTACAGAGTAACTCAAACTGAGAAGGACCTCTAGAGAGCGTGTAGTCCAGCTTTCTCCCTGGTGCTAATATAGTTCATGCAAATCTAGAATGTGATGAAATACACGTTGTAAAAGTGCTGTGACTTTTTTAACTGGCCTGGACTGGGTTGAACCAGGCTACACATTCTTAAGCACCATTTGGTAGATTAGGAAGAGTGATTTCGATGCATTTATGTAGTAGGTTTATAACTTGAACTGTGTGTATTTCTTGCCATTTGTTCCCAAGTTTTGACTTGGTTTTTTTTGCTGGCGTTTTACAAACTGCACTTCAACTGAAAAAAGTAAACATTTAATCTTTATTTTACCTGTTAATGTTCTCGAAAAGATCAGTTTGATGTACATACCCCCTTTTTTTTTTTTATTAGTTTAGCTCTGGTTTTAATTTTCTCAACTTACTGACTTCAATATTTTTAGCAATTTTTGCTGTTCTCACAAGTGTCCTGACAAAAGATGACTGGTGGAACCTCCTCCTGAAAGCTATATATTCCTTGTGTGACCTCTCCCGGTACAAGGAGGCAGAGCTACTGGTGGATTCCTCGTTGGAATATTATTCATTTTATGATGACAGACAAAAGCGCAAGGAGCTGGAATACTTTGGGCTCTCTGCTGCGATTCTGGACAAGAACTTCAGAAAAGCGTACAACTATATCAGGTGGGGTGCTGAGGAGGTAGAGCTTCTGTTATTGCTTCCACTGGGGCTGTAGTCGTGCCGCTGCAGATCCAGCTGCAGGAGGCAGGTGGGTGCCTTCCAGCTTCTGCTAAAGCAGAGGAGGCTGCTGCAGCTACAGGAGCTTTCTGACAGCTCCACAAGGGCACCCTGCCGTGGGCTGGTAGGTTTGCCCAGAACCGTTGGTTCTGTCTTTCACTCTGGGCTTTGCCTCAGTCGTGACCTGCTCTTTGAGTGTCCTAAACTGTGGAGGTTTTATTGCAGATACAGTATTTACTGATTTCTGATACACCTTTCATTCTGCAGAATCATGGTAATGGAAAATGTCAATAAACCTCAGCTATGGAACATCTTCAATCAAGTCACTATGCAATCTCAGGATGTCCGTCACCATCGCTTTTGTCTCCGCTTGATGCTGAAAAATCCCGATAATCACGCCCTGTGTGTCCTAAACGGGCATAATGCGTTTGTCTCTGGCAGTTTCAAACATGCTCTTGGTAATACCATTAATGTTCTAATATTAATACAACAAGTGATGTGTTTTTTCTGAGAAACATTTATTACAGCCGTTTTTTTCATATATTAGAAAATTAGGTGGCTTTGCAGTGTTGGTCTGGTGCTTTAATTATTTTGTACACAAATCAAAGCATTGCTAATAAAAAATAAGCTGGCATGCTTCAAGTTCAGCACACATTGCAAATGTAACTAACTTGCAAAGACAATTGAAGGCTAATGATGATAAAGCATGAGGACAGAAGCAGACCAATTTACACAGCAAATAAAGTTGGCTGGACATTTCAAGCAGGCCTTTGAAGTAAGCCTACTGCTTTCAGTCAAGCCCTCCACGTGTCACACTTAAGATGTGTGGCCTCCAGGATATAAATCCCAGCAAGGACCGTGTTTGCCCTCTGAGACTGGTTGGTTTCTGTTTACATTTTTACATCCCAGTCTGTATTCTTCCTTCGGAATCCAAAGAAGGCTGAAAACTTAAAATTTTCTTTCAGGTTTTTTTCGTCGTGTATTTTGATGTAGATCTATTAAGCCATTTCTTTCAGTTCACACTTCTAATTTGAATATTTTCTTTTTTTACCCTTAAATTCTTAAGGAATGCTTTTCACAACACACAATTATTTGCTTTTTAGGACAGTATGTGCAAGCCTTTCGTGCAAACCCAGATGAACCTCTGTACAGCCTTTGTATTGGCTTGACGTTCATCCACATGGCTTCTCAGAAATACGTGTTGAAGAGGCACGCTCTTCTCGTGCAGGTGAGTTAGTGTCATTAGCTTTACCGAAACTGTTTCCTGGCTTTGTATCTTGCACAGTTTTGGCTACAACACAGTCTGTTAAAATAGCTTCTCATAATTAATGTGATGTTTCAAAAGAGGGAAGTGGTGAAACATGAGCCCAGGCGAGTTATGCTTTTGAACTCTAGTTATACCCATCTGAATCTCCTCTTCTTTTAGCTACACACAGCCTGCTGTGCTGTGTGTGCAAAATGATTGCTGGCATAGATGCGAGCAGCTGCCAGCTGTGTTTGAAAATGTTACTAATTTCAGCTTTGGTGGCTGCATTCTGGATTTTCTTCCAAATTTTCCTTCTTGCCCTGGAGAGGCAAGTGGGGGAGAGTTAGCTTTTAAAGACTTTCTAGAGATAAAATAAGATCTTGCTCTAGCCAGTCCTTTGGCTGCATGTTTTTTAAGGTGGTTGGCTCCTCTGAACATGACCCAGCCATATCTGTGTGTGGAGTACGTAAACACCCAGATGCATACGTACACGTTTAGCCAGCTAGCTAGTGCTGGCAGGCACTGTACTAAATACCTGTGTGTTCAGTTACTTACAAAAGATCTCCCGGCTGTTGCCCATGGCAGTGAGACTGACAGAGCGGTTTTTATGGTCTCAGCAATCACATGTGACTGACTTTTGGCCTCCCCCTTGCACATGGTTTTGTGGGGAAGCACAGGTCAAAAGCGTGAACAGATACATTCGAACAGCCGTTCTCTGGCAGACTTCACTGCCGTCTTCTCAAAGGGAACATTCACAAATGCCCGTAATATGTGTGCAGGGATTCTCCTTCCTTCACCGGTACTTGGACCTGCGTGGACCCTGTCAAGAGTCTTTCTACAACCTTGGCCGTGGCCTTCACCAGCTGGGATTGCTGCACCTGGCCATCCATTACTACCAAAAAGCACTTGAACTTCCTCCTCTCACCTTAGAGGTACCGTATCTTTGTACGTGCAGAGAATAAAGTCAGGTCAATGTTAATCATTTCTCAGCTACAGTTAAAACAGGTGCATAAAACTTGCGTAGTTGAGTTTCCCTTAATTTGTGTTGTAATCTCTTGTCCCTGGAAGCCCCAGCCTGATGTCGCCTGGTAATGTGTTCAAGCATGTGTTAATTTCAGAGGTTTATGAATTGTGAAGGATTTACTAATAGGCTGAAGTAGCAGCAAAAAGGGTTGCTCAACAACTTTTAACCTGCATTAAGTAGCTGAACTCCGTCTATATCACATGCCATAAATAATAACTGGGAGTTCTGTGCACTCGCCTGTGCTGTAAGACAGCGTGCTGGAGCAGCACGAAGCGGTACCAAGGGGGCCCGAAGGCACCTGAGCCTGGCTTGGCTCCGGCTGGTCGCTGCGGGATCACCCCGGCTGGCGTACCGCAGGTTTACAAGGCCGGTCCCAGGGAAGGTCTTTGCCTCGTGCTGGGGAGGGTGGGCAGGGGAATGCCGAGCGCGCGCGGGCAGCAGGAGGGGTTGGTGTGTCAGAGGCGTGGGAGCAGGGCAGCGCGGCGGGGCTGGAGCAGCAGCCGCGTGGCTGCGGGAGGGATGCAGGCAGCACGCAGGTCCTGGCGGGACAGACGCACACTTGGCCTGCAGAGACAGTGAACCTGGTACTTTCCTGTCTGGCCAGCTGGCTACCTAATTTGCAGCTAACATTTTGAGTATGTAATTATAGAACTCTTGTGATTAACATGTGGAAACTCGTTAAAGAGGGAGGGCACAGGGAATACCGCTTCCGTTTCTGAACAGCTGGAAGCCTGTACAAACCATGAATGTGTGATTTGATTCCACTGGTTTCCACCGAGAACTAGAATCATTGAAACGATCCCATTTGATTTCTACTCATGTTGCAAGTTTTACACTACTTTTGCATATAGATAACTTTTCTAATCATTACTAACAATGTGTATTTCTTCATAATTATTTTTACAGGGAATAGAAACCGATCAGACAGACTTGAGAAGAGATACTGCCTTTAACTTGTCGCTTATTTATCAGAGCAGTGGAAATACCAGAATGGCTCAAAAGATGCTTTATACCTACGCGGTCGTGTGACGAGGTTTGTGGCAGGTGGGATCGATACTCTTTGTATTAACCTTTGCATTATGCGATGCTGGGGAAGCTTTTTTCTAGGTAGAGCTTTCCCCGAGGGCGGTCAGAGACATGGCTGATGCTGTATGCAGCTTTATGGACTGTTTCTGCCTCTGCCACTGGGCCGTATCGCATACGGATGGAAACTGCGCCGCGCTGACGTGCTCACGCGTGACTGTTAGTAGCGCCTCTCCTCTGATGCCTTGCTCTCTGATCAGACCTTCAGGCTGGCACATAGAATCCACCAGTGAAAACAGAAGCCGTATTCACTGGTGATGGGGGTTTTGTAATGTGCAGCATTAAATTACTATAATGTAGAAGAAATAGGCACATACTGATCCCTAGAGGAGGGAGAACTTGGTGTTTTGAGATATTTAAAGTATTCAGAATTTTCTAGGAGTTCGTATTCCTAGCAGCTGGTCTGTTTGAAGGAGATCGATTCCTGTTTTACTGAAATCAATGTGACCTTTGTTCTTCTGGACTTGTTAATAAAAATTCTGAGTTTAATGATAACGTTTACTTATTCTCAGCAAACATACAGCGTACTGGACACCTTATAGCAAAAATTAGTGCAATAATATCATACAGCTTATTATTTAACATACCTTGCAAATGGTCTGGGCTTTGTTTCTGACAGTTGAACAGTAGCACATGACGGTGGAAGCATGCTGCTTCCTACCCAGCAAGAGAAGCAGGATGCAACGCTTTAACATAAATTTTAAATGGTATATAGTTCTATGCATATGACTTTTTATATTTTTATTGATTTTTTTTTTTAATTTGAAATAGATATATCTTATGCTCTACAGCAAAATAAGGCTGAAGAATACTTCCCAGCCAGGTAGCTTGCTGAACAGAAACCAAACCGTGCTGTTGCCTCCCAAGTACTCCTGTTACTTGTGGTATCGCAGCCAACTGCCGTTTGCTTGGCCCACTGTTACAGGTATTGCCGTTCTGTGATCATTTCACAGAATTTAAATCAGTGAATAAGAGACAGATCTAATTTTAAAGGCAATTTTATCTCAGATCAAACATTAAATTACTATATATTGCATGTCCCCTTCACTAGAGATATGCTGGGCCACAGTGGGAATACAGAGGTGAGAGACTCGTTCCCAGGCAGTCTCACTAGCTCGCAGAGGGCCAGCGTGTTTCACTGTGTTTATGCAGCGCTGCCCTCGCTGTTTCCAAGCCCCGTGCCAAGTTTGCAGCATGGCAAATTAAACAGCCATTTTAGTTGTGTCAGCCAGGGGCATTCATAAGCTGCAGAAGAAGGGAGAGGACGAGTCCCTCACCTTCGTTTCACTTCTTGCTCTTTGTGATGCCTCATCACTGGTTTTGTCAAGGTGGCCCAGTGTTTGCTGTGTGAACCGGAGCTGCCTCACAGGATGGTATTGTTGCATCACCTAGGGGTAAAAATTCTTCTGTTGAAGCTCTCCTTAGTCTTTATTGGCCTCTTCACATCTTGTAACCCTGTTGATTTGTTTCTTCTTGCAAGTGACTCCTGTCCCCTCATACAAAAAACGGTCATGATGTCCCAGGAAATAACAGCACTTGGCACTGAACTCATGCTTAGAAAGCAGACACCAGAGGCCCAGTATGCAGATTCCCTGTGCATTATTCTTTTCCAAAACAATCTGAAACACTCGGAATCCTATTGCTTGTACATTTTTTTTTAAATAGTCTTGACATAGAGGAAAGGGATTTTTTAAGAGTTGTCTTAAAAATCGACCGCCATCAAGGCATTACCATTCATTACTTTTTTTATATAAAAGACTACCTCCAGGCATACTCGAAGTACTGGTCATAAAAGCATCTGACTGTCTTAGAAACCAAATTATACCTCTTCAGTTGTGCTTACCTGATACCAGCACCGACAGGCACAGAAAGCTGTTTGCCATCCATGTTTGCTGAAGGCCACAGGCTGATGGGAGAAACCCAACCTTTCTGCTGCTTAGAAAATTCATTTTTAAATACTGTAAATACTACTGAGAGGCTTAGTGGCTACCAAGCCAGGGGAAAGGCTAGCACTGTAGACCTCGATTCCTGATCCTGCAGGTGGTGGCAGTGTTACATTACTGTAACTTTATTGAAATTACTGTTCAAAGAAAGTAAGTTCTTGCCTATGTGTAGTTCCGATGTTTTGAACAGGTGAGCTGCCACGCACCACGCCGTGGCTCACGTTGCAGAGCAGGCTCTGAGCAGACAAACGAGATTCCTCTCAGATGAAAGCTAGTGACAGGATGGCTTCCTGAAGTGCTCCGGTTGCTCGGGAGTCAGCGGGATCACACTGGAGCAAAGCTGAAGTAAAAACCAATCCAAAACGTGTCCTGCACATCTGGACCAGCTCTTGGCAGTCTGCATGTGCCCCACCAAGGGGTACCGCTTGCTGTCGCAGGCGTAGCCAAAACTGAGGGTAGCGCTACAGTTAGGGGTTACTGTAGCCCAGCGCCTTCTCACAGCTACACCCCGTCCTGCGGCTTTCCGCCCTGCAGCCCAAGCAGGGTTAGAAGCAGCAACAAGATCTGCTGCAGCTGGACCAGCCGGCCGCTGCGCACACATACCAGGTGCCATGGGCACGGCCATGTCATCAGCCTTTGCACTTCAATGTATGAAGTAACAGCAGCTGCAGGGCCCGAGAGCGGGGGTGCTGCCGTGGGGCCGGGGACCCCACCGGTGAGGTGTGCCGTGCCTCGCTGCAGAGGGGTGGCCAACATGCCGTTCGTACACATGCAGCTGCCGTATGCTCTGTCCTTTTGCACAGACGAAGGTCACTACCGTTTGTCCCTTGCCGGGGGACCTACTTAAGCGTGCTGTATAAACAAAAGCGTGCGATGGCAAGTGCTGCGTGAGAAGGCGCTTTCCCAGCTGTGATTACAGCCCGAGTTCACAGCAAGCAGAACTGACCGGTTTGCTGAGGGCGCCGCGTGGGCAGAGAGGGCACACACAGCTTTGCGGTGCAGGGGTGGCAGGGACGCCAGTGGGTTTCTGAAGGAGCCAGCTTGGCTGGGACAAACCCAAAGCCACAGTGCACAGCCCTGCTTTTAAGCAGCACAACTGCATGAAGCTCAGGTGTGCGTTAGCTCAGCCAGCCCTTCTCCCCTCGAACGGACACTTGCTGTGAGGAGGAGCGGCTCAGGCCACCGTGAATTAGCCCAGAGTCCTGCTGCGTGAGTTACAGTCTAGGACCAAATTTCTGGAGGAGCAGAACGAGCTAATTGCAGCCCGTCCTCAGGCTACTCGGAGCTCCAGAGGTACGCAAGACTTCCCGCCCTATTAAACAAGTATTGCAAATATCATGTATGGATCCCACAGGAATAAATAGTACCGCTGATCACAGAGGAGTTTGCGAGCAGCTGTGTTGAAGCAGATCAGAGTGCACCACCACCACCTGTACTGATGCTAGGTTGTACTGAAGCCACGTGGAAGAGTAAGCTGTGACGACGGTGAGCTGATCCTTAGCTGAAAAAGCATGAAAACTGCCCGTGTTGTAATCATTTTCAGCGTATTATGATGTAAGATCATCTGCTTCAACTACTCTTTCCCCAGTGGGGTATGTTGAACAAATTCCACTAACTCTTACGAAGGTAAGATGACGTGTGGTATGATATCACACCCCTAATGAATTCCTTATGTGCTCAAGTAGCCCAAGGCTTATGTGCTCTCATGACCCAGGCATCATCTACCATTAGAAGCAGCCAGTCCTGCCACCTCCTCCCCGTCCCAGTCACGTCAGCGCCCAGCCACAGCCACATGACTCAGTCCTCAGTCACTCACCCGACCCCTCTGCAAACCCGCCAGAGGTTTGTTTTGGTAGCACCTGCCAGGCCTTGGACTAAAGCTGGTAAAAGAAAAGCGATGAAAGCAAAGATGTAGCATGTCAACAGCACATAGTTTAATAATAAATAAAAATAATGGGTTTGCTGTAAACAGTAGTTTTGTTAATATCAGCCTCACAAGGCAAAGAACGTGGGTCAAAAAGCCAAGGTGAAAGGTGTGTGTTAATTCAAACCAGAGTCCAAGACTGAAGCAGGCACTCGTAGGCTGCAGGCACCTGCTACTTGCACAGACCGACAACCCCCCCCCCCCCCCCCCCCCCCCCCCCCCCCCCGCCCCGGGTGAGGGCAGGTGAAGATTCCCCAGCAGCTGGGTGCGGGTGGAGGCTGCTGGGCAGGTGATGCTCTGGGTGGGCTGGGAGCACTGGGCTGAGTGAGCTCATTTCCTGCCCAGCTCACGTGGGGCCCTGGGCTGAGCTGGGCTGCGGGGCCTGCCCTGCTGACCGACCGACCCGGAGCTCCTGCTGCTTCCCCTGGGACAAGATGCAGCACTCTATGAAGCTGATGACTGTCTGGGGAATCTCTGTCATCACTGAAGAAGAGATTAAAATTTTGGCAGTCTAATATGTACATCTCTAGATGCCAATTACCCAGCTACAGCAGAACTATCAATTATGGAGAAGGCTGATGCACCTACACAGACAAGGTAAGCGCGGCTTTTGGAAGGGTATCTGTAAGAGGTATGGGTGAGGGGAAGGAGAACCACTGAGAGAAAGCTGAATGCAGGCAAGAAAATGCACCAGCTATTAGCTTTGAGACCAGTATTCGGTTAACGAGCATCAACAAAACACGAAGTTGTGCTCAAGAGACCTTTTCTAAGCACGGAACAGCCCCTGTAGTGCTCCTTGTTGCTTAAGTTTGTCCTTTGGCAAAAGAGGAGGAAACAAGCTAAACTAGAAGAGGGGTCTGTCTTCCACTCCTGTGTAAGGAAATACAGAAGGAAGTTTAAGAAACTGAAATCCTGACTGATAAGGAGCTAGCAAATACTTCTCCCACCTATTTTCTTTGCTTCCCGCTCTGAAATGAATGTCCTTGCTTTCTTCAGCATTTTGGCTGCTGGTTTTTCACAGTTTCTAACTGGCAGGCTGTGAAACTGCAGACCTGAACCAACAGCAAGCTCCAGGCTGAAGGTGACTAGGCAGCCGGTGTGATTGGAACCGCAGGGAGAGCGGTTAATGCATGCGCTGTTGCAGTTGTGGAGCCCTGTGTGAGAGAGGGCAGAGCAGCATACACCTCAGATGTGTCTGCGGTACACGGGCAGGAGCTCCCCACGACACCCTCTCCCAACGCTGTTAGAGGGGTGTATGGGGGCGGCACTCGCCACAGAGCTGCCCCTCTTAGGGGGTAACAAAGCCAACACGGGTCTCCAGCACAGCATAAACCACAGAGGTATTGGGAAGAAGGCAGGGGGAAATGGATGCCGAGTACCACAAAGCCCTGAGGAAGGTGAGGGAAGACTAATTTTGCCTGAAAAATGCTGTAGAAATACTCCCTTGCTGTTAGTCTCCTTCTAATCCTAGAACGGTACTTGGACTGGTAAGCAGCCTGTGAGACCTCAGGCTGGAACACCTCTATTAGCTTTGTTTTTTAAAAAAAATTATGCTGGTTAATATCCTATATAACATCTAAACCCCTAGATTTTCACCCCAAACTACTATAATAATCCATGCAAACTACAGTAATTTGGACATTGTGATACAGTAGTGCAAGGATGAGGTGATGTAAGGACAAATGACTTCGTTGGGTGGGGTGGGAAAGAGGTTTTGCGTGATGTTGCATACAGAGTGACACGAGGGCAGCTGGGGGGGCAGTGTACTTGGCCACAACGCTTTTGGTTCGTTGGTTAGCACAGATATCCCCAGTCCGATAAAAACAATAGGCTGTGGGGGACAAAAGCTCTTCTTACAAGCCCCACTACATTGAAGTGAGTCACAGAAAAGATAAAAAGTTTATTTTTCTTTTTCTTTTTTTAAAAAAAGTATGATAAATGCCACTTAGTAGAAAAGCCCAGGGATGCACCTCACTCTTCAGAAACCTATATCTGAAAAAGGGTTTTTATTGAAAGACATTTTCATTTTTTTATGGAAAGGGTTACTTGGTGCACATGCTGAAATACTATCTTGTTACTTTCAATGAATTATTCTAATGCTAGCTGGTCTCACCTGTACTGGCTCCATGCTGGCTTCCTTCAGCTTCTTTTCTGCCTCCTCTGTACAATTCTTCAGATGTTTGACTGTTTTTTTCCAGTTCCTAGGTAGAAAAAGAAGCAACGTTAATTTCTATACATTTTTTCATGGCACAAAAAAAATTGCAATGTAACAGAAGGGCTTTCCTATCTTTACTGTAAATTGCTTAGAGTTCTATTATTTAAAAAAAAACTTAAAATTCCTGTCTCTCTCCTAATTCAGATACATAGTAAATGTATGTTCAGTTGTCAGTTGGACTTTCTGGAGCAGACACAGTATGATTTATAGGCATATCTTTTGACTGAGTTCATAACGTCTTTCTACCACCTCTTCTACAACTCCATAGATTTTGCACATAAATGCTTCCATGGATGTCTCACCACTTTTTCGTGCTGTTACCACTTTACCTGACATTTGTTTTCCAGCTGCTGCCTTCGCCTTCTCTCCACTTCCAGCTGGGTCCCCAGCTGCCTGTTCTGCACTTGCACTTCATGTTGTTTTTTTAACACCACTTGCATCTCGCTCTGCACACTTTTCAACACTGACATACGTTTCTGGATGTCCTGTGACTAGAGACAACACAGGAATGAAGTTCCAACAACATTTTAGCAGATCAGTCTCTTCAGGAAGCTCAAGAAAGCTCACTTTTTCATAATTTTTTGTCTGATACTCCTCTTCTCTGGCTTCCATTTTTCTCAGTTCAGATTCAATCTCCTGGAAGTTGTTGAGAGAAAAAAAAAAAAAATCAGGATTTTTTCAGGCTACTGGCTGTTATGTGGAAACTATTTCTGCAGATGTCTGCACATAGTGTCCCTATTTCTTGCCCTATGAGACTGAAGTTAAGAACCCACACCCTGGGGCAAGGGGAACAAGCAGGTGGCAGAGTGGCCAAGGAGCCCAGACTCTCATTTAGGATCAGGTACCAGCTGAAGTGTAAGTTCTACAGCTATGAAGGATGGAAAGGGATTCATCGCTACACAAGCAACACTGGACCCAATCAATCAATAGATTGTATCTACAAAACAATAAAGAGGACAAATGCTACTATAAAAATTAATGGGGCGAGGGGGGACAACTCTATGGCATCATATTTTATATGGTGGGGGGAGGGATGACAGGAGAAGCCACACAATTGCTGCAGCTGCTATCAGTCTACTCATCTGCAGAATTTGAGTCCAGAGTTACTTTTATTTTCAAGTCTAGCTCCACTGCAAAGGATCAACAACAGTCCTACTCAGTAGGAGAAAAAAGTAGTTTCTCAGCTAGGACACCTGCCTTTATTGACAAACGCGTGCATACCTTCACCCTGTCGGTGTTAGCATCGCTGTCTGACTTGAGCTCTTTGGCTTTTTAGCTTTTCCTTGTAACTGGACAAAGACTTTTCCAGCTCTGTTACTTTATGCTGCAGGTCCCTGTTAGCACCACAAACTTCGACCAGTTTGGAGAAGGATTCTTCAAGGGCTCTCTTTACCTAGAGGAAAAAGTGAGTTCACGTTGTCTGTAAGAATTAGTTCATTCTATACAGCTAATAAGCAGCACACCCAGCTGAAGCTACAGCGCCTGGTGTTTTGACTTTACCACTCTTCTAATAAAACGGGCAAAAAAGTGAATGCTGGGATCTGACTAATACTAAGGTTACGCTGAGCTGCACAATCCAGCCCTCAAGGAACAAAGCAGACTTCCAAACCAGTATTTTATCCTTGGAGATTGCTATACAACCCCAGATTATCCTTCTGAAGTCATTGGAGTGACTGATATCAACGCCTTGAGCTTATGTACAACGAGGTATATAGTATTGGGGGATACACAGCGGTACTTGAAAAAGTTAAGAGAGCACAGATGGTGCACGGCCACCAAAATGTCTGCCCACCACATGACAAAATTGTTTGTTGTATACAAGTGATGGACAACTCTATGACGAATGGAAAAGGAGAAATTTTTGTCATGAGGTGTTCCTGTTCTGTTGGGAAATCATAAAGCAGACCTCTTTCTCTGGAAATCACCCACTGAAATGTTTTAATTCTATCCTTTTTCACCTCAGCAGATTCTTGACAGGCAGCTTTCCTGTAAGCCTCTTGTTCAGTCAGAAACTGCTTCTTCAAAGACTCTAAGTGTTCCACGTATTCTTTTCTCAGTCTTGGCTTTTTCCATTAACTGTTCCCTGTAAAAAGAAATTAAGTTATTCACATTTATATTTAATATGCTTTATAAATAAGAATAGGGAAGACAATTACATTGTTAATACTTTTGTCCTGGGTATATACTCTGCACTACTACTGTTTTAAGACTGGAATGTGTTTTCCAATATTTCACGTTCCATTTATTTAAAAGGAGGTTCCAAATAGTTAAACAAGGTAAATAGACTTTTTTGGAAAAAAACACTTTAGGACAACTTCAGAGAATTAAATGGCTAAGCCTGTTTAGACAAAGGACAACGAGGAGATTCAGACTGCATCTACCCTCAGGTTTACTTAATAGCGTTCAGTTTTAGGGGGGGGAATTTAAGCAGCTATCCTACGCTCCCCTTGCTGTAGCTACTACAGGCTGCTTCAGCTATCCTCGTGGAAGAGCTGTTTGTAGAAGTGCTGTAATGACCCCGGGGCAGCAGTTCCTCAGTGCAGCAGAGCAGGTTGAGGCATCATGACAGGAGTGAGTGGAAAAGCCCGTTTCTATGGCTCCAAACGAATGTCACCGTGGCCGTGCCGCTGGTGATCAGCGCTGATAGACAGATGAGTAAAGCCGTGGAGCTCCGATGTCAGCGCAAAGTAACGTTTCCCCTGTCGTGGATCTGTCTTACCTGCTGAGCACCAGCTCAGATGGAAGAGCTGAAACTCTTCCCTTCGATTTCGGTTTGGATCAGCTTGCTCTGCAGGGTATTACTGACCTGCAGAACTTCTTCCAAATGAAGAACAAGCTGCTTGTTCTCTGTTCTAGCACTTTCTAGTGCCTTACAAAGTGGCTCCACCTGTGCAGTAACCACAAATTAGATTTATACTTACCCAAATGAGAAAGCTTAGAAAGGAATACTATTTTTTTCCCTTCCCAGTCTAACAGTGTGTTCGTCCGCTGTCTGATTCCTGATGTCCTAAGCACAGGCATGTACCTGGGAGTCCTTAAAACAGCAATCCACTACTGGCTGGCTTAGGCTGAAGGATCACAGCTTCTCATATAGTCACACCTTTCTTGGAGGGGGCAGCAGGGGGAGTTCTTTGCCAATAATGAGTGTGTTTAGGTTGTGAGGTAATCCTTTTCCAACTAAGAATTACAAGCCAACATAAAAACAATTCCTTGGAATTTTTTTTCCCCTCCATTCTAATAACAAAAAAGTAAAGGCTATACAAACTTCTGAAATCTCTGTTCATATTATGTATCCAGCTGCAGACTGTAAAGCCTTCACCTGTGCCAAGGAATGTTTCTTTGAAGAGGAGATGCTTGCCGCCTTCAACACTTGCATAACTACTTTCCCGCTCCACTGCCAAAAGTTGATAGCGTATTTTCACCTTGATTCATGTGAATGTGTCACGCTATATTGTATTCAGAAAAAGAAAAGGTACTTGGCTCTACACCAAAAACATAGCGGTGGCTGTTACTACGGAAAAATGTAGCATCTACCTGGCTGCTCTGCTGCCTTCCCATGGCAACCGGTTTGGCCTGGCAATGTTCCAGTTCTGTTTCTAACATCTGTATTTTCTGTTGAGCCTGGCTCCTGGAAATGGAGATTGGATTAAAAGAAAAATCATGCATTAAATCAATTTGTGGACATCTCTTCTGAAGCGGTGACCATCTCAGAGTTCAGTTCTCTACCTTAACCAGATTAAGTTCTGCCTGTCACTGAAGTTAAACTCTTTTGCCTACTTGCCACAAGATGCGCCAGGCCTGCCAAGCGTGCACTTAGCTACAAGAACTCGGTGTACTTGGTCCACTAGCACTAAGGATGCTTCAGTGTTGCAGGAAACGATATAGGAAACTTTTCAAACAAACTTGTCCTACAGCTCATTAGCCAGAACCATGGGGAAGATGCCACCTTGCAACTGTATCTGTCTTGACAGACCACAGAAACAATCAGTTCCACTCACATGTCTTTTCTGAGGTTGCTGATTTCAGTGTCCTTGTGTCCCAGCTCAGTCTGTACCGCATCCAGAGCTGCTTGCATCTTCTTATAAGAAGCTAAGACATGCTTCAGCGTGCATCTCGCCTTACTGTTATCATACTTCGCTGCATCCAGCTGGTGCTGCAGGTTTGCCATCTGCAGTACAAGAAATCATTAGGAAAAGGAGCAGGAAAATCGGTCATCTATTAGAGTCTCTTAAAAGGATTCTTTTATAAGTAACCTGCATGCTTAGTAGTTAGTAGTGCCAAGAGTGCGTAATGGTTCTGAACATGGAAACAGCTTCCTGTAATTATATAACCTTTGTCCTACCCCTGGTTTAAGCCCAAGCTGAGCGTGGGTGGTGTTCTTGAGGTTTTTTGAGTGTTTCAACCGATAGTTCCAATGCTTCTTGAACTCCTGGCACCCAGGCTTCAGGAAGTACTACAGATACAAGAAGCTGGCTTTTCAGTCAAAACCAGTTGTTGATTCTAATGTTTCTTAACCTAAACTTTCATCTGTATCTCTTTCAAACAAAAAACAAAAAGGTTTTGATCCCTGTTAATTTTCAGCCATTTCTTCATTGTCATCAATTAGTCAGCTGAAATTAACCATCGTTCTAATTTGAATTTCATGGTCATAACTCACTGCATTCAAGTCTCCTTTATTAACCCCAATAGGCTGTTCGGTTTTCAATGACCTTTGACTGAGAATGTCTATACTATTCTCCAGTTTTTCTCACATGATCTTTATAGCATTTAACAGAATCCTCTGGCTAAACCTAGGTTAATTGTAATTTAATTTTAAATTAAGCATGCCATCATGCCAACCTCCTACACATACCACTTCTGTGACTGCTTAAGCAAATCAAATAACCCTGTCTCTTATTCAGCTGTCTAGTGTGTAAGCAACTGATTTGTCTTGACTATAACCCACAGCTCGTATGCAACTTTACGAGTTTTTGTGCATTGACAAAGAACAATAGTTACATCCCTGCTCTAACCATACAGATCTAAAAGCAGAAGCATTTTTGTTGGAATTTCAGTCAACCTATCTGTAATAGCTAGCCTCTTATTCTGTTGTGCTGTATAACGTACTGGAAAAAGAGGAAGACAACAAGAGACAATTCACCATGAGCAGGGCAGGGAAGGAATTCTAGCCAAAATATCATGACATCTACGGTATCATCCAAGGATCACCCAAAACTTCCTTCAATTAACAAAGGGAAAAAGCCTTGATCAGCAGGATTATTTGATACAGAAGGAAAGAAAACTTGTACATCTCATTTAAATTTGTCCTTTGCCTATGACTTTGTTCTGAAGGAAAGAATTATTTTGGTATCATTGTCCCCCATTCAGCCAACTCTGCCACAACATGACAAGTTTCTCTCCTCTTGCCATGCCTTATGCAGAAATGCCCACTGCCTTTTGTGAGCTTTTTTATGTGAGTTTATTATCGCATGTGTGATTTGCAGAATAACAAACCAAACATATGGGAAATGGCAACACTTCTGTAAAAGGAGTAACTAGAAATCTGAAACAGGTCCTGAGGGAAGGATCAACAAGAACAAGAATTATGCTAGGATTTAGGCAGTTACTGCGAGCTATTTAGGAATAAGGAACAGACTTTAGGTTAGGAACGTTTACCTTTAATTTTGACAATATGGAGCTTCCCCCTACCCTGGAGCGCATTAAATGCCACTCAGCTCCCTTATAAGCAGCTACTTTCACATCAGTAGTCCAGGAACCTAAATGAGATCAGCTAGAGGCTTATCCGAGAGGCTTGTCCTTATACTGATGTTTTTTAATCATCTGTAAAAAGACTCAGTACGAATGGGCATTCTACTTGCAAATCAGTTCAGTAATCACGCATTAATGGTTACTTGCTAGATGAAAAGAATTTATGCTGATGGAATCTTTTCATATTATTGTTGTGTATTCATTACCGTGATTACCACTGCTGTCAGTTTCCTCTAGGTTTAGAAGAGCGTTTAGAAACATCACATGCAAACTAAAGGCCTTTAGTAGTTCTCACCTCCCTCTGTTCCCTGTTGGCTGATACACCTGCCACGGGTCTGGGGGACCTCAGTGCTGGTTTCCTCTCACTGTGGAAGCAGTAAGAAGGGCTAAGAAGATATGACAAGCGCCCACTGTCATACCCAGCTCAGCTTTCAGTTGTGTGCACTGTTGCTCCAGTTGGGCAGTTCTGTCCTCCTCCCCTTGCAGCCTCGCTTGGGCAAGCTGGACATCTTTGCGTAACTCTTGGCAGTCCTGCTGTAACATCTGTACCTGCAATGATATCACAGACTATTCTTTAAGAGGCAGAATTCAGTCAGGCAAATCTAACCAAATTTCACAGCTTAAAAAGTTATCTAACTGGAAAAGATATAGCCTGACCAGCTTCTCCTCTCTTTCTGCTTGTCCCAATCTTACGCAGAAGACCCTTACGGCAAGCGACTCCGTTACTATACGTAATGCAGCATATGTGTTCTTATAATCTCTTTACATGGCAGACAGAACCTAATAGGTTTGCACAATTAAAGATTACAGAAAAGATCAAGCTATAGAAGATGAACGCAACACTGAAGGCACTTAAGAAGTCTATCTCATGCCATTTTGTGAGGAATCTTTGTTTTCCTGTTAACTAATAAATATACTACAGAGCCAACTATATCCATCAGAAAACGACAGATGAATTCAACTAAGCCTGTGCTTTTCACAAGATGTATAATTCATATAGTTCAATAACGTATCCGTCATTTTTCCACTTCTGCTGTAGAAGAACACACAAGATGATAAAAGGCATGTAGGTGAAAAATCTACTGATTTCCAACAGAACGTTGTATGTTTCAGGAACCTTGATGGTCATCAGAAAAAAGGAAAAAAAAACCCTTAGTTATTCAAGTTTTGATACTTTGCATATTCAAAGTATATACTTTGCATATTTTGATACATATTCATATTCTTTTATCCTTACTGAACTGTTGCTATGATTTCAGAAGTGTTAAAATGACTGCATGTGGCTTGTGCATGTACACCTGCAGAGAGGGAGGTTGGTTTTATTTGAATTACGTGTAAGACAGTTCATTTCTACCATGAACTGTGCCCCCCCCTCACATTCCAAAACAGCTAGATAATACAAATACAGCTGAGAACCAAAATCTAACTTTGTCATCATGACAATTAATACTCCCAGAAGGTTTAAGATCTCAACTGAATGTTTTTCAGAAATTGCATTTTCTATCTATTTATCAGTACCTCAATTCTAAAGAGGCTTGTTTAGCTTGGTGAAGAAGAGGTTAAGGAAGGATCCAGTTGTGTTCCACAAATCTGAGAGGCAGTTACAAAGATTATGAAGTTGAACTCTTTTCAGTTGCATTGAATGATTTAAGAAGGGGCAATGGTGCCAAATGTAAGCTTGGAATGTTCAGATTGGATGCTGGAAGAAAAAATCTTAACTGGCACATTACTGCAGCACTATAAAAAAAGTAGCTAAAGCAGCCACGGAATCACAGTCCTTGAACTCTGCTAGACAAATCCACCACTGCCCCAGCCCAGTGCGATACTCCTACTTTGAGCAGGAAGTTTGATTACGCGATCTCTTCTGATCAACGTCTGTACAAAATGTTGCTGGTTTAAAGTTTTTAAACTGATTTCTAGGCATGACATCCAAGTCCTTGCTCTTCCTCCCAGCTAAGAAAACAAAAACAGTCAGAAAAGAAGATCCAAAGTTTCTCAAACCTGCTTCTGTTCTGTTTCTAGCGTTGGTTCCATGTCCTGTACATGACACATCATAGTTGCTTGGGATTCCTCCAAGGACTGATGCAGGCTGATCTCCTGGGACAGCTGTTGTCTTAGCTAGAAAAAAAATGAACTCTTTCTGACCCAAGTCTAATTAAGTAGATCAAACAAATACTTCGAGATCATATACAAAATATGTGTCTGGATATTTAGTTATGAGCTGGCTGGCAGGTTCCTTTGGGTTGTGCACAATCCAAAATTGCACTCAGAATGTTATTCAAGGGTCATCTTCTTCAAATCTTCAAATAAGAGTTGGCAAATTCAGCCTCCTACTAAGCTCCTTGCTGTTGTACTTACCTCCTGCAGTAGACAGTTAATCTTCCGTTTTGCGTTCCTCAGCTGCAATCACTACATCCACCTAAAGAAGATGAAAGCAACAGATATTTTAATTCTTTCATGTTTGTAACTATTACAAAAGCAACAGGTATCATAAAATGTAACTGCCATGCTAACACCCAGAACATGATTTCTATCTCCAGTCTGATGTTCTGTGTTCTGAAGCACTGAATGTAAGCGTGGGAACACTAAGCAGCAATGTGTTCTTTGATACAATTAATGAGAATGAGTGACATACTGCACTGAAGTTTCTTTGGGGAAGATACTAACAAAGTGCAAGAATGAAATACCAGAGAAATGTAACTTCCTGGAAAAGCAGAAAAGCTATTGAGAACTCTGTGCATGAAAGCCAGGATGAACTTAAGCCATAAAGATGAAAGAATTGCAAATCTCAAATACTTTTTATTGCTGATTTCCCATGCATTTTTTTTAATTGATGAAAGCACAGATTTTCATTGTCAAAAGTGTTTGATCCTACTGCCAACAATAAATCATAAACTCTTTTTTTCCAGCTCAGTATACTTTCTATTTAACTATGTCTGAGATGAACGTGTTTAAAACCAAGTCTGTTAATCCTTGAAACTATAATAAGGTCATCTTTTGTACCTTGGATGCAGTTGTAATCTCCAGAGCTTTACCCAGCCTCTGAACTTCTTCTTTCACTTTTTTTTCAGCCTCTTTCATATTACAAAGGTGTTGGTGCAACTTCATTGCTTCTTGCTGTACAATCTTCATTTCTTGCAAATGCTCCTCGTGGACTGCACTCAGGTGCTGCTCCAGCTGGGCTGCCAAGAAAAAGGCAAAGAACTTCCACTGACAGAAAAAGCATATGGAGGGACAATGAAGGGCGAAGTAATAGAAAAAAACCCTTTTTGCTACCTGCATGCTTTGGATTCAGCTCCTTTTCTGCCTGCAGCTGGAAGATGTTTGCTTGCGGTGGCTGCGCAACGCTCTAGGCGACACATGCGCCCCCCCAGCGCGCCGCAGCCCCTCCGCAGCGGGCTTCCTCCGGGCCGGCGCGGGGGCTGGCTGGGCGGCTGGCGGCCGTTCCCGCGGGCCTGGGGCGGAAGGGACGGCGGCTGGAGGGGAGACGCCCGGCGCTGCGCACCCGGCACCGCACCGCCGCGCTACCGGCGCCCTTCGGCCGCGGGGCCGGAGCCCCCCGCGCCCTCGGGCTGCGGCAGCGCCCCCGCCGGCACCGCCCCCCCCCGCCGCAGCGCGCGGCTAACGGCGCACGGGCTGAGGGAGATCGAGCACCGGGAGCCCCCCGGGAGGACGGGAGCGTACCCGTACTCGCAACCCTGCCCCTCCCTGTCTCAGCCCGCCGTCGCCGAGCGCCTCCAGCTCCGCACCAGCGCGCCGGTTTGCCCCGCCACCGCCCTCATCCGCAGGCGCAGCACCATGAAGGCCTCGGGCCCCGTCGCCCTGACGCTCCCGGGCACGACGGCCGGCCTGGCCATGGCCCCCGCCCCCCGAGGCGTCCCCGCGCCGCACCGGGCCCCTCGCCACCCCTCAGCCGCCCTCCCTCCCCCGCAGGCCCGGCGCGCAGGCGCGGTGCCGGGGCACGCTGGGAGCCGTAGTCCCCCCGGCCGCGGGACGCCGGTGGTGGCGGTGGCCGCCCCGGGCTCTCCTCCTCGTACCAGGGTGCGCGCCAGCCGCTGCTGGTGAGCGGGCTCCGGGGATTTGCACAGGAGAGCCTTCCTCGCACCTCGGCCAGGCCCCGGCTGCCGGCGGGGCCGGGCGCTGGGGCAAGGGCAGGCGCTAAGGCGAGGGCGCTGAGGCGAGGGTGCTGAGGCACGGCTGGGCACTGAGGCGAGGGCGCTGAGGCGAGGGTGATGAGGTGCGGCTGGGCGCTGAGGCGAGGGTGCTGAGGCACGGCTGGGCACTGAGGCAAGGGCGCTGTGGTGTGGCTGGGCGCTGAGGAGAAGCCAGGCGCTGAGGCGAGGCGTGGGCGCGCTCCTCTCAGGGGGCGGCGGGACCCGGTGGCGCGACGGCTGTCACCTCCGTGCCTGTGAAGCGCTTCAGGAGGGCATGGCTGCCTCAGCTACCACTGCTTTCTTCTCACCTCGCACAGTGCAGCACGCTTTACGACAGAACACTGAAGTATTTTAGCCTTTGAAGGGGGTTAGGATCAGCTTGCGGGGTATGTAGGCTCAAGCAGGAGCGTGGTAACCCCAAGGGTAACAGTTATCTTTACCCAAGATCAATCTACTGTGTATCAAATGACATGTTCACTTTGGGCCCTTTAAAAAGACCCTTTCAAGGGTTTTTTAATACAGATCAGTAATCTTACTGAGCTACACTGTCTCCACTCTGCATCGGAAGTGCCAGTCTTATACAAAGGTACCGCTTTGGCCTACTGAATTTTATTTTTGTGCAGAGAAGGAAACAGATTTTGTAGCCTCCTGGTTAGAACATACAGCTGTGAAACTGGAAATGTGGTCTCTGAAGCAGGCGTCAAATAACATGCTGCTACTGTTCAGCATTAGATATTCTGGGGGCTCAAGCAAAGCTGTTTTAAGATACCTATTGTCGCTTTTGGCAGCTCATCTGGCCTCTAAGAAGCATCTGTGTGTGACTTAACTCTTCCTATGCATTGAACAGGGAACGCGAGGACCTGATTCCCAGCTGAGGGTTTCACACGGGATCAAGCACCACAACGCATGCAGTGTGGCAACATCCGAATACCTTTTGGTGACCTCTCACCTGGGCTGAGCTTTGCCTGAAGCTTCTAATATGTTGAGGTAATACATGTTTGGGGTGAACTGGTTTGTAGGGCCTGTTAAGATCCTAGTATTTTATATATATCTATATCTGGAAGTGAAAAGTAGATTTTTACAAAATTTTAAATCTATCTGTAGATGGCAGCAGAGAGGAACCGTTATTTGTTGGAACACCTAAACATGGTGACTATGCATTTTATAATTTGTGCAACTGCAGCTAGTGGCTATCCATTACTGCTGAAAATTTTGCATTCTGTTGATGAATATAATTGTTTTGATTTAAGTATCTTTTGGCATGACTTATTTGAAGAGCTGTTTTTTATTTTATTTGAATTGTTGTAGCTTTTCTGAGCAAAGAGGGTGATACTGCAGACAGGCCAACACTGCATTTGAACAGTAATCTGTGTGTGATAAAGACATCCTCAGCTGATGTAAGGATGTTGTTGCTCCACTTGAGAATTTGCTCCAGGAAGCCTTTGCCTGGGGGATGTTGCCAGGAGGCTTGTGAAGAAACATGGGACATAAGGGAATATAAAAATCACTAAGGAAAAAGGAGATTTAAAATGATAAATCAAGTATTAAGCCTCTCACCTGAGGAAGGGCTGCATAAATAACACTGAATATTAAAAGTAATGCAGCTTTTATTGTATAATTTCTTGATAATTGTTGGTCGTGTACTTAGGCTGTTCTTTAGTCAGATGATATTGATACAATAGCTATGTAGCGATGCCTAGTTCATGCAGTAGAAGAGCATGTGTAGGAAGTGAGAACATAAAAGAGCAACCGATATGTAGGTCGAATGGCAACTATATTTCAGATATCCTTTCATGAGGTGAAACAGGGTAACAACATTTGACAAAATGATAGTTAATTCTGAAGGCACTGTATAAATTTTTAAACAAACAGATCAAACACTCTCCTTAATTTAGTTTCCATTAAAAGAACTGATTGCTCTGATCTTTTTATTCACGTTGTTTATTTTACTTTCAGAAGTTGGTATATAGTTCAATAAGAGTAAATTCATATAAAAAATGTAGGAATCTAACGTATGCATCTAACTTTCTGTAGCATGTTTTCCATGGGAAAGTTTTAAGATGACAGCTGTGATCAAAGAACTGAATGTTGAAAGCTGAAGTTAAGGATCTGATATTTTTTCTGCTCCAAATATCCTACCTGACAGTTTCACAGGAGTCTTCAAAATAACCTAAAAATGGTATTTTATTTTATTTTAATATAAGTTGTTTGGCAATGGGAGGTGGGGCAGGCAAGTGCATTATGATGACAGATACCCTGCTTTGTTCTTCAAATCAGTATAATTTCCTCCATAGTTTGCCACCTACACATAAGCCTGGTGGAATCATCACTTCTGCACAAAGTTCCAAGCTGAAGTGGGATAAGATGGTATTTTGGTTTCTGGTTAAGAACATCAGTGTACTTTTGTTTCTTGTCAAAACGCCTATGCGTACAGCAGCTCACGTATCTCAGTAAAACTTTCATGTAAATTATATGTATTTAAAAATCGGATCATCCATATAGTGTTTTGTTATTTAAGTAGTTTTATGGCTCCAGTTTATTTTTGTATATTGTCTCCAATCAGCTTTTCAGTCTGATTTCACATTTTTCAGGGAATGGGGCTTTTCCTGGGAAGTTTTTCCATATTTGAATAGAGCTTACTGCTTAAATGTGCTGTTATGTTTTCCTTTCTTGTAATGACATTTCTTTTAGTTTTAACCTTTTTACTGTTCTAATAATTTTATTTCTACTTAATGTGCTATGTATTTGTAGATAATTATGTGCTACAATTGTCATTAGTTAAGAAGTTTTATTCCAGCATATGCAAAATTCTTTCCTTCTTCATAGTTTTGTTGATCTTTCTTGAATTCCTTCTACTGTTTTGTGGTAGAAGTGAAGTCTTTGTTCAAGGTGGAGTCTGAGCTGTCAGGCCTTCTGCAGTGCTTGTCTTTAGAATTCTTTTAATCTTGCTCAGTTACTTGCTTACGCAGAATGCTTTGGTGTGAAGGTAAATCGGAGAGCAAACGCTAGTGCAAAGATCTCTATTTTGGATTACTTGGATGGTATGAGAGAATGCTGCAGCAGTAGGTAGAGCTTGCAAGTTTGAATTGAAAGGTGGGATAAATCAAATCTGCTAAGTTGGATCAGTTTGTCCATCCAGGTTAGCATTCTGCAAAGGAAGGTACTTTGTAGAAGTAAGAGCCTCAGCTGTATTCTGTCACTGCTGTAAGTCTGCTTTCCTTGAGTGTTGCTTTGATTAGTTTATCCCCATCTTCTAAGTTGTCCTTTTTTATTGCATCAGCTGGAGAAATTGTTAGCTGAAAGTTTCCTCTTCAGAATGCTTCATGATTTTTATTCATCCTGTCTGGTACGGTTTATCACTAATGAGAAACCAGCTCCTTAGTTTGCTTGGTCCATGCTGCCAAACTCCAACATGTTTTAATTGAATTCTTATAAAGCACATACACGAGGGTGGGGGTTTTTTTATTCTCATCGCTTGCACATATAGAAGGGTATCAGCATAAATATGCTGAAAGCACTGTTCTGTGATCCATCCTTCAAACTCTCCTTCTCTGTTACATCTGCAAAACCTTGTGAGAATTTGGATTATCAGTGTATTTCTACCACTGTGGAGGTTTACTGGCAATAACTCATTACTTTGTGCTGCCCAGTCTGTTTGCATCCATCTGTTCTTTGTAGCAACCTGTCAGATGTTTAGGAAAGCTGGAGACCAGCTTTTGAGTAGAGTGTAATGAGAAGATCATCCCTGGCTTAGTGTTATTAGCTGCTATGGAGTCTTACAGTAAGTATATTATTAATTAGATATATTACATAATAATACAGCATTGTAAATATTCCATATAACATATTTTTTCTTCCTTATGCTGCCGGGATTGATAATCCTTATTTTGTATACCAGATAAAGAACAAAGTTCAGGTTTTATCTCTCTATGCTTACCTGCCTTGGATCTGCCATCGTTTTCCCCTCCTCCCCTTTTTTATAGCGAGCTAACACAATATTTCTTCAGTTTGACAACTTTGTCTCAGACAAGGAGGGATTATAGTAGAAAATCACAGAATCCTGAGATACCCAACTCACGTGTTAAATCAGTACTGCTGACAGAAATAAATTTTCTTCTGCAAGTATGGTATAAGAATGCTTATACAAACCAGTGAACGTAACATTAATGTTTCATTGAAGATGCTGCTGTATTAAAAAATTAATCTGCAGAAGAGTACTTTTATAATAACAAGCTAAGAAGGAAACTGAAAAATAAAATTAATATACTGTGCTAATACTCTGATTTATTTCATACCGTGTAGACCAGAGCAAAAGGGAGAATGGCTTAAGCTTTCAGGTGCCTAACCATAGAGGTCTAGTGCCAATTTAGGTATTGCAAGTCGCTGAAGATATTCTCACAGCTGTGTTCTGTCTTTGTAGGCACAGAAGAAATCCATAGTTAAAATGTTGCCAAAATAAGAGTGATGTTTCTCCTGCTTTGGCTTTCCTTTCAATTTGTTGCAATTTCAGTAATCAAAAAATGAACATGATGTATACCTCATGTACAATGTACTGGCTATGAAGGCTCTTATTCTCTAAAAAAGCGAGGATGCAGAACTATTTGTCAGTCTTTTTTGCACAACTTTTTGGACAGAACAAATAACGTTCTACTCAAACGTCATCTTGATGAATATTGCAAGAGATAATATTAATATTTCTAGTGTGTAAATGCATATATGAGAAGTGTGGAACACTTGTAAGATAATTGGCATTTTATCTGTGTTCTATTAATTTGCTTGAAGAAGGGTCTGATAAGAAGGCTATTTAAGTGGTATATTGATTCTAAATTAGAACTTTCACTTTTGGAAATCAGGAAACAGGCTATAGAGCACTAGACTAAGGGACAATCAATATTTGGAAAATGTATCAATTTGCTGTCCATCTCCTCTCTGAGAAATCCGCAAAATATGAGATAGCATCTGCCCCTTTAGGAGTACATAAAAGTCTTATTGCTTTTAATAAAGAATGTTTTTTATGGCACTCAGGTTTACTTTTTAGCAAGTAGCTACTAGCCAAAGTGTAAATATTTATAATTTTTATCTTCTGTGTACAGTACTAATAAATTAGAAGGGCAAGAAATCATGACTCGTTGATATCATTCCTGTTTCACTCTAAGAAACGGGAGCAGGATCGGTTTCTGTCTTAATTAGTTCGTATGAGCTTATTAGACCAGCTCATTATCTTCAAGGGTTTAGCATTAAAAACCTAATGTGGCACTAGACGTTCTTTCATTTTTACCTTTCAGAGACACATACCACTTTTCAGGCACTGAACTAAAAGAATCCAGAATTCAAGTATAATCAAAGTGTCATTGTACATGACGAGTTAATGCATAAATTTTGGGCGATTTAAAGATAAGTGACAAGTCTAAATGACATCTAAACCAGTCAAACATGGTAGTCCTGCAATGACAGAAATGTTTGTCGTTATTTCAATTGTCACTCTTTGCACCTCTTTCACGGAAATCAAGTGAAATCATTAGAGAACGCTTGGTACGCTGAGATTACAGAACAGTGACCTACACTCCTGCTGAGAAGCAGTATTTCATGTAAGCAGAGTACAGTGAATTCTGCTAGGTGTTTGAATCCATTTTAAACAGATTGTCAGTAGTACTCCTACAAACAGTAACATTCCTTACTTACATCTGTGTAATTCAATGAAGTGTGAAACAATTGCATACATTTTGTGAAGATGGAAGAAAAATTCTGTTCTTTGTAGGGTTCTGTCTTTTGTTTTAGGAGCTGGCAGTGGAAATGCTGATTTTAATTATAAGAAAAACATTGTATGAATGCAAGAATATATATAATAGCTTTTATTGTTTTCCATATTATTACTTTCTATAAGTTCTGGCCGCCTGGCTGAAAATCTCCAATGCCAATATGTAATATCACAAGTTTCAGCTGTTAAGTCAATAGCAATGCTCTTAGTAATGTTTTTTTCCTACTTTTAAATTTAAAATTGAAAGCTGTAAATCCTATTTAAGTGCTTTTTATAAAATAGAATTAAATTCTGAGTGAGGGTTTGCCTCTTGCCTTAATGCCAGTGACACAGAAGCTTAACGTATCTGCTGGCCTATTTTTGAAGTGCAGGAGTCTCTAAGGGTAAGGCACTGACATGATAGAAGAGGTAAATGACTTGCGTTTTCAATTTGTTACTGGAAGAATGACTTCTTCAGAACAAGTAAACAACAAACCAGGAGAACCCCATCAGACAACAAGAGAACTACCATCAGATTTAAACCAGAGATGCATAGAAAACAAAGGCAACACACAGGGTACATTACATTGTAATTAACGTTTTAAATTTGACTTCAGGAATTGTTTATGCAATAAACAATAAAGAGGAACATATTCTTTTTGAATATGAACAAAAGTCAGCATATAATTTTGGGAGAGATTTTGCCTTACTATACGCTAAACGTGCATGTGCAGTCTTTGAAGTGCTGTGCTATTTGTGTGTGAATAACCAGAGACTGCTGCATAAGCTTTGGTGAGAGTGGCCCAAATCCTGGGAATTGTGGACTGACACATGCTGTAAACCAGATGCATGCACAAAAGGAGAATACAGCTTGCCTATTTTCACTTCAAATTCTTGTGTCTGCTTTGTGCAGAGTCCATTCATCAGTGGGAGTGAAAGTGTTGTTTATCTGCTTGAAATTTATGGTGGTCCTGTGGGGCTTGAACCACAGAACTGGGGGATTTGAGCCTGAATTTATGCCAGCAGCAGGGGAAAAGGAGAGGAGCGTAACCGACACTGTCAGCATCCATTTTATGCTGGGATCCTTGTGGGTCTAATGGAGTACACTGGAGTGCAGTGAAAAATACCAGTTCCACACCAGAGAATCTGGTCTGTTATCACTTGAAAGAACTTGCATCAGTAACAGATATTAACGCAGCTAACATATTTAGTCATCTTGAGTGGCAGAATTTAATTTATATTCAAAACTTAATAAATGTAGCAAAATATATCACTTTGCTTATTGTTTTGAATGTTCTGAAGTTAATTAATCTTTCTAAGCAATATTCTAGTATTAATTGCTTTATTTTTCTCTACTGGCTGTCATTTTTGTCGATGTACTTACGAAAAGGTGGTAGTCTGATTAAAAGGCTTAACTGCATTTACAAACAATGCAGGGTTTTCTGTACTGCCAATGGTGCAGCATTTAATTCTGTTAAAATGCAGTTGCCCTAGATACTGCTTTATAATATACTATTTCTCCCTTCAGACCCTTTTTTCCTTAAATGCTGACAGATTTTATGTTCTTAACTCTCTGTGTCAAACTGCAGACAACTTCCTGGTTCCTGCTCAAAAAAAGTATCGATGAATAATTACTATTTATTTAAAGATAGCATTAAATTTTTCTGCTAACGTTGACCTTTGACAGCCTGCTCACACCATATGGAATTTGATGGTTTTCTCCTGATTTTTTTAAAAACACAAATAAGTATTGTAGCATGTAAGTGACTCTTCCTGCCACTTAGAAAAAGGTTTGTGTCATGGAAAAAGTGCACAATTGCATTCGACAGGGCAGTGCCAGACCATTAAAATAAATAGCACAGAGTTGGAATATCAGTAACTGATAGGCTGCTAGATGCAATGAGCATAGTCTTACCTGTATGGCCAAAATTACTGAATCATAGAAAATATAGGCTGAAGGAAATGTTAGCGCTCAGTGCTTACTAGCTGAGTTTACTAGGACAGATTTTTTTGTCCATTATATTTTGTAATCATAAATCATAACTATGTACAACAAAAGTATATAATATGCTGTAATCTTACTGTGCATTTTCAAGGTAATCACTATTCTTTATAGAATTTGTTGCCAAGGACAGTGTTCTGATCATTTGCTCTGATGTCCTGCGTAAAACGTCTCACAAAGAGTTTGTTCATAATCCATTCTACCTTAGGGCAGAAGTACGGACTAGACCTATGTGACTAAACCCATAGTCCACAGGCCCTGGTGGCATCCTAAACAAGAGATGATGGCCTCATCATGTGTAAAGAGGTGCAGTTACAAAAAGCAAAATAAAACCTCAAACAAATACATTTTTATGTGAGTTATCAGCTGTGTCATTGACTTTTGACAGGCAAAGCCAGGAATCAGGCCATGTTATTATAATTTTTCTAATTAATATTTTAAACGAAGATGGTACATATGGTAGCATTTTAATTTAGTACAACTTCTTTTGCCTAAATGGTAAATATTTATCACATGCCTTCCCACCAAAAAAAGAATACATTTTCCATATATATATATTTTTTTTTCCCCCCCAAAGTACTATCTGGTCTCTGGATTTTAAAAACTTCTGGAAGCAGTGTACCAGATGACCTCGCTCTATTCCTTCCCCTCCTTTCCAATAAAATTGAAAAAAATTAGGAAAGCTCTGAACATACACAGTGCATACCAACTGTAGAAAGAATGTAGCTTTGTACCGTAGATCGCAAAGCTACACCTTGGGGCCAGGTGCTCATCTAATACCAAGGTATGCTAGCTGAGAATCTGATATTAGAATTCTTGGGTTCCAGCTAAGGTGCTGTTTTGTGAATAACTCCAGCTAAATCACTTAATATCCTTTCTCCCTTGATACACACCTGGCTAAGAATTGTAGCAATCTCCTACAGTGCCTTATCAGTGTAGAAAAGTGATGTTTTGCGAGAGTAATTGAAGATACTTTATTGAGCTATACTGTATGTGTAAAATAATAATGATAAAAAAACTTAATGCCAGAGCAGCTGCCAAGTTTCTGTTCATCCCCATGTTTGCAGTAATCTGTTGAATCAAGAAAGAGCATCTCTCCTGAACGAAGAGTTTAATGAAACACACTGGGAAAGGTCATGCAAGTAGACTAGCCATGATTTGCAATGCACCAGTACTACTCTGCAAACTATGTGAACACCTAAATGCTGTACATACACTTTTTTGCATAGTGCTGCTAGTAAATTTACAGTTGAAGTTGGTTTTAAGTAGTGTTCTTCATTCCCACATCACACTTGCTATGTTAGAAATTACTAACTATTCCATGAGGTTTCAGTAATGTGGTGACATGGAAAAACAGGACTACAGAAATATTTTATAGTTTTATTATGGTAAAAGAATATTCCAACATTTATGAAAATATGAATTGCAATGAGGTGGCACTTAGGAAAAACAAATAAAAACTTCCAAACAAAACTGACTGAACCCTTCAATTACATTTTTTTCCTGCCCAGTATACAAAATTGACAGGGAGAGTTTAATCCCTTTGTAGCAATAGTGACAGTGAAATCTGTTGTTACATTGAAATGGCGATTGCAAAGGAATTAAGCCTCATGGATTAAAATATTGCAAATTATATTTCTCAGTGAACTGAATAGATGCACTCAAGTACATTTATAATAAACAAGCAAAGAAAAAACCCTACCATCTGTCTATAAAAGCAGAATTTAACCATGGAATCTTACATGGCATTTAAAATTAAGATTTTACAATTTAACATAAAAGCTTTACGTTTGACAGACTTCATTATTGCCAAATTTTGGGTTAGGATTTTCACTGTAAACAACTTTCTTGTTACATTTCCATTGCCTCAAATAATCTAATGGGAAAAGATTCATGACCTACTTCAGTCTAATCTTGTATCTGTGTTTGGATCCATAACAAAAAAAAATTGAAATATACAATCTTGAATGAAACAGTTACGTCTTTTCATATGCAGTTGCAACATTCTATGTTCTAGATCTTAACTCCAATATTCAGTTGGATAAAATTCCTGCCGGATTCATTCTGAAGTTCTTATTTCTTATTCCACCATTAGCACTTTTAGACTTGAAGTTGTGGACTTGTCTGTTCATTAATTTAGTGCTGCAGTTGTGTGTGATGTAAATGAACTCACAAAGCATGCACCTAAAAGCAGAAGCAAAGTGTCCAGGGTGTAAAAACCCGTTATTTTTGAGACTAGAAGTCAAAATAACAGCATTCCATGCTTTCAAACAGAAGTTGTCTCATTCCTTTCTCCCTTGCTGTCTCTTCCCAATCATGGGGTCACCTGTCTGTCGTATCAGGTCTTGTGCCCCTGGGATTGCATGGTGAACCCCTTCAATTTGCTAACTCAGCAATAAAACACACTTTTACTGAGTTGGTATTCTCTCATTTTAGTGACTAGGACATTCTTTGCCATGCATTTTGGTGGTTGCTAAAGCAGATGTGAAGTAAGTGATGGGACTGCTTGAGAAGGATTGGTGGGGATTTGGACCACGCCTTTTTGATGGTGGTAAGATGTTAACTTGGCTAAAGTTGTAACATGAAACTGCCTTTTTGTAGCTTTTGTAGTACTGGTATATTTTCATTTTAAAATCTAGGAATGCATACCCCAGAAAATTTACATTAAATTTTCCTAATTTCATTCACAGATTTGAAAGTGTTTGGTATCTTGTGTGAGTTCAGAAAACTGTAGGCTCAGTGCTAGTCCTCTGGTTCAAAAATGTGAGAAAATAGTGAGTTCTGGCCACATTCCGATCAGGGTCTGATAAATCTTTGCTTAATTGAGTGTCAACCATATGGTGCAGTTCAAAGGTCTAAGCAAAAATGTGCTGCTGCTGCTTTGTTTTTATACTTTACATTAATGCGCTTGCTGTGGGAGAAACAGTATTGCTTTTCCTGCCACTTTCTATTCAGGTGTCAACCTAGCACTTCTCAGAAAAAAATAGACCTAATACCTGAAATAAATACTAGCTTCAGCAAGCTTCTCCAAATCATGTGTAATTTGAGGCAAATTAAGAGGTTTAACAAATATACACTAATGATATTTTCCAAAATATACCAAGTTGTAATCATAATGATTTTTAAATACATTACCTGGAATATTTTGTTTTTCTCATAATGTCACACCTTTCTTTGTGGAAGTAATGTTATAACTGTGTGAAAGTGGTAGCTTGATGCCTAAATAGCATTCATTACTCATAAGAAAATTATGTGGCAGTGACGTTTTCTGCAGTAATATGTTATAGCACTTTACTGAAGTTATTCAGACACCTTTGATAATAGTGTAGTAAAGTACCATGAATTAGCCATCAAGATTAAAGGAACGGTTATTCCTTTTTTTTTTTCCTGCTGCATTGAGCTTTTCACAGGAAATTAATTCCACTTATGCTTAATAAGATGCATTAGCTTAGATTTAAGTGTGGTATTCAAATCTGATTAGAACAGACTTTTCAGAATTCAGAGTCCTTTTCCTATTCACTGGTAAAATCCAGGTGCAAATATTCACCTTGCAGAACTTTCACCTTGCAGTAATCTGGTCATGTAATAACCAGATCACTTACACAGCCCAACTCACATGACCAAAAGTCTCCAGTATCTGTTGTCAAGTTCTGTCATCTTCGTCCCCTGAACGAGAGTCCTTAGGAAGAGATAAATTTTTGCATGTGCAGGCTGCACTCTGTCATTGTAGGATCATTATTTGTAGAATAATGATAGCACTCTATACAGTCTTGCTTTAAAAATCTATAGTTATGATCTGTACAACACATTCAGACTTCACTAAAAAAGGGGGGGTAGCATTTCATACAAGATGCTAGGTGATGCAGAGTAGCTCCTACAGGTTGCAAGTGAATGATGCCATTAACCGTTATCAGGCAAAACCTCACTATGGAAATCTGGATACCTGTCTGTGTAGTACATGGGCGGTGGTGTTATGTCTGTTCTTTCAGCCTGCCAGCATGTAAATACAAGTTTCATAATACACGGTCCAGTACTTTGCTTCAGAGGTTAGAAAGCGGATCTTTATTACAAAGTTCGGATAAATGGAGTATAAGTGAAATCTCGAAAGCTGCCTTGTAAAACAACTGTTGTAGCAAACCACAAAACTAAGGCTTGCACCTATGAACCAAAAAGAACAGAGGGGTGTTGATGTGGCAAGAATGATATGCTCTGTGAATTCGACTGCAGAATAAAGACAGATGGCATTTCATTTTTTGTATAAAGCTAAGTAGGTGAGGCCATAAATGTAGAACAGTGTGCTGCCTACCTCAGCTCAGTAGTGTTGCTATAAAGCCAAAACCACATTTATCAGTGAGAGAAACATTTGTATGTGGTTTTGCTACACCTGGAATAATTCCCATGTGGTAGTTTGGATTCCTGCTCTGAAACCACATACCAGCCCAAAATCTTGTATGGGATTGCCTAATGTATGGTTGCCTAATACAGTGATGTGAGCTTAGCTGAAACCTGACAGATATTCCTGATCCAAATACATCAGGATAAGTGACTGATCTGTTCAAACTGCACTCCAGATATCCGTGTGGTATGTCATCTGTGTATCAGAATATTTTAATCTGTAAATACTTGTAGAGATTTATTTTCTTCATGCTTCAGTTTTTAGGGAGTTTTTGCAACCATACTCTGGACTGGTCTTTAACTGTTTTTTCTTATCTTGTGAGTTTTTAAGGTTCATTGCAGGAGTTCCTTTTCTTCTTGGCTCTGCTTTTCCAAAGCACCTGCAGGATTTCAGGTTTAGTCTCCAGCACGCAGATTATGTGAACAAGAGTTACTGCATATTCAGCAGCGTAGAGCAACATACACCACCATCCTTCTTTTTGAAGGGTAACACAGGCAGATAGTGATTTGGGTACAAGGCTCAGTGTTAGCTGTTCTGTTGATCACACTTCCTATTTGGGCATTATTTCCTCCTCCACTCTGTACTGGTTTTATTTACTCTGTAAACCCAAATTGTTGATTGTTGTTCTTTGTCAAGATTTGTGAAGATTTCTAATATTATTGCTTCCTCTAATATTCTTTGCTACCATTTCTTCCCTATGTGTCATCACACCCTTCTCCTGAGCACTTTTTAAATTTTGGAAGTGATTGTATTTCACAGATACATGTGATGTTTTTGCTTGTTGATGTTTGTCTTAACTTGAAGTGCAGGTTTAAGTTGTCCCTCTTCAGTTAAGCAGTTAAATTTGTGTTAGAATTTAAGTGCATGCTGAATGCACAAGCACGTTGCAGCATGTTGATATGCCTCATTGTGGCTTTAGTTCGGAGCCCTTATTTTTATGTGTTGTTCGGCTGAGTTTCCCATTCTCGCTTGTACTGGTTACATCACTGGGTCTGGGGATTCAGAATCTATAAGCCTCAAAAATCTCATTTTTTGTTTGCTTAAATTTTTTGTAATACGTACAACAGATGTTGGAAATCTGAGTAAGAATTTTGAGTTTCGTAAAACCTTTCTGTTATAAGGCAGAGGAACACGTTAAAAGAAGTTATCTGTATAATTTTTTACGTAAACTTTCTAAGTGAAAGGTACACCTACAGGTTGGTCTCTACTCCCTTGATTGTTTTTTTGATATTTAATTTATGAACAAAAGTGTTGGCTCACACAGTAGACCTGCCCAATGAGCTATTGTCACATGAATATACATTTGGAATGGACAGGCTGCAACATTTCAAGGTGATCTGATACCTTACACTACATTAAAAAAAATAAAATAAGTTATATTTATGTTCTCATGGCGTGTATGTTGCCATTGATACAAACTAATGGTTTGCCACTGCTGTCTTTCCACATGATGCCAAGGAAAAAATGCCAGGTGAAAATTAACATAGAAGTTGTATAACACCTTGTAGTAAGACCAAGGTAAAAATATCAAAGTAGATCTTGCTTTTGCTCTGAGACTCAACAGGGAGTAAGATTATATTTGTGGCTGTCAGGATTTTGTGGTAATCTTTGTAGCAGTGCTGGATGGTTATGGTGACACTTCTACATGGAAAACGGACTGAACACTGGCTTGAAGGTCACCACAATTTGTATATTACGCAGTCACTGAAAGAATGTCTTCTCTCTCCAAATTTGGCAAAAGATTTGGTAAAGGTAGAGCCCTAGTAATTTTCACCATTTGGAATCCAATTTTTAGTCAAAATAACAGTCTCGGTATCTGTACTTTAGACAACTCTGTGTATTCTTAAATATAAACTTATAGTCCTTTCATAACTGGTAGAGGATATAATGGGTAAGAAAACTATTGTGGTTATCTATTTTGAATGGGACTTTTAAGAAGGTTTAGCTGGATTAGGCCCGGGCAAAAAGCTTCTTTGTTGATTCTGCAGGCTTTCAGAGTGGCTTTATTTTTCTGTTATTAACGTTTATTTGTTCTGTGCAGGATAAATGTGTCTCCAGTGTTTGACAGTTCTCTCTTGGTTCCTGATAAGTTGAGTTTCCATTGCTGATCATGCCTGTTAGTGAAATGTATATTTGTGTTACCCTGTCTGATAAAGAGTAGTGACACACAAGCATCTCCTGAAGAGAAACTTCCACTTACGAGTGAGAAGTATATTATTTCTGCCTGAGCTGCAGGGGCATTTCGAGCTCTGCTAAGTCTACATTCAATCCTACGTAGGATACAGAAGGAATTAAGGTCACTAGGGTAACCTGCTGCCTGGTTGCCGAAGAAATTATTACTTTCTTCAAATAACTTAAGGAAAATTCATTGGTACTATAGATCGCTCATTTAATATCTGCTGTCTTGGATTACTAAATGCAGTAAATGCACTAAAGGGGTAATTGTTGTGGGAAGCGGTAAGACTCCTAACGAGATCACTTGAGGATTTTAGTCAAGTTATTGACCAAATGTGTAATTCAAATAACCACTGTTATTGTCTAGAGAGGTGTAAACTAACATGAAGAGGGACTACAGATAAATACTCTGGGATTTGAGTCCTAGTGATATTAGTGATGTGGCAGTTTTGTGCTACCTGCTTGAGCCTTTTCTGCTTTCCCTTCCCTGGGGAAAACCAGGGATTGTTCCACTACTCTCAGTACAGATCTTTAAATTCTCTAGGGTTCTGATGCACATTTGTGATCCTCTTCTCAGCTGCACTAATGCCTTAATACCTTCACAATCTTTTTATCATCTGTCTTCTTAGCATTATGTTAGACCGTTGCCCCACACACTTCTCTTACTTGTTTCGGCAAGAATATTCCAAAAGAACGACGCGTTTCATTTCTTCTGTTATGGAAGCTTCCTGGTGTTACAAAAGCATGATCCACTGATACTGTAACGCACTACCTCAATACAGCCTACATATACTGCAGGCTCTCTCTACAGATTTGACTGGCATGTTTATAAGTCAAATAGCAAGATCGTGAAAGTGAGTTTTACAGGTGACATTTTGGTAGGACTTCAGATGTGGTGTGTATGGATCCAATCCTATATTACTTTCCTAAGGGTACAGTTCTAAAAGTAAGTCTCTGCAAGTATCAACGGAAACTGCCAATTGCTTTTGTCATCATACCTTTAACCCCAATTTGGTGATCTTTAAGCACATTTTAGTAACTGTCTGGAAGCATTAGGAATAGGAACTGCAGCAGATTTAATTTCTGTACCCAAGAACGGTTTCCATAATTTCATAAAATGTTATTGGTAAGGAGATCGGTTTAATATTTGCAATTAATATACTTCTCATAAGTGGCTTACATTTTTCTAAATCAAAACTTGGCCATTACGTATTAATGTTCCCCTAGGTCCAAGACCAGAAGGCCAACTTGGGTAAGCGCTGAGAGATATCCATGGGAGTTTTGCCAAATTAGGGTCTGCAGGTTTGGGCTCTAACCAGATCAGCCCAGATGGCCTGGTGCAGTGGGTCTCTCCTCTGCACACCAGAAGAGTGGAGAGCTGCTGCGAAGCCCCTTGACTCTCTGGCTGGATAAAAGCCTGCACTGGCACCAGGTAGTACCAGGTGGTGGCAGCTCCCGAGGGCCTGTGGACCAGATGCAGGCGGCTGGAGCAGCAGACCCCAGGCGTGCTTTCCCTCACTGTGCCCTCCTCTCTCTCTGCTCAGATTGCATGTGGCCTCCCATGGGGTGGACAACTCCACAGTGACTCGGGACTCTTTTCATGCCACAAAAATCCCCAGCTGGGGAGCTGCAGATGGTTTTCACTCTCATTAAGTCTTTTGTGCAGCAAAAAAGAGGCAGGGTGGGCCAGAGAATGTCCCCTGCAGATTCTGGCACCTAGGGTGATTCTTTGAATTAATACTTTCACCTGCTGCACAGTAATCTGTCCAGAAGTCTTGTGAAACATTACATTTCCATCCCACATGAATGTTCTTCCAGTTGATCCTTTTGCCTTTTTAATGGTCACGTCAAAGTAACTAGTATTTTGGGTATTCAGCTTAGCCCATTGTCTTGCAGAGAATCGATCTGCTGGGAAAATATGAAATCTTCATGTAACATAGAGCAGCATTTCTTGGCTTTTAATGCTTCTAGCTGTTTATAGGAAAGTTACCGCTCAAAGGGCATTGTTCTTCCTACACTCCACTGCTGAATACACGGTGCTAGGTGATGACCTTCAGTAATGATTCACCAGGTCCTTCTTTGTTTGTTCTAAGTGGTAACCAAAAGGAAGAGAAAGAAAAGTAGTGGAATATTGCTTCATTTTCTTTATTTACTGTTTGCTGAAGAGTTATATATTGCTTTTTCTGTACTTGTCTCTTAAGTACTCATGTGGGAATTAAGCAATACTGCCAGGCAAAATGTATACTGCTTTTTAAGGTTAATATCTAATGAGTTATATTAAGTATTTGTCCTCTTTTGTTAAGTTACCAATGTCCAAAGTTAGAGCAGCTGCAAATCCCCGTTGTAGAGGGTGCATCCTTATGTCAGTATGTCATGGGCTTTCATAGACACAAATTTAAGGGCATTAATTGGAAATTTTGAATGTCTATTTTTATGGCAAGAGATTTTTACAGTTCATAGGATTTTGCAGGTTTTTTACTAAACAGTTTCTGGGGGTGACTGAAAATTGTTTTTTCTCCAGTTAAACCTTTTCCAAGAACATAACACAAACATTCTTTGGAAGTTTTAGTGTTCTAGTACTTCAGCTATTTTTAGGTGCTAATCCCCATGGGAGAGTAATGCGATTTTCCTAGCTTTCACTTAGTAATAGTTTTGCCTCAGATACATTGTAACTTAACTTTACAAAGGTATTTCTCCATCCAGAAAGGTGCTGCCATGTGTTGTGCACTGCACTTCTCTGTTACAGAACGTGACTAGAGCCCTAGTGAAGACAGCAGGAATACCCACTTGGGAAAAGCTGATTTTGTACGAGTTTCTGTCACGTTGGTTTCTTTTGCATTAATTTTTCAGAAAAGGAGAGATGAGATGGATGCGGGGGTGGGGAAGGCAATAGAGTTGGAAAGAGGAGAAAAGACAGCTGTTTGCTCCAGCAGAGCGGGCTGGTTTTCTCTGCTTTTGAGTCTGCTGAAGGTTAACTACTCATTGTCTCAGCACATGGCTCTGAGAAGTTAGGCTATTCCTTACTAGCATAGTGTCTGTAGGTGAAAAGCACCCATGAAGACAGAAGTAGCAATTCTTTTATGAAGTAGTGTGCACCCAACTCTATTCCGTTACAGCCAGAGTTACCCCTGGGGAAAATAGAAAAGAATCCTAAATCGTACCAAAGGCACAGGAAGTGTTAGTAAAGAACTATGCATGTAGCATCGCATACAATGTTAATATATCAGAAATGTAAGCATAGAAATCAACAGGTTTGTAATTACTGGAAAGCACTAGTCCTGAATTTCTACAAATACTTTAGATTTTACTAGTGTGATCGCTGCCATTTATGTCTGGGGGGAAGTCAGGGGGATTTAAAGATTCGTATGAATTAACATTTTTGTTCAATGGAAATAGGATTTTTCTAGCATGGACACAAGAACATTCTCCAAATCCATTTTGAGGGAGAGAAACATGAAAATCCAGTGTATGATTTATGTAGTTTTTTTAACTTGACAGATGAGAAGTCTTAACATAAAGACAGTCTGCACTCATGTCACACCGTCAAAGGGCTTTTACAGCTTGCAAATCCACTGAGAATAATTCATTAGCTAACGGTTTTCATCTTCTCAGTTTCTCATCTTATCATCATAAAAATGTCATGATAACCAAAAACAAAGCACAAATATTGTAAGTGTTATGAAACTCTTGGCATTCTTTTCTTCATCTTGTTTCAGAAAGTAAAGTAGGCATTACATTAATGCCAAGGCAAGGTACTGCTGGAGAGAGAGGGGTATCTACGAATGTCCAAATCACCACTAACCTATATATGGTCACCCAAATCTGAACCTTTAATGTAAATCCAAACAGATTGCAATCACACATCGGCGTAGTACTCTGTTAAGTATAAGGAGTCAGGGAAAATTTGTGTAAGACAGATCGGTTGCAGCCCAACCATTTGCACACTAAGCATGTTTAAACGACAGCGTAAGTACCAATACACGCGCAATTCACAGAAAAGAACCAAAACAAAGTTTTAAAGCTTCGTATAGATCAAGAGTGTTAATGACTTTCATAGCTTGACCTACTTTGGCATAGAGCCACATACGCTTATATCTGGAGCAGTTTGTCTAGCATTGTACAGAAGGGCTGAACAGCAAATTCCTTCCTCCTATTGAAGCCCAAACCAAAAGTGCCATGGGCTTCGGTATAGGAAGGATTTCAATCCCAGGGCTTTGAGAATAAGCCATGAGCTGGACAAGATTTACTTTGTATTTTGACGTACGTTAATTTAATATAGTTGCCAGCTGGCTATTCTGAAGGAGCAGTGTCTACAGAAACCCATTTAGTTGCCCATAAATTGGTACACATACATAATTTAGGAAACAGATGCAGAATACAAAGTAGTTAGGACTGATGAGCTCCTGGCTTGTGGGAAGATTTTGCCTTCCTGTGACTCAGAAACAAAAACAAAGCACGAGGTGGTGTCTCGTAATAACCTGGACCTGGATCACGTAAGAGTGGGTTTAACATGTCCATTCCTCCTGCCGTTGGCGTTACCGTGTTTCTGTTGGGCCATGATTCTGCAGCATTTCACATCACCGGTCCTCCGACAATTACTGTGTGTATTATAGGTTTTAATTTAATTTACGTTTTTTGTAACCAAGTTTTCCTACGAAAACGTTCCTGAATTCACCGTGATGAACAAAGTCAAGTGAAATTGCCGAAAAAGTAGGACACGTAGAGCTGCTTGCACCTACCCGCTCTCAGGCAGACAGGACAGCTGGCAGAGAAAATGGCCAAGGCTGGCTCCCCTTCCCGCTGCCGGCACCGGCAGGGCCAGTAACCGTACGTGAATGAAGAACAGCGACCGCCGTGCCGAGGCACCGTTCCGGCGGCGCGGCTGGCACGCAGCTACTGCCGGAGCACCGCGCCCCGGCCCCGCGGGAAGGCTGCTCCCCCGCCCGCTGCGGACTCTCCGCAGCCCCCCACCCGCAGCCCGCCGGGGCGAGCGGCTTTGTCAGCGGCTGCCCCGCGGAGAGCTCCCCGCCCCCGGCGCCGCCCAGGCCCGCGGGGGCTGCGGCCCGGGGCCGCCCCCAGCCCGGCCCGCCGGTGGCTGCAGGGGGATGCCGGCGCGGGGGCGGAGGCCGCCGGAGGGGGCGGGGGGCCCAGCCCGGCCGCTGAGGCGGCGCGGGGGCGGGGGGCGGCGCGGGCGGCCCTGCGCGGGGAGGCGCTCGCCCCGCCGTGGGCGCGGAGGGGCCGCCGCCGCCGGCGGGAGCCGCCTGCCGCAAGGACGGGGTGACTCCGGCCGCCGCCCGGCTCCGCAGCGGCGCGGGAGCCGCCCTCGCCCGGGGGCACCGCCGCGGGGCGCGGAGCCGCAGTGCGCGCCTCGGTGAGGTGAGTGGGGCGCGCCCGCGGGGCCGCCCGGGGCCGGCGGGGGGCGAGGGACGCGGCGGAGCCCCGCGGGGGACCGGGCCGCGGCGGGGCCGGCGCGGGGCTCGCGGCAGGTGCGGGGCCGTGCGGGCCGGGGCGGCCGCAGCCCCCGCGCCGCGCTCCGCTGGTGCGTGCCAGCGCCCGCTGCCCGCCCCGTCATGCGGGAGCTGCCGCGGAGCCCCGCTGCGCGCCCTCGGCCGCCGTGCGCATCGCTTCTGGGCCGTTCCATTGTAACTGCTGCCCTGCCCGGGGGACGCGTTCAGCGCTCCGCGTGCCGCGTTTGTGCCTCCGCTCGTTGTTGTCCCTCGCCATTTAACGTGCTTATTTATGTGTGGGGCTCTTCTCCAGATTTTACGTAGCCGTGTCCGTGGTGGGAAAGAAGGATCACTGCAGATTTCAAGCGTCTTGATTTCAAAACAATGGGGTTTAATGTCTGTTTCTATTTTCTCGTGTGCACGAAATACAGTGCGATGACAGTGAGGTGGAAAATAGGAAAAAAGGCTTGTATTCACGTTCTCACCATTCTGTGCATCTTTTTTGATGTGGAGATGTGTAATTTCTTTTCCTTCTTTTTTCCCTGTCTTAGTACACTTGTTTTTTTCTCTTAACCGTTTCTGACCGCGTCACTGCAAGCCGTGAGGGTATTTAAAAAGAAATAAATTAAAAATTCTTTTTGGGGCTGACTGATGTCAAAATAAAGTGAGTGTGGTATATGTAGATTAGTAACAGTTACATAATTTATTATCTCATATTTTATTACTGGATATATGTCAGGAGCATGGAGAGAGTATTTATAACATCTCCCTCTTTTTTTTTTTTTTCTTTTTTTTTCTTTTTTTTTTCCTCTTTTCTGGGATGCTGTGTGGCTGTGTGAGGGAGTGTTTGCACTACGATACATTGCATTGGAATGTCTCTTAAGAGATTCAGCCCTGTACCCAAAATCCCAGCAGGGCCTTACCTTGCTTCGCTTCATAAATATCCAGGGCTGCTTCCTGTATGTTCAAAAACTTCTTCTGTAGCTTTTTTTTCTTCTTTCCCCAACAATTACATTATTGTTTTGCTTCTTTAAAAAAAGTAAGTCCGACCATTATAAATATTTCAATAGTAATTATTCATAGCCCTGAAGAACAGAAAGAAATCTATGTCAGGGATGGTTTGAAAAACCCCTTCTTATATACAGGTGAGCAGTTCACCTAGTTCTTAGATGCCTTTCGAAAAAATTGTCCTTATTAGATGACAGTGTATGGTTGCAGCCCATAAGGTATGGTGTCATTATTAGCATGTGAAAGGAACAAACCTATTGCAGCCTTTCAATCACCTCTGCTGTTCAGGTTCTAAATTTCCAAGAATGTGTATGCTTTCATGTCAGCTGGAGATACCACAGTGGACGTTAGGTGCTGGTCCATGTACGTGTGTCTGTCTTTCTGTCCTCACGTCTTACGCTGGAATTTAAACGCAGTGCCTTAAAATGGGCTCTGACATTGCACGGAGCTCATGTGGTTGATTGGAGACCATTTTTAAAGTTACAGCTGGTAGTAGTTTAACTTCACAGAATCGTAGTTGAAAAGCCTTCTGTTCACCTGTCTGTATAAACAGCCTTCTGGTGGTGCCACTGCAAACTCGTGGTGTATCTTTCGGTCTTCTTAGCACTATGGAATTGGTGTGGGCTGGAGCACTTGCCAGGCTCCACAAGGACCCTCTGCCTTCCTTAGAGACCTATTTACTATCTTGCTATTTATTTTTGAAGTCGTTTTAGCTAATGGGTACTTTTCTTTGTTTTATGCTTCCAGTGCTTTTCCAAACCTGGTAGAATTCATAATGTTACGCCTTTAAGAAGCCCCTATGATAGTAGAGTGGCTGCTCGCCAGAAAAAATATACTGTTTTGTCAGATTTCCTGAGGAGAAAGAGAAATAATTTTGTGTACACACACCACCCCCCCCCCCCCTTTGTAAGATTAAATAGTAATGCCTGACTGGAATAAAAACACATTTTTTTTTCTTGTTTATGTGCCAGCATTCTTTAAACTGTAGCTAAAGCTCCAGTATGCTGCAAAATAAGGGGGCTTTCGGCGTATGGGACTCAATTGGCAGATTACATTTTTGAATAATGAAGTGGAATTCCTCTTCCATTTTTTCTTTTTTTTAATCCAAGTCGACATTTTTTCTTTGTTTTATTTTTTTAAAAAGCTCTCCTTCAGTCAGACAAACAGGATGCTTAGGGTATTGCATTTACTCCATTGGCTAATGTATACTGATACAAGGGAAATGGTGACAAAACACCTATTTGGATAATGTTACTTAATAATTGAAAACGAGATGTAAATATGTGCTTAAAATTAAGTAGCATGTTCAAAAACCCCTGTGTGAGACCATATCCAACAGCGCTGCCTTTCACAGTATGCTGTGCTCTGAGTAGCTAAGCCTAATTTTGCTTGATCCTGCTGCCATCATGCGTGGCACAGTCATACCTTTGTCTTCACATCATCCATTGCTGATCTTTTGGTCATATTACAAAGGGGGAGAGGCTAGAGTAAAGTTACTCGTTTACCAGTAGGAAGAGTATTACATTGCCCAACAGATGGAACTGAATTAAAGATTCTATATAAATAAAGTCCTCCAACCTAAAGGGAAAGGAGATGTACTCTTGCAACCTTGTGAGCCTGTGTTTTGGTGCTTTGAAGCTAATGGCAGTATATAACGTGTTTATCTAATCACATCAGGGCCCTTTGCAAGATGAAAATGAGATTAACTATTATTGTTACAAATTATTTTGATATTTTGTAAGAAAATGTATTTGTAAGAAAAGAAATAGACAGTGATAAGGGCCTCTGTGATGCTCCTCTGTGGCAGCTTGTTTGCGATCAGTTGGAATGTCAGTGATACTGAAGAAAAGGTTGAAAATGCCCGTTTCTCTGGCAGTGAGATCGACAGTGGTGATAAAGCTTTGTGTAGCATGGACATGTGTTACAAGGGCACCTCTTCATGGCATGAGATGCCAAGTAGAATGTGATCCTAGAATACCATAGTACTTGAAGAAGAGTTCAAGTAACACTCTATTATTTTTTTTTATTTCTTACAGAAATGTAGACATCAGTGTTTGAAACCTGTGTCTTAAAATCGATTACGTATTTGGCAAAATTAGCACAGTAGTTGCATGCTCTCCTCTGAGCATCTTGATAAAACTTCTGAGTCGTCGTGTTAAAAGGCTGCAGTCAAACTGTGAATTCTCACTGGGAAGTGCAAGCCCTGGACTGTTAGGCTGAGATGCAGTCACTCACGCTACAAGCGCACGTGTTCCAGCCAGCCTTCCAGCACCTAGGGATGGTATCGTTTCTTTTGATGATGTTGGTGTTAGGTTTCCGAGTTCTGCTGACAGGATGTGTGAATTCAGATTTTGAGGTAGATGGCTAGTCATAGCTTTCATATCTCTGTCTTTATTTGTGGAGAGCTGTTCCTTCTTCTCGTGATACTCTGTAGTACTGGGGAGAAAATTAAAAGTGACTGAGTCTAAATCTGGTTTGGAAATAGCCAGTTATGATGACTATCTTGATTGTACCAGTATTTTGTGTTACATTACATTTCCACAGTTCTGTGTCACAACTTGTGGGTTTTTTGATTGGAGAAGACTGGTAGGCCGACGCCAGTTGCTTAATGGACAGTAATACTTGTATTTTGTAATTTCTGCAGTAAATTTTCCCTCAAGTATAGTTTTGAAAAACAATAGATAATAATCATGTTTGAAAGACAGTTTTGAAAGATGAAAATATTGAAAGAGGATCTTTGAAGTGTAGTCATCAACCTTTCTACATGGTACGGTTGCAGCTTGTGTGTGTTCTGGAGAAGCAGTAATAATTAAAATTAATTTGAAATTGAAATGTGAATCCAGCATTATTTGTCCAAGAGACGCGATTAGTACAGTCAAGCCAAACTTAAATGATTGAAATAGTGCACTATTTGTCCTTTAGAACTAAGCAAGGACCCAAAAGTGGATGATTGATGGGTCATCTGAGCTGTTTGCTTTTGGGGGTGTTAAGGAGTCATTGTGACATGTTTAAGAATTTGGGGTTTTGTTCTTTGTATTGGCACTGGAAATGGGGAAAAAATCTTGAAAATAAAGACTAGGATGTTGAAATAAAAAAGTGTACTGTTGAGCTGGTGCTTCTTGATGCTGGCGTATAACAAATCATGAGATCAGCAGAGAAGCTGGGAAGTTCAGATTTCTTGAGGCACCTGCCTCTATTTGTTTGTGAAACTGTATGTACGCACATAATTTAGTCATTAAAACTTTAATAACATTGTCGCTATGCCTATATGCCTTCTATTGACCACCAGAGAAAGATATTAGGTAACAAAAATTAACATTTTGATAACAAGCCCACCTAAATATTGCATGGACAGTCAAATGTGTTTTGTTAAGTGCTGTGGTGGCCAGGATCCATTGGCTAGGATCCACTTGTAAAATGAGATTAAAAGTTTCTGTGCTTGACAAATACGATGTCATTAGTTTAAAAATTCCCTGAAGGCTGGGTATTGTAATTAGATGAGCCCAAAGCATGCAACAGTAAAACTCGTTTTCTTCCAGGAATGACCAGCAGCATCTTTAAAAAAAGAAAAGATTGACTGATCCTTGTCAGATAGAATAACCACAGTAAGAAAGAAGAGTTTCCCAGAAATGAATGTGACAGCTGAAGCCACGGCACCTCGTGGTGGGTGGAGTGGGTCAGCCACAGTCTGGTGGGAAGCAGCAAGGACTGTGAGGATCCTGCCGAAAGAACGTTTCAAAGTGATCGTTCACTAGGTGCTCCATATCAATGACTTCACTAAATTGGATATTATAGGTGCTGAGTATTGGCAAAATGGCAATAAAAAGTTACAAAACCAGCAACTCCCTTTGCATCCAAATTGTCACAAAAAGGCATATACCTGTCTTTGTGCAATTCCTTACCTTCATGCTCTCAAGAGCATGTGAGCTTCATAGTGCTAGGTTACAACGTTCCAGCTTCAAAAGGTGTGCTTGTTAAGCTGTGTGTTTTCTTTATTTAACATGCATTTTAAAACCAGCTAATCTGCTTGGTTGGTCTTGTTATTCTTCTGCTAGGTTACTAACTTGAATTATTTCGAGCTGGTAGTTTGATAGAAGTTACTTCTCCCACTAGAAATAAGAATAGAGATTGTAAACTTACCTCTTTAAAACGTAGCCATAGCTACATAAAAAACCATTAATTTATGCTGCTTGATTAATTGCTCTAATAAAAATGTCTACATTGTCTTAATGAACGTAAATATTGTTGTCAAGGGAGTAATTTCCCAAATATTTATATTGCATAGGAAAACACGAAAATTACAGATGTAGCTGTGGAGGGCTTTCTGGAACTTGCAGAACTTTTTGCTGGGTCAGTAAGGCTGTGGCTGTACCGGCTAAGAGCCTGAGCTTGAATGCTGTCCCGTGTTGGTGGGCTCCTTGGCATGCTTTTGGCCAGTGTCAGCAGCCCAAATGAGGGACAAGTCAGGGAAAGGCATGGACCAGGGACTATCCCAAAATGGGCTATGGGTAAGACAGCCCTGTTTTGTGAGGGAAGAGCGTTTAATGTGTGCGCTGTACTGCATGGCTTCAGCAGCTGTTTCCTGGCCTGTTCTGCATAGGAGTGCAGATGTGGCCATGAAGGTGCTTCTGGATGTTTTTGGATGAGAAGAAGCTCCCGTTGCCTGCAGTTTACCTACAGAAAAACAAGAAGCCACTGTCATTCATGAGAAAGCAACACTTAAGAAAATTCATTGTGTGTCGTTTCTTATTTGTGTGTCTGTTTAAAAAAAATAATATATATACACCCCACCCCTATTGTTTCATATAACAACTAGCTTCTCGTGTTTTGAATAATACCATGTTGAGTAATGTCCAGATCTTCCAGAAATGCTGTTAGGGTCTTGTAAGCAGGTACATCAAAGTATCAGAACTAGAATAAATGTACAAGTTCTGGTCTTACATGGTAGTTTTGTCTCAAATGTTCACCTGAACAATCTCTGAGTGTGTAGCTATGATGCCACTTCTCTGTTTCATCTCCTAAAAAGTGTTTTGGCTTTCTTAGAATGAAGTAACTTCCAGCAAAATGTAACTTAAACCTAGCTCAAAGTTTATAAACACATTCTAGTAACTTGAGTAAATGTGTATTATGAACTTGCGCTGAACTTGAGTAAGTATATGTTATGTTGGATTGTTAAGGGTGACAGGTTGTTATTATTCATTATGAAACTATTAGTTAATGTAGAGAGCCACTGTAAACACCATGGTGCTGCTGCTCAGCAGTTGTAAATTGTCGTGCTCCTTCATGTTCCACAGAATTCTGACAATTCCCACTTTATGCCTTAGTTTGTGTCACATGTTTAGTTACGCTGAACAGTTCAGATACATATTAACAAATATATAACATCTATACCAAAGATGCTGGCTTTTCTTTTGAGGAAGGGAGGTGGGGGTTTTTCCCCTCCTTGGGCATCGTGTGAAATAAAGGTAAAATACGGGTAAATAAAGTCAAATTGTCATATTTTATGTTCTTAGAGGTGGCCTAATTGTTGGTTTAAGATTTTACCCTTGTTTCCTTAATTGAATTTGGGTGGATGTTTTTTGTTTGTTTACTGTATTGAGGTTGATGTGTTAATTTTGCCTTGTAGTCTTGAAAATACTAATTTCTAGTGAGATTCTGTGTTTCACAGTGACTCACTGTTTTGGAAGAAACATTTGCTTTTATGTTGTTTCATTTCATCGTAACACTGATATTTATACTAACTGCAAAAACATAGACTGAAGTACTGGATTTCTAGCTAAGGTAAGTTAATAGGTAAAAGGCTTTGGTTTAGATACACTACAAAAAAGTCTGTTTTTGACTTCTGTTGAACTTAAAACATGTTTGCCTCATCACAATAGGATAATGCACTAACTGAAACAATCAACTGCGACGGCTTTAAGAACATGAAGTCGGGAGGTTTTTAAAGCTTGCTTATGCTTATCTCAGGTTGTAAAGAGTTTGAGGTACTGTAGATACAAGAGGTAAGTTCAGCACCTCTTGGCGTAAGCTTTGTCGGTTGTCAGCTAGCTGTACAGAGAGAGCCCTTTATTAAGGGGGAAAAAAATTGCTTACAAGTTTTGTCTCTTGCTTCTATAGACAAATTTATTTCTATTGCATTTCTTGATTATAAGTGGGTGGGGTAAATGAAGTCTACAAGGAGGACTAATACGTGTATTTAATGTTTCTCTTTAATTTGATGGGAGAACTACCATATGTTGGCACAAAAGAAGCCTTTCTTTTAATCTTACAACTGGTTTTTTTCTTACTGTAAATTGGTCATTCCTATACTGCCTTCCCCCCCCCCCCCCCTTCAGTGACACAGTCCGTCTTGTAGTGTTTATTCAATGAAGAAAATGTAAGCGTCTGGTCTTGTGCACATGTCTTCTTTCCAAAGTTCGTGGTGTTATTGTTGCCCTGTAGGTGCTTTTCTTTCTAACGCTCAGATAAAAATGCAAGCCCAAAGAATGGGAGGCTGCTCTGAGGGAACAAAACACAAGCACTGAAAAACTTTCAAGTACTCGATCTGGAAAAACAGAGGTTCTTTTCCTCAAATCTTCAACGTAATTTCAGGGTTTTTGGTGAGGCTCTAATTTGTGGAAACTTCTCTGACAGGTTGTGATTTTTAAATCAATGGTATCCCTTCAGTAATGCATAAGACAGTGTTGGCTCTCTGTATATTAAACACTTTGTTAACTAAAATATGCATTCGTTAACCACATGTGAAATATTTTTAAAAATAATAGAAGCAGTTTTCGTAGGTATGGGTGACGAGTTCAGTCTTCCAGATGTCACAGAAGTAAGAAAAGCCTGGTGCAAGTCATATATCTGAACTTCATTAGCAAAGGAAAAGTGTGTTGACTTAGCGTCTTAGCTGATTGTATGTCATTTGGAAAACGAAAAGCAGTATTGAAAGAGTAAAGGATTTGGCTTTATACTGAATATGCTTCATGACTTGTGATGTAGGCTGGAAGTCAGCTGCAAGCAACCTTTATTTTTCAAATAATTATTTTGATCGTGGTTTGCAACCCTAACATAAATTAATTAACGTTTACTCATATAAGTAGCCCCATGAAAAATCAATATCATAATCATTCCTTGTTAGTACAGAAGTGGTTGTTAAGTCCCTCCCTGCCCCTGCAGTCTTGACAGCAGCTGGGGCAGGACGATGAGGTCTGTGCAATACCACAACAGATCCTGATTGTGTGTCTTCTTGCTGTTGTGGGTGGCTTTTCCTTTTATTGCTTCTCTGTCCAAAATACATTTTAAATGTAAACCTCATTTATTATCTCTTGGGAAACGGGTAATAAAATCTTTTACTTTCAGATTGATGACCTAAGTCTAATGCAGATTTGAAGCCTAGAAATTCTGTCTTCTAAGTGAGGAGAAATTAAGGGACGTTCTGCATCCTGTCGGGGAAAAAATTAGTCTTTTCAGCTGAGTTCTGTACTTAATAATTTGAATATGGGAAACTGGTCTTGTGTGTAACACTATTGTATTTTTTTGATGTTTTCAAACTTACAGAGATTTACTGAAAAAGGAGACACTTGTAGGCCTGATTCTGGCTAATGTAAATGGGCATAACACTAAATTGGGCTACTGTGATTTACGCTTCCTAAATCAGGCCAAGTACAGTTTAAATTAAGTGGATTAACAGCATGTAATCTGCTTTGATTAGTGTATCTGATCAGTTTTTCCTTTGATCTGTGCAGTGTACTAAGGAACTAGTTTAAAACTTCGGTCTGTCTTCCAAATTGTAGTTTACTACAGAACGCCCCCCCCCCCCCAAAGTATTGCATGATACGTTCACATTTTCTGTATATGGGGAAAAAGTTTTCTTGGATTAATATTGTACTTTCCAGCCTACTTGCTGGGTATCTGTATTACTGCACATACTCTGTCACCTTTCTAAAACCTTAGATAATGCAGTCTTAACTGAACTTGACTGGAGACGTTTTGTCTCATTAAAATGTAAATGTAGGTAATCATACTTCGCATTTTTTTATCTCTTCACTTACAAGTTCAGTTCTTGTTGTTAAGTTACCTGGAATTAAAAACAGTTGATGCATGATGTCTAGAGCATGTAGTTAGGTGCTATAGCCACGTCTTCATCTGCAGGTGGTATTTTATTTATCTGTAGTTTGTATTAAATAGCATGGCTAGCAGTGTTACTGAGGTGAAGAGAATACCACTTAATTTACCGTTAGCAGGCACTGAATGTGTAAGAGTGCAGACTGTCTGCTTTTTTTTTTTTTTTTGACAGCAGTGTAGTGTGGATTTAAGTATTTATCCGTTATTCATACATGGAAAGGACCCAAGGAATAAAGAGTTACAAGTGTTTATAGCACTGTTCCTCTTGGACCAAGCAGGAAAAATTCTTGTATAGTCATTTGCAGTGGAAAGAATGAGTTGGACTGTGAACTATCCCCTAGGTGTGCCATTCCGGCACAATGCAATTAGCAAAGCCCAGGATTAACGCTGAAAGAACTGGGGTTAACAGTGCTCTTGGCCATAAGGATTCAGTGGAGCAGTCTTCCAAATCAGATCGGTGAAATCTGAACTACAAATGCTTCCAGACTTCTGGTTTTGAGAAGGCTCTTTCATGACAAATGATGTCTCAACGTGAAAAGCTTCCTCTTGTTGTCACCCTTATCTTGCTTTCAAAAAGCACGCAAATAGAAATGCTACCCTAAACAGTGCTTTTGTTTCTTAAATATGGCAACTGCCCTTAAATCTGTTCAGGACTTCACTATTGCTTTTGATTTACAAACGCTGTAATGTTGGTCTTGGTGGTGGCATAAAGCCCAAAGACTAGAGCATAAATCCTCCTGTTTGCTGTTGAAACTTAGGATAGGGAAGTAATGCATCTCCAAAACACCTTCAAGCTTCAAAAGCACCATACCTTCACAGAAATAATATTCTATAAAGAGTTATGCCTGACATCCGATTCTTGAGTGACAGTTCAACCATTATGGAACTGATCATTCTAAATTCAGCTTGCTTATTGTAAGAGTCCAAGTGATTGTATGTAATATCAGATCTGAGATTGTTTTCCCCTCTAATTATCATTAGTGTGTGTTTTAATGTGGCGTTTTAATTACAAACCCACAGAACTTTAATCAATTTAACCACAGAACAAAAACAAATTGCATTTTAAGACTATATATTCTGAAATGTCATGTTTCCATTATCTTTAAATTATTCTTTTGATTCCTTCCTTTGAAGTTTTCCTGTCTTATCATCTTGTATGTCCCAAAGCACTTTATCTTCTGATTTCCTTCCTTCGCTGATTTTTTTTCTTTTTTTTTTTTTTTTTTTTTTTTACCTTTCTCTCTCTATTAGTTTTGTCTTCAGGCATCTCTGCAGCTCTCTTGTCATTTTCATTCCTCCCCAGACATCCAGTAATTTTTTATTTCTTTAGTTCTGTGCCTACACATTCATTCTCATGGTCTTGGTCATCCTTTTCTTTCTTGTCCTTTCTAGTTTAGTAAGGATGGAAGTCTGGAGAGTGAGGTGAAGTTTGATTACCCTTGAGTACAGTAATAAAATAAAAATAATATTTAAAAGGATGTATTCTGGCTGTTGCAGGCACCTCTGGAGACAGCCGCGGGACTGAGAAAATGTGAATTAAAAGGATAATAAGGGATGTGGTTAGGATGCAGCTCCCTCTCCGCTCTGCCTGGTCTGTAACAGGTGATTTGGGTCGCATTTTTATATCAATTGCAGAACTCTGCCAGTGCTCTAAGTTTTCTTAAAGATAGTGAGTCTGAGAGCCTGAAAGGCCTTGATGTCAAATTTTCTCCCATGTCTCAGGAAAGGGTGGCACATACTAGCTTTTTCTTTCACCTCTAACAGCTCCGGTCCATTGGCAATAAGGAGGAACATTTACTTTATTTTTTTTTTTCCTGTCTTCCTTAATGGAAGAGAGGGATGCTGTCTTCCAAAATATGCAACGAGGAAATGGAGCAAAGAGTGATTGGGATCGATCTGCAAACTAATTTTCTGCAGGTATTCATATGTTTTTTATCAGTTTTTTATCAGTTGGAGTAAGTTTTACTGTTTTTTTTTTTCATAGAACATAGCTATAAATGATTAAGGGTAAGACACAGATGACACATATTTATTTTTTTTTTTAGTTTCTTCAAAAAACTAAAAATACAGTGGTATGCCCACGCACAGAATACTAATTTTAGGTTGAGATTATTTTAGCAAAATCATGGAATTGTTGGAGACGTTTCTGAGCTGAGAACAAATTTGTAACATTTTTACAATGTTTTCTGCATACAGTATTTTTTGAAGCATCATCAAGAAGTGATCCTTGATGCTTTATTAGGTTTGGAAAAGTAATTTTATCAGAAGCCAGGAGTGTGAGCAATAAGCAAATTTAAGTCATTTATATGTACTTAAGCAGACGTAAGGGTTGCAGAAATATTTGCTGCATGTTAGTGGTGCTTCTACAATTCCTGAATAATGAAAACCCTTTTCTGTTTCTTTTAGGACAGTGGTGCTTTAATTGCATCTGGTCTTGAAACGCCTTGATACAGGCTGTTATATTTGTTTGAATTACTGGAAAAAATAATTCCTCTGGCACCATGTCCAGAAACCTTTTGTACTCTCATTTGCTTTGTTATCTTTGAATATTATGATTAGTATCAACACTTAGAAACTCTACACAGGTTAACTTCACTGCTGTAACTGATCCTACTGAAATGTGTTGGTGCCTAAAATTCTGAGTTTTGATCCTTTTTGGCTTTCCTGTCTAATGGTCTTGTTGAAGTTGGTTGCAGCAAAGAATTTCAAAAACAGCTGTATAAGGATTTCTGGTCATTAACTTCTGTCAGTGTCCTCTGTTATTTCAGTGCGTCTGAATTCATGTGTTGCCCTTCGATTGTGGCTCTCTTCATTTGAGGCACAAAATTGTAGGTTATGCTCTTGAATTTCTGTTGTATTTGATGAGAATTTGGTACTGGGTAATGCCTACTGAGCTGCAGCTATGTTTTGCGCTGAAAAATAACATACCAGGTATATAATTCATCACAAGATGATCAGATAGTAAAATTAGAATACCCTTTCTTTTGGAAATCTATGGAGGCAAACAAGCAGTTTCATGGGAGATGAACCAGTTTTGCAAAATCAAAGGCACAAGTCACAGTTTCATTGTAAGGATTTGGTATAGCTTGGTACAACTGTAGGGCAACACAGTGTTACTGAGTTGCCAGTTAACGTCTTCGTTTCACTGTTAACACATTCAGAAGAGAGCTGGGCTTTGCAGAAAGAAGAAGAGAAAAAATATGTGTGTCAAAATGCAATTAAATATTTAGCCGTAATTGTTTTGTCTGGAGAAGACTCTGGCAGTTGCATAAGCTATGTGTTGGATGTGTATCCATCACTAGTTGTACAAACTGCAGTACGTACGGAAGTGTACTAAGGTGGAAGGCAAGTTAACCTGTATAAATGCAGTGCATTTCAGCGTGCCATGTGAGAAACACAAAGTGAAAGATTGATTATATAGAAGAAGGAAATGCCAGAACATGAGCACTGATGCAGTTACTTGGTGAATTTCCTGGTAGCGTTATCATAGATTATGTTTCATTTCTCTGTGTGTGTGTCCCCATCATCAAAATAGCTGCAAAATATCAAATTAACAGTGTTATTAAACCTGCCTGATTGCTGTTTCTGCTGTAGTTACCGCTACTGTTTTCTTCCCGTTTTCTTTCTTCTCCACTGTTGATGTGTGAGAAAGAAATTACTCTGGATTGTCTTTACAGTTAAAATATGTTCATTTGAGTGCAGGCAGTCAGTATAATTTTTAGGGAAATTACTGATTCACATTGGGAGCGTCTACCCATCCCCTGAAGTACTGCAGTTGTCCGAGCTCCTTGTGCTTTCCAAATGCTAAGTAAACGGTTCTTTTAAATCACCATAAGCATCTTTTTAAAAGCAAACAAACAAACCCAAACAAATAGTAACAAAACAACATTAAAAAACCACAAATGAAATACAAAACCCACCAAGAGATAAGTTGCATTGTATTGCGCTGCATTCTGAAGGTGATCCAAGATGGACTTGCTGTGGTTTGATGCAGTAAAATTCCACCTTCTAAAGTGGCTTTTCTGTTTTTCATTCTTCCCTTTGAGAGCTGAGGGTGGAGATCTTGACATGTTCCACGTAGAAAGGAAATCTCTGAAGTAGCTTTCTCCTGGCACGTTCGTGGTCGTGGAGAACAGGAACGTGGCCTTGAAGTGAAGCTTGTGCAGTGCAGGGAGCCTGCTGTATGAGTCAGCTTTGCTTCTGTTGCTGGTGGTGGAAGAGCTAGCTGATTGGGTGGGAGTGTGTATGCAATATATTTGGGATCTAGGGAAAATAAAAAAAACTTAATGGGAAGAAAAGAATTAAAAAAATGTACTTCTACAAAACGGATTGGGTCATGAAGGTCAAAGAACAGCACATAGGAGCATCAGACGTGTTGAAAAGAGTAGCAGTTTAAGAAGAATCAAGTTTGTGGTAAGCCTTAATGAATCTGCGTATCTTCTTTTGTTTTCATTAAAATCCTGGAGTGCAGGCTAACTTAAAAAAAAATAACAATTGTATGTTTTATTGCTTAACTTCTTAGGAAGTGGAAATGGCCATTATTTTGGTAAATGGATGGAAATTTTGTCAGGTTTTATGGCTCAGAAAGAACCTCTGACATAACATTATCTTGAAACTCTCAACAGTACCAGCCCCCTAAATTACAGTGTCTTACCCTGCTCTTCCTATAGTCATTAAACCGGCAGGATTACAAATTTTGTTGCTCTTTCAGCAACTGAAGAACATCAGCATCAGAAAAATAGAGACTGATAGCTTGTTCTTCTAGTACAGAGGTCAGGAGACCTTATACTTTATCTATAAGGTTAAAATCACAAAAGTATTTTTAAAATGTACTGTTGACATCTGTAGGAATTTCAGAATGACTGAAGAAGAATATAGTAGACCTAGACAAAGATGTTAAGAAGTATGAAATAGCTTTAATGAAATTAAGCTGAGGAGTTGTCTTTTAAATCTTGTTAAAAAAGGCAAATGAGAAGGATATGACAAATACATACAGAATCATGGAAATATTCATGGTATCATGAACATACAGAGAAACTGAATAGATTTGTGTGTGGGGGGGTTCCTCCCATTTTTCAGATAGTGTAAGATCTAGGAGGAGGCATCTAGCCAAACCATCATGGAACAAGCATTAAGAAAGCATAATTAATTCATACTTGTCATAAAATAACGTGGGAGTCAAAGCCAGGTACGTTCCATGACAGTAATACTCGGAAACGGCTCAGAGCAGTGCACAGACGTGGCAGGATTTGGGGCGAATCGGAGGTGGAAGATGCAGCTTATACTGAGTGAACTGGTAAGACTGGGAGTTGGGGGAATAAACAGGCTTCTGAACATACAAGTCCTTTTTCAGACTTCAGACAGCAGCATCAATCTTTGAAACTAATTGTATGTAGAAAATAACAGCTCGGAGTTTAACTTGGAAGGTGAACTTACTACTAGGAAGTTGATCGGGTACATCAGAGAGAATGTTGTCAGAGCCAAGAGGGTCTGTAAAGGATACCTGCCGTTCCTTGTTTGCAGGCAGAGCTGACTGTTGCATTTGTTAAAGGGAGAAGGATTTACACACTCCGGCTGCTGGCATATTTTAGTTCCCTCCTTGTCTGTTTGTGGCTGGTTGCTTTGTGCTTATCAATATTTCGTAAGACTTTAGATCATTCAGTATGCTTCTTTTTTCGTTTATTTCCCCCGCCCCCCGTTGGCTCTTCACAGGACAGACAACTCTTGAGTTTTGCTGTTGGAGTCTGTATGGGTGGCTGTACAGTTCTGGAATTGATATCGTTGCCAAAGTGAGAACATTGAAGGATACAGGAAATATATGTAATATTTTGTAATTATTGTATTTTCAGTTGCATGGCTGTTACTGTGTTCTCCTCTGCAGTTTCAAGAGGATAATTGAATAGCCTGATGTTTTGAAAAATACCAAGGCATACGAGTAACAGTTCACAAATACTAGACACGCCTGATGTTTTCTTCCATTAGATAGCATGAAGTGGCCCATGTGATTATGGCTATGGGGATGTGTTAAACTGTAATGGCTGTGTTCAAGGCCAGTCCTTAATGCAAAAGCGAGGGAAAGGAAGAGGCAGAATTTGAGTGAAAATCCGTGTAACTATTGGTTCCCCAAAGCTACCCTTAAAACCAGAAAAACAAATTGACTGCTGTTGCGGTGAGAACCTTTTATTCTTTATATGCTTCGCTTTCAGTGTGGAGGCTAAATGATACGTGCTTTGGAAATACTGTTTTATGTCAATGCATTCATGCAGTAATTCTGTGTAAGGGAAGACTGCACTGCTAGAGAAGAGCTTTGGGTAATCTAATCACATTCCAGCCCACTGACAAGTTGCAGGTGGTGCTCTGGCTGCTGTTCCAGAAAACAGTGACTCATGACCTACAGCAGGGCTAAGACATAGGTAGGCCCACATTGTGCTGAGTTTTAGTTGAACTAAGACATGCGTTTGCATTTTTTCCACAATGTTTTCTAGACAATTAAATGCACTCAGCTGTGATTCAGTAAATGTTGTTTTTTTGACAGAGCTGCCAAGCTTGTTAAAATACTTCTGGATTCTTTAAGAGAAGCCTTTAAAATGCTTTATAGAACTTACTATGATTAATTATTTTATGAGGTGTTTCAGAATAAGGAAAACAAATGTGAGGAAAAACTGGCTGAAAGCAAAAAATAAGCAGCTACTGTGCTTGGAAGGAAAGGTAAATAGGGTTAATTTAAGCGTTTTGCACTTGAGTTCATGAAGACTGTTGGCTTACAGTACTGTTATGACATGCAAAAATTTGCTGCAGATGTGGGTGAGAATTTTTGTTGTATTGCAAATTGTCTTCACCGAGAAATCTTGCTTTGTGTTATAGGATGCTTCTAGTGATTTGGTGAGATTTTCTTGTAAATGGATTGTAATTTCTGTGAATGTACTGGTAGTGCACACCGCAAAGATTAGCCCATACAGTTGTGGAGATGTGATACATATAGGTTAGTCAGTATGGACCATCACCCAGTGCAAGGACGTCGAGAAAGTTGGTCTTGTCAGTTGAGGACTTTGAGGCAGTGGGAAGGAGACATAGGGTTAAATGACTTTTTAATTAAATCCAAATCTAATGACCATGTCAAATCATCACTTAGTCTGTTGAAGAGTCCCTATGTTTGTCAGCTGTTATTGGCATGTTAGCTTTAATTAACAGGCTAAAAATAATTAAATAATGCATTTATTACTACTTTGTTCTAGTTTTATGTTTCTTGATTTCAACTGTTGATTTTTGGGTTGAGCAGCATTGTATAATTGTTTCCTCTTTCAAAAACAAAGAAAACTGGTCCTGTTTAAGTAGACAGAATATACTGGTCATACAAGGTAGTGTGTTTGAATACAAACGTAAAAGCAGACTGAGTAGAAGAGGCTGGATTTTTGCATGCTGTCATTCTCATGTTGTCTCAGTTGGAGAATACAGTGCTTCATATTGTTGAGAATCAGTCATATCAAAGTCATCGTGTGCCACTTGATTTCTTAAGCCTTTCTGCAATGCAGTTTTATTTCATGGTTACTTTGACAACATTCCTCAGTGTTTACATTTTAAGTACTTTCATATATACACTTGGCTCTTCCCTATAATGAGTCCAGTATACAATATTTAAAACCACATTTTCTAGCTTTGATGGGTCCTTGTAGGAAAAAGCCTATTGTAATTTCTTTTTTTTTTCTGGTTCTGTGTTTTCATACTTACGTGGTCACACTTCCTTGACTCTAATATAGAAATGTTCAGTCAGTACTGATGTTCACATCGCTGGTTGGTAGGGGCACATGATTCACATGGTAGGTTCACATGATTGGTAGGGGCAAGTTTGGACCTTCAATACCTGGTTGATCTCCAAGGCGTTTAGTCTTAATAGGGACATGGAAAAGAAATGTTGGCATTCATCTACAATGTTGCTTGTATGATGGGCACAGCATAAACCATGCTCCCTTTGAAAAATTGATTTCTTGTTTTAACTTCTCAGGATCATCTGCTACAGAGCTTAAGCTAACATAATATTGTTGGCTTAAAGATAGGAGGACTGTGATTGTCCTTTTTTCCAGGGAACACATGAAGTATATAGGAACATTTTGTAATCATAAGAACTTGTGGTGACATCATGGCTATACACGACTTGCGTTTAAATTTTCACATCAGTAGCTATTTAGGAAGATGTGTATGTGAAATTAAGTGTGCAGGTAGCTTGCTATCAGAGACATGTTTGCATTTAATGTCATTATAAGGCATTTATATTAATAATAGTTTTCAGAACAAGAAATTCTAAGAGGGAATTTATGTAAAATAATCTTCCTTTACGAAAGGGAAAAAATGTTTTAATAAACACCGTGTGTATTCAGACTCTGGCTTTGATGTGCTTTTCAGGAAAAAGTTGGTTTTAATTCAAGTACCCAGATTTGTAGGGCTACATAGTTGAACTTTGTTTCATAAAATGAAGGCAGTCTTAAACGGTTTTAAAACATATTTCTGATATAATTAACCTTTAGGCATCAGAGGGGAACTGCAAATCAAAAGTTAAATTTCATGCGTGATTCTGATAGAAAGGTGTCTGACAGAGAGGGTATTGCACACTTAATTTTAAACCGTATCTCTCAGACTTCTTCCCTTATTTTCTTATGGACCTTGCAGCCAGAGGCTTAGTGAAGGACTGGGGTTTTGCGCAATAGATTTTTATTTAAAAGTGTGTCGTGTACTTTATTAGCCTTTAAAATGTAGTTACGTCTGTGGTAGAAATGTGGGACTGAAAATTAGTGGCATTACAGCAAACGCTGGCGAGAAGGGAAGAAGATATTTTCTTGTCCTGAAAAAAGTTGCCGAAGAATTGTGGGCCAAATTTGAACACTAAGCAAGAAATCTGACTGTTTTGTAGTGGAGTGTATTTCAGACCTGAGCTGTTTTGAAGATGAAATCTCAAATCAGTATTTGAAGATGAAATCTCAAATCAAATACAGAAAAGTACTGAAGCATGTTTTTCAGTCTGGTTTGCAGAATGCTGAAGTGCTTAGTTAATTTCCATAGATGCTTAATCAGATGCTTGAGGGAGAGCTGCAGTTGCAGATGTTGAGAAATTTAAGTCAGACTCCTTCCTCTGTTGAAAATCAGCTCTATTTTTACAAAATAGAATCTGTAGATTATCTTTTAAAAGCAAGTTCTTATAAGGATTCCCCCCCTCCAGAGAAAAGGTTTTAGATCAAATAAAGATGGAGCATTTCCTGTTGGAATGGAGAAATACGAGTTTATGGACAAAATGAACACTAGAGCTTTCAATCTTTGAAATTGCTATTGAAGACAAACACAGACATGTTTAGTGTGTTATTAATCAGAATATTCTTCTACATACTATTTCTTGCTGTTTGCTGTAGACCACTGTGTATATAAATGGTAATATTTTTTCCAGGTTAAGCTTTATTCGTATTACATGTGCAATTTCTGATTGACTCGTGCCTTATGTGTAACTCTCTGAAGTGCAGGGGAATGTTTTTGGTTGGTTGGTTGTTCAGGTTTGGTTTTTTTTTGGTGATATTTGGGATCTAAGGGGATTATTGGGGCTTTAGCCTGATCTTGGGAAAATGAGTAAATCAGTGTCAATTTGGTTTCAGGCAGGTGCTATACTAACCACAGTGGCATTAGACTGAACAGTTGTGTGGTTAGAAACCAGAAGTCAGTAATGCTCAGGGCCTGTCTGTTGCACGGGATATCTTCAGATGATCCATGTAACAGAGAAAAGCAAAATTTTTATTCAACTCCCTGCTGAAAACACATGCAAAAATGCAAACCAAAGGTCTAACAGTCTAACTGGATGAAATAATGTGTTCCTACACCAGATCTGGTGATCTGCTTCAGTCAAGTGATCCGTGTTTATTTATATGTTTGTTTAAAGCATTCTGCAGTTTATCTGGGAACATTTGTCTAAGCAACATGGTTTGTGGTTAAAAGGTACCACCTTCTCCCTGTGGCTCGCAAACGATGAGTAAAGAAAAGTATCTGTAGATCAAGAGATGCAGACCCCAGAAAGAAATGCTGTTCATTTCACAACCTTTATATAAATTCTTCCAAAGATAAATTAAAAGCTTTTGCTTTACAAACGTTATCAGGTGACAAAGATTCTGCCTGATGGTAAGCCTTGCATTTTTTGCCCTCTGTCTTTCCCAGTAAAGTGTTCCAAGGTTCAGCTGCATTCACTGCTAGGAAATTGCGGACTGTTTCAAGGTTGAATTGATCTGGCTTTTAATAGCTGCTGGATCCTATTGCGTTACCATCAGCAAGGTTGAAAAGGTCTTGCTACCAGATCTCCTTCTCTGTAAGTGCTTATGTCTGGTAATAAAATCACCTCTTGGCGTCTTCTCTTTGTTTAGCTGAAAAAGACAGGGCTCCCTAAGACTTCAAAAATGGAAAAAGTAGATGGCAGAGGAAAATAAATGGTGAATGGTGATGGTGATCAGAACGTAGGAGGTAAAGCAAATAAGATGACATTTATGAAACGTCTCCCACTTCAGAGACAGAAAAATTGTCTGAGAAAATCTAATTAGACGTTTAGGTCCTTTCCCAGGTCCTTGAAGTCCTTCACAGCATGTGAAATGGTGCCTGCCATGCCCCGTGGTGCTGGTGTGGATCTTGGCCAAGCACTGCACTGCAATTTTCAGTGACTACTTTCAAGCAATTATCATAAAACAGGAAAGTGTTTAATATGAACTTACAGTTTGGCTGAGACACTGGGAATGATGCTTCTTTGAATTAGTATTTAGGATATCAATCCATGTGTTTTATTAAGAAAAACAACAGAAATACCATATTCAGTATATAAAAATGTTTAAATGCTCTTTCCCCTCCAACAGTATTGACTTCCCATTTACATCTGTATCCAGCGTTGATTTAAGCTCTAGTTTTGTGACCACTTCTATGCAGATTTCCATTACATTCATTATGGATGTGCAGAGTCTGCTTGCACAAAAAGAGCTGCAGTGTTGTAATCCTCTAAATTTAAGGACTTGTAAGGTAACAGAGGAAGGGCTAAGAATAGCTCTAGGAAAACTGCGATTGAAGGTTGCTACTAGCAGAACCATTCATCCAGCCTGCAGCCCACCCTGGGTGCTTTGCAGCTGTGCCAGAAAATACGCTGCAGGAACGATGTGGACGGTGGTGGCCTGTTGCCTGTTTCTTGGCTCAACTTCAGAACTAATCAGGAGGTGTGCATGTGCACATGGTCTCTGGCAAAATACCCTTTTTGGAAGCGTTGGGTGCGGGCACGTAACCCAGTAATGTGTATGTACAGATTTTGGTGGTTGCGTACAAGTTCAAGAGACAGGAGATGCAGCATTTGCACTTGTATTGATGCTGGAAGAGTCTGGAGTTTCTTGCCTGGTCAGGAAGACTGGATATACTGTATTCTTCTGCTGAGTGCAGATCAAAACTTTTTCTAGTGTTGTTGGATGAGTTAATACACAGCTTCTGGGGAGGTGAGATGCAGGATTTGATGAGTGAATTCTCCAGCCTGGGTCACGCAGGGGGGGCAGATTAGTGAGGCTGAATTCTGTCCCCAGAAGCTAATTCTGTGGTAGCTGCTACATCTTCCAGGATCGACCTGTGCATGGCCTTTGTACAGTTTTCAAGTGTCATCATTTGTGTTTCCCATATTTTAAAATTTATTTACTGCTTTCCTCTATTTTCCTTGTCATTCCTTCTACTGGCTTTCCTTTTGTGTCCTTTTGGCTTTTGCAAGTTATTATTAGCTCTGATTCTGTTGGTGTAACTTTTTCTCATTTGAATAAAATGCAACTTGGCTGATCAGTCTGTTCCAGTGCTTGCAACCTTTTTGGTGAAGAATTTTTTCCTAATATCCAATCTAAACCTCCCCTGGCGCAATTTGAGGCTGTTTCCTCTTGTCCTATCGCTTGTTACTTGGAAGAAGGGATCAGCACCCACCTGGCTACAGCCTCCTGTCAGGCAGTTGTGGAGAACGGGAAGGTCCCCCCTGAGCTGCCTCCTGTCCGGGCTAAACACCCCCAGTCCCCCAGCTGCTCCTGACAGGATTTGTGCTCTAGCCCCTTCGCCAGCTCTGTCGCGCTTCTTTGGCCATGCTCCAGCACCTCAATGTCTGTCTTTCGGTGAGGGGCCCAAAACTGAACCCAGGATTTGAGGTGCAGCCCCACCAGTGCCAAGTACTAGAGCCCCAGTGTTCAGGTGAATTCATACTGTCTTCAGTCACGTTAGGTATCTTGTATTCATGCTGCGTCACCCTAAGGAAACAAAAATTATACAACACTGAAGGGAAGAGAAAGTCTTTCTATTCTTTTCTGTGTGGTTTTGTTGTGTAAAAAGTATGGCAGTGCAGCACTGCTGAAATTAGGAGTTCTTTGCTGGTTACTTAAATATACCCTAAGCTCATTTTAGTTCAAATTGACAAGTATGCATACGTTTGGTGTAGAGCTGGTTAATGAGCAGAAAGTGAGAGTGTTGGGAAGACAGGCCATGGAACTGCCAAGCTTCTCCCTTGCTCCAAGACACACCACATCACAGGGTGAAGGCAGCCTGTCTGTTGGCTATATTTGCCTTGGACACAGTAGTGGAGCACTAGAAGCAAGCACTGTTAATAATATTAACTTTGTGGTTTATACTGGCATTGTATTTTTACATCATATGCAAAATAAGAGGCTCCATGGTTTTAGTAAATCCCAAAGGTGTCGGGAAATTTGATGCGCGTATAGCTCAAGGAAGCTTTGTTAGCTGAAAACAGATGGGGGTGTCCTCAGTGTTTGTAAGTCTTGTGAATTTTCTATTTTTCACTAATTGGACGTCAATAGGGAAAATGGATGTCTGTCAAAGTACTGTACCAGCTACTGCAGTGCAGAGAAAGTAATCTTTGTCTCTTGCTGCTTTGTTTTCAGTGACATGCAAATTGGCTTTCAGGTTGAAGATAATACCATAGATACATTGCAAACAGGCTATACGTGATAAAGGATATGAATGTGTAAAGCTTTGGTCTAGGGGGAATTTTGAATCAAACTGTATATAAGCATTGCAATGAAATGCAGATGAATGTGAGATTTGACTCAGGGTTAAGCTTTAGAAACATTCAACCATGCTTAAAAGTTCAGTGTTTTAGAAGGTTAAGTGAAATATGTATAGCTTTAGACTAATGAGGTACGTAATCAATGTGTCAGAGTTTACTTTCTTCTTCTGGCATCAGTCCTCTGGTTTGTCAGGTTTCTTTTCTTATGTGGAGAAATTCAGGACCACTGTCTAAAGATTAACAGAAGCTTTGGATAATTCATTAGCCTGATTAAACGGGCATGCTGCAGGAATTGGCAGTTCAGTTCATTTCTTCTTGAAATTACTGTCTTGGAAGATATCAGAATAATTAATATATTCAGTATCATTGTAAAGATATACTAAAACTGTGATTAGCTTTGAAATTTTGTGTAAGAAAATATACTTGCATGAAGGGAGGGGAAGTGACCCATCTTTTTTGAAACTCCCACTAAAACTGGTTTTGCTGCACAGTTGATCCTACTGGAGGATTTTGAATGTGGGATTAATGATCATTTATGTGGCTTAATTAAATATTCGTGTCTTTTCAGGCCTGAAAACTGCAAAAAGACCTGTGTGGGGATTTTTTTGTTTGTTTGTTTGGTTGGTTTTTTCCCCCTTTAGGTGAGTAATCAGCTATATACTCCTGATTGTAGTCTGTAGTAAATTCATGAGAGTTTCAGAATAACAAGTCCAGACAGTAAGTCAATCAATGACATTATTGTGTTGGGTTTGGCTCTTGCTGCTGCCAGTGATGTGGCTTCTAATCCTTCAGAAAAGATGAGTTATGCTTTTATCACCAAGATACCAGATAATTGTTTCTGTCGGGCTGTCCCTTCATTTTCTGTCTGCTTTCTTTCATTGAATGAAAATCTATATTAACCCTCGCTGCATGTTTGTTAATTTTTATTTGATGTTGGGTTTTGTTTTTGTAGATATTTGTAATTCTTTGGCATTGCTCTGATCTCTCAGCTTTCTACTTCAGCATTTGTTGAAGCTAATGGATAATGGTACTCTTGCAGGTACAGCTTCAGAGTCTGTACAGCAGGGTGAATTAGAGCTTGACCTAGAACAATACTGTTCATCCTGAGGAGAGGACTGAACTACTGGTTTACGAAGCAGAGAGTACTGTATTCTGAATCCAAATACGCTGGCTGACTGTTATCTACCATTTTCTGCTTTCCTTCCAATCCAGACTTCAGCTTTAATGATACACATCTTTAATTTGGGTATCCACTGCTTGCTGACCAGCCTCCTTTTTTTTTTTTTTTTTTTCTTCTACATGTGGATGCTTCTTGGATCGCTTCCCATTAAAATTTTGTTCCCTGTTCCAAACGGTGAAATTTTAAGTCCCAAACTTTCTGTTCTGGAAGCCTGTGCATTCTCTCACTGCTGGCATAAACCCGTCACTGTGCTGCACAGGTCCTACACCACTGCAATTTCTGGGGCACCCTTGCCACCAATATAAATGATCCCTGATTCCTTTTTTGCTAGGGTAAGAGGCGGGTTTTTTGTGCAGTGCAGTAGCACGGGTGCTTCTTAGTGAAGGAGTGTATTCCTCTTCAATCCTAGGTAAGCTCTTCAAGTGTTACTTTAAATTCCTAAACAAAGAAGAAGCCATAAGATCAGAAGTTTTGAAAATATATGCCTGTCTCCTTCATGAGAATGAGTATCATCGTGCTTAACTACACAAGAATTACCTCCTGAAGTCCTTCCCAACCTAGATTATGCTGTGTTTCTATTAAGGATGCAGAAAAATAAGTGTTCCACAAATAAAATTTAGAAAAGGCAGCGGAGGCTGGTTTATACAATATGTATGACTAGCCTAGCACCTCTGTCTCCCGGGTGGCCTTATTTGTGAATCTTCACACATCCTCTTTTATGTAAACGGCTCGCACAACTGGAGTTCGGTATTGCATGGCTGATGTGTTAAATAAGAAGACAGTACTTCATGTGTAATATTTTTTGTTATAGGGAGAAGATCGAAGAAGATAGGTCCTCAATGTAGAGAAATAGAAGGGTAGAAGGCAGGAGGGAGGAAGAGGGTATGAATGGATTCTTCAATTCATAACTGCTAAGGTCTTTACAAAAATAAACATTTTCTCAAATTATAAGATGCTCTTGGGCTTTTGTTACCTTACTGAGCACTAGTGACCTGCCAGTCTTTTCAAGACTAAAAAACCACTTGTACAGTGTTAAGGTTTCCACAGTGGAAAGGGGGCATCTGCTTTTTTAACCGAGTGGTGTCAGTTGAGAGCAGGGTAGTTAGAGCCATTCTTCAGGCATACATAGTGCTCTGGCAAACCTGCGGAGAAAAGATGTCGGGTCCTACCTTGGATCAATATACATAAATTCCCAACGACTTGAGAGCCCAGCGCTTTCTAAAATGCAGACTCTAGCAAATTGAACATTGTTTTGAGAATTTTGCTGTGCTGTTGACCTTGCTACCTGCTTCTAATTTTGATATTTATTTTCTCTCTCTTTAATTCTCTTCTGTTTACATTTTTCGGGGCAGGAATTATTTCTCACTGTCTAGGCAGAGCACCTTGCTTTTTTCCTCCTTAGGGACCTTGCACAGTGTCTTAACACATGGGGCAGTTGCTTGGAGGGTACCTGGAGCTTCACTGTTTATTCCTGAAATACCAGAATAATTTATGTTTTTTCCAAGTCCATTAAAGTTGGATGGACCAATCTAAATTAAGTGTGGCACTCCATGACACAATCCGAAGAGGAAGTTTCTGGAAGTTGATGCTTATGGATGTTTCCAGTGAATAATGATTTTGTGTGATAAGATCTTTTTTTTTTTAATGTATTTTATTTTTTGTAGGGCAAACTGTCTCTTCTCAGGCATCCAAAACATCCTGGGCACCCAAGTTTTGACTTCTGCTTGTTAAAGAACATGGTTGAGTGTTGTGTGTTGTGGTGGTTTGTTTTTTCTTAATTTATTTTTTTTTTATTTTAAAGTTTGCTCTCATGGCCCAGACTGCTACCATCATACTTGCGTCACCTTAAAGGATGTCAAAGCAAGGGACGTTTTCCCTGGTTTTTTTCTGGCTCCAGGCTAAGTGAAGGCTTCTGTGTAATCCCACAGTTCTGTGATGTGTGCATTTTCAGAATGTATGTCGATTAGCAAATTTTGGGAAAGCTTTGCAATCAGAATAGAAATTAGAACTTGCGAGTTGGATTCGTTCCCACATTTTTACCATGGCTACAGTAAATGAAGCTTAAGACACACAAAGACCAAAGTCCATCACGATGGTTCCGTATAAAACGAGTTTATATTTGCAAACATGGAAAAATAAAAAGATCATGCTGTAAAAACCTGCACTTCTGAAATCTTGATTAATTTAACCAGTGAATAAAGGCGATTTTGAACGTTTCAGGATTTCACAAGTGAGATTTCCATGTCAGTGGTTTGAGATGCAGGTATACTGTGGAAAGAATGTCAATGGAGAGCAAGTTGTTTCTCAAACAAAACCTGACAGCTTCTTCGTGACTCCTGTTGTTTTGTGGGCTTCATGCTGAGCAGCTCTAGTTATGAATTCTGACCTGCAGTAAAGTATAGCATATCCAAGCACTAGAAAACAGATCATTCTCACAGAGGTAGATGATAAAGTACCATTTCCTTATCATATTTAAACTGGTGTAGCTCCTTGGAAAGTAAGGTAAGCTAACCTTGGGTTATGCTACCATACATATTCTTCGAATATGGCTAGGAAGTGTTCTTACAAATTATATATAAAAATAATTTTCAAAGTAAATGGGAAATTACTGTATATTACATGCACTTAGACTACTCAGATCAGTCCTTAAAAGATTCTAGTTTCCTCCATTGAGAGTTCATCATAACTGTGAATGTCACACAAGTAACACCTTTCAATTTACTTTCAGGGTGTGATACTCCTGTATGCCTAGATTTCGGATATGCAGGGCTCCTTTAAATTCGGGTATTAGATGTTGTGTTTTATTTATGTATGTGATATTGCTGAGTGTAATATTTTGTCTTTATACATTTGGATTTTTAATATATGAAGGAAAACAAAAACCTGACAGCCGTAGAATCATAGTAATAATTTCAAAATTCTACAGTGGTTTATGTTGTTAGAGGACTTGGGAAAGTACCAGCAAAGGAAGCACACAGAGAAAAACCCAAGGGAAATGAAAGGGGAGATGAACTATAGAATAGGATAGAATATATTAAATAAAATAATACTGTGCAAGGTAAAGGATTTTTACTATATTGCAGTGGCATTAGCCTGTAACTATTGTTAGCAGTTTTTCTTGCTTGTCAGCTGAGTTACTCAGTTTCACCTTTTGATTTTGAGCACTTCAAATGAAATTCATTTTATTCAGACATCTTTTATTCCAATATATTTTTGTGACTTGCATGGAAACAGAGTATTTCTGTATTGTATAGTGTTTTGATCCAGTGATACATGTTCAAGGGATGTCTCTAATTTTGGGGATCTTCTTTTTCTTCCATAATGATCTGTCCATGATATCCGTCTGTTTTCATGTGGGGGTTTTGTGCATTGCCATTGTTTGTTATAAACAGCAATGTGTGCAGGTACTGCCATGACTCATTGGTGGTAAATGTCTAATCCGTAAGTGTCTTTGGAATATTACACTGTTGCAGGCTTCATCAATTAATAGATCAGATAGATGTCCCAACATCATCTTGGGGAGGTCTTCCACAAAATAATTATTAGCATGTGTTAAAAGTTGAAATGCATGTGTTCTACAGAAATGAAGAGTGATAAGGAATGTTTTAATGTAATTCCTAGTATGCCAGTAAAACTTCCTAAAAAATAACAGTAGAAGAGTGTAGTAGCAGCTTTAAGAAGTATTTGTGTATTAGTCACCCACTGAAAATGGTTTTCCCTTTAATCCTGGAAAAAATACATATATCAAATTTGATAAATATATGGGTAACATAGGGTAAAGGCATATTCCTCTTCAAAAGGAACAAACGCTTTGTTCTCCACAACTGTATTTATGAAACTACAAAATAATTTTTGTGTGGGAAAAATGTCATAGTTCCATGAATGGTTTTCCTAAATACATTTTTGGAGGCTTAACTCTAAGAAATTGCTGTTATGATCTCCTTCCTTAATCTGTGCACTAATGTGTTTTATTTATGTAGATTACCTAGGAGTATGTACCCATGTCCCAATGAATGTGAACACTTGGCCTGAGTTCTAAATGCTTCATAAGGTTTTTATAATTTAGCATTGTAAATACATTAGTAAATGTGGATCCACGTCTTTTCGGTTGATGATCTTCCCTGGAGCAGGGGCCTCTACGGGCGAATACAAACATTTTAATTTTTTATTTAGTTAAGATTTTGAATTTGAGATTTTTAAAAAATTATAACTTTAACCCTGGTAATTTCCATTCATATATGTGTGCGCAGACATACTACATACTACGTAATATTAATATACCATGTGCGATATAATTACATGTAATTTGTAAGCGCGTGTGTATGTGCCCTCACAACGCAGGCATCCTTTCCATTTTACAACAGAAAAACTGAAAATCCAGGACTGAGACATAGTAGAACCGAGCTGCATGGCAGCTCCCGTTGCCTTGGTTACAGGGAGGCTAAGTCTATTCTGGGCTATTCACTCAGTATACAGTATTGAAATAGAAAAACGTATGAATATTTTCGTAACAGTTTTGCTCACACATTGTTACGGTGTATCAGAGCACGCTGCAGCTAATAATTCATTTCCAATTCCCTAATGCTAAACTTATGAATGATTTACTATCTGCAACAGAAAAAGCTGCGTAATTTAAGAGCAACCATAGAGTCAAGATCAAGTCCAACCACTGAGTAAGGAAGTCTTTCTGCTTGTTGCAGTAGATACCCACGCATAAAACAACTTTAAGGTCACGCTGCTTCTTTTTTCTATGCTCAGGAAATACCTTTCAGAAGTGTGTGTGTGTATGTATATATGATATGGACAGGAGAGGGTAAAGGATGCTGGAGCTGAGCGTTCCCTCCTGAACGTGCGTCGTGCTGGATAGTTCAGCGGCCACGCTTGGGGCAGGGAGGGCCAGTGGAAGCCCCAGGGCAGGGGTACTGCGGGAGAGAGGAGAAGTCGGGGCTAATACGGCGAAGCAGTGGGCCCTGGAATGAAGTAGCAAAACATCGTGTGAGGAAAGCTTCCTGGAAGGAAATTGGAACGTGTCATTTTTATGGAGTTTTAAACGGCTGGGTTTTACTATGCATGCCACATCCTATCTGAAACTTCTTGAAATCTGCAGCTTTGTTGAAAGCAGCTTCAGTCTTTTATTCTTTGGTTGGTTTGGTGCTGTACTTGTGACTTAGTGATATCTTAGTGCTGGAAGTTTGTATTAATTTTTCAAAAATGCATCGTGTAACTTCATTTTATCATTTGTTCTACTAAACTTTTGTGAAAAAAATGTCATAGTATACATGTTATCTTGGCATCTTAAGATGACCTGAGATACATTCCTATGTGAAATTCACTCTGATTACAGAGAGCATCCATCCTTTGCAATCTAGCATGAATTGACTGGCGAGTGTGAGTATAAACAGCATTTATTGAACTGTAGAAATAGTGGTTTAGCCTAGATTTGACAGTCTATTCAACATTTTAGACAATGGTACAATGGTGTAAAAAAAGATAGTAAATGAATTTAGCACTTTGAGGGTGGGTTTTCAGGCAGCTGGCCTTTGTAGCAGTACAGTAGGTGCAAACAATATGGTGTGCAGTAAATAAGTTACTGTAATCCTCATTCTAAAAGATTCATCAGAAAATAATTAATGAAGATGTTACAATACTAGTTAGTGTCAACATGAAATGAAGACACTGAGATTCATTATTGCAGTATCTTGGAATGACAGTGAAGACCTGAAGCTTTTTGTCTCGCTTAAGTATCACTTTAGTACTGCAATAGTTTCCTGGAATGAAGTGACTAACAGTTAGGCATGAGTGCTGGGAAAGCGGTGCCTGGTGGTATTCTAACCAATATGAAAAACCTAGCTTGTAGCCTCTGTCATTTGTATTACATTGTGATTTATGAGCTATCTTACGATCTGTACCGCACACTTTTTTCCCAGGTATTACTAACTTGCAGTTTTCACTATTCCAGTGCTGCTGAAGAGTAGGAGGTTTCTGGTAATGCTTTGTTTTGCACCATTTTCTGATCTAGGACCTTAATCTCCTGTTGTAGGTAGTTTCCTCCAGTAGCACCAGCATTATTTTGACAGAATTCTGGTGAGTTTTGCTTCTGTCAGGAGGCTCTGGAACGTGTCTGCAGCCAGCAGAAACTCCTCTGTGTTTTTTCATGCTCCATCAGTGCATCATCGTCCCTTCATGGTAAACACCTTTATGAACGAGTGCTCTGACTGTATTTGATTTTTGGAAGATACACACTGTGAATGTCCAGAGGGACAGCACAGGCAACAGCAAAGCTACTTTAATTCTAGCATGTATGTAATCACATGTTGTGACCATTTACATGCTATAACTATGTTTGGGTTCTGTTCTGTTTGGAATAATAGGTGTATGTTCTAACCCAATAATGGATGAGGTAGTAAGTGACCTAAAGAAAAAGAAAAAAAATCAACTTAGTTGATACACTTTATAGAAATACTGATTTCCAATACCAATCACTGATGATTGATGAATTGCTAAGTGTTTTAATGCCTACTCTTTCTCCTGTCCTCCTTAAACATTTTTAGGAAAATAACATTTCTTTAAAGTCATATTTGTTACTGGGAAAGGACTAAGACAAAAAAAGACTCTTGAGATAAGAGGGAAATGACTGCTATACATAATGCTTCGCTCTCCTACCACCCATATATGCTTTGATCTGGATAAATTAAATTATTGTTGATTTCTTCTTGCTGATTAGGTTCAGCTCTTCTCTTAGAGAGATTGAGTTCATTAGATTATGCATTTACCAAAAGCAGAAAGGAGTCTTCTTAAATCCCAGCTGCAATATAGCAGGATTTTAATGACTTTGAAAAGATCTGTGCAAATTCACAATAAATATTTTGAGGAGGTTATAAAAAAATATTTTTTTTAAGAAGTAGTTTATTTGAAGTAAAATCAATTCATTTACTCCTTGAGAATACTTTGTCTGCGTCATTTTCAGCTTTTAAAATGGAAAGAAAAAGTGTTAACAGTAATATCACTAATAAAAATTACTTGAGTGTTTCTGAAGGATAATCACCCAGGTACAATGAGTTGTGTAGGAAAAGTAGCTAACGTTTGTGGTTGGTTGTTTATTTTCCTGGTTTAAGCCAGTATTTTTATCAAATAATGTTTAGCATGAGACTAAATTCTGCAGGCTTATGTTAACATATAGAAGTGGTACTTCAGTCTGTTGTGCTACCTGTCAGTTTTGTATTTTACTTGGAGTCAATTTCAGTTAAATTATTAAGCAGTATGTGGCTAACATTCAGTAGGATGCCAAAATGAAGATTTTAAAACCTTATTTCCTCCACAGAGTGTTTACACGTAACACGTTCTGAAATTTTTGGCTCAGAAAGGGAAAAAAACCCAAAGATACCCAAACATCTAGGTGGACTTCTCTTAATTCTGCTTTCTCTTAAATTCTGGAATAATCCTGCTTTTTGCTATTTGTTTCCTTCAATTTGCTACTTCTAAAATCAAAATTGAGCTCAGTTTGCAGGTAGCGGGACAACAGAGAGAGTTCCTTTTGCAACTCCCTCTTGCAGTGGCAGCATCTGGGATGTGTTTCTGCTGGGAGAAACAACAGGAGGGCCCTTTCCCTGGGTGATGAGGTAGGCTCTGAAGTCTGGTACTTGTTAAATCTCACTGCAGACCCCTGGCTCTGTGCTGTAGAAGGACTGGGTCCTGGATAGCAGAGAACTTCAGACGGAGCAGGATTACATCTTTCTGATGGTGACTTCACAGAATGTGTTTTCCTTCTCCCAGGAGTGGGTAGGCTGATGTACTGGTCTTGTACCAGTCCTTCTGAGAAATGTGGAGAACAACATTATAATCCAAGATTGGTTTTTATTTTCTTGCATTAATTGGAAAGCCGATTTCTCAGGTGGTTTTTTTCCCCTGTAGCTTGAATTTGGTACTTACAACTCAGAAACTGTCTGAAGCTCATTTATTTATTTTTCTATAAATATAGAAAGCCAGAACAGAACAATTAGTCTCAAGTGAGTAAAGACAGAAGCAGAAGGAACTGGTGGCATTCTTTCTAGACAGTCTTTCAGAGGAAAAGACAGATACATATCCAGCTTCATTCAGGAGTGCTAACTTGGACCTTGCCAGTTTGATAAATGCTTTTAAAGGAGAAAATATATTCTTCTCGACTGGAAGCTCTAGATTTTTCTCTTTGTGAATATATCTTTTGCCACTTTCCTATGTCACTGAGGGGACACTAAGTATGAATTATCACTGGGGAATTTGGGAGGAAAAAAACCTCACGTCTAAGTGTTGTGGTTTTAATTCTGAAGGGAAGAAGTTTGCTGGGAAATTGTTTTACCACTAATAAAAAACAGCAGTACAAGTCATTGGAGCTGGCTGTATACATTTAACCACAATCTATCTTTGCAATCAGTGTCAGCGTGGAAGAGAGCTGCAAAGTTTTTATTTTCCCATTGATGGTGACAAGATGTGGTGAGGCGCATTATGTGTAGTTAAAATTTGTACTCGAGATTCTTCATATTACTCTAAAACTACGTTGAAAGAATATAAATTGGATTTGTATACCTTTTTCATAAACATAACATTTCAGGAATTCAGAGCTCTATACATTAGTAATATTTCAAGGTAGTGTATTTGTATGGAGCCCTGGCTTGTATTGAACAGGTGGGAATTTTTTTAGAATTGCATTTAGAGGTGTCAATTTTGCTTTGCTTATTTTATAGCATTGGTCAGCCAAGTTGGGTTGTTTCAGCAGGCTGTATTGGGAGAACCACAGAAATGTGCTTAAATTACTCGAGAGTGACAGTAGTGGACAAAGGTGGCAAAGACAGGCTGCAATATGAAGAAAAGTTGCAAACGTAAAAGATTATAACGTAAGGATGTCAAAGCTTCAAGAAAAACAGTTCTGATGTTTAAAAATGTTTCACCTTGGCAGCAAAATGTTGTTTTAATCTGCCATTTGGCACGTTTAGTAAGCCTCTGTTACAGTTTAGCTGTGAAACAGAAGAGTAGTTCTCTGAAAGTGGTGATCAGTTGTGCGGGAGCAGCACTGAGGTCCCTTTGTGGCACTTCGGGTCCATTTCTTAGAAAGGTGGCAGACAGGTGACGATGCATCTGGTTTGGTTTGATGTAGGGGTAAAAAAAGAGTAGAAGGATGTTCTAGCCCTCTGCTGGGGACCGGCTGAAAGCTGGTGCTGCTGCACCGAGGAGGCAGTGCTGTGAAGGGTTCTCCATCCGATGTCCGTGTTGATGGAAAACGGTCTGCCAAAAAGCAAGGCAGAAGAAAGTAAAACTGAGACAGTCCGGGTAGGAGGCAGAGAGTGCTGATGCTCCACTTAGAGCTTGGTTTTTTGATACATATTTTACCACCCTTTTTCTTTTTTGTTCTTACAAAAATAAGTGCCTGCTCAGAATGAACTGTGCATCGCATATAAGTCAATTCATTACTTTCCGAATATTCACTACAGATTTAAACAAAGCAAGGCGGTTGTTGTTGGGGGAAACCTGATAAAAATTTTGACACAAAAGTAGACAATGTCAGCCGCTTGCTGCGGAGCCTTTGGCAGTCTTTCCAAATTAGGTGATTTGGACTAATTTTCCATTATTTTCAGCCAGCTTTGCTGACACTGAACTGGTCTATCAGAAACATCACAAACAATTTTATCAAAAAGAATTCTTTGGGAGAAGCAAGACGGTACACTTGTCTTTGTATGGGAAAAGATCTTGTATATAAGAGACTGACATACGATCAAACAAATCTTCCTTTTACTTCACCACAGTGTAATATGGTATCTTTGAGTGTTGGAAGGGTTGTGTGATTTGCCTCAAACTTACACATGCCCTTTATAGGGCATCAAAGGAATTTAAGAACACGCTGTTGATCACTGCAATAACTTTTGGTAATTAAACGCATGGAAAAATAATGTTCCTAAAAAGCATATAAGGATTTGAGACCGTTATCTTTAGGAATAGAACGAAATAAAGGGAATGCCAAAAACCTACCAAATAATGACTGTGTTTAGTGACTGTAGTTGTATAATCTAAGCTTGTAAATGCAATGAGAGAAAAGGAATTTGGGCAAAATACTGATGCAGTTGGGCTAGAACCAGCCCCTTGTCCAATAGAGGCTGGAACATCAGCCCCAGCTTTTCTCACAAGAAGTGTTGGAGAAGAGAAATTACTGGTTGATAAACTGTTCTAAAAAGAATATGTTTCTCCTAACAAATGAATTGGGCTTTATCAAAAGCACCACAATATTTGAGAGCAGTTTAGGTATTTAATTTAAAGAGAATTGTTGTAATCCTAGAGAATCATTGCTGAAATAAACTTACTTCTCTCTATTCAAATGCTTGGTTTCAAGCTATTGTACTTTTACATCTTGCAACACACAGATTAATTTTTTCCGCGAGTCAAAAGAAAATGGTGAAATTAAGGTCAAGTGGCAAAATTTGTGCTTTTTTCAAAATACATCTTGACAATCAAAGCATGCATGTTTTCTTCTGTTATTGTTTCTGGTTTGCAGAGATGGGACTAGATCAAATGGCATCTGCAAAGATTTCTGAGGATAAAAGTTTCAGGAAAACACAAGAAGTGGTAGCAAAAAGCTTAATGAAAAAGTTCTAACAGGCATCTCCTGATTTATGATGTGTAGGAGAGCTTCCCCTCTTTCTTTGTGATTTTAGGACATGACTTCTCTTCTGAACTTACATTTACTGAATGTTGGCCATGTTTTCCTGGTTGACATATTCACTTCGCTTTGTTGATTTTTGTCCCCTTGGAGGACAGGTCACTCTGTTGTGTTTAATAACTAAAATGAACTGCTTGTGTATACAGCTTTAAAATGTCATACTTCAAGTCTACTGGGTTTTTTTTCCTTTTTTTTTTTGTTTCCTTTGTTAGACAATGAGTCACAAGCTGTCTCATCCTATTAATAGCTTGTTAATTTTTAATTTCAAAGGCTACTTTTGTAAACATAGTGTATTTAGTAAATCATTAAGAGCACTCTGCTTCTCTGTCTAATTACGTGTTTCAGGGTAGTTTTATCAGTTTAATTCATTGACTACATATGCATTGTAGAGATTGACAAAGAGCTTGCTAATAAAATCCTCTGTTTATTGGAGGGTGATGGTTTTTCTTTTGAGTAAAACATGATTCTGGATAACTGTTCCTGGCAGCGTGGCTTGTGCATAGTGTTTTGTCATTCAGTTTTTCAAACCTTAGACCTAGTGCTGTGTATTGAAAATAAGTAATTGGTAATAAGAACAACAATATGAACTCTGAATCCTGGTTTTCTTGTAAATATTTTGAAATAAATTGTAAATATTCACATAGTTGATGGCAATACAGAACTAACACCTATCAGGTGCCAATCAGAGAAGCTGTAAGGGATGCTGTGAAGGAGAAGTGAGGAGAGCTTTATATAGCAATTCTCAGTAGAATGTGTTGGGAGGGTTTAAACCCTTTGCTTAGCCTATAATACTTTGAAAGGTGTTTCAGGGATGGTTAATACTATGTTGACACATTCTGATGAATTTTGAAGCAAACAGAGGAGGCGGAACCTCAAACCCAGAAAGGATGAAAAATCTGCTTTAAAAGAAACCGTTGTTTCAGTGATCTTCATATTTGTTTAGCAGAATAACATCAAGACCAGAGAATTAGTCCTGAGACACTCATTATTTTAAAAATGTCATGCACATTCAGATTGCCTCTGACTGGTTCCTGCCTCTTTACCGCTCCGTTTTGCTCCCCTTCCTGCTCCCTAGTATAGATCGTAAAACCTGCTTCATAAGAATTTAAATTCTCTTAGAAAAGTGTATGTGTTACTCTTGTGCAGGGTTGGTGTTAGATGTAAAATAGATACTGGGTTTCCAGTACCTCACCTACTTCTCTTTTCATCTTTAACAAAAATAATGGCATGTTGTGAAATGCAGGGTGTCTGCCCCCCGCAGAGCCACTGGTTAATGATCTTGAAATAGTTGATTGCATGAAGTGTTGATCTATTAATAATAGAAGAGTTTAGTCATATTTGAACCATGACTACGGATTGATAATGAGATAATTGTGAATTCCAGATAAGGACAAATGGCCACCTTAGCTACAGGTTTTATGCCTCTTATGAGGTTAGGCTTAGTGGTGCTTATAGGACGTGACATCTTCAGATTGGAAATTTGAAGTGAGTGAAGTACTTTAGTTGTATTTCTGAGCTTGTTTTGTTCTGTGATTAAGAAAAATAAGATCTCAATTTTGTTAGAGCTTTTTGTCATGAGAATGTTACGTTATCTGAAAGACCTAAGGCACATTGCATTTCAGGTTTACCTTAGTGCTGAATCAGCCTTTCAACACAGAAAAGGTTCCTCAGTCTTTATGGCAGCTATAAAAGCTCATGTTATATTTGGATCTGTTTGGGTATTGCTCATTAAATGTAGAGAGTATCCAAAATGATACTTTTCAGCACTAAGGAGTCATGTATTTTTCAGGAATTGTTCTTCTGGTCTCGTGCTGAAATCACTTTATTTCTGTTGCCTGGTCTTATGACACCTTTTGACACCCTCTGTGACATTCTGTAGTGTCCAGGAATTTCAGTGCCTATTGCATCATGTATTCTTAATTAAATCATGCCAGTAGCCTTTAGGTAGCAGTGAAATGAAGGAATTGCACATTCTGGTTAGCTCTAAAAGGCCGGTGACGTGACACATAATGAGAACGTTTTAATTTTCTGACCTGCTAGAAAGTTCCCTGATGGATCTGAGGCATTATTATTTGATCTTTTCAATTTCCATGCCTCTCCATCTGCAAAATGGTCTGGCTAACCACTAAGTGGGCTATTAAAACTTTTTAACAGCCTATTGATTTATTTTTGTGTAACCTGTGCTCTCTGTACATCAGCTAGTCGGAGCTGAACTGGGCTAGATGAGCACCAGCTTCCCTGTGTGCTGATGTTCAGTGCTTCTGCGAGTGGCGAGGACAGTTCCAGGCTGAGTGCATCTCGTCTCGACATACACGGGCATGTGCAGCCTCTGGCTGCTGCTGGATGTAGTTCAGGACCCGAGAGGTTAACTACAACACTGAAATTCATAGCAATGAAAGCAAATTTTAACACTTAAATCTTTTGTGGTCATGCAATACTTGAGTTTTGAAACTGCTCGTTGTTACTTGTGCCAAACCTTTGTCTTTATTACAAATAAAGTAAGCATTTGCCAGTTTGCTTTGAAGGTTGGCATATTATCCTAGGGTTTTCCCCTTGCATCAGAAGCATCAGTTTGCATATCTTAACATTTAAATGCCACAAGCATGCTCTGACGTTCTAAGTGTACCTTTGCTAGTTTGTTGGTTTTTTTTTTAACCACTTGCTTCAGGAACTGTAGCTCTAAGGTAGGATGTTAAAAATGATGCACAATTAATGTGGTGATCCAAATTTATGCTGCCAGTCCGCTGCAGTACAGATCGGTTTGCTAACCCACCCAGCACTGCTGGTGCTAAATTTCTAGAAAATGCCAGGAAGCAAAGTAAAATATTTCAGGAAGTTATTTTCATGGAAGGTGATTGGCATGAGTGTATGTCATGTGTGTATCTGCTCAGAGTTGGTCATGACTTCTGGTCAACTGCGGTGGGAGCTACTTTTACCTCTGTGTTAGGTTGGATGCAATTATAAATCTTTTTCTTCTCGTAAGAAGAAATGTTAGAAAATAAGTGTGTGTGAGAATAGCATATTTTATAGTTGAAACTCTGTTTTTGTTCAAGACAAGATGCAGCATCTGATGGGATGTCAGCAATGCTTGTATATGTGCTCCTTTCTGACCAAGGAGAAACTGATCTAAGTAATTATATTTGTGTTGGTGACTTTAGAAATAGCCTGCTTAGATTCCTACAGTCAGTAGTAGTGGAAACCTCTGAATTTCCAGTGACTTTCCTCCACTGATCACAAACTAGTGCCTCAGCGTTATGACACCTGGATTCAAAACTTTTGCAGTGTCCAGTAGGGATATTAATTTGAAGTTCACTAACACGGCCTGTGTTACGTCGGTAATGGAGGTCAGCAGCCTGCTTTCCCAGCTGCAGTTGGCATCACTGATGTGTATTGGAGTCTTGCAGGGTGTTACAAAAGGCTTCTAGTGAAGCTTTTTGAATGAAGGAGTGATCTGATTCCTCAGTGTCTGCAGAGCAATGGCATTTCAGCAGCAGACCTGCGTTGTCACCAGACATGGTCGTGACAGCAAGAATAGCTGGTTGCTGCTTCCGATGGTGGCTGTGATTTTTAGAAGTGTTCAGCTTCTGGGTTCTAGCAGCATTATTTTAAAAAGTGTTTTTCTATTGTATCACTGTTTTGTCTAATAAGTGGTGTTCTTGTGCAGTTCCAGCATCCTTCCCAAGTGTTTGATGTTGGCAGCTGTAAGACTTGTTTGTATTTTTAATCTGAGGTTTGTGTATGCGTTACAGCGTGGGGTAGGATTGTTCGTGAAGTAGGACGGCATCCTGTGCTTGATTGGGCTGCTGCGGCTGTTTGGGAAACACAGCTTAAATGTGCTGCTCTGGAACCTGATGGAAGGGTGGTTACCTAAACCTGCTGGCTTTTATTATTGAGCTACTGTAATTACATCATAGGGAGAAAACAGTTTAGTGGTGATAATTAGTAATTTGTCTGTAATCATACGGTCACGTTGTTAGGCAAATGATTGGAAAAAAAAATCATCAAATCAGTCTCAAACACATAGAAAATCGCCAGCTAACCAGCAGTGTTGATAGGAGACTTCACTCATGCGTTTTAAAAATAATATTGTAGTTTTGGCAAACTATGAAGACCAGTCAGTATGCAGCTATTTGTTTCTAGCAATTTCTCTTTAATTCTGCTTAGTAATAACCTGCGAGAGAGGTTGGCTGTGGTAATTTGGCACGAGCAGAGACCTGATACAGAGGCAGTGGCATTATCTAACCAGAAAGCTGCATTGCATCTTACTTTTGGGGAAGGTCACCCTGTGAGGTTAACTTCCAAATGTGGGACAATGCAGGGGCATTTCCATTAACAGGAAAAAGCCCCAACCAACCAATGTAGGTTTTAATTCCCCCCCCCCCCCCCGCCCTTTTCTTCTTTTTCTTCTTTTATCTCATTGGCTTTTGATCAAGCTGTATATAGCTTTTTTTCAGTCAGTTTTTATTTTCCTATGTTAAACCAAAGGATTTCATACTATTCTTTGGCCATAAAGAGGCAGGAGATTTGCTCAGACAATATTGAACAGTAATAAGCCGCTCCCTCCCCCACGGTACGGTCCCCGTTGGGACCTGGCTGATGGAAATCTCTGGGATGAAGCTGACTGTACCATCCTCTGGGGCCAGGTTCTGCCCGAGACCTGCAGAACAGTGCCCAGCAGGGAAGTCCCTGCTTCCTCTGTTGTCACCATGCCGTAACTGTTACCATCGCTATCCAAATTACCAGCTGAAGTCAAAGTCAATGCCCCTGGTTTTCACAAGTGTATCTAGTTGTATCTTTTCCCGTTCATTTTTATGACGTGAGAAGATATGCAATAATGGAATGCTTTTCGTAGAAGTAGAGCAATACAGCTATTATTTTGTTATGCTGTTCTCGGTTGTTGGTGAGAGGGGAGTGCCATATCGAGCATTAAGGCTTTCCCCATAAATGGCAAAGTGGAGAATGATTCCATCCGATGTGATACATCTAGATAGAGATTTCGGTATCTGTCACCTTTTGGTAACGGATGTCAGAGTACAAATTTACCTTGAATGTGTAGTTGGTTGCCTTTCCTGCTGTTGTGGCCATCCCTGCAAGGTAGTGTCTAGAGGGTGGGAATTTTTGTTCCGTGCAAGGGTAATTGCATAGTTAAAACTTGGTATTTGCAGGGTGCGCAGAGGCGGAGACGTGGCTGCGCGAAGAGAAGCTGGAGTGTTAAGTCTGAGCTGTGGTGGAAGTAGGTCGGATCACGCTGCAGTAGGGCCTGTTTGAGGCGCGCGGAAGGGCGTAAGGGAGGTGGTGGGAGAGCTATGAAAGGATCTCCTCCTGCCATTGCAGAGAAATCAGATATTGGGAGACAACATACTCTGGATGAGGACAGAAAAAAAGAGCAATAGATGGGCCTAATACACCAGATGAAAAAAACCTAAAATTTGCTATTAAACAAAAAAACAAGCACTCCCAAAAAAAGTTGTGTCCCCCCCCCCCCGCCACTCAACCCTGTATCCTGGATGCCCAGGGGATGGATATTTGAAGCCCCCAATGCACCTGTGAATAGTCAGGGCACCAAAATAAGGAAAGATGTCAATGTTGTGGGTCTTTTTTTTTTTTCTTCTTTTTTTCTGATTCTGTGTATTTCTGCAGCTGTGGTGAAAGAGCAGTTGTTTCAGAAACATCTGAAAAAAATTTGTCTTTATGATCGTTATGACTATAATGTGTCATAGGAAAATTAAACATAAAATCTTGAGTGTTTACTAGGATGAGTCTGGGGGAGAGGGGAAAGAATGTTTTGCCCTTAATATTCTGAGGTTCCAGTAAGTCATGTGAATGTCACTCTGAATTAGTAGTTGTAAGTAGCTGTACATCTGTGAAAAGCTCAGATTCTAAATTGTCTTCACAAAGAGTAAGCTGAGGACCTTCCAGTGAAAATCACTGTCATGTTACCATTTTCATCTTTTTTCTGGGGTACAGTAAAAAAGGTGCAATAACAAGTAATAGAAATATTTTTGTTTTAATAAACTGTGATTCAAAACTGTATATATATCCATAAAAAGCTGAAAGTTACCTCTGCTGTAAGGTGTTTTGGTTATGTTATTTTTTTTAATTAGGAATATATCTGATAAAGATTAAATTGCTTTTGTTGATACACATTGAGAAAGGGAGAAAGTTAAAATTAAACCAGAATGATTTTTAAAAATACAGATTTCAGAGTAATTTAAGATGATACTAGGATGCAGTATGCTATGATTACTTTGGTTTTGTTTCCTATTGTCACACAGCATTAGCAAATCCTTACTCAGTGTGCATGCTTTGATTTAAATACACCAAGGTCACTTCAAAAACATGAGTACACAAAACAAAATGTCTTAAAAAAAAAAAAAATCCCTAGCATAAATAAGTGTAGGAAATTTAGGCCTCCAGATGAGATTGTCTGAACTTCTGTGTATATATTTGGTGGTATGTGTGCTAGGATTTCTTGGCTGTATTTATAAACACTGATTTCAATCTTCTTCCGTTTCCTGGTGCTGTAGCACCTACGCCCTGGGGTGGATTTATATAGAATTGTGCTGTGTTCCTGAGTGTGCACACCCTCAGCCAGAATTAACACAGTCTTTATTAAAATCTTTTGTTCATTGATTTCTCTAACATGACTTGATGTTAGAAATGAATGTTAAAACACAAAATTTGAATTTGTTGCATTTGGCTTAATTTGAGATTTCTTTCCTTGGTGGCATGATGAAGGAATGAGGAGGATTTGTGTATTCTTAAAAACGAAATATTGAGCAAACAATAAATATTTAAATCATTACCTCAGTTTTATTTAAGTCCAGTCGTTACATCTGCTGCTGTTCATTATCTGATGCAGGAGTCGTCTTTCAAATAGATTCTAAGCACACAATTTGGGGATGGGGACTTGGCTGCTGAGACATGTGCCTGTTGGTAGGTGGGTGAGCAGACTATGAAAACCCACACGGTTTGCTGCAGATTCCCTCAGACCTTATGGCAGAGGGTGGAGGTCTTCAGAATCCTTTATGCTTGGATTCCAGATGGGTGGTGTTTTTGTGGTTTGGGTTTTTTTGTTGTTTGTTTGTTGGTTTATTTTGTGTGTGTGTGTGCAATGATGAATTAGGGCTAATGACAGCATAAAAATGTGCAGTGAGAGTCCTTTTAGCAATGGCCCATTTCTTTGCAGGATGAAGATGAATGAAAATTGTACAGCCTGGAGAAATCGGGTGATACGTGTCTCTATTTTTAGCTCTACTTTTAAAAAACTCATGCATATTTAATACTAAAAGTATCAATTCATAATAGGCCTCATCTTTATATAGCCCACTTTGTATTGTTGTCTTTTCATTAATTGTTCTTTTAGATTCTGAAGGATTTCTGCTTCATTTACTGCAGAAGCTGAGGAAAGCAGCAAATGGCAGCAATAATCCTGAAGAAAAAATAATTACAGCATGTGATCACTGAACTAAATAATTAATTGTAATTGTAATGTGTACTCAAAAGGCGAGGAAGCATGGGTGGTGATAGCTTTGATATCTCTAGCTCCCTAGTGGTCTGCATTCTGGCTCCAACAGTTTTCTTACAACGAGAACAGAGACAAATTTGTATTGGGTTACTCTTGCAGGTGATGGTGGTGTGAGTTACTGCGGGAGTGTAATTTTTGTCATAGTGGAGTTCCTTAGGTCTCTTAACTATTTTTCTCTTCTCTTGAGTGTGATTGTGGATTGTAAACTGTAAATCAGTAAGCTGGTAAACAGGGAAAACTTGCCCTGTTTGTTTCCCTTTTCCCTTTTAGTTCTCTGTCTGAGATATGCAGCGTGTGTCTGTGCTTTGAGCCTGTTCCCTGAAGCAGGCTGTGTTTTCCTAGAGCTGTGGTCCTCACCTCTGGCAGCTTCAGTGGTTGCGCTGCAGCTGTGTAGCATTAAGCAGACAGGGACTTTGTATGGCATGGAGCATGACTAAGTGTCCTACTGATGTTCTTGCTACACCATAATAAATTAAGGCATCTTCTGTTAATAATTTTTTGATATATATTAATTCATCTGACTCACACAGCTGTGGAAGTGCGTTTTTCCAGAAGAGAGTAGGTAGATACCACTCAACTACTTTTTACTAAGGTGAAGTACTCTGTTTCTTGAATTATCCAGCTAAAATGATTTTTTAAAATTAAGTAGTGTTTTCAAAAAAATAGTAAAGCAGTTGGCCGTAAGAATTCTGTCATAGTGTTCAAGCATGAAATTCTGAGCTAAAATACATTTACGGGGAAAATCTGAAGTAGGATATGAAATTGCAGTTTGCATTTCTTTAAAACAAATCGTTAGACTTCAGAATGTTTGTATGTTATTGTTTTCTGGTTCATAAAAGACAACCAACAGAACTGGTTTGTTTTAGAGCCAAAGTGTTGAGTATTAAAAGTGATGTATCCTGCAAGTACAGAGGGCAGTACCATCAGCACCTTGGTATACTGCCCTAATGATTTTCTCCTTGGATTTATTGACACTGAAGATCAGCATCCACCTGTAATACAGACAAACAGTACAGACAGAATGCAGACAAATAGCTGTGTTTTTTTCTTAGCCTGGGCTCCTTTTTGCAGGTTGTAAGGAAGCAGTTCAAAAGAGTGTAGACAGAGTACGTTTTCTGGAGGAGGAAATCTTTAGAGCTTTCCACCTCTGTAGTTTCTGCAAAGATTACATTCATACCTATTTGATTCTCTGCAATATTTGTGGCTTAACATATGGAACGTAATCAGCACTACACTTAAGCAGTGTAGTAGTTACTGTGGTCACGCTCTTAAATTCTGCCCCCAAAAAGTGTATATGAGTATGGGGCTTAATTTTTACCTTTTAGCTATAAGTCCTTTTGCGTTTTGAAGTCTTATGAAGACAGGGAATTGAAGAAAAGCTGATTAAAAGAAATTTCTAGTGAATCTAGGAACACAGTTATGCAAAATACTGTCATATTGAAATGTTTTTGCTAACGGCACCTACTGCTTAAGGACATACCTGGCACATCAGCAAGCGAAAGGCATTCATTGCCTTTGGGCTGGCTTGACTCACAGTTCTTCCACTGCTCCTCCTGGTTTCAGGGACGTCTTTGGGGGCTGATTGCTTAGTATATTATCGGGCAAAAACCTCAGTTAAACTGTGGGCAAGCAGAAAGTTTTATTTCAGCCTGTCTCCTCAAATCTTTATGGAAACGCAGTCTTTTTCAGGGGGAGATTATAACTGCTAAAATGTTCCTAACTGAAATACTGGAAGGGTAGAAGGGGCAGGGGGACAGAAATTTGAACATATACTGGTGGACAGTTAAAGTCACTAGCAAAATTTGTCAGTTTTTAGAAGTAATTGTTTCCTGTTTTGCTGATCTACTGATTGTTTTAAATTTTACTTTGTTCTTTAAGGAGACAAGCTGAGTCTTTTTTTTCCCTTTTTTTTCTTTTCTTTTCAAAACATCACCACCCCTGCTTCCCAGTCAGTTTTACCAAGCTAGAACTTTTGAAAAATGGGGAAACAGGGAAATTACTTATCTATAGACTGGTGGGCACTTTTATTTAATTCTACTTTTAGCCTCCTAGCATGTTTCAGTGATGGAATTCTTGAATTTGAAGTTGGCTTATATATGTTTTACACAAAGAAACACTGTTTTTCAAATGGGTGGTATCCCCTTTGTGAAAAAAGTTTGTAAGTACCATCATGAATTGAAGAGGTATGCTGCTTTGAGAGGAACAGAGCATTCCTGTGTTTCCTGGTAATGTGGGAATCTCTCAGTGTGAGAGGTGTACCGCTTCTGTGATGGTTTCATACCATTACAGTCAGTGAAATCAATTTTACGTGGTAGAAAACTGAGCTTGTACAGGCTTGATAATGGGAACGATTGTACTGGATTTGGACTTGGATGGGGGAACAATGAACGTTGATTCATATTCATTGTATATTCCAGGGATTTCCATCAGTATATAATGGATTTCCAGTTTAAAATTGAATTTAAATAAATTTTTATAATTGCTTATCGTATAGTATATAAACTAGCTTTTAATAACTGCCAAATAAATACTTAAATCAGGCTCTGTCGAGCATCACCAAGATAAATCTGTCATTTATGGATGTGGCACTCATTGAATGGTATCTACATTGATATGGATTGCAGAGACTGGGAATGAAACTGCAGAACTACTCTGATAGTAAGCAGAAAATAATTGTACTACTGCTTCTGTCAAGTGCGTTATTTTATAAATGGCTTTTTGAATTGTGGCTTTTTTGGCCTGGCAGTTTTCCTTTCTTTTTTTTTTTCAGAAGAATACATCTTGTCTTTGCTGTTTGTCAGGCTTTTGGGGATTGTACTCTTTTTTTTTTTTTCCTGGTTATGTGTTTGCTTACTTTCCTGGACAGACAAATGCGAAATTGTTATTTTCTGTAAAAGTTCTGTATTTTGGTCTTTACTGTCCCTTGTTGTGAAAAAAACCCGACTTGATGTGTAATTGGGGAACTCTGGGTTGGTGGTGCTCCTATCCTAGAAGTTCTAAAGATACAAAGGAGTTTCGTTCAAGAGAGTTAAATTGGCTACCTGTTTTTCTTGTCATTAGTGTGTTCTTGCAGGCTTTCGCGTGTGTAAGTGTGAGCATATATTACAACTGAACGTGCATTTTCCCATCCTGTGACGAAGTAGCTTCTTGCAGAGGTTGTATTCTGTCTTTCTAGTATAGACATTTGAAGAGGACTGTATTTTAGATCGATTGTGTGACCTGGCTAAACTGAGAGCAACTGCCTCAGTACTTCAAGGGAAGTTCTTCAGGACAACCAACCAACAGCAACTGGCAGCAGGCACATCAGTCACGGACACTGAAGATCAAACCTCTGGCAGTGGGGATTCTGGTTTTAAAATTGCATACAGAGTAATATGGTATCGTGAATTAGCCAAGGCCATATTTTTATGATAAGCTGGGTTTAATGACTACATGTCTGTACCTCCAGGCTCTGCCTCCTTTGTGAACTCAGCGTTTTGAGGGGCGGTGCTACAGGTAAGTTTACTGAAATAAATGAACTTTGTTAAAGCAGTTGCTGCTCCAGGAGGAGGTTGAGGGGCTTGCAATACATGCGGAGCATAGCCTCTTGGCTATGAAGTTGTGCTAAAATTTCCAGTCAGGTTTTGTCTCTTCATGTGAATAGTCTAGAGCAGAGGTCCTCAAACTACAGCCCGCGGGCTGGATACGGCCCCCCAGGGTCCTCAATCCGGCCCCCCGTATTTACAGAAACCCCTGCCCCCCCCCCCGCTGGGGGTTGTGGGGGGAAACCAAGCAGCTGCAGATGACTGCCTGCCACTGCATCCGCGCCAGCCCCCTGGATAAAAAGTCTGAGGACCCCTGGTCTAGAGGTGTATCTGATACATTTAACTTAAATTTATACGCAGTTCTTATGTTACTACTTCTGGTGAAAGATGGGAATGAGTTTTAGGCCATGGACCTCTTGTACATCTCCAGAGCAATACCAAGATACATCTACATGCCAGCTGGACCTTGCAGCCTGGCAGTTGCAGCAGAAGGGATTGTATGAACCCTCCTTCAGTGCAAATTCAGACAGGTTGTACAAGCTTTTGGTGCTGAACACGGCAGGTCGCCTGGCTGAAATGTTTTAGGGCTTGCTTACTCCAGCTTAGCTGTGGGTGTAGCATTGCTGGGAGACAAGACACTGGTCTGCACTGATGAGTATGTACACTGGATATGTATTTATGACCCTTTACTCTTTTGACCAGTGGCCAGATCTTCCATGTATCAGATAGCTCCATGCTGGTGCTTTTGCGTGAGAATTAATATAAATTGTACTGAAAGCACAGCCGTGCCTGATGGGCTACAAAAATAACACAGAACCCTTCAGAGTGCTGGTCTTCATAATAGGCTTGAGCAGGAACTTCTGCCTGATGTAAGAGAGTCACAGTTGACGGGACAGAAGATGTAAGCCTTGCTCAAGCAGCTGAAGTAATATGAGAGATGTTTGTTTCTAGCTAGTTAGATACAAAAGTGTATAGGACTGACTTTACAAAAGGACTGTACAAAATACATTGAAAGGGTCTAAAATAGATGTTCTGCTACACTCTGAATGAGCTATTCTCTGGCCAAATAATGGGTTGCGCAGACTGTTTTTTAAAAATATATATTTATGCTGAACTATATGCTTTTTGCCTTGGGGAAGATTTTTCAGCCAGTCTAAATTATATGGCGATTTTGTAATCTGAGCTGATGTTTAACATCTGAGCTGAATCACCAGATTTGAGTCCACAGGAGATGAGAATATTCATGGGCACTTTCTTTCTTTTTTACCCTCCTTATCCTGTATGGCAACACAGTCATTTTTAGCTTTACCTTAAAACATCTGAAAACAGTTTCCAGAAATAAATTCTGGTGCCAGTTGTGATTTCCCAGCAATGAGTTCAGAGGATGAGGTAGCATGCCAAAGGCAGAGTATTCTCTGCACAGTTTACTTTTTTTCTTGTTTTGCCGGTGGTTTGGGCATGGCTCAGAGCAGGGCAACAAAGGAGAAGGGCATCTAGACAAAAATTCTGTCCTCTTTTGCTCTGTCTCGGGTTACTCCAACTTTCTGCACAGATCAAGAGAGGGAGCGATTTTGGTACTCTGGGTTGCTCTTTGGAGGAGTCTCTGACTATTCAAGGAGGAGGCCAGCTACCTTGCACAGCTGCCTGCCCAGTGTAGGACGTTTCTCTAAGGAGAGGATTTACAAAATGCTTTATCTTTCATGATGCTTCAGTTGACTTTCTCGGAAATCTTCCTGATTAAAAAGGAAATCTGGTTAAACAATTCTGTGCATGTAAGTTTGTTTCTGGAAACTAGCAAGTTTATTAAATTCTTTCGTCATCATTGCTTCAGTCTAAACTGCTTTTAAGAGCATCCAGTAATTGTCCTATTACAAAAGTCTAGGGGGCTTTGTTAAAGGAGAAAGTAGGCAGATCAGCAGAAAAATAAAGTGTTTCTGAATTCAACTTGTTTCTTTGCACTTCTGGGTGGAACAATTTATATATCAAGACAGTTACTATTCAATTAACTTGAATTAAAGTACATTTGACTTTTACTCCATTTAGAAATAAAGAAACTAAAGAACATTTAAGTACTTAAACTATATCTAAGTCCTGCGTCAGTTATGATGGTAGTTTTCTATCACCTCAAATATCTTCTCAAGAGCAACCCTAATGAAAGGAATATACAGAACTGGCTATTCAGGGAAAAGCCGTGAATACAAATTTGCTGTCAAATGTGCAGATTAGAAGAACTGTGAGAAAAAGAGACATCTTCCTCTTTTAATCTCTCTGAGATATCCTCAATATCTTTGTAATTAAAAAGAAAAATGGTGTCAGACATGTAATGATGTGGTTTTCCAAGTTCGACATCTCTTCGTTGCTTTTAATTCAATCATGAATTCCCTAGGTTTAGAATAGTCGCTTTTTTCCTCTAATATACCATCACGGGACTTGTTTATATCATTTACTTACATGATTTATTATTTACAACGTGCAGACCCAATGAGCACTAAGGCACTCTAGGTAGCAATATCGAACAGTTATGATTATGTTTTAGCTCTCAGCAGTTTTCTGCCCGATGCTGATGCTCAGAACTGTGCAGTTACATAGTATAATGGTTGTTACATTTTTGAAGTACTGAACTTTGTGATCTACTAGAAAAATACTAGATTTATACTACACGATACAAGTTGATTAATTCTTATGCTAAATCATCCTAAAGACTTAGGATAGCCATGGTCATGTAAGTGAAGAGGCCTTATTACCCTCTGCTTGGTAGACAGTGGAGAAAACGGAGATCCCAAACAGCTGATTTTTCTGGCTCTTGAATACTGTGACAGCTTTTATGTTCAGCTTTATCTGGGTGGCTGAATAGGAAGCATCCAAATGTGTTAGCTTAATTCGAATCTGATAGAAAAGTTAGTTAACTTAGAAAAATCCTAATAATCAGATGGTAAAATACCTTCGGAGAGAAATCCCATTATGTCAGTTGCAGGAAACGTGATGAGTAGAAATTGTTGGAAATCTTCCAGGAGGAATAATAAGAAAAGGATGTCTGGGCAAAAAGATGGAGCTTTTCTTTTATTTCTGCTGGTACAGGAAAGGATGCTTCGTGTCAGCTTTATCTGATTTTATTTTTATCCTTTATTGACAAAATCTGTGTCTCCAGATAACTGTAGAAATACTGGAGTGTAGTCCTGGAAGGAAAGTTAAAGAAATATCGGGTTCATCTCTTTGTCCTGGGCAGAATCACTGATGAACTTGCCAAGTAGCTGAATTTTACTGGGATGGCCCCCTCTGTCCTGCTGGCAGAAGTATGCAGCAGCTGTAAAGGAGCTTGAAAGCTCTTTAGTACTGAGATAAGTGCAGACTTGTTAGGCATAGGAGTTAACCGTACGATTAACCACCACCCAGCTTCGTAGGTTTTGCAGCTGACAGTGAATTCTGACTTCTGCTTTTGCCAGAGTTTCTGGCAAGTTTGAAGCCAGTGTATGGCTAGCTGCAAATGAACTGTAGTCATCCCTTCTCCCAGAAAATTCACAGAAAGTTCTGTGGGGAGAAAAATCGCCGAATTCTGAATTTGTGCAAGAAAAATTTTGGTTTCTCATCCACGTAAAGCCCAGAGCTGGTCGGTTTGAGCCTTTTACTGTAGCATATATCAATCTTTGTACTGCATGCAAGCGGCATTTGAGAGTGATACTGAGCATCATCTGAATGTGACCAAAGAGCAACAGAAGTGGCGAACAGTCTAGAGCAAGCACAAATCCTGTGAGGAGCGCCTGAGGGAGCTGGGGGTTCAACCGGGAGAGGAGGAGGCTCAGGGGGGACCTTCTCGCTCTCTACGGCTGCCTTGACAGGAGGCTGTAGCCAGGTGGGTATCGGTCTCTTCTCCCAAGTAACAAGCGATAGGACAAGAGGAAGCGGCCTCAGGTTGTGCCAGGCGAGGTTTAGATTGGATATTGGGAAACATTGCCTTCATGGAAGGGTGGTCAAGCACTGGAACAGGCTGCCCAGGGAGGTGGCGGAGTCACCATCCCTGGAGGTACTTAAAAGACACGTAGATGTGGTACTTGGGGACATGGTTGAGTGGTAGGCTGGGCAGTGCTGGGGTAACGGTTGGATTCAATGACCTTAAAGGTCTTTTTCACTGTAAATGATTCTATGAACGGAGGGGAAATTTGGGAGCCAGTTGGGCTGGACAGTTCTTCCTGCCCATCTGATGTATAGCGAGAGTGATGCTCAGGTGCAGGGTGGTCCCTGAGGGCTCTCCCTGCCGAGCCTTGGCCGGAGGCTGCCAGGCTGCCCACCTCCTCGCCTTGCCTCTCTTGCGGGTGACGCGATGTTGCAGTGCGGTGACGTGGAGCCAGTTCCCCGGTGAAATGTGTTAATTGTTGCTTCCCCAGCAGCACGCTCAGCCACCCACTTAGGGCACTAATCTTGCCTGGTGGCTGACCTGTCGTGCTCTCAGGGCCAGCCCTGTGGAGTTGGTTTGCAGTAAATGTTATGGGAAGAGGCTGTTCACAAGACCTGTAAGCCGTGTAAAAGATCACTACATAAACAAGAAATGATTCACTGTTATGAGTAACATAAACAGGGCAGCGTGTGAACTCTGGTTTGTTTTGCATGGTGGGGTGGGATTGTTTTGATTATTCCTGTGCTGGAACTCCCAGACTTTCATATATTTTTCACACGTGTATGTACATCCAGTACGCTAGTGTGTTTTTCAGACTATTGAATGTTTGCTGCATGTCAGAAATGGTTTGACGTTTTTCAATCTCCTTTAGTAAAGAAGGTTGGGCAAGGGGATTTTTCCTGTCTGTGTTTTGTATATCAAGTGGAACTTTTTCTGAATTCTGGTCCCTCTATGATGAGTAATTGAGGAGTATATTTAGACAGAAATAATCCTGAACTTGTGCCGCTTAGAGATTGCAAGGAAATCAGTCCTATTTCTCTCAAAGCTTCTTGTCAAGTACCGAAGAAAATGCTGTGATACAGAAAAGCAACTCTGGTACAGGTTTCACTTTTCAACTGAAGCACTTTGCTAAAGCTAGTATCTGCTAATTTCTCAAATGCCTATATTTTCCCTGTGCCTTTGATTCGGTTTCCGTATTTCAGATAGCCTTCATGAAACAATATGCCTCGCCAGCTTGGTTGGATACTTGGTGAAATTGCTGCTGTGATCACATTAAGCCTGATCAGCCAAACCATGGCAGGGCAGGTGCATGCAGCTAATTGCAGGCTTTGTCTTTACAGCATAGTCTGGATGCAAATGCTGTTTCAGTGCTATTTAGCAGGAATTGAAGGTGGGAGGATAATTCTTATTTTCAGTCTCTGGTAGGATGTATGTGTTAGTGTACTGCTAGTTATGTTATTCGTGACAGACATCAGGAATTGTTAACCAAGTGTCAGATAAGCGATTCTTTTCGTAGGCAGGAAGACACTGTGTGAAGCTTTCATCCCATCTTCAGACTGAATATAAGTAAAGTAGTCGCTCTTTTTTTGTCTTCCATCACTCTTTACGGTTTGGGTTTTATGGCAGTCACCTTTTCCCCTCTTACAACAAAGAGTATCCTATTTCTCTCTTTAAAGATCTCCTTAATTACCCTCACAGCTTACTGTGAGATGCTGTGTAGCAGGGTGCTGTCTGACATTAGGGCCTTCGCAACCTATTTCACAGAATTTAGAAAATATTCTAAAAACTTACGAGTCCCAGGTTTTTGGAGGCATTTTTTCCATAATAGGAGTTAATTTACTTGTGAGTTTAACATGTTGGTTGCAAATTGGTTTGGATTGCTTTATATGATTTGTTGGGATCGTAGTTGACATCATGACCTCAAGACACTTGAATTCATGAGTAGGATCAGAGAAGTTACCCAGCATTTAGGTTTGTGGTTTACTTTACTTCCCAAACTGCAACGATGGCCGTGATTCACCAGAGTGGTAACAATTAGGAGTTAAGAGAATGGACTGTGGCAAAGGAGCTAGTGTTTTTCTCAGGCTGTTCTCATCTCTCAAACAGTGGGATGGTCCTAGCTAGTACAAGTTAGTTCTCATGTGTCCTTAAACATGGATGAGTTTGTCCATCTGCCACATATGAATTTTCAATATGTTCCAACAAATGCCCGTGCTGCCCCAGGTACAGTGTACTGCTCTGCAACTGAGGGAAATTTTTTCATCCATCCTATTAAAATTTTGTCTTTAACTTGCAATCCTCCTGCATGACCCTTAGTTTGCAGTGATTTTACAGCCATAAACCCACTGTATGCAGTAGTTCAAAATTGCATAAATCTCTAGTTGTGGGACAGAAGAAAACGACGTGACTGACAGCGTTAATTAATGAATCTCACCACATCTCCTGGTGCAGAGGGACTCTTTCGCTGTGACATTTAAGACCTAACTGTTAGCATGTGCTGTTGCCTAGATCACAAATAAAAAAGAAGAGGGACAAAATAAAAAGGGTGGGGAGCTGATCCCTGTGTGTTTCACGGCCATGTGGGGAAGTTGGTAGCTATTTCTTACTTACCCTTCTGGTCTCAAAGTCATCTAGGATTTTCAGATCTAGCAAACAATACCCAGCATAAAGAAACAAGGTAGCTAACTTCCCTGGCTCTAATTTAAGAAGGCCTTTTATACTGAAGTTTCCTTTTCATCACTGACACTGGTGTCAGAGACGGGGTGCGCAGGAGTTAGTGAATGCTGCTGACGTCTAGCATCAAAAATAAAATGCATTTTGTATTTAGCCAAAACATTGTTCATGTCAGGAAAGACTGTGTTGCATACTTCTTGATGTAAATATGGTAATCTCCATGTCACTTCTATATATGCAGAACTATTGAACTGAATTTTTGTTTCTTTCCTTTTCTGCAATATTTGATGCTGAGCCATGTACAGTGTGTGATGAATTGCATACAACTGAGTTGAATTTTATTTTTGCCCTTTATTAGTTATTAATATTTCAAAACCTTTCCAATTTATGAAAAGCTGAAAAACAGCAGAAGAATTTGTGATATACTGGAAGGGTGCGTAGACTGAAATGTTATTCAAAAGAAAATTGAAGATAAATGATAGGAAATAGAAGTGAAAGTAAGAAGCAGTTTTTGAAGGTTCATCATGTGGGTGAAGAGGAATTAACAGGAAAAGAAAACCCTCAAAATAGGAAAATGCCCTTTTTAAAAAAAAAACACAAACCAACAAGTGTTTCTTAAACACAATCTTGGGACCTCCAAGAGCTCTCCTTGATTTTCTTTTTAACAATTATGTGTTTTTTGACCTTTAGAGGCTGTGTCTTTTGACCTTTAAAGGCTGAGGTTTCTGTTTAATAAACTGGTCATCAGACACTTGATTGATGGCGGTCGTGTACCGTAGGTCTAATCACAGTGCTATGGAAGTGGCCATACCCACAACCAGTCCATTCACTTCTTATGGGTTCTGCCTAATTCTGTATTACAGGCTTCCTTGCTGGAAACAAGGAACACTTCAACACTGCCTGACAGTGCTTGTGTTATCTTAAGAGAATAAATATATCTGTGTATGATAGCTGCAGTCTTTGACAGCAAGAAGAAAGCCTGAGAATAATACACAGGTGCCTTTATTTGTTTTTATATATGTGTACATGCACACATTTTTCTTATGTGTGGTTATTTGTATGTATAAAAATAAGGAAATCTTTCCTGCAGTATACATACCTCACAGGTATTATACTGGGATAATTGATGTTGTCACTGGTTAAGCTGCAGTCTGGTCAGAAACGTTGAACTATGATTTTCAAACTGTATGAAGAGTGTAAGGACACAATTTCTTCGCAATGAGCTCTGGAGTTACTCCTGGGCAGAACAACAGCTTTGGTTTGGGTTACTTTGCAGGAAATACAGGGGTTTTATTCCAGGTGAGTATCTTACTGAAGACCACTTCCACAATTTTGACTGAAAAAGACATTACCATGAAATTCTGTTTCTTCTGAAGGCAGATGGTTCTGCCAGATGAGGACTGTTTTATTGCCTCTGTAAAATTAAGAAACAATGACTTGATATAAACTACAGCTTTTGAAAAAGGCAGACAGCTTTGGTCAAAGTCAGGTGGCTTAGATAAGGAAGTTTTCACACTCCTCCTATGGCAAGAGGGTTCCCCATTGCCGATTCTATCTTCCTATAAGCTGTTCCCTCTGTTTCAATATTTTGCTATTCTTGTCTTTCCTTTCTGATGATTTATCTCAAGTTGTGAGTAATGTGAGGGCTTATTTTCAAATGGTGACGCTTTTAGTGCTATGCATAATGAGATGCAAGTTCTGTTTCTGAAGGTACGGTGTGATGCTGTTGACGTGACCATTTCAGTGAAGGTCACCTAGTGTCTCCTCAGGGGTAGAGGAAGGCTGTTGAATTTGTAAGGCCTCTGTTTTCTGATGTATGGAAAAGAACAACAAAATCTGACTGCACAGATAAACTGACATGGGCTAATTGAATATAGATCTGAAGTACCCCAGTCAATGGTCCGATGTATTTTTGTATGGTATAGAGGATCTCAGAAGCTATGCTATGTACCTTAAAAAATAAAATCCTTACAAAATTATTTTACAGTAGCATAAATCTGTGATACCGTATTTCTACTGAAATATGTCCAACCTTATTAATATCTTCAACACTTTACCAATTCTGAACATAACAGTGCATGGAGAGTATTGTTGCAGACTAACATATGTAAGTGAAAGTAGATCATATGCTGCTCTGATTTCTTTGGTGGAAGACGAATTCATTATCTCTTTGCTCTTTAGGCTACGGCCAGACTTAAATTAGCTTTGTTACTGTCACTGTTCTTGCTTGATAGGTGGTCTTGGATATTTTGCTTTTTGTCGCTTTCTCGCTTAGAAATTTTGTTTCGTGGTGTGTCGTTAAACTGAATTTTGTGGCAAGTGATTAGTACTTTTTTTTAATGTATGTGTACAAACACTGAGGTGGCTGCAGTAGTAGGGCAACAAAGTAAAATACTAGACTCTGTCCCTTTTAGGCTTCTGGAGGAACGTTGTTGCGCTAGTGCCAGTCCATTTGACTGAGTAACCTGCTGTCTCACTTTAACACTTTTTTTTTTTTTTCTTCTTCGTGATAGATCTCTGAACAACAACTTTTTCACGTAAATTGACAAAGGTGGAGAAGAGATGGCCAGTTCAGCCCGAGAACATCTGCTTTTTGTGCGACGTCGCAACCCCCAGCTGCGGTATACTCTGAGCCCAGAGAATCTGCATAGTTTGGCATCTCAGGGCACCATGGCTGAGAACATGAACTTGCAGCGTGCCAACAGTGACACTGATTTAGTGACCTCGGATAGCAGGTCAAGTTTGACAGCCAGTATGTACGAATACACCTTGGGGCAATCTCAGAACCTCATAATTTTCTGGGATATTAAGGAAGAAGTAGACCCAACTGACTGGATAGGACTTTATCACATAGGTAAGTCAGAACCATGTTGTAATACTTCTTTGTGTTTCTTGCTATTTTGCCGCTTCGTATTTAATTTCTTGATGCGTGTTGTGGCACACTGCATAATTAATTTGAAGATAAAGTTGAGGTAAGACTGCAGAAAATTATCTTGGGTTTCTCTTTGCTTTTCTTAGTGCAGTGAACTATGTAAAAACATGATTCTGATTAATGTAGATCTGATTCCACAGTAACCTGCTAGAAGATGAAATGCATTCTTCTTAAACAAGTGTGCGTACAGTTTCTTGTTTTCACCTTTCCTCTGGTGGCTTGCCTTACAGACTGGAAAATTTGGAGTACTGTATTCTTCCTATAAGGAACAGCCAAATTTATGCCTCCTTGGGCCTAAACACCCCCCCACCCCCCCCCCGCCCCCATCATGCTACTGTGTAATAACAGAGTGTTTGAGTTTGAGTACGTTTGGTTTCTTGTTTTCTTGTTAAATGATGAAAGGTCCAAGAACTCATTCACATTGAGCTTTTCTTTCCACTGCCACTTAAAATCTGTGAGTGCTGGTGAGAGTTTTGTTACTGATTTAAAATAGATCTGAGCAGAGTCTTGGCTTAAAGGCTTGTGGTTTCATCATTCTCAACGATCTGCATGCTCAGTGAATTGCACATTTTTTTACAACAGAGAGGTAAGGATATATTCAGCCTGATAGGCGTGCTTGTCTATCTTAATTTAGGCTTTTTGATACACTCTTTCAAGTATCTAGCATGTTTTAAAAATAAAGATTAAAAAAAATTGTAAGAGTATGATCTAAAAACTTTTTTTGCATAACTCTTACAGACATAGCTAAGGTAAGTTAAACTGCACAGGGTATAATCCAGGATTTTCAGTCCTTGGTAATAATTGCTGTGAAGTACGTCCAGTTGCCACTTACTACTTTGAAAGCTGAGGACGTTCACTTCTTATTTTTTTCTGGAGAGGGATATTTGTGGGTGAGTATATTTAAAAATAAAAGTCCCATTCTGAAACACCTTATTAATATTCAACGTGGTTGCTTGAGGTTATCCATCCTGCTCGCTCTTTAAAACGAAAACCATTTCACTTGACAGAGTTGCCCTCCTCTGACACTGCCTCTGGAAGGTGGCAGAAATTGTGTGTGCTTACTAACACAAGATGGTACCGGGGCTGTGCCAGCCTGCTGCTATACCTCCAGTGTTCCCCCACGTCTTCTAGTAAAGCATCATTTTTCAAGGAGCTAGGAACAGAAAAAGGCAAATATTTTTGTCTTACTTAAAAAAGCACAGTCCTGGGTTGTTGTTGTGTGGTTTTTTTGTTGTTTGTTTTTTGTTTTTTTTTTTTTAATGTTTGTTGTACAATTATCTGTCATGAAAACTGGATCAGTGTTTTGAGGGGGCAAAAGTAGTTATTAATTCTGTAAACGAAGAGGTGAAATTGTAAACATGAGCATCATTCTGAGCTCAGGTGTAGTACAGGGAGATCTGGCAAAGGTCTGAAGCAATCCAGGTACCTTTTCACTTCCAATTAATTTCACAGAATATATCCATTATGAAAGGAGTTGAAAATGACACACTGGAAACAATCTTGTCTCTTCATTCATTCATTTATTTATTTAGCATGCTTTCCCTAGTTTTCTGTCATTAGAAACTAGTTTTGTGCTGTTCCAAGTGTGGTTTTACTGCAAGGCTAAACCTGCAGTGGCTTACTAGGAATCCCACCGCACTTATTATATCTCTTTATTTTTAAGAGATTTGCTACAAACTGCTCTACACATTCACCTGGACGTCAGTTGGTGCAGTTGGTCACTGTTAGTAATCAGGATCACTGCCTTTACTACTAGGTGGTTTGCAGATGTTTGCTTTACACTAGGGAGCGGTGGATGGAGCTTGCTCTACTGCAGTACAACTTCAGGGAAATGTTTGCCCTGCTAAATGGTTGTGAAAATAGGTGTTAATCTTTTTTAAAATGGGAAAGCCTGAGGGGAGAAACACAGCGTTATCTTACTCTGAAGGACTGATTCTTATATTTTAAGTGCATGTGAATTTTTTACCAGACTAGACCTCTGTTTTAAAAAATAAAAATAAAAAGGGGGGGGGGGGGAAGTCATAAATGAACGAATACTTTGTAGAAAAGGCTGCATATTTTATTAGACACTAATTGACTGTAATGCCCTTGAGATACTCCTCTGCAGTAACTTTTTGTCTTTCATTTTTAAATGCACAAAGTTGAACCTAACTGAAACATTCTACATAGCTAAATTTGTGCTCAGTTTTTCTAGAATTTTGTATTTTAAAGAATGTTTTTGATACACAGATGAGTTTGCTGGCTTTAGTACCATACTCATGTCTTCCTTTGTCTCATCACTGTGTACAGCTGAAACGCGATCTGTTTTCTTGTGGAGGGACTGTTTTGTACAGAGGGATGTCATCTTTTCCAATGTATTCCTAAGGATTACCAGAATAAAAGTATATGTGAGGGATGCAGCATATTCTGTGAAGGCAAACATCCTTTTTCCTGACTATTTCTGGGTTTGTGCTATCTGAACTTCAAAAAGTGTCAGTAGCGCTTCTTGAACAGTCTTGTCCATCAAGTTTTCTTGAAGCAGCTTTCTAGTTCCAGGGCCAAGATGTGTGGAGAATGTAGATAACGCATCTATAAAAGCACAGAAAGGTGTCCCAGTGAGACTACATGCAAGGGAAAAACGTTATTTCTGAGTCTTAGCTCTTCTTTAGGTAAATTGGGCAGTGTTGCATGAAACGTGAAATTGGCAAATCTGAAATACAAGTTTATCATTTTGAATTCAGTTTTTAAGCTCTGCCTGGAATGGGCTTCTCATTTTTTTTCTTCAGGACCAGGTTTGAGGATTGTCACTTGAAAGTGACAAGGTGTGATGCAATTTGGAGATGGGGCTTTTTAGTGAGTATTGTACCTGTACTTTGGGGAGGAAAGGTAAATTTTCAGTCTTTCTATCCTAATGGAGAAGGAAGGAAGGGAGGAATTATCTCAATTTTTTTAACTTTTTTTTTTGTTAAAGAGCTAAACTAGGATTCAGATTAAAAACCTTCTTCATCTTTTCAAGTGGTAGAAGACTATGGAATTTAACAAACACGTGCATCCTGTTAGACCCATGTTTTCCTGTGCAGTACTGACGTAGCTTTTGCTCTGTTTATGTTTTTTTCCAAGCAATATTTAAGCTATTAAAGTTTTACATATTTTTTTTTTCCACTAGTTAAAGAGGAATCTGAATCTTGCTATGGCAAGAGTGGTCATGCTCGGGAAGTCCTACAGTGAGTAAGACTGCACAACATACTGAAGCCAGTTGGAATCAAAGAAAAGAAATGGATATTCAGTTTGAAGGGACTGTGAGACATCCCAGTTTTCTTGCTGTTGTGTTATTGTGGCAGCAGAGTACCAAGACTTTCTTGGGCAGTTAGAACTGTGTAAGAAGATGAGCAGGTAGACTCTCCACTGCTCATGGGATGCTGAGGGAACTTGAAACGTGATGAGTTTTATGGGTTGCCATGAAGTCTTATAGTTAAAGAAATCAGGAAGTACAAAATAAAGAATAAAAAGTCAGGAGGGAGAAGCAAACCCTACTTTTGGTTTAAATAGATCAGCTCCCATGGCCAAATTGCCCAGGTTGGCCTATTTTTGTTCTAATTTACAGAGTCCTATTTATGAGGCGCATGCCCTTATTCCAGAGATTCTTAGCACATTTAAAGTGCTGGCTATCAAAGGTCATTATATTTATTTCCATCAGCTGCTTTTCATAGGCTGCTTGGCTTTTTGTTACACTGACAACATGGATCCACAAAAATATTACAAAACCAAAATCAAACCACACAAACAAAGAGATGCAAAGTTACAAAGGGCAGAATAGCTGGGATGTAGGTTTATGCTAAGCCGCCTAGGGTAATGGGGTTTGGAGCCTCTCTATTTCAGGTCAGACACGATTAAAAATAAAAAAGCTTTCATGTAAACTGCCTTTAATACACTTAAAATAGTGACTTACATTAGACAGAGAGATTATAAAATGTTAAGGTACTTTATTTCCAGAAGATTTCTCTGGTTTCCTTTATGGATAACATACAAAGTAATGATTTTATTATTTTCCAGAAAAGCCTGATTATTCGCTTGATTTTTTTTTTTCCTTCCTTTTTTAGCAATATGAGTACTTTTCTGTACTTGTAAAATCTGAGCAGTACTGTTAATATCTATTGACTAGTTCCTGGGCTTAACAGTATGAATTTGTGGTTCCTCCTCATTTTAGCTGCTGTTAAAATCTGCAAACCATGGGCTTGACTTTCTGTGCGGAACAGTTGGTCTTTGCCCAGCTGGCTCCACGGAGAGTCTTTGGTTTAGGCTTCCAGGAGGCTGGCGTGCTGCTTGTCATGAGCCCTTGGGGATTGATTTGTGGGCTGTTGGGTTTTGTTTATTTTTTTTTTTTTTAATGATATCGTCTGAACATCTAAGCACTGTGGTGATTTTGTTCTCTTAAAGAAATAAACAAAAGGACCAGCTATGTTTCTGAAGCTCTGTAAGAGCCATACCTGTGCTTGTTGAGGTATCAGTGAAACTCCCACTGGAGATGTATGCTTAAATAGTATGTACCACGAAGCAAAATTCATAGTTGACAATTAAGTAGGATACAGGAAAGAATGTGAATTCATCTTGGCCTGCGTCTGGGGCTGGCGCTAGTCTGTGTGTGTCTGTCTGATGTTGATATTTGTGACAAGCAAAACCGTGTGGAAAAAGCTGTCTTGAAATACTTCATTTGCTGGTGATTTAGTAATATTTAGGGAAAGGCTGCCTCTGGAGTGGGATAATGAAAAGTGAAGGCAGTCTAATATGGGAATTGTATCGCAAAATCATACGTGGTGAGGCTTACAGTGGTTTTAAAAGAAAAAAAATAGATCTGTAATAAACCAGGGGTCTTCGGAAGCTTTTCCTCCAGGTACTGCATGTCAGTCTTACTCTTCCCTTTCTTCCTAGATCCTGACCCACATGTAAAGTTACTTTTTCACCATCACAGAATTTGGTACTTTCTCCTCCTCAGTTGTGAGCTAGTGAATTTTACTCAAAAAATCAGTAAATGGACAGCATAATACTTTCTCTTTACTGCAAAAATTAGAGGACATGAACAGAAGGTGCTTTCTCTGTGTGTTTTCATGGCATGTAGCAGGTACCTTATATATACTCACTACATTAAAATACAATTATGATACTTGTTTTAAGAAGAAAAGAATTGCCTGCCTGATAAAGAAATAAAAACAAAACCTGAAAGCTTGTAGGATGGTATTTATGTCTGGAAGAAGTTCAAGCTGTGACAGAGAAAGTGTTGCCAGAACATCCAAACTTTTCAGTTAATTGTGTTTCTTAAGCTTTTGAGATACCCCTGACCTGAAAAATAGACAAACGTAGCTGCAGGGAGGGCACTTTCAGATGTGTTGTCAGTATCTTTCCACTGCAAGAGGTTTTGGCATGACAACATTTATAATCCTTCGGATAGGAAGCTGTGTTTTCCTCACCCTGCCTTTTTGGTGTCAGTGGCTGTTCCAGCAGATGAGAAGATGGCAAATACAAACTCTGGATAATGGAAAACAACGTACACTTCTGAATTCGCTATACTTCCTTTTACCATAAAACTGCCTTGTGTTAGCCTGGGTGTTTTATTTGTTTGAGGGACGTTGGCTTTAATTTTGTTTTTTATAGACATTTGCTGAGCTGTTTTCTGTCATCCAGTCAACATTCCATACAGTGTTTTCAGAATAATTTGGGAAAAAAAGTTACTCCAAATCACTGACAACTGGATTAGTTGCATTAATTCATCTATTCATTTGTTCTATGTAAGTAATAGATTATGGATTAGTTTTACATTATGCACAGTGTTAGAATTCCTCCTGTAAATTTTTTATGAAGTTCTTGGCTTCTTCACCTGCACAGATTTATCAGTGACTATAATAATCTGAATTAATGGAGAAGTGTTAGAAGCGGAGTGTTAAATATAGTATGTTAAGGACATCACTGGTGTAGTTAAAACCAGTGGCACTTGAAAAAATGAGAAAAGCATACTAGGACTCTGAAACTTAACACTTCATTGGTGGGTACATTTAATATAACCTTTTAATATATCGTGATATTGGATACACAGGTTTTTAATTTATAATCAAGGAGGTTACGGAAGGTGCCTATATGGATCTTGATAGGCCTTTCCTAGCAAATCTCATCAAGGTCTATCTTGCAACTTACGCTAATTGAGGAACAAAAAAAAAATAATGCAGAGAATGGCCAGAGCTGACCATCTTAGAGCTCCTCTGGGACAAAAAAATTTTCAGGTAAGCCTGAGCAGTACCCAACCCTTGTACAGTTTGCCAGTTTGGCATAAGACAAGTACTGGTGTGAGGTGAAGATGCTACAAGAATGCAGGTAAACTGGCTGCGCTTAGCTGGCATTTACTCCATGGGAAAAAAGCAAGCTTAGAGACGTCTGCATTGGAAGTGTTTCTTTCTCTGCCCAGCAGCGTCCGGGACTGTAACTCTGGTGGGCAGCCAATTCCCAGGCAAGCAAATCCTGTGCTTCAGATCTTTGTTTCAAGGTCTGGTCAAACTCTGGCTTCATGAGATCTGTTTCCTTTGTCCAGCTGTCATTCAGAGTTAACGTCAAACTGTTCAGCTTTTGGTTGTATTTTGAGCCCCTGCTTGCTCATCCCATCACTAATATGTCAGTAGTCCTTGAAAGTTTATAAAAATTAGTATATTCATTGCCCTTGTAATTCCTGCCTGACTTGGGAATAAATTAATCTTTTATATCTCAGTGTGCGGTAATGCAAAAAATGAACCTACAACTTCCATACATTTTCCTGTATACTGTAGTAAGCAGAAGAGGAAAAGATAGAACAAAGATTTGTGACTTTGCCTTGAAGAGGCAAGATAAGTACTGTAGAGTGTTAATTGAATGGAAAGGAGCTTATTTTGAAAATTTGTAGAATATATTAAAAAAAACTTGAATAGTTATGCAGGTACATAGTAAGATCATAAAAGGAAATGGACAGAGGATATTTATTCTTAAGGGGGGTATTTAAGAATTCATTTTCAGCTTGATCTCTTCTTGCATGTCCCTGCTAACATCAAGCCCTCTTTTAACTGTACATTGAAGAAGGTTTGATGGATACAGGTCACCGCTTCCTAGTTTTCTTACAGAAAGGGTGTTTAGAAATTCTCTTTCTGGTTTTCCCTGACAAAAAATCTCTGATCGTTGCTATTCAGTTGCCATTAGAAGTTTTTGTTATTTGATATGGTATGAACTGTCATGTTCCATGAAATGCTTCCTCTCTTGAGGATTTAAACTTTATTTGATGGCTGTAAATGTGGTTCATGTGAGTGCAGTTGCACTTGAGGATAATTTTTGACAGATTAAAACTGAAACCTTGGACCTACTAGGTGTCATCTGTGGAGAGGGCTAAGAATTGAAGGCATTCGGTGCCTTCCAAGATCATGAACTTAATCAATGTTTTATCTCTGCCATCAAATGTGGAAGCGCTTTCTTGCATATGAAGCCAGTTAAGCCTAAATGGGTTTGGCTTTGTAAGATGAAATATGCATAGAAAAACATTATAGCACAATGGCAGGCACATACGTTGTCACTGAGGTAAATATCCAGTAATGACCTTATAAAAAAGAAAAAAACCCCATATTTCTATATTCACTGTAGTTTAATTTGTATAGAGTTTTATGCATGACATAGTGCAGCAGATGGTAGCCTGCAGGGACAGGGACAATTCTATTTGAAAAATTTTTCAGCTTAGATGCATCTCTGGATTTTAGTAGATTTACAGGCAGGCAGTTGCCTTCAAGATACTGAATAAGGATGCAACAATCTACCAAAGTCAACAATGAATAAGGTGGGGTTTTTAGGAGTTTTTGATGGGATAGTTCTTAATGTACAGGCAGCAACACCTTCTTTGATGTATCTTTTCACTTGTGAATTATTTGAGCAATAGGATTGAAAATGCATCGTCCAGTTTCCCTTTAAAAAAAACAAACACACAAAACAAAAAACCACCAAAAAAACCCCCACAACATACCCGTGGTAAGTTTTCGGCAAGTAAAATCAAAGGCAACTCACCTGATATTTTGCCAAATCATGTGGAATAGCTTTATGACTCATCCATTTGGCTAGATGTTCTGAGTCATCAGCATGTAAGATTTTGATTTTGAAAAGCAGTCCTAATTACTGCATACTTGAGTACACTCCTTCTCTCCTGCTCAAGCAGTTAAATATTTCTGAATAAATAAATAACATCAGTATATCTGATATATAAATAAATATTTCTGAACTAAAGCTTTCAGATTAACGTAGATTACTGTCTTCGGTGCTAGTCTTTGCTGCCTGCTGGCGGAGCGTTTACTCTCCCAAGAGCACAACCAGCTCTATGCTGCTGTAGCATCTCCGATGGCGTGAGGGAGAGTAGCCTCAGGAGGGTGTACCCAGGAGTGAGGGACCATCTCTCTGGCTGTAATTTGCACTCGACCTGCTCAGCTGCAATGTGCTTTGGTGACCCCAGCAGAGAGGGTGTTGGTGGCTGTGATCTGTAGGCTGCTGTAATAGGAGTGCAAGTCTGATTGCACTTTTTATAATTACTTTTTTATGCTCTGGGTTTATTCATCTTGCTGGGAGTAGCTGAGTTGGCGAGCCTTTGCTTCTAGCTGCATTTAATTCTAGGTTCTGTTCTTTGCCTGCAGAGTCCTAGGGAATTACTGCTTTTTAGAAATATTCTCCTAGGAGATATCATGGTAATGTTATCTGTAGGTGCTTTCAAGATATTTACGCAAATTAATAAAGCTGCTTTGCCTTCATTAGTCTACACAGTTTGGTGGTCCTTTTTTTGCTGTTGCATGTCAACACTGCAAGAGAGAAAGCTTCTTAATTCTGAGGTTTTGTGCTAAAAAGTTAAATAAGCAACATGCTTATCTGCTTTTTTGACTTCCAGTGATGATTTTAATATAACTGGCTTTGGTTTTGGGCACTGGTAAAATGGTAGCACTTCTAAAGAATTGCAACATGATCTTCGTGTTTCTTTTAGCTTTTGTCTTACCCAGGTTAATCTGCAGAGTCATTTAGCACTTCTCACAAGCAGTGTTAGGCTTTGCCTGCTCTCATCTTCATTACGTGAGCTTAAAGATTTGAGACTGGAAGTAATACTAGCATCCTTTTTGTTTAAAAGGTAAATCTTAACCCTGAAGAAATAATCGATCTCATTACAAAACTAATAAAGCGTACACATGAGAAAAAAGATCTAGGCAATGCATGGGGAAAGTAAGTCACTCCTGTTCCTCTGAGTATGATACAGTGGTGCTGAAGACAAGTTAGCAGGTTTTCTGGTCATTACAGCAAAACTCTGTTTATACTGTTAGTGCCTTACTCTGGAGTGAATTGATCCTGCAAATTCTAGATTCTCTTCTGCTGAAGTAGAGAGGCAATAATATCCTGGGCAATCTTCCAGCCTTCTTTTTCACTCTTCTGCATCTATTGCATGAGTGGTAATGAAGAATAGGTTAGTAAGCTGCTGTCACTGGGATAATGTCTTTTGATTGATAACTGCTGTGCAGTTAGATGTGGTTAATCAAGACTTTGCCATAAAATGTTTTAATTTCTAATGGAAAACAGTCTTCTGTTTAGCTAGGGCATGAACCACCAGTTACTTTGAGGCAGCTTAAATTTACTAACGTCTTGGTAATCTTGATAGATACATACTCACCAGAAACTCCAGTTATTGTGAACAATTGAAGCTACTTTGGGTAGTTGGATACGAAGTACATTTAGCCAAATGCAGTTTTCAGATTAAACTAGAGTGCTGTGATTCTTTGAAGATGAGAAGAGTGTGTTAAAAGTATTTGATTTCAAAATAGTGAAGCAGGATGACCTCGCTCTTTGGAGGTCCCTCTTGCTCGTTTGCAGAATTACCATCTAGCAGTACTCCACTTCTGGTTTTGCTCAGGCAAAGCTTGAGCATTTTCATTCTGAAAATTAACTTTCTGGTAATAAGCTACATAACCTGAAAAAAGTATTCGATTTTAAATGTTTTTTTTTTTTTTTAAATGAATACAGTGGCTTGCATTGAGTGTGATTTTAAAATTATTTTTAATTATTTTTGTTTGTTTGTTTTCCAAATCCCACTTCTGTTCCTTCCATCCTTTTTCTTTTCATGGAAGGTTCTGTGGAAACACATCACAATTTAGGTTTATGATATTCTGGGTACTGTGAGCAAATAAACAAAAAAGCTAATTTGAAGTGGAAAATTATGAATATATTATTTTATTCTAAAATTATTTTTTTTCCCCAGTTCCGCACACTTTTTCCTGCTCTTGGTTTGGGGAGTCTGTCTACACTTTCTGACTCAATCTCCCTGCCTTTTTAGTTTCCCTTCTTGTATTTTTATACAGCATTTCTCGTGTTAAGGTAAAGGGGAGTCTGAATTGGAAAAATTAAAATGATCAGTAAGGTGAAGCTGCCTTGCTGTAAAAAACCTATCTTCTCCTTCCAGAAAAATCTACCGACTTTAAGTGTACTTTTGGGTCGCATCTATTTTGGTTATAGTTTTCCTTTGGGTAAAAGCTGGTCTGACTTAACGCGCAGCTAAGGGACAGCTTTGTCTGGTGGAGCATGGTGGGAGGCGGTGGGAGGCTGCTGCTGCACGGCTGGCTGCCCGTCCCGTGGTGGTACCCATTAGCTGCAATGTGAAACTACCTCACTGGAAGAGCAGTTGCATCTCAGCTTTTCGGTATGAGATAAAAGCTTTAAAACAATGAAATATTTCTGGGACTGGCCTGTTAAGCACCTGCATATGATGAAGCAGTTAGTGGATTGCAAAGGGGCATACTAAGGATTAGAAACCTCTTTTGTTTGCCAGACCAGTAAAGATGACAAACTACATACAGGAATCAAGAGATATTTCAACAGAGAGAAACCATCAAGTAGAGAAATGAAGCCCAAGGCAATCAAGTGGAAAGACTGAATAGATACTGATCCCAACTGTAAAGGCTGTCAAAAGTAATGCAGAAAAAGAGGAGGCGGCACAGCAATTTTATTGTCTTGCTTGCGTCTGTGTGAAGAGTGACTTTGTGCTGCAAACTCCGGGTGCGGTTTCCCTCCATCGTGAGAGCCCAGAGCTGATCATTTCTCCAAGAGTGGGATGGCATTGATGAGATTGCCTCTTGGAACTGGCTGATGATGCTGACCTGCTCTGGAAGATTCAGTACCTGGCTGGACCATGCTGCATTTCCCAAAGCCATGTGTAGGGAGTGAGCCTCCCAAGTGACAGAAGATGCTTAGCACCTCTGCCAGTCCAGCACATGGACATACGCCGTCATTTGGTAAACGTCTAGCCACAGGCATCTGTTCAGCCTTGTCATGCTGGTAAATTCATGTCTAATAGATGATGGCTCAGAAAAGTTTTAATGAAAAATTGCCTCTTTTCACTTAGTGACTGAGGATACTCAGAATACTGGAGTCACACTCTTTGTGCTTCACAAGTATGTGAGAATCCAGAGACAGACAAAAGCCATTTATAACAACTACTATTTCATGAAATCTTCATTGTTTGGCAAACGGATTTTTAATTTCTTCCTGTCATGATTTCAGATATTCAGAAACATGAAACCCTGGGGATGACTGGTTCTTGGAAAGGTTCTGAAAAAGTTTTGGGTTCTTTGCTTTTATTTTCAAAGACTTGAGCTTTTACAAGGCAGTGCACTTGATTACATTGCTTGAAGGTGGGAAATTCTTGTTTCCTTGTTTCCTGGGTGACGACTGCAGGTAGCCAGCGTCCCCAGAGCTCTGTGGCGAGGTGGTTCTGTGGTGCATTATGCATCTCACTGAAAAGGCTTCATGTTGGTATGTATAGTTCGACCGTGGACCCTACAGCCCCAGGGTGTAAGCACTAGGGATCTGAAATGAAGTTCTGATGAGGCATAATGGCAGCAATTTTTAATTCAAATATTGGCAAGATTAACTAAACTATTTCAGGGAAGGATTTTTGTCTCTGCAGGGGAAAAAAAACCTAACTAAAACCATCTCATCTTCCTGATTAGGCGTAGTACATTGCTTTTAAAGTGGGTTTAAGGAGGGTTATGATGATGATGTGAAATAAACATTGTGTTTCACAGAAAATATTTCAGGTTCTTCTAGAACTTCCTCCAGCTCATTTCTTTAGAAATCTTAGACTGACTTATCTTGGTGTGTGTGTATTGGATGAATTTCTTCCAGGATGTGTTGGCTCATTTCCTTGAGTACTTCTAAATTTTCTGATTTTTTTTCAGTCACAACAGATAGCTGAAAAAGCTTTAAGGAAATGAGTCAATCTCCTGAAATAAACTGCTTACTGGATAGGGGATGCTGTGTTCAAATTCACAGATGCCCTTGATAGTATACTAATTTACAGAAATTATCTGAAAAATCTATTTAATAGACTACATGTTCTGAAAATATGTGGGAGAAAATATCCCAAAAGAGCACCTGAACTTTGCTACTAGAAATGTAGGGCATGTTTTCAAGCTCCCGGGTACCAGCATGAGAGAGGTGCAGGTTGGGAAGTGACAGGCAGAATCTCTAATGCCAAATTAAGGATGTCACTGAAGTTGAGTGTAGGTTAAGAGAAATAATGTAAAGATGCCAAGTTGAGGACTACCAATTTTTCTTAAAATAGCATCCTGAAATCTGAAGGCTGCATAGGCAATGTGCTTTGCTTCTTATTTCATTATTCACGAACAATTTGCATTCTGATTTCGGGAGCCTTTTCTGATGCTGTCCTGCAGGTGCATGAAACCCACGTGGACATGGTTTAGCAGTGGGCTGGGCAGTGCTGGGTTAACAGTTGAACCTGATGATCTTAAAGGTCTTTTCCAACCTGAATGGTTCTCTGATTCTGTGAAAGGCCCATGGCCTGGCCTCCCTGCCTTCAGGGCTGCAAGAGGCCCAGCAGGAGCTTCTCTGCATGGGGCTTTGCTGAGTCACTGTGCAGGCAACTGCCTGGAATCCTACGTAGTTTAAAAATAAGTAAGACAACACCATTTTAGTAACATGCCTTATACAGGAGGTAGGCAACGTTTCAGGATTTTCTTCGCTTCCCAAGAACCGCGCAGCAACTCGGGGACAGAGATGAGGAAGTCAGCATCAAATACCGTGATTTGGGATTTTCTCTCTGGTGAGCCAGACTAAAATTAAACCAGATGATTCTGAATTTTTAAGAAGTTTGACATCTGGATCTGAACTTGGATGTGGCAGTAATTAGCCAGCTTGCCCTGTTTTAGTGTGTTACAGAAAGTCCCTGATGCAAGCAATCGATACCACATCTCCACACAGATTACAGACACTGTTGGCTTTTTGGGCACTCCAGAAAAAATCTGAATACACGCAAATCACAATGGAAAGAAGAAAGTGCAGAGTAACTGCAAAGGAGTTGACCCTGCTGGTATGTCAGGTGTCTCAAAACAATGAGTCTTGGATAAATGCAGATGCGAAATAAAAGTCCAGCTGCAATGTTCTATCTAAATTTTGCTCCCTCTGCACCCCGCCGTGCAAAAGGAGGGAGTTGGAAGGATGGTGCAGGTTTCTGCCTCTGATTTTCCAGTTGTTGTCAGTGTTTGTCCATGGCTTGCAGTCATGAACAACTGACTTGCTATGTTGCTCCTATTGGAGCGTAAGTGTTGGCCAGGGTAGTTTGTAACTTTGTTTTTTATGCTTTTTTAATATGACCTGTAAGAGTGAAGTAGCAGTATGTATTAGGAGTTGCAGCTGTGAGGTCCATGGTGGGTTTGTCATGCCGTGAGTGCAGCTGAAGTCTTTGCTGAAGGAGGAGCACAGGTGTTTTTTAGTTACTCTGAAGAGGGTGAAATGTGAAGGGGGTCGTAGAACCAACCAACCAACCAAAAACTCCAAAAAATAATTACGTGCAGTTGTCAAGCTATCCCAGTTCACCGTGTTGGATTTAGGATTACCATGGCTTCTTCCCCTGCTCTGCTCTTGGAATAGTTACAAAATAGTATCATGTGGTATATCTGTTACAGTTTCTTCCCAAGTCCATATAAATATTTCCAACCCTCTCGGCTTTCCTGGTAAAACAATCAGACTATTTCATCGTGGTCTTAATTTTTAATTTTGTCTTTCCTAGTTCTTGTGGAGGTAGCAAGGCTGGGGCTCTGTGATTGCATGAGGAGGGAGTGGGTGCCGCATTCCTCTTAGCAAGGGCAAGCAAAAGGACAGGATAGTAATGGTTTATGAAAACCAAACAAAACCAGAAGTATTGCATTAGTAGAATCTGAAGGAATTATTGATTGTAATAAAGAACAAGATTGACGTGCGGGTCAGTGTGCGTACCTGCTTGCAGCTCTAGGCTGAAGGCATAGGGGATGGTAATCCAGCACGTGGTCGAGAAAATCAGCAGAAGTAGGTGGCTGCAGCCCACCCTGCCAAACATGTCGCCACATTGTGACAAAATGGGTTTGGTCTCCTCAGTGAAGAACCAACAAAAGCTTGTGAGTTTCTCTCAAGTAAATAAGCCCCAGGCTGCTGTCCATGGGAACCTGAATCAGGTCAGGGACAGTACAAGAATGCAGACACTGAAACAGAAGTGAACAAATTAGATTTCCTGTGCCTGTATACCTTGCAAAAATAGCATCTTTGAAAGTGTGTGTGCAAATTTAGAATGTGTTGCGTGCCTGAACTATTTCTGGGTTATCCTGTGTCTGCCTGAATATTAATACAATCTATGACCACGCTATATTGTTTGGTAGAAAGGACTGAAAAAAACACGATGGTACTTCTGAAAAGTGAACTGGGTCAGACTTCAGTCATATGCTCATCCAAAAAAGCCTTCTCCTGATGTCTACAGTGTTTCCTTAATTGTGCTGTTAAATTCTGCAGTGTCAGCATGCTAGTGCCAGATTCCAAAATGGGATGGTCTGTGTTTGTGAGTAATCAATGACACACAATATAAAATCATACAAAAATTGCAGAAACCACAGCTTAGCTGAAAATTATGCCCGAAGGACTCGGCTCACAAATCGCATTAAGGCTTTCAGGATCCGAGCTAGATGTATAAAATCATGCATAGTTAGATGTAATATAACCAATATGAGCAGGGTTTTTTGTTGCTGTTGTTTAAGAAAGCATGCTTATATACTTTGAAAGCCATAGGTTTCTTCTTTGTTGGTTTGTGGTTTTTTTTGCATATTACTTTCCTGCTTCTTGGATATATGCTACCATATTGAGTAGTGCTGGCTGTTGTCATCTACCAGTAAAGGGATGTTGCATGTCTTTGGGAGTGTTTAAAACATATCAGGTGCAATACTAGTAAGCCGTAAATGCTTAGAGATGATGTTTCACTTCTTGTGGCTTTGCTGGGCTTCATAATGACATCAGATTATCCTATATAACATATTCTTTCTGCTAATTATTAATAGCCATATCAAATCTAAGGTGCATCCTGAATCCTTACATGAAAAGCAGGAGGTAGGTAAAAGGAGGAATCTGGTCAGAGCTAGGAGTACTACTTCTCACAATGGTAAAGCATCGCAGCACATTTGAAGTCAAATAATAGCAATGGCCTTATTATAACTCTTTAATTATCATAATGTTTAGGTCTACTTTCTTGCCAGTTTAGGACAAAGTTTATGGAATAAACTCATTTGAGGAAAAGAGACTGTAAAGACCCTGAAAGAGCTTTTCAGCAATGGAAAAACCTCCAAGATGAGGAATTTGCCATTAGATCTTGCCATCATTGAGGCACGGAAGGGGAGATGGGAAGTGTAGCTGGCCAGGAAGGTAAGCGGTAACGGTGACAAATGTAGTGAAGGACAGTGATCCAGCGTATTCCTTTAATAGCCTGCCTTAGCGCACTGCCTGCCTGGATGCGCTGTCTGTATGCTGATCTATTCTTCTCTATCTGTAGTTTTTTTCACAGCATTACTTACCAGCCGTTTGGGTGCCTTAGCAAACATACATGTATATAGATGAAATAGGAAGATGTTACTGCTTACTTAAGCTAGAGGTTGCGTTGTTTGTAGAAGGGAAAGGAGAAGTTTCTTATGCAGAGGTATCCACAATGTCACAGTTAATGGGCTCAGTCTTCGATAGGGGCACGGGAGGGAAGCATTGAGGCCGGTTTCTGCCTTGCTTAGAACCTGTGTTCTTGGGCTGTTTCCTCTTTGTGTTAGTGGGTTTTACATTTGGTTTCGATCACTGAAAAGTTGAAGTATGAAAAAAGCGTATTGTTTAAATATAAATATTTTTCTATATTCCAAACCAGCAAGCTCTCTCACTTTCTAATAAAATCCCTAAGAAAGCTATTACTATCTGATGACAACAATAGACTAGCTTGCATTCCTGTTTAAACAGCTCATAATATTGAAGATAAACTTAAAAAATAACAGCTGCTAAGGGAATATTAAATCCCACAAGATCCTTAAGAGATGTGTGCTGCAGAGACATATTTTATTGACAACTTTCAGAAACTAGAAGGATTTCTAAAAGGCAGTGAGTAATCACTTGGAACTGGCAAGGAAAAGAACATTTTCAGAAATGTTTCAGTTTTGGACATGGGAATGGACTCGAACACTGAGAATGAAATGCTAGCTGATACTGTGACTGTCAGAAGGCTGGAGAGGATTAAGAAGAGTATCGCTCAGACATCAGAAACTGCAAGCAATAATCAAGTGCAATCAAAAGCGAAGCTGAAGAATCTGGAGGCACTTTCAGTGATGAATCAGTTGTTCTCACCTAGTGTTAGGGATGCCGATGCAACATGGTTGGAAATCCAGGGACATTTGTGCCATTGGAATAGTTCCAGGGTTCAAACCATCAACCATTTAAGAAGGCAAAAGGCAAACTAACCTCCTGGATCCCTAGATGTCAGCCGCTGTATGTAGGAAAGCTTTTTCTGGCCATTTTATCTATTCCATGGATATACTATGTATAGAGCTTCTTGTTTTAGACCTTTGTCCCTAGCAATAAATACACTTTCATACACTGTGGGAGGGGAAGGCTAAATAAACACCGAGTGAAATAAGGGCTGAAAATGCAGGGGTGATTGAGCAGTTAGAGGAACCTCCACAGGACCCTTGGGGAGCATGCCTGGCACTGACTTAGCTCCTTGCCGGTTCATTCCCGGAAAGAAAACAGAGCTTTGGAAACCTGAAGGTGGAACTTTAGTATCAAAAGCAAAATAAAGTCACCCAACTAGTTGGCTATAAACGCAGCTGATGGATTGTGTGCAAAGACTGGGTCGGCTCTTTGGGTGCTGCTGACTCTGTGGCTCGGACGTTTCTGTGCTTTGAGTTTTACAACCTTGCTAATGATGATTTTTTTTTTTTTTTTTTTAATAAAAATCATATGGAAAACCTTCAGTGATTCTGGCTGAAACTCTCACCGGTACAAAAAGCCACTTGCCGTAACTAGTGGAGGGTATGTGCGTGTGTGCAGTTAAAACACTGCAGTTGTTCTCGTGGTTACGCTCCTTCCCTGTTACCATCAGCAGAACAAGCCATCTGGCAGGGGAGCGCCTCCTTCCCCTTACACACCTGAGAGCTCCCCACAGATGAGATTCCAGCTCATTAGGATACTTCGTGCCCTTCCGGGGATTTAAGAAGAAATACATACCTTTTCATCTCTTGCACTTTCTTCTGAGTTGCATATTATTTGTTCAGTTCTAGAAAATAAATGCATTTACTGAACTTAGCCTTTTTGTCTGCTTGCAATTTGCATATGTACAATTAAAGATTTTTTTTCCAGAATTTATTCAGAATTGTTATATATACTTAATGAATCTGTTCGGGCCTGCAGCTCTTTCACTGAAAGTTGTGACGTGAATTGAGGATTAGAAGTGCAAGTTCTTGCTGAATGACACTGGTTTTGTGCTTGATGGGGTCCCTTGTTTTGGTGAGTAAAGATGGTGAAGTTACTTTTCAGGTGTAGCAGCTTATGGTCGGTTGGTGTTTGTCTCTCTGCAGTGCCTGGAAGGTCTTGTCAGTCAAGATGTGATCTGAAGTGACTGAGCTCATCCTTTGTTCTGTGTGATTATTCCCTAACACTTGCTAAACTGTAAACACTTCTGCCAGTAATATGTCTGTTAGAATATGAATGGAAAATGGTGAGTTCAGGTCAGCTTTTTAAAAGATTAATTGCAGAAAGGGAGGAATTTGTGTCACTTGAGTGAGTTAAAATGTTTTTTAAAAAACTCTTGCTGATTACTGTGATCAGTAACTAGTCTGGCTTTTGAGTGGTTTTGAGGATCATCTCTCAGGTGGGGTCTTTGACATGATAAACTTATTAACCTGAAAACCTTATTAATAAATTACAGTTTCTTAAAATATATCATCATCTCTGTTTTAGGACCAGAGGATGTAAAAAGGAAATAAACACAATACTTGTCAAAAAGTGCAAAATTTCTGTGAATTTTGAAAGTACTTGCGTATCATTATTAAGTTGTAGGGTGTGGGAAATAGGATGGCTGCTGATAATTAGGACTGGGATGGCTCCTGTTAATTAGGGCGTGAAGTTTTCTAGTTTATTATACAGGTAGTAACGGGCTTAATACTTGCCTTAAATACTTCTTAGGGTACCCATTTTACCACTGACAGGATTTCTGATAATAATGTACCAGTACTACTGTAAGTCCTGTATGAAGTGGGGTAGTTGCTTCTGCTTTATCAGTGGCTGGAGGAAATAGGAAAAAGGAAGCAAAAAGATGGACAAAAAGGAAGGAATGAAACTTTCTGTGCAAGCCTACAGATTGGTAACAGCAAAATGTGCTGGTAATAGATCTGCTTCATGGGCAGCCAGCGTGATTTATATTGCAAAATATAATCTGGAGAAAAAGGTGAGTCCTCAAGCGTAATGTTTCCGTAGGTTTTGGTGGATGATTGCCAACTACTTGTTTGCTGGTATCTGATTTTAAAAATTCGTAATTATAATTTATTCTTATAACCATATATTATTTATTAATCATATGATTATGTGATTTTCTAAATTATATTTTATTTAATAATTATAAGTTATATTAACTTGCAACAGTTTCAAAATACAGATTTAAAATAATGTGTATGTGTTAAAGATGTCTTCTAGCCTGTTGTGCTTTTTACACATGTGCATTTCGGTGATGTGTATGATGTTTAAAGGGCAGATGTATGTTTCGTAGTGAAGCAAAATGGTGTTTTATTTTTAGATTTGCAAACACACAAAAAAACCCCAACCCAGCACACAGTCATCTTGACTCCATTTTAAAGCCTCTCAGTTGTGGCAGTTGTGTTAGCTGGCAGTTCCACATGAAAAACTACTTTTTAAAGGGTCGGTCCGTTACTGGAGAATTACTTGTGGAATAAGGTGTGCTTAGGGTTAGCGTAGTAATGGTTCTCAAATGAGCCTAAGTTTTACTGAAATTAAACCCAGAAGAGATCTTTACATCATTTCATCTGTTTTCCTGTGACAGGCCACTCAGCGCCTGAATACTCCAGTTCTCAGGAATAGAAAATGTGTACCATTGTCAGAGAGCAGCGGCAGACTGAATTACAGTAACGATCTTACTGCAGGGGAGTAATTGTGCCAAGTGTATTTTGGGGCTGTGAAAGAGGGATAGGAGTGGGGTTGCTGACCCCAGTGGTGGACTCGACAGGGCTGCTGTAACTATCTGGCCCTCCCTGCAGTGATTTCCACCATTTCCACTTCAGACAGGTATTTGACCAGAAGAAAACCAAACACAAAGCAAAACTCCCTGTCTCTCTGGGACTTTCTGCATTGGGTATCTGCATAAATGACCAGATGCTGCTGCTCCATTAAAAAAAAAAAAACAAAAAAAAAACCCAACAAAAAACAAAAACCAGCAAACCCGCAGCGTGAAGGCCACAAAGTAAGTGACCCCTGACTTTTTCTGCTGGCTGTGAGGTTACATATGATCTGTACCGAGACAGCCACACCACAGAAAGCCTTCTCTGTAAGTGCAGCTGCGCCAGCAAAATTGTGCTTTTGTTGGTCATGTTTATTTACCAGCAGAATTTCTCCAGGGGCAGGATAGGCTGTGTTGACAAAAGCACGGCTTTGCTGGTATCATGCCTTCCACAGCAGGAATACTTTGTTCTATTTCCTAGCTTTTCTGGCAGAGCCTTGTGATGGGAACGTGGTGGCAGATCAAGTGCATGCCCTTTATTCTTGGGAAGCTGCAATCCTCTTCTGCGTGCGGCTCGGGCGAGCTCAGCAGTTCATGCACTGCCAGCAAACAAGCGCTTATCTGACACCATATAAGGTTGCGGTCGAGAAGGAAAACGATGAAAAACATTTCCACAATAAAATTGGACTGGCAGATTAAATATGACACAGAAAAGCTTAGCTGCAGCTTTTTCTTTTTCTTTTAATTTAGCTCTGACAGTACTTACTCCAAGGATGACCTTTTACAGTTAATTAGGAAAATTGCTTATGTTTCTGCATTTGCTGAACGGTCCTGTCCCGGGGTAACAGGCCTTTAGGATACTTGGACACAGAGAGGGTTTTTTGTTTTTCTTTGACTTGCTACCGTTAAAAGCAGAAGAAAATCACGTTTAAGCTACAAGGTTGTGGGTGTGTTGGGGTGTGTTTGGGGATATGGCAAGGAACTGGGTATCACAGAGAGGAGCCTATTGGGAAGGGATAATGGTTGTGAGGATGTGCTGGTATCAGAGTTTTAACAAGGTGTGAGACACAGCGAAGCACTTAAAAAACAAAACAAAACAAACCCAACACCTACTTCTGAAAGTGTCAAGGTTGATGCTACAGGAGAGAGACAGGCTCCCCTTTTTCTCAGTATATTGCTTGCATTTGTTATACTCATCTTACAATGTGGTCCACTGAGTTAGTCTAGTATGTTAGATTAGAAGTGTAGCCCAACTTCAGTAGCCGTTGGTGGCCTAAATCTGACTTTCCCAAATATTTCCTGCCTGGTGGCCACTGCTTTTGGCTTTCCCCCTGGGGAACAGGTTGTCTCAGTCTCCTGCAGACGTCCTTGCCCAGAACCATCAGCAGCTTGAGGCGATTGTGAGTTGACGTGAGAGGTGGTGCAGCTCTTGCCTCAGCTGCGTGATGCTTCCTTCAGGAGGACCGGGAAGCAGCCGCCACCCTGTGTTTACCCTCTCGTACAGCCAGCTGGACCTCCGTGAACTACGTGGTAGGTGATTTATTAGCATTCTGCAAAGACACGGACTTTTCCACAATATGATCAGGTATCTAATGGCCTTTATGTCTAAGGAAAGTCAGAGTTCATTCGGTGTTATTCTCTAGTTTAACTTTTTGTCTTAACGTTATGCTTTTCTCATTGTATCCAGTCTTTTACAGGAACACCCAAGTGTTGTGTAGGATTTGGCTCCCAGATGAGCCTGGTCAGCTGGTCGGTGACCCATGCTGTGCTGAGTGCTTGTGCTGTGGGGCTGGCGTGTGTGTGAAACCTGAAGTGTAGATGGGAATGAAATGCACGTCATTTTATGGAGGAGGATTAATAAGATTTTCAGGAAAGAGGTTAAGCTTGAGGTCATTTCCTTCCTATTGTTAAGCTTTTGAATTTTCGCCAGTGAGATGGGTGAAAGGATTTATTTTTGTCTTTGAATGCTTTGAATTTCAATGATGTCTTTACTTGGAATACAGAGAAGTGGAATTCCACATTATTCCTGCCATTGTACTGTGTAATATGTCTGAAAAAATTACTGGTATTTTTTGCAATATCTTCATGTCCCGTATTCATTAACTAATCCTTTGAGCTGCTGCTGTGCTTTGAAATATCACATTGTGTGAGGACACATTGCGATGCTCTGAACCCCACATTGAAGTGTAAGGGTACTTATAGAAGGAAAAAAATGTATAATTCTTGAAAAAGAAGGAAATAGTCCGTGTTGTGGCCAGTGTCAGAATAAAGGCTGTGATAGGATATTGCCATTCCATTAATTTAAGCTTCAATAGCAAAAAGCTTTCATAGTTTAGTGTTTTGATGGGATGTATGGTATGGCTTCTGCCTTTTTTCTGCTTTTGCAGCTGAAGTGGGAGTGAAGGGTTAGAGAAATACAGCTTATTCCTGACCATCCCGTCAGTCACAAGTAGAACAATAATTGCTTCTGCTGTGTAAAGTAATAGAGTACAGTAAACATCAACATAATAAATGTGGTATGTAGGGTGTCACAGAAGGCACCCGAGGCAATGTGAGTGGAGTCTTTCCTCTTCTTGCCCACGGCACAGAGGTAGTAAGAGAAGATATGTGAAGCCTAATTTTGGTTGTGCAAGGAACAAATTGTTGTTGTGCAGTGGGGAACAAACACCTTCCTGCTTTATTGACCCTGGGTCTTGATATCTGAATATATCAATATATCTGAATATATCAATATATCTGAAAATATCTGAATATAGATGGTGACAATCCTTCACTGCTAATATAGCTGGACTTTATCATCAGAAGGCCAATACTTGTGTCTAGCTTGGACTTCAGAGCATCACCCTGCAGCCTCTGGCAGTGCACCATCACCTTCATGAAGAGCCCCAACAGCCCCTTCTCTCCCATGTGAGGCTGTTAAGAGCACCTGTTGTACTTTTCTCTGCCTCTTAACTTTTCTGCCCTTGCTTTTCTCAGCTGAAGATTTGTCTTGTATGTTCATTACCATCCAAGTTTTCCAGAGCGTTATGAAGGGTAGAGAGATCTGTGATAGCATGTAGTAGGATCTAGTAGCTGCTTCGGCAGCTGTTAAGACTGTCCAAGAATTTTGTTCTTCTCAAGCTTGTTGGGGGGTTGTTCTGTTGGCGTTCAAGGGAGAATGGTTTCTAGCCATTTAGTACACGTTAGTGTTTTAAATTTCTCTTACAGTAGTCCAGATCTGGCGTTCTTTGTCCTCCTGTCCTTTGAAAATACAATTCCTATAGGTGCTCATGCAAACATAAAATAGTGCAGTGGCATTTAGTTCTTCCATTAGTGAAGAGTCCATCTTAATTACTGTGACTGGAAGCATTTTTTTTGGCAAGTCTGCAATCTGTGTATGATTAAATATTCCTGTGAGAGTTGTTATTTCCCCCCCACCCTTTTTTTTTTTTGTTGTTACCTGATTATGACTAGGAAAACCAAGATTTGCTTTGAGAGCTTGAACCTAGTGCTCCACAAGCATACAATTTCATGTACAGGGATCGGATCTGCAGACCATGGACCGGATTGCAAAGATACTTTTAAGTACCCTTTTTTGTTCGTGTGGTGCTGGGGCTGCTTTGGCATAGTTTGGGTCCTTGCTGTAAGCTGAAGGAGTTGTAGGTCAGCTGCCAGCATCCTCCTGGTTGAGGCTGGTGAGCAGTCGGAGCACCTGGCAAAATGGAGCCTTGTCCAAGCCCCAGCTCTGGGGTGGCATTTACCAATCTGAAAAAAGAGAGGTGGTAATAGCAGCTCTCTGCCACCTGCTTATCCGCCTGCTCAGGAGCACCCAGTGCAGAGTCACCCTGGGTTAAAGGCAGCTTCATCCCAGCCAAACGTCATCGAGCAGTCTTGTTTTCTCTAAACTAACCGGATTTGTGGGGAAGTCATGCGGGAGAACAAAACACCGAGTAAACAAAAGCCAGCACTTCCAGTGAGCTCCCGCTGTGCTTGTTGCTGTGGCTGCCTTGCCGTCACTTCTAGGATTTAACGGTCCTCCTGTTTCCATCAGCCCGCCCCACGCTGTGGGGCTGTGGCTGTGCTTGGGAATCCTCCCATGGACAAGGCGAGGAAGGAAGTCGAGGGAGGATGGGGCTTCGGCATCCTGCGCCCTTCGGAGGGGAGTGGCTGCAAATAGCTGAGCTTGAAGGACGTAATACTTCATATGTTTTAACACAGGCTGTTTGAACCTAGATAAACCCTTGATTAAAGGAGGAGAGGCAGACAGTTGTGTGTAACTGCTAGGAACTGTCGGGGAGTTTGAGAACATCGTTCTAAAACCCTTTCCTTCAAATGACAAGAGGAAGGGAGAGGACAGGCACGCCTGGTGGAGCTGAGATTACGCAACGGTGCTAACACAGAGCTAAAGCCTCCGAACTTGGGCTGCACAGGCTGGGTCCAGAAGGCAACTTTTGTAGGAAATACGGTTTGTGATTGGGAACAGGAATGGTATTTTCAGGACCCGTCCTGTCAAATGTTAACTTTTTTTATTCTTCAGTTTGTTAACTGGGCTCAGATGGAGGAATGCAGTTTAGGATCCACAGGCATCCTTTGGAACGGCCAGGTAAGGCTAGAAGGTGCAACTAAGTGTTGATCTTTAATTTCAGCAGTGTACTGCATTTCTCACAGAAGAAATGTTTTGCTTCTACCAGAAAGCCTGCAAAAACTGTTCAGACTGAGATGGGGAATTCTGAAAATCACAGAACATAAACTGCACGTAGTGAGTTAATACTTGCTCATATGGTGGTAACTGATATGTATTGTCTCTTAAATGGATTGACATAATGTGATTTATTATAATGAATACTTGCAATGGAAGCTCTGCCTTGATATTGTTAATTTATGTACTGGCTTTCCAGAAAAGGAGCGAGGCCTCGGGTGGTAAAATTTGTCTTCTCCTTTAAACATGTCCTGATGCAATTTTCAGTTGCTTTTAAACATATTTTGGATATAAGGGAGGAATCAATTTAGTTCATTAGTTCAGTAAATGTTGTGCTACTTCTTTAATGATTACCCACGGATTGGTTTGTGGGTTGTTTTTTTTCGTATTTCTAGAATTAAAATTATCAGAGGTTACCAAAGTGAAAATACTGCACAAAATTTAGTGTTCCTGTGGGTTTTGAGCAACTAAAAAAGTTTGTGAGTACATACTCTTTGGACTGTTCTTACTAGTTTTACGTTTTGGTGACAGTCTTGTTTTACTGCCTGGATGTCTGGGCTCAAGAGCACTTACTGGCACTGGGACCGAGGCTTTGGAAGTCATGCAGTAAAACGCATGTAAATCAGGTTTCTGTTTTACATTGGAAATGCCATGCTAGACATCTCCTGATGGTTGGCTCTAAATGAAGTTCAGAATATCCTCTGATGCCAATAACTACAAACCTGTTACTTTTAAAGACCGAGTGAAATGACACAGTAAATAGATAATGACCATTCCCAACTGTATACTTATGAGAGAAACTCGTGGCAGATCCATGAATCTCAGCTTGAGACAGAACTATATGTAGCCTTGCTATCTACCAGCCTTCCGGCTGCTCTGATACATACTGTAAGAGAACACCTGATGAGAAATAACATTTGGATCGGTGCTTTATCAGCTTCCCCAGGCTGAGTACAAACACCCCTCTTAATAATGGGATGCATCACTTGCATCATCTTCAGTGCCCAACAATTTATTAAAATTTACCTAAAATGCTTAAGGAAGTCAGCATTTTGACAATCTGAACTTAATTTAAGATTTTAAATTAAGAATAAACTATATAAGCACTTCGAAAGATTTTCGCATAGAATATCTTCCAGAAACGGATGGGAAGAAACCCTGAGACTGGAGTGTGAATCTCAAATGAGGATAACAGAATTAAGCAGGGATACAATGGTGTTACCAACATGACTGATTTTTTGTGAGCTAAAGTGCACAGATTTTTTGAGGAGCTGTGAGTTAGAATACCCACGTATGGTAGCAAAAGATTAAAATTCTAAAATTTTGTATAATGAAAACCATTCAGTGACATTGGGAATCTGTTAAGCATCACCTTCTCTCTGAGCTCTGCATACAAGCATCTTTATAAATGTGTTACAGCAATGAGATCGGTATGCAAAACTTTGAAGCTCTTAGATTGCTGTAGAGAACTTCCAAATTTTTTCCCATGCAGTAAAAAATCTGTGATGTTTCCAGACTAGGAGTTTGTGACTTCTATAATGTTTTGGTATTTGGAGAATAAAAATCCTTTGCATTCATGAAGACAAACCTTTTATCACATAACCCTACTGACTGCAGAAATGGGGACCAGAAGATGAACGTCGGTTTGCATACGATCGGTCTGTGTACTGGGGCTATGCGGCTTGTTTCAGGTATTAATTGGTAGCAGTTCTTAGTTTTTAAGTGCCTTATAAAAGGCTGTATCTTGTTTGTCTGTTTGTTGATTTAAGCTATGAGAGATGACTCTGTAAGGGGATGGACTTCAGGTAGTTTAACCTTTTTCCTAAAAGGGAATTAGCAAAAGCGATGAGACACAAAGAACACAACGTGGACTCCACAGAAGCCTCCTGACCCCCTGATGTCAGGTACTAGCTTCGCAAGGCTTTCAACACTCCAGTAACATCTTTATGCAAAACTGGGAGTAGCAGCTGATGAACCAGATGGTTGTGCTGACATTCAGATAAGCTGGAGAAATGGGAAAACAGGAATGTCACCAAGTGCAAAGGGAAGTGCCAAGTCCTGCTGCTGGGGAGAAATAACCCCTGACACCAGGACAGGCTGAGGGGTGACTGTCTGGAAATCATCTTTGCAGAACAAAGACCTGGAGGTCCTGGCAGACAGCAAGTTGAACGAGAGCAAACAGTGTGCCCAGGTCCCCTGCTGGCATCCCAGGCTGCCTTAGGCAGAGCCTTAGCCAGCAGGCTGAGGGACATGGTCCTTCCCCGCTGCTCCGCACCGGTGGCATACATCCAAGTGCTGCGTCCAGTTCTGGGCTCCCAGTGCAGAAAAGGCATGGGCATACTGGAGCTTCTTGTGCCTCTTAGGGGCATAATTTTATCATGAAAACTTAATTCTGTGAAAGTGATACCTTCTTTCATTGCACTGCTCATCAGTTTATCCAGTACTTATATATTGCTTTTCACAGAAGATAGCCGTACCAAATTGACACATGCCAGAGGGAGCTGCGTCCCGTTCGCTGTCACGTCAGGGCAGAGCTGCGGGCACAGGTGGAGAACTACAATGCTGACATGGAAAGCACAAGCTGTGGGTGTTACAGATGCCACTGGTATCTAACATACCTTAACGGGTGTTGTAATGAGGGTGAAGCCTGAAAGTGGAAAAAAAAATGAGTTCAGTTCGTAATACCAGCTCTGGCTGACTACTTAGCACTTAAATAAAGAAAATATTGTTACTCAGAACACTTCTGCTTTAGAGTGATGTCAAGGAGCGCTAGTCAGTATCAAGTTCCACACACTATGTTTATTATTACTCTTTGTTTTACAACTTTTTGTTGTAGAACATCTCACATATGCTGATTTGTACAGGGGTTGTAACTCTGAGGAGTACGTTACTTTCTGTAATACTTTGTGGCTAAGAGTTATTGAAGATAGAACGATACTGAGCATCTTGCATTGTTTAATGTCTTTCAGAAGTGTAGACTCACTGGACAAGATACCAATGTAGTAAGACAGTCTTTCGTTGCATATTTTATGTTGTGGGAAGGGATATTTATATCTACTCTTTGGCCCAGATTCTGGAACAGCTGCCAGTTTCACAAACAGCAACAATTATGTGCTAAAAGGGGACTAGAATGTCTTAGAATTGAAGTTCCCTATGGAAAATATATCTATATATCTATCTATATATATCTGTGTGTATGTACACATGTACATATGTAAGTTTTGGGGAAGACGAGAGATGAGGTGGTAATTTTGACACTGCTTTTTGTGCTCACACTTCTTTTTTTTTCCACACAGCTCAATATTACTGAGACTTTCACTGTTTAAGTTAGTTTTTTATTGCAATGTTGATAAGTAAGTTTTGGCAATATTATGTACTTTAATGTTTTCATGCTGTTTGATTTTTTTTTTCTGTGCAGTTTCTTTGTTTAAAACCCAATGTACTACTGAGGTTTGAAGTTATTTTTCCATATGCATTAGTAATGTTTTCTTTCCCCCTATGTGAATAACATCATAAAATTAGGGGGAAAAATCTGTTTCAGAAGAAAGTCAAAGCTGTCCAAAATAAATTCTGTAATTTGAGTCGATTGCTGACAGGCAGTGGTCTGTCAGCATTTTTCATTCCTCTGTCTCTACCACCTTCTGTTGCAATGGCAGCGTGCCTGTGGGCAGAGTATTGATGATTTAGTGTTCATTGCTGCAAAGGAGACTATTCCTTCGTGAAAGGGCTGAAAATCCAGGCATTTTCTCTAAACATTGGATTTTATGAAATAAGGTGTAAGAAAATGTTCTGCTTTCTTGGAACTATCAGCTCAGAATTTAAAACTCAAATTAATGTAGGACCTTTACTGAGGCACACTAGTGTCTGTAAAAATTACCATTGACTTCGCTTGGTTACTGATTTTAAAAAACAAAGAACAATATCTTGTGCCTCAGTGCTGGAAATCTCACTGTTAAAGGCATATTTCATTGCTTCAGAGTTCCTTGATTTGCTGAACAAAATAAAAATAAATAAAATCATGTTTATGTTTATAATATACCAAATATTGTCCTTCTGCTTAGCATTATGAATAGACTCTTCCCCAGCCAATTAAATGCAGAAATTCAGAAGAACTAGAGCATGTGAGGGGAGGTGTTTTGTTTTTTTGGGGTTTTTTTTTGTCATACAGTACATCCTTATTTACCTAGACATAATGAGAACACTGAATAATTTAAAGCTATCTGTGTTTTGGGTAACTGTGGGATTTTTAAAGAATCCGCTGGCTTTCAGTAGCGAAGGTTTGGATAATCGAGTTTGTATGGTGGACCGAAATAGGCACTCGTGTAGATTTGCTGGAAGTTAAGCTGTATCTCATGGCTTCCCAGAGTCCTGCCTGTGGAAGGTGATAGCGGGATAAATAAATAAGTGAACAGTGTGTTGTTTCAGTTAGAGTGTCATTGCAAACCACACACAAGAGATTTATTTTTTTTAAAACCCATAGGATGATTTACAGGCTGTACTTTGGGTTCCTCTTTATATAGCTTTGAAAAAACTGAAATGCATGGGTGAGGCACAGATTTGTTTACCTTTGAAAGTTTTTTGCTGTAATGAAGAAAAAGCATGCATGTTTTAAGCTTTTACTGCCTGCGTGCCTGCCTTGATGGTGTGTGCAGATTCTGTACTATCATGTTGATTCCACACGAAAAGTTAAGCCTGAGGTTATTACATGCTTGAGGCATTAGGAGAAACCCCAAGTCCCTTGTCATCGTCACTAAGATAATTATAAAACTCTTCTGGACTCATCATGATGTTGGGGATCACAGCTTTCTAAAAATTCTCAAAGTCACCTACGCCTGGAGGCATAAAAAAATCTCAGCAGCTTGCCACGGCCACCTCTTGACTCTCCAAAGCTCTTCCCTGTTGCGGAGGGGGTGCGGAGCTGACTGCTAAGCTGTGACCGTGTGCCTGGTGCTGCCTGGCCTGCCGGGTCGGTGGGCCATGGATGTACCGGCTGCGCTAGCTGTGGTTCAGTAGAGCTCCTGTGCATGCGCCGAGATGAGCAGTCAGAAGGAAAAAGAGAAAGAGAAGCTTTACTGTAAGCTTTTATTTTTAAGATAAAATTAACAAAGCTGTGGTGTTATTCTTTCAGAAATAGCACTAAAATAAAGGTTGCTAAATGTAGGTGACAATTCTGTAATCTTTTTTATGTGGGAGTTCTTACTGAAGTACAAAGAAAACATGCTTGAATGGGTAGGAGCTTCAAAAAAACCCCAAAGTAGACTGAGTTCTTTGTGAAGTCTTTTTAAGATTGTAGAACACACTGTCATTTTTTAAGATTGTAGAACACACTGTAATGAAATGTATGTAATGTATGTAATAAACCAGGATATTTTTCCTTTTTTTTTTTTTTTTTTTTTTTTTTTTTTCATTTAAAACTAAGGGATATGAAATACCGCTGGAAAGAATTAGGATGTTGTATTTGAGGTCACAGATGTAACTGTCTAATTAATAAACAGCTGTCTACATGCACTTGTAAAACGTTATAATGCATACTGCCAAAGAACTTCCTTTACAAAAGAGTTACGTTGGATTTATGTCAGCTTCCTCTGTGTCATCATAACTAACCTTTGTGCCCTTTCAGGCAGCTTCTCACTGTGGTTTTCTTTCATTCTTAGTGTTCCGGATGCCTGAATACAGGCTGGTAAATAAAAAACAGACCCCAAGACCTGTGTTTGTTACTGCGAGGACAAATGGCTTAGTTCAAGAGGGGAGGGTACCGTACTGCTAAGCTGATCTGCAGACACTCTTTGCTTCTCCCTTCTCGTTTGAATGTATTTTGCCGAATCTCTCGTGTGTACCTTTGGCTTGCTAAGTGACGGTTCTGTGCTTTGAGCCTCTAACTAACTTGACTTCACTGATAGGGAATAATACTGTACCTGTCAGGAAACTGAAAGTGTTGAATATTTGGTGTATGTATAAAAATATTCTCGCCGGTTTCTAAAACACAGGAATGTAGTAAAAACTGAAGTCTTGATACCTCTCGTTGCAATTCCGTACTTCCTAGCTAGGAAATGAATGCTGAATTTTTACATCACAGAGCAGGATTGCTCTATAAAACAGTTTGGTAGCTCCGTGGTGAAGTTTCAATCAGCTATATGTTCCCAATAGCGTCTCTGTTGAGTTAGGGAAGCTTTGGAATTTAATACTTTATCTTGGCAGGTCACGTCTTACAGGAAACCATATATTTGCTTTGGCTGTGTGTCAGTCTGCTCACTCTGCATAAATTGATCTGAGTATCAACTGTAAAAGAGAAGCCATTTATCTTTTGCCAGTTAGTTTGGTTTCTGTGTTGTTGTGTTTTGTTTTGTTTTTTTGTTTTGTTTTTTTTTTTTTTTAATAATACAAGTCATTATTTGTTTCTAGGCCTCTTGAAACAGAAAACCAAGAAAACTACTACTATAAATACTACTTGACAAAGTATTTTTTTTTCTTTCCTTTTTCAGATGAGAACTCTCCAGCCAATTTTTGGGATTCCAAGAATCGGGGAGTGACTGGCACGCAAAAAGGACAAATTGTATGGCGAATTGAACCTGGCCCCTATTTTATGGAGTGTGAGTACCTAGTTATCCAGTGCATATCCAAAGGCGAGCGTGCCTTTGTGTCAGGGCAAATTAAAAGCGTGGCATTTGATACTCATTTCATCAGTCCCTCTGATAAATGAAACTAATTGATCGTATTGCTCTAAGGAGAAGCATTTTCTAGTGTGTTTGCTGGACATTAAAAAAATGGAGTTGAGCTTAGATGTACGTTTGTATTCTAAGGATGATCTTGGACAGCTTGCTTCAGTTTAAGGGAGGAAGAAATTGCCTTGTGCAATGTCATCCAGTATATATGCTTTGAAAGATGAAATCCCTTCCCAAGATGTTTAAAATTTCGGCTGGACAAACATTAGCAGTAAGTGCACATGAAGGAAAATGTAATAAGCTAGTAGTACTTGCTAATGTTTGTTAGTATGAAGGTTAGATTTGTCTCTAGGAAGTGCCAGCCTCCTGTCCAGTTGCATCAGGATTTCACAGCTGAATTTTTGGTTTGCTGGGAAGTGCACTAGGCAGTTTTGAAATGTTGAGAGTGTCTGTGTGAGTGGCAGAAAAAATCTTCAGTTGAACTCCATAAGGAGTATTGGTAGGCAAACTTAAAATCGGTCAGCTATGCCACTCCTTTAGGCGACCAGGATTTATAGGAATTTAAGCCACTCTGCTGTGTGGTGGGGTTTTTTAAAATTATTTTTTCCTTTGGTTTTTTGCCTTTTTTTCCTTTGGTTTTTTTTTTTGCTTTTTGATGAAAAGGAGCTATCTTACCATCTAAAGTATATTATATATATATATATCTATATCTCCCCTAAAGAAATTGATATTCTAACCCTAGGATGTTGTGTCTGAGCTTGCTGGAAACTCTGATGTGCCAAGCATCAAAGTGGCAATCAGTACCAAAAGAGCTGTGAGCTGCTTTACCACCTGTTTAGCCTCACAGCAATGAATCTTCGTAAGTTAAAAAAAAAAAATAAAATACTCCCACTCTTATTACTTCAGTGCATGCTGCAGTGCTTCTAACTGTAGGTCTTGGCAGAAGTTTTTATTCTAATTAACTGATATAACAGCGATACACGTATTTCAAGAGGTGTTGTATACGCTGTACTATAAATAATTATCGGATCTTATTTGTAGAACTCATCATGGAATCTTGCCAAGTTACCCTATTCGTTATGCAGTGCATTTCTTAAAAAAAAAAAAAAAAAAAAAAAAAAAAAGACAGCAAGCTTTAATAGGAGAACATTAAATTAATTTTCAGGAGCTCATCACAGGAAAAAAAATATTGAGCTGAAGATCAAGAAAATAATGAAGATCAAGATAATTAACTTTCCTGATGCCAAAGACAGTGGTATATTAAAGCAGATCAAAATGTACATTAGAAATGTTCATTGCCTCATCTTTCTTGTACGTATACTCTAATAGCATTGTTGCCAATGTGGGCACTTTGACTTCAAGGATGTTTGTAGGATTTAGCTGGTTATGTGTTGCACCGTAATGAATGGAGATGAGGAACATTCCTTATGAATGAAGAACATTTTCCATTCATGTGAGTAACCTAGGCTAGTGCTTCAAGAACTAGAAGTTTTGACTTAAAATCAGCTGCGACTGACTTAGCATTTCACAATTAACTGCACTTTTCTTAACCAACTGAAAGAGCGCAGGATATGCATTCTTTGGTCATGGTTAGCTTTACTAATGAATAGTTCTGCTGCCATACAATGAACAGGAGACAAGCGATTATGCAGCAGCTGAGAACTGTAAAGGAATGTTTATGAGCATATGTTGCTATAGCATATAGTATAGCAGATAAATATACCACCAGTGACACTTGTGTTTCTAGTGAGAGGCCAAAAATTGCACTGAAACACTTCACTGAATTTCTGATTCCACTTTTTATACTAGAAGGCTCCACAGATCTGTGACCACATTTGCTCAGTAGAGCTTTATCTTGTGGCTTACAGGTGGTGAACTGACTCTGTTGCAACTCCAGGCGGCTGCTTCACCCCCCACCCCCTTTGTTTTTTATTCCTCAGATCACTAAATCGCAGCTCAGGCAAACGCAGCAGGTGGCTGCACAGTTCAGGTGCGACTACAGCGTTACTGCCTCTGCGGCGTGGGAAGAGCCGTGCTGGCAGGGCTCTCACTGTGCTCCGCAGACACTGCCACTGCCCAGCCTGTGCCCGCCACAGGGGCAAACTCGGCTCCCCTCTTAGCATCTTTCTCCTGCCATGGTGCTGATACAGTTTGTGCTCAGTTTAGCGCTGCCTGTGATGCCACTATCATAGCAGGGGAGCAGGAGGGAGAGGCAAATGGAGAGGCTAACATCCCTAGAAAATATGTGCCTGATTATTGAAGTTAAGGTATCTCTGATGCTTTAATCTGCCTTTATTTTCCAGATTTTGGAAAGAAATCTACGGTTGTAGATTTCTTGTGTTTAGAAATACCTTTGCTAAGGGGCAGAGTATGCCAGATAAAAGTCATGGTATTAGGGGTTTGTCATATTTACCCCTCACAGCAATGACATGCATCAGGCCATTAGCAACCTGACCGTGCTTCTCAAGGAATGAGAAGATCGAGTGGAGGGCAGTCCCAGATTCAGCAGCAATATCCCCAGGTTTTTGAAGCAGCAGCTCCAATAAGAGGCAACAGTGTTTGGGAGACCAGCATGGACAAAACGTGTAAATGGATCAATCTGAACTCAGCTGGAGGCTAATCACAGCACAGGAGTGCTGGCTGCATTGCAGCCTCCTGCTCTAAGTGGACTAGCACTCCACCTGGTCAGCTGTGGTTTGTAAAGCATGGTGTTGCTGTAAACTTTCAAAGGCAGAGATGTCACATATGCTGCAGGTAACCTTTTCCAGTGCTGCAGGATTGTTCCAGCTAAAAAAGATTTCTCCGGTGCCCACCCTGAATGGCTAAAGCTTATATTTGGGGTCACTGCCCCTTTTAAAATCTGATAAACTGGGAAGAGTTGACTTTATAATACTTGTCTTGCCCTAACCTCTTCTTCACCAGGCTAAACGAGGCCAGCTCCTTCAGCCTGTTCTTGTAAGTCATGTTTTCTCCATCCCATCCATCTCTGTAGCCCTCTGCTGTCCCCTCTCAATTTTCTCCATGCTTTTGAAGCTAGGCATTCAAATAAAGGCACTCAAATAAATCTTCCTCACCACTACCAAGTAGAGGGGGACAGTAAGTTCCATCTGTCTGCTGGCCACGCGCCTTCCAATGTAGCCTGTGAGGTGCTTGGTTGTGTTTGCAGTGAGAGTGTGTGCTGGCTCCTATTGAGCTCTGCGTCCATCCTGAGCCCAGTTCCTTTTCAGCAGGGCTGCAGCTTTGGGGACAGACCTTTCAGCGGGGGCTGTAGCAGTAGGAGAAAGAGTAATGGTTTTAAACTGAAAGAGGGCAGATTTAGATTAGATACCAGGAAGAAGTTCCTCACGGTGAGGGTGGCGAGGCGCTGGCACAGGCTGCCCAGAGCAGCTGTGGGTGCCCCGTCCCTGGGAGGGTTCAAGGCCAGGCTGGACGGGGCTGGGAGCACCCTGCTCTAGTGGAAGGTCTCCCTGCCCAGGGCAGGGGGGTGGGACTAGGTGGTCTTTAAGGTCCCTTCCAACCCAAACCACTCTGTGATTTGCCAGTCTGTTCAGAGACCATAGTGATGCAGAGATTTGCAAGTCTCCCTCTTGAACATGACGACATTAGTGTTGACCCAGTCCTCCTGGTATTTATTGCTCATGCTCCAACACGTAGAGAAGCTCCGGCAGGCTGGTGGTAAGCTAGGTGTATAACTGAGTTAGAGCTGGGCTTATGTCACTCCAGGGTTGTCTGGCTTGGAGCTGTTTCATTTTTGGAACACAGGTGATGCTTAATTGCCACCACCTATCATGCTATACCTGCATGATTGGCAGGCTCCCTGCTCTACCTATACATAAGGAGAGAAGAGGGATGTTTGCTGCGAGCATGAGAAGCCTTGAACCAGCTCTGGCAATGAGAACTGATGATGCGTGGTAACAGTTACACTTAGTAACTACAGTAATCCTTCAGGATTTGCAGTCAGAACTGGCCTGAAGTTGTCTGTCTCTTTGGCAAGGAAAGGAACAGGAGTTACTATTGTTGGATGGTGGGTTGAGATCACTCGGTGTTCATGTTATCCCAGGAACTGGTTGTGTCTTTTCCCTAGCAGTGTTGGAACTTAGAGACATGAGAGATCTTTTCACCAGCAATGTGACATCTCTGTAGGGCAAAGTGCAGAGGATAATAGCTTTGCTAACAAGCCATATGCAAATGAATCTCATGCAGAAGGAGTATTTTCATTTTAATTGCATTAACGTTAATCAGTGGGAGTCAGCTAGACTGGGTCTCAGGTTCTTTCGGCAGTTCTCATATTTGTATCTTTTAAGAAAAGCATATTGTGCCTTGATTTGGGGAGCTGTTTTTCCATGAGTGTAATTGTAAACTTATTAATAGTTTCACTGAGGTCTGTGGAATTTATGCTTATGTTTAAAGGTATGCCTTGGATAAGCATTTTTCTGAGTTTTGTATTACTGTGTATCTGCAGTCTTCTGACTTAATTTTCTAGTCATTCTGATTATTCCTCTTAAATTCCCTCCCTATGGATTCAGCATCTCTTATTTCCCAAGCAACTAACGCGTAAAGGCATAGTCTGCCATCTGCTCTATTCAGATCAAGCAACCTGCAGAAAGAAGGGCAGGGAGAGCCTCATCATCTTCATACTAAAAACAGACATTAATTGATCCAAAGCATCCAAAAATTAGCAAAACAGGGATGATCAAAGAAAACTCTGACTTGCTTTAGACAAAAATCAACACAAAAAAATTTCTGTAGACTCTACCCTGAGAAGGGAGAATCAAAGGAATGAACGGTGAAATAATGAGAAATTTAATGTATTCCAGAAATGCAAGCAACCTCTGAGGGGAGTGGCTGAGGGAGGGGACGAAGGGAAGAATATGCGAAGGACAAAGAAAATACTTGCAAAGTATGATGTCCAGCTCACCATCACAAACAGCTGGTGTCCTTAAGCTGTCACCTCGAGACAAAGTGAGTGGCTCTGAACTGCCGAGCCAGCCAGTATAAAGGCAGGTGTTCCTCTTGCTTTTCACTGGGGAGGAACAGAAGTGTCACGTAAGCATGAAAGAGAACTCAGTCATTTTAGAGATTCAAGAAGGTGAATTTGAGCATCCATACGCCTGAGATGCCGTTTCTGTACTCATGTAGTAGAGGTGGCTTCAAAGTGTCCTGTGCTAGGCTTACTAAAATGTGGGGGAAGGAAAACAGTGACTCGCTAAACAGCTCCCTCAAGTTGTTTGCTGTGTAAATTACAGAAGGATTGCTAAATACGGCCACAGCTCCACAACCATCCTTCCATCCAGAAGTTTTCATCCTTTTTCTGTTAAAGGAAAGGGCAAGTTCAAGGAGGAGTATTCTGAGCAGGTGGCAATAGTGCAAAGGTGCAACATAGCTTAATGTTTTCCTATTTGGTATGGTCATCTGGTATGTAGCGTGGCATCAGACTGTTCAGGTCCTGAAAATTATGTCAGGACCTTTAGTCTCTGGTGCAAGAGAAGCTGCAGTTGCCCCAGGAGTGATTTTAGATGGGGGAGTGTTTCTCGGTGTAGTGGTGTGGGAGCTTGGGATGGCAGGGACTCCCTTTGGGGCATTGTGGCGGAACGGAGATGGTGACATTCCTTATGGAGATCAGAGCTCGCAGAAAGATGGAGTGAAATGGTCCATGGAAAGGCTGGTGACAGAAAAAGCGTGTGAAAGGAAGCATGGGTTTTATGAAGACTGCTTGATAAAAGCTGCTGCTCATTTACAAACTGCAGCTTCTGAGTCAGTTTTCTGCAGCGTAGGGAAGGACAGGTCGTGTTGGAGGTGCTGTGGGAGGGAGATGGAGTATAAGTGCAGTCACCGTCAGAGTAGCTGGGGCTTATACACTTCCATATGCAAAGTCCCCAGAAGTTAAAAGCCATACGTGTTCTAGGGCATAAACCAGGCTAGGGGCTGTTTTCTGCCGCTGGGAACAAGTGACAAAGCTGTCCTGTTGCAAGTGAGGTTTTGTGTGGAGTTCTCCATGTTCAGTCCCTACATCCATGAAATGAAAACTTCTGCAAAAATGGTGTATTGAGACTGAAACTGCCGTACTTTGTAGCTAGCAGGGTGGACTCCCACCTCCCATTTTTGTTAAAAAAAGCTAACAGATGCTGACGGGGAAAAAAATCAGTTTAATAATTGGTGTGCTTTCAGCTTTTAAGGGCGGCTGTAGCAAAGAGCTGTTACTAGATATATGAGCACAATTTAGTATTTTTAGTGGTTTTGACCAAAATCTCAGTGTTATTATTGGCTCTTCTGTTAACATAATGCATTATTTATACCCATTCTTTATTTTATTTTTAATCATTTAATTTAATTTCTGTGAAGGTCACGGTTTTCTCACATGGAATTGTTCTGAGCCTGGAACACTCATCTGTGTAGTGCCCTGCAACCAGCGCCCCTTCAGTGCTGTCTGGGGACTCATGGTTATTGTCCCTACCCTATTTATAAACACATTCACTGAGTTAGAAATACTTCTTTTATTCTTCTGCTATTTATATCTGTTGTCTCTTAACAGCTATTTTTGAGTATCACAAATAACTGAAACAGGATTGGGTCTCGTATGTTTTGCACTTGTGGCAAGCCTTGTTGACTTCCTTCAGCACATACTACCCCCAGTGTTTCTTCTTAAAGATTAGATTACAATTAAATGCTTTCCAAACTGGAATATATAATAGGCAGTGCTCGTGGCTGTAAGTAAGAACGTCTCGGAGCGGGGCTGGCGGGGATAGGTAGGCCCTGTTACCTGAACAACCATTTGTCCAAGCAGTTTCCTTTGAGGCAGGTTAGATAACGAGACACCACTGGGACATTTTCTGTTGCTGATCCTGGTTTAAAAATCTTTCTGTAAGCCATCTTAAGTCGCTTTCTAGGTTTGGTTGGTTTCTTTCTTTTTCTTTTTTTTTTTTTTTTTTTTTTTTTTTTTCCCCTGCCCAGTAAATTCTATGATATACCTGCTGAGAGAGACAGCAAGTACTGGGAGGCAGCTGGCTTTGGTGGTTGTGTTCTGCTGCTGTGTTCGCTACTTCCCAGTAGGAAGTAATCGAGGTGTGTGGTTAAAGTGATGCAGAGAATAGAACGCTGAATGTCCAAACAAAAAGGTTGCGTTCGCTTAACTGTCATGCTAAGGAAAAGGAATTCAACTGGCAGGATGTGCAGAGCACTTCTAAAATCCTTCAGCTGTTGATGAGATGTTTGGGTTCAGCTGGGAAAAGTCAGGTTTTAACCCAGTGCCTTTCCTTGGATTGCATCTCCCTGTATAGCTTTGTAAAGCCTGAATGTGAGTGACTTAATTCGTTAGAGTGATGAAGTCTTCTGGAATAAGTTTTGTGGAACATGATCTCATATTTTTCAGGTAAGTTAGTGGCATCAGCTTTTTCTTCATTGAATGTTGGAGGGCATATGATTATATCTGCAGAGCGCCGTGGATTCAGCCCAGGTAACTTCTGGCATCTAGCTGCGGTGGCCGGGAAGTATTGGCTGCTGTGCCGGTTCCATGTCATTAAGCAGGAGCACTGTTCACCTCCGCAGACTTGTAACCCAGCCAGGATTTGACTGTCCTTTGGAGGTGTCTCTGCCCATCCCTTCTCAGTGGAGCGTGGGGAGAGTCCGCCTCTAACACAGGCGTTTCATTTGACTAGGGTGTATCTGGAGCAAAATGTTTCTACAGTGAATGCATTTGTTTTCCTGAATTATCAGTCTTCTAGAAAGAACGCATTCTTCCAGAATTACGTTCATGTCTTTATGTATTCCAAGTTCATGTATCTTTCTATCTTAAAGCAATTTTTTGCTGGGCAAAGTTAAAGGCAGAGGACTTGGGGGAATTAGCGATGTTTTAAAAAGAAGCTATTATTTGGTGTAAGCTGATCTCTCTTATTGAAGAAGCAAGAGTGTGTGGTCCGTAGGGGGAAGTACAACCCTGTAATTTCATGCAGGAGTTCTTTTGAAATTCAAATGTCAATGTTTGAGTCCCAGAAACCTTTGTTAATTCCAAGACTTTTATGTAATGGACCTGAACTATGGTTATAAAATGATAACAGCAATTGACTTTTAAAGGAGATTATGGTTTTGTGGAGTGTTCAGTTTAATTAACATATATATCACTTTTTATATGGCTGTGTGATAACTCTTAAAGAATCATAGATACCCCAGTTTCATTTTTGTCTTATTTTTAAATGAAGAAGGAATTTCTTGTGGCCTGTGTGATATCTGGAGGAATGTCAATGACAATGGAGTGTGTGGTGTCAAGAACGCAGATCTAGGTACAGTAATTTTTTCCTTCCATGAATTAAAATACTTTTTCTTTAATGAGACAGCAAATAGCCCTGTGCTCAGGTACCAGATGTCTTTCCCTTGCTGGATTTACTGCTACAAACTTTTCCATTACCGATCACATACAAGGCAAGCTAATTAACTTCTTGAGAGAAGTAGGAAAGAAAAAAGAAGTGCAGGTTTTCCCCTGAAGGAAACATATATAAGCAAGGTGGCAGGAGAAGTGAAAGAAACTAGGAAAACTCAAGGCGACGCATGCTGTGGTGCAGTTTATATTATTTACATTGTGCAGTTTATATATTGAACAGTTCAGAGAAGCCTTTGTATTAATATGGTGTTGAACTCAACTCTCAATATTAAAGTCCTGTTTGCAGATAATTGAACTTTCTGTTTCTGAAGAGGTCTGTGTCTTTATGGGGCCTTAGTTATAGGTGGTAGGCTGAGATGTGTTCTACCAGGAACAGCCACAGATACCTATTTTCGATTTATTTGGAGCTCAGGAATCCATCAGTCATCAAGAAAATACTGTTCTAATCCACATTTTTTTCTGATAACACAGTACAAGAAATGTCAAGAAGCTAGATCCTGAGCTGTTTGGAACTGACAGGATTCCTCTGAGTTTTCTTCTGCTGTTAAGTATTAACTGCAGTTTCTAGCATTTCTAGCCACGAAAAGAATTACTTAGTTGTCTCTGGTCCTGTGAAGGGATTGTATTCTTGCTGTGTACCAGATCCAGTCTTGCAAACCCATATTCACTTTGGCAACATCTGCATGCATGTGATGGATAGCCGCCCATTTTTCAATTTCATGCTGCATTTCAAGCATGGCGTCTCTTGTGTTAATCCCGCAACACAATGCTAACAGCAGGGCTGCCATTCCTGCGTGCAGTGCTGTATAAAGCCCAAACTAAATCAGTGTTGCTCCTGTTGGGAAGTGGGAGGAAAAGTCTTCATGACAGGTTTTCAAATGCTGATTTTTCTGATTATTTTTAGCAATTAGTCCCGAAGGTTGGTTTGTTGTTTTTTGGTTTTTGGGTTTTTTTAATTTTAGTTTGTATGGAAGGGATCGCCAGATCTGTTTCTTGAATAAATATTTGTTTTCTTCTATCACCAGCCACATACAGGTATTGAAATGTTCATAGAAAACATTGAGGGAAAGAAATCTCCAAAAAGCTGGGAGCTTTGCATTTCAGCCTTTAGGGGAATGTATCTGTCAGTGTACTGAGACCATACAACAAACTACCGTCCACCATCACGTTATGGACTCTCTGAGGATAGAAGCGGCAGCTTTTCAATGCTAGGCTCTTGTCAGAAGTCACAAATTGAAAGAAGATAGTGACAGTAGACTGAATAAACATCAGCTCCAGAAACTCTCTGAAAAACAAAGTTTGGGTCACGCTAAGGTTGAGCAATGTAGCTAGAAAGCAGAAGTCTCTGTGGAATCATTCGTCGCACCATGCTCTCACGTAGTCGTCTGTTCACGGTGTGGTTGAGGCGCCCAGGGTTTGAGGCCTGGTTACTTAATATGCGCGTTTTAAAGTGGGGAGAGTCCAGCGCTTGGTATAAATCCTGCCAACTTTTGCAAGTGCTGAAACTCCAACTCTGAGCTAGAAATTCTGGTGTGTCTGGCTGTAAGCGTTGTTGGTAGGTCAGCAGAATTGCTCAGTTTAGGAAGAGCCTGCGGGTCCTGACCGGTAATGTTTAGGTCTGATAAACCTTTGTAGGTAATCAGAAATCCTGTTTGCATACTGAATTTTGGTGTAAAGCCGGTGTTAAATGGAGCGTGTTTTGACTGTGTGTGAACTCAGCTGTGAGGAGGAGGAAGTGGGATCAGCAGCTCCTCCACCTCCTAAATCCCTGGAGGCACTGTCAGCCAGACATTTGTCTTTGAAGGGTAGTTCTGAGGTGCCTGCTCTTTGTTCTGGGAGGAAGATAGTAAATAAATGTTGGCCTATAACTGCAGCAAATTTAAAAACAAATAAATAAATAATCCTTTTGGGCCGAGCAGACTTGCAGGGTGGATTTCTGATCCTTCTGAGCGGGGATAAGTGGGTATTTTATCTTGCAGATGAAATACCTCAGCCCTCAGGGAACATGCCGTACGTGTCTCAAAACCTTATACAAAACATTGCAGTTCTCTGCTTCAGGAGTACCGACGTGTTGTTGAACCAAGTCAGAGGAGCTGAACTGCCAAGACTTTCATGCACAGCCTCTGTTCTGAGCTGGCTGCCGTGATTTCTGCCTGCCTGTGGCCATTTCTGTACCCAGAGGTAACCCTTATCAACCTCACACAGAAGAGTTACCCCAATGGAAAAGAAAACCAGAGGCATTGTTCCAGACAGGGAAAATCCCACAGGATCAAGGGCAGCCATAATTATAGCTGTTCTGCTGGGCTGGAAGAGTGCAGAGGAACAGTGGATGTCAGGCTTTGGTTAAACATAATGCCCTTTCATTTGCAGTAAATGCAGTTTAGCAAACAAAACTTCATTCAATGCAACCAGAAATACGGTACGTTTACCCTTCCTGTGTTCCAGTGCAGAACGTTCCAGCTTCCTTCAGATGTGTCGTGCAACTTCTTCCAAAGTCTGACAAGAATCATCCTAGTAGAAAATGTCTCAGTAAGCCTTTTTCATAGCCGATTATATTGAAATAGTAACAAATACAAGCTGCAGAACTAGGTAGGTTGCTTGTCTTTGTCTGTTTAGTAATGGAAGGACCCAGCACACAAAGAGGAGATAACGAGCTGCTCTGTTCTTAATTTCCTGTTTAAGTATTTCTGAAGATGAATCATTGACTGATGGATCCTATTTGTATAAAACCAGCTTTCAGGAGTACACTGACCAATATAATAATAGCTTTCCACCACGATCAGCCATACTTGCATCTCCACCCTTCCAGAACGTCAGTATATCGGTAGGGCTAACGGCCAAACTTTTAGAACTTGAGTTTTGTTGTATTTTATCTCAACCTCAAGTTGTGCCTGTTTACTCTCTTATTTTACCAGGATCAGGGGTATTTTTCGTTTGGCAAACTAAACAGTAGTAAAAGGTTTGAAAGGTCGCGCAGAAAGGGAAATTTTACCAGTTGGGATCTGCAGGAGTTAATACAAAATACAGTATTTTTAGACATTTTCATCAGTGGTTTGAAATCCATCTACATATATAAGGCTGTAGAGATCACCTGCGTGTGTAAAATGTGTAAAAAAATCTCCATTTTCATATGATTAAATAATTTAAGAATAAAACATACGTGCAATTATTTTTTGATTTGCAAATTACAAATCTGCTGGAAAAGAGCAATCCACAATAACCCTATTATGTTAAAATGAACTTGTCTTCAGAGATCAATAATGATCTCATTTCTTTCCCTCTGGGTGCGTATAAAACATACAAAAATGGCTTTGTGTGGACTGTAGCTTGTGAATACTTGGACCTTTCTTATCCAGTAGTGACCATGGACATCTCACTACAAGAACTGGGAAGAAATGAAAAAAATGACCTCTTGGTTTTTTTTACCGCCTGAGCAGAAATGTAGTTAAAATTAATGTTTTTTAAAAAATAATAAATGGCAGCTTTTACCAGCTCTTTAGCTGAACACTATTCAGACTTTTTAAGACAGGTTTCCAGTTTTCTACAGGTTGAAAGAAAATATAGCTCAGTTACAGTGCGTGCTTTTATAATGAAGGTGTCTCAGTCAGTGCCCAAACTCTGCAAACAGAAGTGAATTATGACCATGTGCACGTGTTCCTTTCATTGTCTCTCTTTTGCCTAAGGTCACTTATGAAGCGTTTAATACGATTTTTGTTTTGTTTTCAGCTGAAATAAAGATCTGTTTTAAATACTACCATGGTGTTAGTGGAGCCCTCCGAGCTACTACTCCATGTATCACTGTGAAAAACCCGGCTGTGATGGTAAGTTTAGCCTGTTTGTTCATTTTATTTGTATAAGATTATAATATTAACTCTCAGACAAACCTATCAATATAAGTATCCTAGTTCTACCATTTTTTGCAAGAAATTATATTGCCTGACAAAAAGCACCAAAATTGAGAAACACTTTTCATGGTTTTGTGGTGTTTGTGGTAAAACAACAGTAAAAAGTCCACAGCCTGAATGAAATCTTTTATGCTGAGAATTTGATTTTGCTTGCGTTCAATTTTGAGGCTTACAGTTCACTGCAATTTAACACCAAAATAGAAATTTTTCACATTGGTTATATAACTCAAACTGAATCTTTATCAGAAGTCTCCGTTTCTTCTAATTTGTTAATATTAGAAATGAAACTGTTGTGGAGATAGCAATTGTTACTATAAAAATGAAACTGGACAAAACTCTGTTCTTACAAAAATTACTTAATTTTTTATGTTTATATACCATTGGAATTTAGTAAGTCTGTGACCACGGAGAATTACTGTGTTGCAATCCTTTTGTTATGGGACTTTTTCTGTTGAAACACTAAAAGTTGTACGGGTTTATTTTTTTTTAGTTTAAATATGTAGTGGAAGAAGAGCCTTCCAAACTTGCATCCAGGTGTTGTTGGTGGAAATAATTTATCTAATAGGCTAGCTCTTCAGTTGACGTGAAGGCTCACAGTGCATTTGCTTCAGTGATACTAGCTGCCAAATATTTAAGATCACATCTGTCGGGATGGTGTCCTGACAACTGCAGCACTGAACAAGAGCAGAAGTTATTCAGACTAAATAGCCTTTATTCTGATCCTGTACTTCTGCATTGTGCGTTATATACAAGTGCATGCTATGGCTATACAATACGGTATGTGCTATGCTAGACTTTGTATCTTATTGTACCAGATATTTTTCTTTCTCTTAGAATTGCAGACCTAGGTGATAGCATCATTTAGTTGTTGCCAGATCTCTAAGATGTGACTATGAAGAATAGGGTTTTGCAGCAGGCATGTGGACTCTTGATATTTTACAGAAGAAAATGTGTTACAGTTAATGAACTTGACAGCCACTGTCTTTAATACCAATTTATAAACTAAAGACAGGAAGGTAACCTGATTTTGAACAAAGGAAATAATGCATCACAAAATAACCCTTAAAATGGGCTATGAGCTGCACTGTGTCGCTGAGAAGGAGCATGATTACGTTGGATGGAGAAATCATTTGAACTTCTGTGTTTTCTTGACCTTGTCATACAAGCCACCAATATTTTTGAGATTTGTTGCACAGAAGGAAATCTGAACTTCTGTCCCTGAATCTGCATCTGTTCACTTGGCAGCTACCTGAATTTCAGAGTTACTGGTTAATCTGGAGGGGTTAACAGGTTGTCGCTATTTAAATTTCTTTCCTTTGGAAGGTAAGGCAGGGCCCTGGCATTGTGCAGAATTTATACACCTGCTAGAAGGTGTAACTTCATAGAAACATTTCTGTGCTAACAGTACGGACTTCCAGTAATAGTGAGCTCTCAGTTTCCCTGGTGAGAATGTCATGTGACAGCTTGGATGAGTCTTGCTAAAAATATAATTTTGGGTGAGTTATATGGAACTACAGCTGTTGTTAAATGTTAATGCCTCACACCATTTTCATGGTTCCGGAGTTAAGTACTGTGCAGTAGAGAATACCTTGTTCTCTTGGCACTGGTTGTGTCTGTAGTTACCGAAGAGCTGTTGGTGGAGCTGGTAAGGGTCATGGGATGCCCCACTCCCTGGTTTTAAGCTGCAGCGAATTACCTGCTTGCTTGGATCGTTCTGCGGTTTTGGTTTATGTGGTTTGGTGGGAGACAGGTTTCTGGTTTTCCTCACGCTGCCGGCGTAGCACACCAGGCATTTCAGTGCATCTCGGTTTTGGATAAGCAACTAACGTTCTGTTGTGTTCATTTGAACTAGTGGGGATACAGGGCCTGATCTGGCATTAGAAAGGCTGCGTTACCCCGGATGAGGTAGCCTTTGCAGGGCAACAAACGGCACGTATATGCTGGGGTGAAGTTTTGTACTTGGTGCAGAAAAAAATGAAATTGCTGTTCAGACCACGGTGGGACAGGGAAAGGTTATATAGTGAAACCAAAGTACTAGGGAGCACTGTTACAATTAATTTGATTATAACTGACTTGTGGACAAATCCTGTTTTCTGTAAAATGAAGCAATGACTAGCAATGCAAACAAGGTTATTCAAATGGAGTCGGTGATGCAGCAGAAAAATAGGTGTAGAATGAGGAAGGCCTCTTTGCTTTCAACAAGAAAACAATGCATGTTAGAATAAGCCCAAAAGAGTAAACTGGGATGTATGGCATTCCTCTGGCCTCGCCTGGGCAGCATCCCCGTCCCAGGGGGACGTGCCCCTTGCTGCTTCCAGGGAATCCGTCTGTAGATGAAGAGATGCGGATCCCAGTGGAATTAACCCATTGCTTTTGGTGCCCTCGGAATTTTACTATCAGCTGTCACCGCTTCTGTATCCCTTTAAAGTGGCTGGCGTAGCAGCGTGGTGCTGGGTGGGAAATGGGTCGCTTCGAGTGCGTTGGTGAGAAGTCTGGCCCTGAGGATGGGGGTGCGTGGAGGAGCCGGCAGTGGGGGGACCGGGCTGACTGGGGGGCCGCGGTGCTCGCTGGCACAGGGTGCTCCCTCACAGGGCTGCGGCGGGCCGGGGGGATGTCAGGCCGCAGCGTCGCTGCTCTGCCTTCACCGCTTGGCTCCTTGTTACGTATGCAGTGTTCCAGTTGTGAGTGCCACAGGAGAAATTCCCTCTGTTTGCCAGTTCCGATGAGACATCAGCGTGATTGCTGTTTGTTGTGGGAAGCTTTTGAAAGCTGACGGTATTACATAGCTTAAAGCGATATAGAAGGGAATCATTACAGTTTCGGTTGATGCAAGTGGGTTCCTCGCGGCTACCACAGCTCCAGAGTCATTGATCAATCGGGTAACTTCAGGCTGCTCAAGACTGCTTTACATACTTAGTCTATGCACACAGGTGTGGGAGTTTTACTCAGCCTGGGTTTTTTAATTGTTCAGTAGATCAGGTGGCCAGTACTGATCCCCAGCGCGGTGTTTGGCTGAAGCCTGCCCATCAGGCTGTGTCACCTCTTCTGCACGGGAGTGAGCGCAGTGCCTACCTGGAGAACCGTTTGATTTTAAAGATAGCTCCAGTCGGGTCTTCATGATCGGTTATTCACCTGGGTGCATGTGTCTGTCTTGAAAGACAAATTCTTCTGCTAATTGAAAGAAGTAGACATTAATAAGACAATAATACTCGAGGAACTTTTTATTTTGAAGTAGTGCTTTACCTGATGAGGGATTTCAGTAGAAACCAAACCTGAAAATCTGTGAAGTGTAAGCTTTTAGACGATGTTCATGTTTAGATGTTCGATGCACTTTTCTATTTAAAAGGAGATTTTGTTTGTAGATCTGAAGGCTTTTGTTAGTCTCTCTTTGATGCCTTTGCCTTTTTTTTTTTGTTGTTGCACAGTAAGTTATCTCTTTGTGGAAAGTCAGAAAAGTCGCATACGCCCGTCACTGGCCAGCTCAGTGCTTTGGTATGCGTTACCAGCTCATAGTGTGGATTATATTTTACAAAAGGGAAATCTGTAAGAAAATACAGTCTCTTTTTCTCCCATGAGTAGTGTCTGCAGGTGAATTAGCCTACACGTCTTCTGTTTGGAAGATTCCAAGTCCTGGTGTATTAGTACAGTGTGGCATAAATAGTAGATACTTTCCTAGAAACAAATGCCATAGCTCTGCGTGTCCGTGGTCACAGGCAGTAGCTGATCATGCATGCTGCCTTACAATTGCATTATCAACCTCAAGCATGTCCAAAGCAATCAAAAACTTTGGTATATTTCTATTTCTTTTTTTTTTTTTTTTCTCCTCTTCAGATGGGAGTGGAAGGCACGGATGAAGGTGCTTCTGGAGCCCAGCAGTCTAGAAAGTTGGTCAGCTTTACCCTGTCAGGTAAAAAAAACCCACCACATGGTGTTTTAGAAATTACTGTTAAACAAAAAATAAATTGCAGTTTTAAATAACATCAAAGATGGAACGCTTTTCTTCATTAGCCTCTGTAGGAGCACACTCTAGTGGCTTGAAAGATGTTATTTCTTTAGAACTTTTGTTGAAAACAAACCAGAATCATGAATCTCCAGGAGTGAAAGGAACAGATATGATGGATCCTAGCGTGAAAAATTTGGAGAAATTTCCAGTTTTCACAAGGGACAGTTCCTGAGTTGAAGAGTGGAAAAATTCGCCTCTAAATAAAATGCAAGCTGCTTCCACCACCCTGAAGTAGTAAAATGCAATAGCTGCGAATGGTGGTTTAGAAGGGGGGAAAAAAAAATCTTTACTTGTAACAGAGCTAAGCTGTTACTGCAGGAAAATAGCTGCAGCGATACAGTCTACCAGCTTCACTTGTTTTGATTAGCACTTTATTCCACAGGAAGTCTTGTGTGAGACTAAAGCATATTCAGCTTGAGCAAAGACAGAAAAAAATTTGCTTCTGAATCTTGAAGAGCTGACAGATTTAGAGATTGTAGGGGCAGAGCAGAAAAAAAACCCCACTTTATGCAATAATCTTTCAGCAGTTACCTGGGATAGAGCTGATAGGTTGCGTAGACTCACATAGAGTAGTATGAAAAAAACTCCCTGAATTCTGAAAAAGCGGTTGTCTTTAGTGTAAGTTTGTGGCTCACACCTGAGGAGTCCCCTAAATTAATTTTGGAAAGCATGTTGATTGATAGGTTTGCAACGTATTTCCCAGGACATTTTTTGGTTGCTCAGTTGCATGTGCACAGTTGTCGCTTTTAAGGGCAATTGCTCTTTATTTCATGGTATTTCTGCTGTGTGGCTTGATTTTGAAAATTGAGTAGGATTTTTTTTTTTTTGGTTGGTTGCTTTACTGAAATCACAGGTGTGGCATTTCTTTTTAGTGCAGTGAGTTTTGCCTGCATGTATAAACTGCTCATCTAAGTACGTATGTGCCAGTTGCATTAGTCATGAAGACTGCATGCAGCGTATTGGAGTACCTAGTGAAGAAACACAACGATCTTGTGCTTCAGCAAACCTAAAAAGAGAAATTTAAGTTTATGATATTAATGTTGTATACAAAAATACCTCTTTTTGTTCTTGTTGAAGCTTGAGCTACTGTTGAAAGTTGTTAGGCGCGAGAATATGCACCTGAGGAAATTATTATTTATTGTTGCAAGTTGCAAGGGCTGTAATACTGAGCTTTCCCTAGGAAGAAAGCATTTTCAGAAAACTTTGCCTCCTTTGGTGCAAAATAGCTTACCTTCTTCTGTGGTGGGGCAAAGTGTGCATCATAGTCCACAGCAACCTTGATAATGAGTATTTGAAATTATGTTTATCAAAGTCTCAACTTCGGCAAAGTGTGAGTTTGCTACATTACCTCCCATACAGTCTTTTATCTTAGCCCCTTGCCCAGAAACAGAGCAAGCACTGTGTGATAGGGTTCTTTTCTGTGGCTTTTGGTTTTTCTTTTTAAGAGTGGAAATACTTTAGATACTAAGAAAAACATTTATAGGTGAGCTACAAGTTCATGCTTCATGTTTTACAAATAACTAGGGGCTAAAATGTAAATGAGGATGTTGATACCTTTCTTCCCTCTAGTCTCTTGGGAAAACACTTGACTTCCTGCTTTAACTGTCTTCTGTACGCCAGATCCAGCTAACATATGAGTAGTTTTAAGTTGCTTTATTTAGTTGTTTATGGTAAATTGATTTCCTGGGTAATAATTTACTGCTTTGTGAACTAGCTTTAATTTGCTCAGTTCCTTTCTCCTTCCCTCTTGTTTTGCTTCATAGATATTAGAGCAGCTGGACTTAAAAAAGGCATGTTCTTCAACCCTGATCCTTATCTAAAGATGTCCATTCAGCCAGGCAAGAAAAGTACATTTCCTACATTTGCTCATCATGGCCAGGAAAGAAGGTCGACCATCATCAGTAACACAACTAATCCTGTTTGGCACAGAGAGGTAATGTATCCCTTTTGAGAGCTGTCTGCCAGCAGATGCAGTGTCCCAGGCTTGTATTTTCTCTTTATGCATTAGTCCTTACTCTCTGAAGGCTGTGAGCTTATTATATAGCTAGTTATTTAAAGTGACACAAAATTTGTAATAATTCTAGGAACCCTGTTGTTGGATAGAAACAGCTGTCATCTGTGTATTTAAGCTGCACCACGGTGAGGTTTTTCATTTCCTTCTCTGCTAACAAGAGTTGAACTGGCTCAACAGCCCTGTAGATTTCTTGAAATTGCAAAAATAAATGAATTAAAATGGATTATATGTCGTGAGAAGACCCTTTGAGAAAAGGTACAATAAGTGAATAATTGCAATAACCGTGAATTGGGAAATGATATTCTCATTGCGCATAGCAGGTGGCGAGCTGTCACTTTGTCAGGCAGAAGGGATGTCCTTCGGTGTAGCCTCTGTGCGCTGCTGTAGGAAGGAGAGGGCCTGGGGAGGGCTTTCTAGCACCCCTCGGCAAGGTGGGGGGGGAAAGGCAATTTGGCAGAAGGCAGTTTTCCAGGTGTGTTTGTACTGGATAAGCTGTGCAGGTCTCAGAGAGGGAACTCAAGAGCACAGAAAAGCCAGGCTGTGCCTTTGAAGGTAAATGTTTCTGTGGGCAGCAAGGTGAACATACAGAAATCCACAGCCCTTTCAGGACCGTCAGGCAGCGTTCTTGATCTGTGCCTGTTTTCTAATGAGCAGATGCTTGTACTGTGTTTGATGAATGTTAATCTGTTCTTTAGGAAGACTGGAGAATTGAGTGGGCTTTGGAAAATATTCCCACAAATCATAATCAAAGGAAACAAGCGGTAAACCAGAACAGAGCAGGGCCAGCCTTGGCACTGCTCCGCGGTGCCTGGTTGTGGGAAAGGCTGTAGGTGTGTGGAAGTCTTAAAACCTTCAAAAGATCAGAGTTCTAATCTCTTCATTGATTCTTCATCTTTCCGTCTGTGCATCCATCTATCCAGTAGATAGGAAGAAAATCTACTCTTATTTTTCCCCTTTGCTTTCCTCCAGTTCTCCTCCATTTTGAAGCCTCTTAGAAAAGTGATAATGTTCACTGGTACGTGCATTGTGTCGGCTTGCTTTAGCTGCTGACCTTCCTGTAGCAGTGCTCTGACTACAGCAGGTTGTGATCCCATTACGTATGCTGCCCTAGCGGTGCAGAATTGGTCTTGTTTTACATCTGCTCCTTTCTGCAAAATAATGTGCAATTTTTTAGCAAACTGAGTGCGACAGATTTTTAAATTCTGTTTATTACAGGAACGCAGCTCTGAGAGTTGCCCAGCATGAGGGAAGTGGGTTTTATTTCTAACCCGGTTTAATTGCTGTCTTTGAATATATTTAGCTGATGTCTGCAGCTGAACTGTTGTTCCTCGTTTTGTTCCTCATTCAATACGTCTTTAGCTATCTGGCCAGATGTGTATTAGGCATTGTACTCAGGTTGCAATTTGCTCAGAGGACTTCAATATGGCAGATGGTGAAAGAGTAACTAGATGACCTCAGCTTTTCTGAGTAGGTGATACCATACTTTGCTGTTTGGTTATTTGAAATATCTTAAAATCTAGAGGAAAAATAAAAATCTTTGGCTCTTAAGCTTGCTTTCCTACGGGAATTCATTATCACACTGTTTGTATGTGTGTGTCTAACAATATGCCTGCTTGTATATTTGCCCTGTACCACTTCTGAATCTTTTGGCCATCTTCAGGCAGACGTGACAGAGCAGCACAGATCTCCAAGTGTTCATAAACTGCATGAGAAATGATGCCAGGCTGAGGGAGTAGCTGTGATAGTGTTCCCTCACAGGGAAAGGTGGAAGAATGATCTTACCAGACATCGAGACATCTCTTATGAAGTAGAACCATGTTTTTTAAAGGCCCCAAGTGCAGAAGAAGGCTCTGTTGGATCTTGCTGAGATGATTTGTGAACTTTGGGGAAAGAATCTATAGAAAATTCTCCTCTTTTAGCTACAGTACTCCTGAAAATACTGTATACACATTGCCCTCTTGCATTTCTGTCATGCATACAAAAAAAATGAACGCAAAGCATGGTATTGGAAGGGAAGTTCACCAAGCATGGCTTAGAGCGGGACACTTTCTTCCTTCTGCATTGACCTGGCTACTCTTCTATAACCTGATAGAGTACAGCAGGGATTCCTTCTCTTTTTGCTTTCTACTGTCCAAAGCAAGCACTAGGACATACTGTTTTCTGCCTTCTGACACAGACCATGCAAGTGCTTTTATCCAGTGCAGTTCCTTGCTGAACAGTTATTTTCAAGGAGAAGTAAAAGGGTGTGGAATTCCCGAGAGGCTAGTTAGGTATGCAAAAATACAACACTTAATAAATGATGCTGACGTTATTTTGCAATATGGAAACTGCTGTCATCAGTCATTGCTTTTGGAGTTCACTGCATGCTAGTAATAATTATGTACATATTTTCTGAATAAAGGTGTATTGATGGTAGTGTCAACTCAACTCTGTTCTTTCCTTCCAGAAATATTCTTTTGTTGCACTTCTAACAGATGTCCTGGAAATTGAGGTTAAAGACAAATTTGCCAAGAGTCGCCCCATCATCAAGCGCTTTCTTGGGAAGTTAACCATACCTGTTCAGAGACTACTGGAGAGACATGCAATTGGGTAAATTAATATATTCTAAACGTTACCTTCCATTGATCAGGGAGACTCAGCATCTAGGATATTAGGATGGAGCAGCATTTCTGGCTTACTGGCAAAGACCAGCAAATTTCTGCAGTGTCTGTATAGAAAATTTAGTAGGAATTTTAATAACCTTATTGCCTGACTGGAAGATGTCAGTGTTTCCAGCCCTGCTCTGAATGCGTGTAACTTTGCATACATGTGTGTCTATGATGGTTTTTTTTTCAGCATAATTTATTTACGCAAAAGATGTTACCCTCTGGCTAGCTAGTCATGAAGCAAGGCATTATCACAATACTATGTGATCATGCGCAAATCTTTTAGAGGAAGCAGATTTTATTGTCTCATTTCTTTTGCAGTTCAGGTATTTGTAACTGTCAGTTTAGTAGTCAGAGATTTAATGTATGTTCTGCTAATTGGCCAGAACTGCAAGGCTGTGACTCCTTATTTTTCAGAGTGCTGGTGGTACTATGCAATTAAAATTGCCTTTTGCTGATAGTATTGCTCTAATGGGACTCAAAAATCACTTGTTATGCTATTTAAAAAAAAAAATATTCATTTTTTTGATAGCTAACTGTTCTGATACAAAGATGAAGGTCACTTAGAAATTTTTAAGATTTTTTTTATACTTCATGATGGTTACTGGAGGGGACAATAGCATAACCAAGTGGGTGATCCAACGAGGGCTTTTTACAACCGTGTGCACTGAGAAGAGCCTGAGACTTGGTCATTAGGCACTGTGACAGGTTGCAGGTGTGAAGTGAATGGCTGGAGGTCTGCGAGAGATGCAGTAATGTGTGCAAAACCACAGTTTTACATTTTAGACAGAGCAGTAATTGTAGAGTATATTATTTTGTTAACATCTTTTTATATAGATATGCTGTATACGACAAATTAGAAATAAGAATTCCTTAAAAGACAATAGGAGGAACTGAATTATTCAAGTGTGGGTTTTTTATAGAACCTAACTCAAGGTCTGCTAAAGTTAATGCGTCTCCATTAACTTTAAAAGGCCACTGGATGAAGTCCATGAGGAATGATGGTGAAATAAAATTCATATATTCTTCCCTGAAAGTTTAAGGGCATGGCAGTATCATCATGCTTTTGAGCAGGATATAAATGACTAGCCTTATTTTTCACAGGTATTCCTATCAAAGTAACAAGCTGAGAAACGGAGAAGATCAAATTCTATTTGAAAACCATTTTCAGCTTCAAGTTTCCAAAGTAGTGGTTAACTGATAAGTAAAATAAGAATAAAATTTTAAGAGTAGCTTAAAATTTTGATAAATCTTCTGATACAGAATTTATTTTAAAAGAGAAAAAAAAAAGCCTGTCTGTTTGTTTTGTAGTGGTATCCAAGAGCAGGTCAGGTGTATATATACAATCCAACTTTTCTAAGAAATGCTTTGTCTTTCATTTTCAAGAAATTGTGATGTCAAGCAAGTAACTTTTTCTAATAAATTTGCCCACTGCTATACACTCAAAAATAGTATCATGGTACAGACTGGTTTCAAGACTGACTAGTTCAGGGTCTTCATTTCCATGCTAAACCCCAAAATGTTTTTTCTGCCCTGGGAGTCCTTCAGCATGATGTCTGGAAATTACCCATCTGCTGTGTTCAGCAGTTCTTGTCTAGGAGTTTTCAGACCAGTGTCCTGGAAGACATATCCTGTTCTCTTCTCCAGACCTCAGTTCTGTATATTTAACATATCAAATTGTTCTAGGAAAGGAAGGGCTGTATAATAAATATGCAGCAAGAATGCAGGTAAGTATTCAGTTTGGCTTTGTCAGGACTGACATTAAGCCAGTTTTGCCTCTTCATCTGTAATTTATTTGTCCATTTACAGCCACTTTTAGACAGACTGAACTAAAATTCTGCCCCACTTTTAGCTGTCATTATAGCTTACAAGTTTGTGTGACGGAATGCCTGGTGGCTTTAAATCTAATGGAAAGTATGATAAATTAGCATGAGAATCATCCAGTATTGATTCAACTGAATACAGAGGAGACGTTATTTGTGTCGTGGCTTTTGCTAACTTTAAATGGCCTAGAGTAATGGAAATCGATGTAAAAACTGCAGAAACCTCAAACAGCAATCTTCTGAGGATACCCCCAAGTCTAGCCGAAGAATTAGATTTGTGGTACAGAGCAATGAATCTGTGACAGGTGCTGGAGACAATACTGTAATAATGTGATGTGGGGAGGCTGCTTTGTTGTTTTTTTTTTCCACTCAGGACCTTTTTTTTGCTAAAAGTCAACGCGAACTGTTGCAGCTTATTTCAGTCATGACCTTGCATTTGTCTGTCACTTGTGTTGCAGTAGGAGTGCCTCCCATAAAGAAGAGGTCTTTATACCAACATAAATTTATTTGCATAAATAACAGTAATATTCTTCTGTAGTTCCCTCCTTTCCCTTTAGCTGTCCCAGCTGTGCTGAGCGGGGCTGGGACTGTGAATTCCGGCTGTGCCCAGTAAGACTGTATAGCCGAGGGTCTATTCCTAAGTCAAGTCTGAGTCCCAATCAGTTCGGTATCTCTTAAAAACATATTTGAAGTTAAATCCAAGCATTAATAGCTTTTCTAAATAGGAATGAGAACTAAAATGTGAAGAAACTATCTGGGAATTCTGTAGAGCCACACACACAGTTTTTACAAAACCACAAGGGGGCAGAAGGTTTTAAAAAATGAAAGATTTTGTTAATTATAAGCCATGTGTTGAGTTGGGGGAAGAAGGTTAGGGGAAAGGGGTCCTTTCCAGTTTGAATTCTTAGGACTTAAGAAGAGATATAGATGTATAAGAATTGCTGGAGCACAGTCCATATTTGTAAATGATCAAAAGTAGTTTGTTAGGCTGTTTTATTTGTTAACTAAAGGTATTTTACACCATTGTTGCAATGTTTGTGCTTTCCCATACAAGTCAGAGTATGTGGCTGATTTTAAGACTGTAATAGAAATTACCTCCTGTCGTGTTGTTTTATCTGATAAGGGCCTCTGATACAAAATACTGCAAAAATAAAACCAGTTAAAATTTTAAAATAACCCCACTATCTTTTTTTTTTTTTTTTTTTTGCAGAGACCAGGTTCTCAGCTATAATCTTGGCAGAAGGCTCCCAGCTGATCATGTAAGTGGGTATCTCCAATTCAAAGTGGAAATCACATCTTCTGTTCACGAAGGTAAGAATTTGTTGATGATCTAGATCTATTTATTTCTATTTCTAGGACTTTCTGTGATAATATACTTTCTCATGTGTGTACAGTGCCTCTATGACAGATTTTTCTATTGGGATTTGAAGCTTAGATATGCCAGCTACTGGTTTGGAGACAGCAATGCCAAAACAGCAACACTCACCGTATTGTTTGCCTGTTTTGTTGGATAGATTTTAAATGAATCTGCTTATGATTCTCGCTTTATGGGATAGATTGGGTAATCAAATCCATTGTTTCTCTTCACTCTGTAACATCTTCCCTCTGCAACACCTTTGGCTGAGATAAGCAGCTGCAACTGATATTCCACCTGTGCTCTCCTCCCCTGCCAGTGTACATGCAGATCGCTGTGCTGTCCCCCTTTCAGAGAACTCTGTCCTGCTTATAACTGAGAATATATCTTACAGTTATGAGAATACATGCTTCCATTAGGCAATTCTTTTATTTCCCTTTTTTCCTGTTCTGAAGGCAACTAGCAGAACGCGGATGGTACAGTTGCGTGTTTATCACATCATATGTGTCTATTAAGATGTTTTTGGTCTTAGATTGTCCTTCATTAGACTTGGTATAATCTCCTTGGTAGTGAGATGTTGCTCCGTCTTAACTTGATACAACCTTCTTGCCTTTTCTATAGCCATGTAGTCCTGTATCTCGTTAATATTTTTGCTCTGTCACCATTTGAAAAATGCTTCTATCTTCAGTCCTGTTTGTTGCCAGGCACTGTGGTTCCGTGATGTCACTGTTGGGTTTCGTGCAGACGTATACAGACACTTAACAGCTGGATTAGTCAACTCTATGCCTGTTTAATTTCCGTGTGGGGAGCTACCATCCCTTGTTGCAAATGAGATGGGTTATTTTCCTTCTGCATGTGTTACCATAGCATACCTAATACCTCGTGAACTTTACTGAAGTAGATTCCCATTCTTTATAGTGGAAAGTCCTATAAATTAACTCAAAATAAACACTGTGTATAGAATTTGATATCTGTACACAATTTGCAATTCTTAATGCAAAGAATTAATGCATACACCTGCTAAGGGTGTAATGACAACTGGTGTCAGTGACTGGCTTTGTGTACGTCCTGTTTTTGAATATGAGATACATGCTGTAGAGATCTGGCTCCTTGCTTCTGAGGCTGGTTTTACTGACAGTTTGGGAGGACTGTCAGCCCTTGGCAGCCCTCTGTCTTTTGAAAGCAAAATGAGATTCCTTTAAATTCATACTTCACACCCCATACATTTTCTTTGTCCTGCAAAATAGTATAGACATACAGAGAAAACTCTGTAATTGCTGTTATAACACTGGAAATGCCTCTATTATTTTAGTTGCATTTTCTTCCTGTAGTTGTCTGAAATAAGCAAACATCTTGCAAGATGTGTATTTTTATACAACCTTTGTGATGCAGATAAAGTAGAATGAACTGTGCGTTGCTACGTTGTGCTTGACATTCAGTATTTGTGCCTCTGCAGATGCTTCACCAGAAGCAGTTGGCACTTTGCTGGGAGTTAACTCTGTAAATGGAGACTTGGGGAGCCCCTCCGATGATGAGGACATGCCAACAGGACATCACGATACGTCCACAGTGTGTTCCAATGGTCCAGTCCTCGAGGACTCCTCTGGAGAAGCAATCCTGCGACACCCTTTAAGGACTAGTACAACTCTGGAGACAGATCAGGATGACTTGACCTCTGGTGCTTCAAGATCATCGCCTACCAGAGGTCGCCAGGACTCGCTAAACGACTATCTGGATGCAATAGAACACAATAATCATCCCAGACCGGGGACGTCTGCCTGTGGTGAGCGTCCCCACGGAGCCTCCCCAAAACTGAGGAGCAGCTTCCCAACTGACACAAGACTTAGTGCTATGCTTCACATTGACTCAGATGAAGAGGAGCACGAGCTACATCAAGACCTGGGTTTTCCGTCTTCCTTGGAAGATGATGGTGGTTTAGTAATGCTTAATGGTGCTACAAGAAACGTTGAAAGGAACGGTCTAAGTTATTCATCAGATCAGGTAATGCAAGGGCCTGCAGAGAGCGAAAGCGTTTCAGCCTCTGAAGCTCCTTTGCCATCAACTGATGAGCAGCAAGAGGCTCCCCCAGAGCTTCCACCGTCCCAGTTAGCAGGAGGTGAAACCCTGCAGGGTTCTCAAAGCGAAGCAGCAGCAGAGCAGGCTGGCAGCGAGTCCTGTGCTGCTCAGGAGGCCGAGCAGCCCCCTAGCAGTGCGGACGCAGGAGCTGCCAGTGCCGCTGCTGGGAGCAGAAGGGGCGTTAGTGAGACGGAATCCATTGATCAGGGGTCTGAACCTTCCCAGATGTCATCAGAAACTGAGCAGAGCGATCCTGCTCGCACGGAAAGCGTCAGTGAGGCTAGTACCCGGCCAGAAGGGGAGAGTGACGTGGAAGGGGCGGACAGCTCTTGCAATGAAAGCGCAACAGTGCGACGTTCCTCGGTTGAAATGCGGTGTTCTTTTGAAAGCGCCAGGTTTCCTGAGACCCCAGCCTTTTCTTCTCAGGAGGAAGAAGAGGGAGCTTGTGCCACCGATGCAGCTAGAACTGAACCAGGTGCTGAAGCACAGGACCCTGCAAGTACTTCTGGTTCTCTACCTGTGGTACAGCTACCTCCAGAGGAAGCACAGGAGGCTGAGGCAGGTGAATTACAAGACCGAGAGGAAGCAGAAGAAATCTGGCAAAGGAGAAGAAGCCTGCAGGCAGCAGCTGCCAACAGCCAGTCTCAGGAGGAAGAACCTGAAGGAGCCCAAGCAGCTTGTGAGGGTGCTACAGCACAGGTTGAAGGAGCTACTGGAGGTAACAACTGCAGGAGGCACTTCCTGAAGTGACCTTTCTGCAAGCAGTAAAAATTATTTAAAAACTTAACATCTGAAAAATAAAGATCTTCATTTCTCAATTTCATTGTCTTTCAAGACTTTGGGGGTTTGTTCCTTTGAGGTTTATTCCCTTCTTCAAGAGACTCCTGGGGTTTTTGGTTTAACAAAAAATCAAACCTGAAATATCTGAGACGTGTTTGTTTTGAAATGGGATATATTTTAGTTCTTGAGAGAGTAGTGAGAAGGAGGATGAAGAGGAGGAAAGAACTCCACAATATTACCCTGCTTACTAATCAAAATGGTAATGAGAGGGGGACAAAAATCCCCAAACTATGAAATGCAATCTAGAATTTATATTTGGGTCTTTTCTTTTGCATGTTTCTGTATTAGCATTAAAACATAAAAGTAATGAAAAGAAAGGGGGGGGAAAAAGAATTGTTTTTTAGTCATGCTTCGGGTTGTTTTATCTTCCCTTTCCCCATTCCTTATCTATATAGACACATCCTAACACAGCTGGAACCATGGGAGGAGAGGAATGTGTTACTCAAGTTAACACTAAAACTTTTACCATTTGTAAAATTGTTTTAACAGTTTAGCATTTTATGTCTCGTTAAAGTCACTGAAAGTAGAAATGTGTCCCTAATGGATTAACTGTTCAATTTCTTCAGGAATTGAAATGGATCTAATCAAGTGGGTTTCTAAATGTGTCTGTTTCATAACATTTCAAAAGTTTTGAGATCTGCTCTTTTTTTTTGTGATCAGCTCTTTGATTTGGAAAGAACGATTTGGATATTTATTTCAAATACTGCCAATACTTTATTTTACGGCATTTTCTAGACATTTGGGACTCTCTTTTTATTAGCTGTCAGGTTGCACCGTGTTTTGCGGATCAGTGTGGCCACAGCAAGGAAGGCTAGTGGACCTTCACCTCCCACTCTTACAGCAAGGCGTCTGCCGGGGCCAGGTGGAGCTTTGTCCTTGTCCCTTGCTGGGGTGTGGCTCAGGCACACACTGTTGTTTCTGTGCCCTGGTTTCTGCTGGTCACAGGTGGATGTGCCACATCCCAATAAGTGACATTTTCCAGACGAAGACTGCAGCACATCCCAGAGAAATCACTTGCCTAGAACTGTAGACCTAACTTGTTTTGCCTAAAAAAATTGAAGACTGTTAGATCTATCCTAAAACACTGTAGTCCTCAGAAGGTTTAGCATGTCTCGTTCACTTGCGAGGCAACTCTAGGGCTTCCCCACATCGACTGAAAAAATAATTTGTGGGCGTTTTGCTTCCAGGTTCTCAAGCCAATGGCCATCAGCCCTTGAGGTCGCTGCCTTCGGTACGTCAGGATGTTAGTCGGTACCAGAGAGTGGATGAGGCTCTACCACCAAGTGAGGTTCTTCATACTTTAATTGGGGGCTAAGCTGCCTGGATCTCATTACTGAGATCTCGTTACATTTCTTTTTTAAATGTGAGAACTGAAAACGAACAGCTGAGAAGTTCTAAGTGAGGAGCGATGATGGCGAAGTCCAGTGCTGTTTTGTAAAAGGCGTTGTGCTCGGGCTGCAGGCTGCAGGACGGGTTATGGTAGTTACACCTGGTGCATACAGGTGTGCTGAGTGACATTTGCGGAGAAGCAGGAAGGCGCGGTGCTGCTTTTTCCGCATGCAGTGCACATGGGTAGGGAGGGGAAGTGATATGCTGTATGAGACACTTGGAGCAAAAGTCGTCAAGCACTCTGAAACCTCTAAATACTTCTTGTATTGTCGTGGTTTACAAAGAAATATATAACATCTTTAATCTCTGCAGATTTTGTGAAAGGTGTCTGTGTGTTTCTTGCATTTTTTTTTAGGTAGTGTGAAGACTTACTGAGTTAAAATAAACGTAGGTATTAAGCAACAGATAGATGAGCCTAAATCGACAGATAAATTCTAATTTCTTTAATGCATATGGAAAATACATTGCTGCCAGTTGGTGGACTGATTCACTTGCTTAATCGTGGGGCAGTGAAAATCCATTTAGTATTAGAGAAAGTTAAATTCAGACACACTGAAGTCTGTGGCAAAGCTCTGCTACTTTAAAGGAGCCAGGAGTTCAGCTATTTAGTGTAAAATCAATAGATCCTTATTTCACAGTATGGAATGGGACTGTGCGTGCTCTGTAATTGGGGAGGGTAACTGGGAGGAGCCTGATAGCAGAACACGGGTATAACTGGATATTGGAAAGCCAGGGTTGTGAGTTGTTTTTGTTCCCTGAGCTTCTGTTATTATCAGTGCATGTAACAAATTTGTCCTGCGTACAGATCCTAAAGTTAACTGCCACCTCAGTAAACCAGTATTACGTTTTACAAAATTGTGCCTGGGAGACACATATCTCAGTTGCATTTTTATCACTTTTCATATTGAAAAAGACAGAGAACATTACGGGAAATACTAGAGAGCAATGTACTAAATGAGAAATGCACAGAGATGGCTTTTATAGTATAGGTTTATTGGTTTATACATAGATTGCTTTTTGTGTTTGAGAAATAAACCGTACACTATAATAACTACTTGGGAAAACTGTTGGAATGTTAATGGAAAGGTTTGGCTGTGTGGTATTCTAACATTTGCTGGAAGTTTTACACAGTCATTCATAGGCATGCATATACACATCTCCGCTTTACAACCAAAGCCCAATGTGATCTTTATGTAGATCATTTGCTAATGTGAATAAAATCTTAAGTACTAATTGTTACCTAGATTCAGTTTTTCCCTTCAAAGCTCTGCTTTCAGATACAGAGTTTTAATAATAGTGAAAAAATGGAGAAAACATTTAGAATACAATTTTGAGTTATAAACTGCAATTTCTTTGTAATTTGGATTGTATTCTATTTGTTGTTTCACCAGAATCTGAAACGAAGAAAGAAAACCAGGATTATTTCTTTCAGTTGTGTGTAAGCTAAATTAAAGAATTGAAAATATTTATCTAGTATTTCTGCCTATAATATGCAACATTATGCTCCAGTTCCTACATTCTTGGGGAAAAATCAACAAATAAGCTTGACCACACAACCTTGATGAATTAGCTTGCTGAATTGCAAAATTTAAGTTATTTGTAACATTTGACTAACGGAGGATTTCCTTGTCTGTCATTACTTATGTGCAGGTGCTTTACTTTAGAAGCCATTGCCCAAGTGTTTAAACTTGTGTATTTAAAATTGAGTGCAGGCAAAAATGCTTTTATTCTGCAAGACCACATTACAGAAATGGTGACTGTGTGTCAGAATTGGACATATAAACACCGCAAGAAAAACCTCAGCTATTATACAGTGCTTTAGGGTTTGACATTAAGCAAAATAGTAACTTTCAAATGTATTACATTTTCAATAGCAAATGTAGTGATTATGCCAGAAACTTTGCATTGGAGTTTTATTTCTAAACTTGTATATTAAATTTACAGTATAGTACAAAATTTTGAATTTTTCCTCCTGAAATTGCACTTTGTTCCTTAAATGGTTCTCTTTATTCCTATCCTATTTCTTCCTCTGAGCTTACTTTCCTGCATAGCTCTTGTTCATAGTAGAAATACTTTATAAACATTAATAGGCTGGTTTGATTGTCCATCATGACAATAGAATCGTAATTTGCATTGTGGCCAGCTGAAGTACACAGCTGTCATGTGGAGGTGACACCATGAATTTATCTCAAAACCTGCCTTCCCTCCCTCTTTGTGAGTCAGCTGAGGCCCTACAGTTAATCCAGTGAGCCACTGGGCTGCCTCCAAGACTTGACAGAAGCCATGGTGTGCGTACAGTAACAATGCCCGAGGTTTTAAAGCTGTCGGTATCAAATGCTTTACAGTAGAATTTAGTTCTCCTCCTCTGCTGTCAAGACATTTTTATGCCGTCTTTCCTCGCAGAGTGGTGGTCATTTAGGATTGGGTGCTTGTCAATGGGTTTAGAAATGTTGCTGCCGTGACTGATGTTTTCACCTAAACTTGCAATCTAGAAAGTCTCGTCTAGAAGCCTGAGCTCTCAAAGGCAGTTTTTTCAACTGATGTGCTAAACGGTCTGCACTTTTTCTACAGTTGCTAGTGTCCAGGAATCAGGCATGTCTGTTCTGTATATAAAATATTTCAGGATTTTATTGTTGTTGCATGGACCCTAACCATGATCAGTGTCTTGGTATCTTGTTCATTTTCTGAGCAGTTGTTAGGCAGACGATGGTGTTTCTGCCCCAGAAAGCTTAAAGGCCTAGGTGTTGTGATGGAACTGGTTTCCACTGAGCACCAAGCCAGTTGTGGTTGGGGAAAGGTTCCATTGCCTTCATCTCTGCTTTCCTGGCATGTCTGTATGGTCTAGACTGCTAACACTGTCTGTAGCTTGTGCTGCAAAACCAGTGGACGGCATGATAGTTACCACTTGCATAAGAAGTTGAATTTTCCATGATAGTTGCATAATTGGCAATTCTGGGGCATGCATTTAATATATGGAGTTTTATTGTTATAATTGCCCGTCTTTTCCAGCAGGTCTGCTTGCTTTTAACATAGGTGCATGTAAACAAAGAAACAGCACTGGCATCTATTTTATTGCTGTTACTATTAGCTGGGGAAAAACAGTGACAGGTGTCCAGTATTGCGAGGGTTTGGGTACTTACCCATTGGCCTTTTGCATTGGAATAAGCCTCACAGATTGGATCTAAATTACTTCAGCCCAAGAGAATTAGTCTAAGTATCCTGATTATTATTTTTTTTTCCCGTGGAACAAATTACTGGTTAGTGGGAAATAAGAATAGAGAAAGTAATAGGAATTATTAGATATGGATTCCACAGAATCTTACCGACATTGGGGAATTTGATTTACAAGATAAAATAGGGAAAAGCCATGTTGCTTACCCTTTCAGTAAGAAAGTTCTGTGCTGAAGGCATCCTGTAAAAGAAACAGTAACTTGAAATAGATTGTTAGTGACATTATATATATAAATATATATATAATGTCACTAATTGAATAAATCTATATATATATATTAAATACCTCTCTCTAAAGAAATTAATAAACCCCCAGACCTCCGCAGTTCACAGTATTTTATTGCTACTTAGACTGGGAGGCTCGGATTGACAGCCATGGACGGATTTTTTATGTGGACCACGTGAACAGGACAACAACATGGCAGCGACCCACAGCCCCCCCAGCCCCACAGATTCTCCAGAGGTCAAATTCCATACAGCAAATGGAACAGCTGAATCGCCGGTAAGAATTACCAGTGGTGTTTGTGAATTGTGTGCTTGCAAAGCTGCCCTCACTGTTATGAGGCTGAGTATGAAGACAGGGTCACAGTTGCTACCGCAGCTGACTATATGTATTTATTTTTATGTGGCTGGCCCTTTTAATTAGCATGTGGGCTTCTTTTGTGTTCCACCTGTGCTCATAAGCTATGTAGCTAAAAAAACCCCTTGTGGTAATGGTTTTCAGAAATTCAAAAGGATATTAATGCAGGAGTTAGAGGTCAATGTGTATTAACCTACATGGCAGAGAAGATGGGCAAGCTCCCTCAGAGCCAGAATTGGATCATAGTTACCATATACTATATATAAAGTCCAGTTTTCTAACCCTAGGTACCAGAGCATCCGAAGAACAATGACTAACGACAGGCCTGAAGAGCATACAAATGCCGTGGATGGAGCTGGAGAGGAAACTGACTTTCACCATTCTAATGCAGGTTAAAAAATAACCCACCAGCACCAGCCCCCCGCCCCAAAGAAACACTCATGTCATAGATGATTAAATGAGAGTGACATAAGGCAGAACCTAACTTACTCCCCTGAAAGTCTGGGTGAAAACAGAACCATTTGTGTTCATTGCTGTGTAGTTTTTGAAAATTATGGCTCAGCCTGCTCAATACACTGAGGAGACGTATGTGAGACTTGGAGCATTTTTCTGTCAGTACCTGACTGGGCGAAAATATAGGTGGGACATTTGCAGTGAAAAAGTATAAAATTGTGTGGTCTGAGTTACAAATATTTTGAATCTGATATTGCATTTTGAAATGGTAGAATACAGGACTAGAAAGGACTTCGGACAGTCATTGGCTTCATCTCTGTGCTGAAGATACGTAAGATGAGCTCTACCTAAACCATACTTGGCAAATTCTGTCTTGTGTTCTTATAACATGTTCTTCAGTTGATGGACGTTCTGTAACTTCTTTAGACAATCTACCCATACTGTTCTTCTTAGTCCTATAATATATTATATATTACTATATTCTAATATATTCTAATAATTCTTATTCTCATATTCTTAAATCCATTACTTCCTACTCTTTCCTCATGGCTTGTGTTTTTAGGTCTCCAGTTGTTTTGTTGGCCTTGTCAGGATTGCCTGCGGTTGGTCTGCAGCTCCTGAGGTTTATTTCAGAAAATTAAACAAACCTGTGACTACTGCACTGAAGAGATTGCGGAAATGTCACGTCTTTCATACAACACTCCTTGTACATTCATTGCATAATTACTTTTTTTCTGATAGTTTGACACTGAACACCAGTGTTCAGTCTCTGACCTGCTGAAATCGGGTCCAGAACTTTGTGTACTGGTCTCTGGCACAGATGTGTTTTTCATCTGATGTTTGTGCTGTCGATTATCCCTACCTGCACACAGGTCTTTGCACTTTTCTAATGTGTCACTATGGTTTTGAATCTTGTCCATCCTGCTGTCCAAGTACTGCATCATCTTCTAGCTGGACCAAGTTCTGTCCTTCCTATCCAGTCATTAATAGAAATAATGAATAGGACCAGACCCGGACAGATCTCAGTGAAACATCATTTGGTGTGCTCTTTTTGTTTGACATAAATCATAACTGCTCTTACATACATTTTTGCAAACCATCTGTTTCAGGTAATTTTTCACCAAACATGATTAGGAGGGTGTCATGTGGACAGTATTAAAGGCCTCATTAACATCAAAATATGTGGCCTTTACACCACTTCAGTAGAAAATAACTTAGTTTGTTATAATTCATTTTTCAGCAATCCTAGTTATTTGCGTTTCTCTACCTTGATGTATTCTCATTGTATTAACTAGTATGACATTTCATATGTCTGAGAATAGAAAATATGTCAACTCATCTATAGTTTCCTTCATCCTTTTTTTTACATATTCTTTGGATAAAGGGATATAATATATATGTCTTTTCTTCTGAGAACTCCTTCAGACCTCTGAAATAATGACCAGTGTCTCAGAGATTGCTTTGCCTAGTTTCCTAAGTGTGTTGGAATACACTTCATCAAGCCCAAAGGGTTTGAAAACCCTCTGATTTGCACAGCAGTCTTTAACCTGCTCTTTACCTAAACTAGCCTAAGAAGAAAGTTCTCTTTCTTCCGTTTTTCAGTTGTTCTGGTTGTCTGATTGGTGTTAACTTTTTGACTGAAGACAGAAGGAAAGATATTTTTTTTAATGAGCTCTAAGTATGGTTACTAGTTTTTCTTCTGGCTAGGCAGTTCTCTCCATAATCTTCCTACTACTAACTCACTGATACATTTATAAGGTTAATTTGTTACCCATCCAGTCCCTTGCATAGTTGTGTGTTATTATGTGCTTTGGCTTTGTCTCCCGAGGTTTTTGATATTCTCTTATAATACTCTTTCCTAAATTAATCTGATGCCCAAGCAATGGCACCCTTTCTTTGGTTTCAAGTCATTGCAGAACTTGTGATTTAGCCAAGCGCTCTCTTCGGATATTTTTTTTCTCCTTGCTGCTGCCATAGCCTTTTCTGCCTTTGTGCATGTGCAGCTAGATGGTTTGTTGTGCTGTAAACAAACCAGTTTAAAGCAAATTCAGGCTAAACACTAATCGGCAAGTTTGGCTGAACAGGCTTTTTGTCAATCAAGTTCATGCACGTCAGAACTGGAAGAACCCCCGCACCTGGTGACACATTCTGGTTTCCGGATTCCCCAGCCTGTGACAGCGGGCCTATCTGCAGCATGTCACAGCATCTCCCAGGGCGTGAGAAGTGGCTGGGGTACACCCCAGTTTGGTACCAGCACAGAGCTGACATGCAGCTGCTGTGCATGCCTGGGAGAAACTCCCACCCCAAGCACTCAGGCAGAGCTTCAGGGCATTCTGTGCTACGCAGTCACTCCAGAGACAGGCCTCGAGGGGAAGGGCTCGCCGTCTACCGTTTAAGTGTCTCTAAAAGTCCTCTTTGGTCATCTACGCATCTTGTCCTTATTACCTTCCCATTTTCCAGTTTCCTTTAACACCTAGAGTGAACGTCTTTATTTTCCCCATTCCCTTTATTCCGTAATATTTACCCGTCCATATTTGGAATTCTACTCTTTGTCCTTTTCCTTCTCTTTTTTAATTCCTTCTTACTTTTCCCTCAGTTTAGAGTCTGATTCACTGTCTCTCTTCTCCTTTCTCTGCCTGTGGCTTATGCTCTTTTATATCCACGGTAGCTGTGTTCTAGGTGATTAATGTTCATTTGATGGGCAGCTGTGCGAATTACAGTGGTATGTAAAAGAAATTGTGAAATGTGGAAGATAGCATACATTTTAGAGTCAAATCAGTGCAGACCCAATCTGAATTTGCAATTTTTATTTATGTTAAAATATGCATCCAAATGCCCTGTTGATTTTCAAAGGTAATTGAACTCTTAACATCTTAAGAAATACCACTCATAATATATTTCAGTTCCTGGTACTGGTGAAAAATCAGTGCACTTGTGCAGTAGCTAGGAGAACCACCAAATGTTTACTGAAAGTTGAAACTTGAAAGGAAAAGGTTGCCAAGAAAGTACCTTACATAAGTTGCTTAAATATCAGGATTGGGGCTGTGTTAACGGCAGTGATTTATTGGCTTTTTTCCTAAAGGAGGAATGAAACATTTTTAAGTGGACAATGACTTTTATATCCATTAGTTGGCATTTAAAAAATAACTTAGCGCATACAGCTACAGTATAGTAATGTGGGCTGGCTGCAGGGACCTTCTTGCATCTTACACCCAAGCACGTGTTTGGTAACCCAAATAATTGGATGGGTTTTTTTCTCTTTAATGATTGTTCACCAAAGGCAACAAGTAAAAGTTACTGAACTAAGACGGTGGTATTTTGAGGGACTTCAGTTGTGTGTTAGAAGACATTCAGGTACACTTACTTGGAGAAGACTTAATAAATCTGCAGTAGTTGTATACCTCGTGCTTTTCTTGCTTGTGTGATTCAAATGAATATAGTTGTTTGCAGTGGGGTTTTGGTATTGATTATTACTGGAAGTCTTTGTTGTTCACTTTGCTGTTAGATTTTCGAAGAGAGAACGTGCTGCCTCACTCTACCTCCAGATCCAGACTTACTTTATTGCTCCAGTCTCCCCCTGTGAAATTCCTTATCAGCCCAGAGTTCTTTACAGTGCTGCATTCTAACCCTGTAAGTATAGTGTCTACAGCTGAAAGACTTTCATAAATGTGTGCTTATAAATATAGTTGTCTTGTGTACAAAGACATTGCTCAGCGTTTGATGCTAAGATATTGGTAGTATCTAGGGAGGCCGGATAAATTCAAACACTCGTCATTCTTTGCAGTTGGGCTATTAGAGGCATCCTAGTTGGTATTATAGCTTCCATGGTTTTTACTTTTCACTCAATTCATCTTTATTATGTCACAACTCAGTTGCTTATCGAAGCAATAGCTTTCTTACTGTGCTTTGCAGAGGGTTAGAGACAATTCTAAGAATGAAAATGATGCTCATTTTTTAAGATCACTTTGCTGTATATGGATGATTTGTTTCCCCCGAGTGGCCTGGTTTATATCAGAACATGTTAGATCTCACCCTGAACACAAAAGCATCTTAATATATGTTTTCCTTTTCTGTTTTGCCTGTTCTTCAGTTCTTCTTATATCTTTTTTTTTTTTTTCAATTTTTTTTTCCTTTGTGTAATGGGAAGTGTAGTGTAAACAGAAGTAACAGAATTAACAATTTATTGTCTGCAAGCACACTTGTTAATAATTCAGGGTGGTTTTTTTAATTCCTGGTCAGTGTTAGTTTGGGTTTGGTATAATACATATGCTTGTCTGTACCTGAATAATTCTGCTTAGCTTGCATAGCTTTATCTTAAATATATGAAGTAGGACAGAGGTAGAAAAGACCTCTGGCCAAGGGCTGGAAGTGCAGGGGCACAGGGTGATATAGGTGACGGCACAGTGCAGTAGGGGGGCCTATGTCTTGGCTTCGGTCTCTTGCTCATCCTGACAGAAAGACCTGGTTTCTGCTTGGCTGGGTTTTTTATGAAGGGAACAGCATTAACTGTTTATTTTACCCCTTTTATTTAAAGTTTTTCCGATTCCCTAGGGCTCTCGTTTTACTCTCTTAGTTTAATTTTATTACGTAAACTCCACGTGGACATGCAGTGATAGGGTATTTTTGAAAAATCAATAGCTGGAAACAGTATTTATGTAGATTTCTACAAGCTTATGTATTCCTGCCCTGCAGAAAACTTAACAGCTTTATTGCTGTATTCAACTCATTATTCCAGATATCAGAACATAGCTATGAAATCTCCACTTTTAAAGTAATTTTAATGCTATAGGATTCTTCACAGTTCCAGGGACAAGTGTGGTAAATAGAATCTGTAATATATTTCACACTTTTGTGAAGTGAGTCAATTATGAAATTTTGTATATATCAAGCAAAATAAGAAACATCAAACATCCCAAAGCCCCAGGAAAAGGACCATGGTTTTTCATATTGTTGTGGCTTAGTTGGAGATAATTTTTAAGGTTTTATAGATGATTAGATAATTTATTTACAGTGGAACTGTTGTCTTTTGTACTAAGGAGAAATTTTGTCTTCTAAAAGTATTTCCTGTTATTTATTTTTCAGAGTGCCTACCGCATGTTTACAAATAACACGTGTTTGAAGCACATGATCACCAAAGTCCGGCGGGACACGCACCATTTTGAGCGCTACCAGCATAATCGTGATTTGGTGGGCTTCCTCAACATGTTTGCTAACAAACAGCTGGAGCTGCCAAGAGGTTGGGAAATGAAACACGACCATCAGGGCAAGGTAACTGTAATGCACACACATCTCTGTTGGGTGCCTGATCTTGGATGTTGTGATGTCAGGACTCAGTTGGTTGCTCTTAACAAGAATCTAAGTACGCGTAGTTCTCCAGATGTAAAAGGTGTGCATCCTTGTCTCCTGCCTGTGCCAAAAGAAGACTGGAATTTCTTGTCTGTGCTGACAAAACATTATATGCAAAGGAGAAGGAGACTGAAAAGTGGGTATTAATCATTGCAAGGAAAATTGCTAGAAAATCTGTAACCTTTTTACAATGAAATAAGTTGTTTAGATTCCCTTGGATGTTTAAAACTTCTTTTGCAAAGACTTACCTACTGTGTAAATACAGGTACCTCGATGAAGTCTTTGGAGTTTTGCCTGTGTACTCGTAAGATAATTTAGATGTAACATTACTTTATTTTCTACTGAATTTTATTTAATTATTGTTGAACCATTTGTATTAGTTTTTTTATTGTTTAACTGTCAAGCTTTTCCTTAGGACATTTTTTTTTCCCTTCATCAGTCTCAAAGTCTTGAGTGGGATTCATTAGCGTGCATTATTTACACTGGGTTTTTTTAATAGCTAAACATATTTCTAGGTGAGTCCTCTACCCAAAATCTAAGTAGATCCAGTGTTCATCAGTTCCTGAGATAAAATGGATGCACTTAAGACTGGAATAGCTTTGGGGATGATCACTCTATTGGTTATATAGTGGTTAACAGGAAAGAAATTGTGTATAGGAAGTTTCATTAATGGGGATATTGAAGAGTTGTCAGTGTTTTTCAAAACAGGTAGTGCTTTTCAATTTCTAATAAAATATTTTAAAATCAAAGAACAGCCATTTATATGTATAATTAGGTCTATAACCATATTAAGCTTCTCAGTTCTTACCTTTATCTGTCTTGGTGCAGTTAGCTGTGCATGTCCATATAACTAATGATCTCGATGCTTGAAAAGATTACAGGCAGATTCACAACTGAAGGGTAGAAAAAGTGCTTGAGGGTGGTTTTCTTCTTGGGTTTATTAACTCTGGAAAGCACTGTTTTTTTCATTAGCAGCACAGTTAGGCATGTGCAATTATACCAACATTGTTCTTTGCCTCCCTCACGCTTTTCTTTTTATAGTCATTCTTTTTCTGTTCAGTTCTTCAGAGGCTGGTTTTCTCCTGAAGAATAGAGCAGTTTTCAATTGACTCTAATAGATTCTCCATAGAGAGAATTAGACCTTTGGATTTCTGCTGTGGTATTTGGTAACAGTGGTGCTACCACAACATTAATCAACAAGGGGAAGCACTGAATAAACCCCCACTGGGATTTCTTCACTTTGAATTAGGCTCAGTATTGTTCATTTTCATTAAGTGAATTGCCTTTATCACAAGTAGCACTTGTGGCCAGTAGAAAAGCATATTCAGCACTCGAGAGAGATGATGGCCGGTACATGGGGAGAGCAGTGCTTGAAGAGACCAAACTGAAACTGGTCCTGCCTTTATAAAAGCATAAAGCCAAAGAGAAGTAAGTAGAAATCAGCCATGCCACAATATGTAATTATACTTCCTTTCCCTGGCTACTCTTCCGTGCTGAGATGAGGTTTTCCTTTATTTTTCTAAGTATATCATAGTGAGAGGCTTGATGCTCTTGCTCACAAAGGCACAGTGATTGTTCTGACCCTTATGGAGTGCTGAGTACTAGAGTTTTTACTCCCCAATGGCAGTGTGGTCCTGGTTGCTTGTCCTCTTTGCGGGCTGTCTTCCAAGGTCAGGTGGGGACTGCCTGCCTCGGAACTCTCTTCAAAGCTGCACGGCAAAGCCCAGTTGCCCACTCCTCTCTGTGTCCCCTACAGAAGATAAAATACGTTTGGCATGCAAAGGTCTGGCATAACTAGGATGTAGTTTCTGATTGGCATTACAGGTGGACCTTCAGTGGTCACTGACCACAGGGAAGCAGAAGACCATTGGAGAAGGTGGTAGCAGGAGGCGTTGTATAGGCTAGACAGGTCCCTGAGCAGAACTCAGGCCGGTAACTTTGGAATTCTGCATTGCCACATACATATGTATACACACATGTGTTGTACAGATCGGCGCCCCGGTGCATTTGTGCTGTACGTGTAAGCACGTGTGCATATTTTAAAGCCAGATGCAACTGTATATGCTTTTTAAATAGATCTCCACAAGATGTGCCAATACGTAATAAGTTCTTGTAGGTCACTTCTGGTTTTTCTTTCTACGGTGAAAGAATACATTGTAATTGATTATTAACATCTTCAATGGGAAGAAAAGCTATTTTAGCAGGTTTCATAGACTTTAATTGGAAAGATAACGTGGGCAACTATCCATGTTTAATGGGCTAAATGTAGTTTTGGCACTACCCATCTTAAGTCAGTCTCTTCAAGCATCACAGATTTATGGATTACAGCTAGACAGGAGTTATGAGAGGAATTTTTTTGAAAGCAGACTGTGAGCCACGCTTTTGCCAATGTCCAGATTAGTCCAAAGCCTTGAAGCTCCAATGATAATCTTCACCTTCAAAGTACTAATTTATGCCTTATTTTAAAGTAGTCTGCTACTAGCTGGCATATAAACATTCATATTTAGTAAGACATGATTGTCTTAACTTAATGTTTAAACTGAGTTGTTTATTTAAATGTGATGCTAAGGAACAACTGCATGCAATATTAGATTGCTGTGTTAACTCAAGAACTGTGTAGTGTCACTCTAGGTAGTACTTTCTCCTACATTGGATCAATACTTTTTTTTAAAGTGATTTTATATTTGACTTAATGAAATCAACTTTTGTTTTAATGAAAGCACTTCACACCTTATAAATGCATATAGACCAGACTAGAAAAAATAGTAGATAGAGGGACATTAAAAACAACTAAAACCAAACCTATACCAACCACTTGCTGGTAAATGAAATAAATCTATCAATTAGGATCAGCGTTTTCAGAAAGACTGGATATGTTCCAGTGACCTCTTGCAGTCATTTTGCAGGCCCCAAACCGAAATTGCAAAATGGTTTGCATTCTGCTTTCCCACTGGTTTCACATTCTCTAATCTCTGTGCTTGCGCTGCAGGTGATGTTGTTATTTGTCAGGATGAACAAGTCCTGCATCAGGCTCAAATGCTGCACCTAAAATTGCATTTATTGAATACACTTTATAGTTTTTGAACCATGGAGCAGTCGTTCTGCATGCATATCTGTAACTATGTCAGATGATCAAAACAGAGTTCTTTTCAGGTGATGTGATTCCTTGCCTGTAGGCACAGGTTGCAGGATAGGCAATCGCTGTTTGGGCTGCAGGAGGCTTCCTGCCCTCTTCTGGAGTGTTCCTAAGGTTTTGCAATTCTGGTGTCCCTCTGTAGGCTTCTCCTTCCTTGGGAAATGGAAGTATGGACATTTTCTCCAACGACAATTGGCATTTAGTTGCTGTATAGCATGACACGCTGGTTTGTCTACCTACCTTCATCATAGCAGATGGAAGAATTGCATTTTCTCTAGTCTGGCTGTACCAAGCAATTTGAAACAGTGATTTCAAGAACACTGCAAGCTGGTGTCACTGCCAAAAGAGCCAGTTCTGCTCTCCTCTCAGCCTCGGTGGGCTGATGGAGGTTAGAGGAACCAGCAGGGAGAGGGACAGAAAGAGTCATTTTAGGCAGGACCAGCTGCCCAGCAAGGTTCACTGCATGGCTACACAAACACTGGTGCCTGCACAGGGCAGGAAAGGCGCACAAGGGATGGAACAAGTGGTCAGGATGGGGGAAGATGAGAATGTTTCTCTTGCTGACACTGCAGGACTGATTTGTTGATGAAACTGTGGTTGAAGGACCTCACCAAACCCAGAAATGGCTCCTGCAGTCCCCGACCACCACCCAGCTGGTCCAGATTCTTTGATTCCTCAAACCAGATGTCACTTTCCTGCAACTCTCCAGCTCAAAACCCTGTTGTTGGTTTGGGGTTTTTTTTGCCACTTCCACATGTTTCCAGCATTGTGACTGAAAAAAAGCAAAGCATGTTGAAATAGAACAGCGCTGGTTTCCAAGTGCAGCCCTAATGCTGCAAAAAGTTTAAATTTCAGCGCTTGGAAAAAGTTCAAGTTTCAGAGCTTAGAAATCTTTCAGGTTCAGATTGGATGGAATTGTAGGAGGTTTTCGCTTTCCAGGATACACGCTTCTGTGACCTTGCTTTGAGCAATTGGCTGGCTGGCCAATATATAGTAGCTCTCACCAGTTGCCTCTTTTAAATGGTTTTGTTGCCATCATCTTTATGTCCCTGACTGACCTTTTTGTTTGTTTGTTTTTCTTTAAGAGGTTAGCAAACTTAGAATAGTTCCATCGGGAGGATGGCAAAAATGCCGGTTGGCCTGTAATCGTGGTTCATCACAGGATGCAGTCACACTTGGTGTATATACACCCAATTGTGTTCATAAATACATGGTAAATATTTCACAGAAGGGAGTGGTTTTGCCACTTCATGTCATCTTTTTAGATGCTTAGAAGGAAATGGAAGGGAGAATACATACCAGGATTACTTTCATTAAACATTTAAGTCTTCTCTTCTTGATGATCTTATATAATAAAGCTTCCTGCTTCTGATGCTTGTCGGATGAGAATTTCAAAGGACTTTATAGACATGAATGAAGTAACACATTAAAGAATTCATCCTTTAGGTGAGATGGAAAACTGTTATCCCTCTTCTGCTGAGGAGAAATGCAAGCCACAGTAATGTGAGGAAGATTTTCGAAAGCCTCACATCAACGAATAAAACCTAGATCCTGAATAGACATTAACCTTGGACATACTAAAAAAAAAAAAAAAAAAGGCCCGGCTATAAATTCTTTCTCCTTTCTCCTTCTCTAGGCTTTCTTTGTTGACCACAATTCCCGCACTACCACGTTCATTGATCCCCGGCTTCCCTTGCAGAGTAGCAGGCCCACTAGTGCGTTAGTCCATCGGCAGCACTTGACTAGACAACGCAGCCACAGTGCTGGTGAGGTAAGTTGGAGCTGCCCCTCCTCTTAAAAAATCCGGGTTTTTAGGATCGTCCTCCTTCACGTTGTTCTGTTCACAGTTCCGTGTTCCAAAGAGCGTGATTCTCCTGTAAGTGTATGGTACTCATCCACAAAGATATATTATTTGTTAGCCATTGTTGCTTTTGAAATGTGTGATTTCAGAGGAAGAATATCAGTTTCTCTTACATCCCATTCGCAGTAACCCCATTTAACCACAGGAGAGCAAACTGGTGCTGACTACCAGTGTCTGTCCTGTCTTTTGCTGTCAAAATACCTATTGTTGTCTAGCATGGCGTCTGCCGAGTATGGTGATATAGCTCTGCACGTCGGGGGAGGGGGGGGAAGTGCCTATCATTAGATACATCTAGATGTGCAACTTTCTGAGTAACTATAAAAAAATCTTATCACATAGAGTCTTCTCAGACTGCTATATGCATTTCACGTCTACTTTCTAAACATTAATACATGGAAACCACTATTTTGTTGATATGTCGCTGCGGACCATTTTCACCAACAGTCTCCACGTAACTTCTTTTTACTCGTGAGCAAGTGTACATACAAGGGCTTAGACTTCTGCCGTGTTTCATTAGCCTCCATACTCTTAGCTCTAAGTTGTCCTTTCGGGAGAGGGCTATTCCATGCCAGGAGTTAAAGATAACGCAGTTCAGAATGGCAAGAGAAATGCTCTGATTCATCCTTTTTATGGCTCAGTCTTGTGGCAGATGAAGTTCTGCCAGAGGGCTGTCTCGGAGCAGGCACGGCTCTTCTCTGCCGCTTCTCTAACAGGGTTTCTGCTGAGCTGCGGCGTGTGAGTGCGTACCACTGCCTGCGTGTCGTGTCACATCCTGCGCGTCCTGTGTGAACATGGTTTAGTCACCCACAAAACTTTCCACCCCCCATCCTCAATGTAAGATGTATTTTACAAGTGGTTTTAAATAGCATTTTCTGTCAATGTGGTGGTGTGATCTAGGCAGTGATGTCTTACAGCAGGTAAGGAATAGAAGTGTCTTCATATAGCTACTTAGATCTTCAATAGGGTAAAGCAAGTATTTCTGTTGTGATTTTGTGATTGATTTATAACAGAGCAAAAAGAATATTTTTTTTGTTAACTTCACCAAACAGGCACTGAAATTACCTTTTCTTAAGCAGTGTTCAGAAGCTCTGCACTTAAAACAGAGAGATTCACGTCAGTCTTGCTGCTGAAGTTGTCAAAAGCTGCAAAATAAGCGTAGTTTATCCTCCAGGAAGTCATCGCGTATATTACATATACGCAGTGCTGGCTGCCTGTCAAAACTTCTCATTCCATCTAGATATGTGAAGTTCCTTAAAGTACATGTAATTTTAGAATTATTTCCTTGATATCGTTACAGTTGTAACTTGAATTCAATAGAAGTATAATTCCAGATAGGAATCTCTCAAACATCATAATTCAATACAGTATTCTTATTCTGGGATTAATGATGTAAGGATTTTCATTTATGTGCATATGTATGAATCTGAACACCACTTTTTCTTCTGGGCTTACAACTTGAGTATTGCATATTTGCAGCTGTTTTTCCTATTTTTAAACCATTGCATCAAGGAAGTATATGTTATTGCAAAAAAACGAATACTTAATGAAAAAAATTCTCAGAATACTTTCTTTGGATTTGCCTAGCCACGAACTTTGATGTTTTGAAGCCACTGACCCGTTTTTTACAGGGAGATACTCTAAAGAAAACATCAACCAGTGTCAGGAATGCCTTTTTAGCTAAAGCTGAACAGCAGCATGAAGCTGGAGCTAATAATAATGGCATTCCTTTTCCAGCACAGTGCCTACAGGAAATAATCTTTCATTTTTCTGAGAGAGTGTTATCAGAGAGAAGCACAAAGATCACAGGAGATACCTCAGGACTTTTGCTGCTTCATGATCTCAGAGACTGGATTGAAAAACAACCTTTATAATGATTTGATCTTTTGCAGTAGATGTTTTAGAGGTCTTTGAGGCTTGGAAGTGTAGTTCAAATGCTAACCGTTAAATGTAGGTAGAGGAACGGAGAAGTAAACATAAAGGTCCAGCAGGATGAAAAAGAGGTTGAACAAAATGTTTTGTATAGATGAAATACAAAATACTGACCTTGTAGAACTGACTGAAGCCTCAGCATACAGGAAACTGGAGAAGCTGCCCTGACATCACAAATGCTGCCAGGAAAAACTGTACATTGTGGTTTTACCCTAAAAAATGTTCATATGCAACATGTTTTAATACCAGAAGATGAACACAAAAAAATCAGAACAGTTTTACTGAATGATGGTAGGAAATGTGGTTTTACCATTCTTGGACTCGTTTGCCTTGCCTGAATGTGAACTTGCTTTTTTAGCCTCCTGCTCCAGCCACAAATTTGTTTCCAGTTCAAATTTAGGGAAACTCCATTCATTCACAGAGGTGATAGAGGTGCTAATGAAGGAGCAGAATTTGATTTTCAGAACCTTTGATATGGATAAAGATGTCTGGAGTACAAAAGACCTTTTGAAGGAGTCCCAGTTTGCATTTTTTTTTTGTCCCTTTTCAGAATGGGACTATTATATTAAAATAGCAATAAACTTTGATCAGGTTTGATTCTTCGTATTAATAGGCATAGTAGACTAAATAATGCTTTACTAATAACTGTCATACAACACAGCTGATTCCTGCCGCAGTGGTTACTGGGGATAGCGATCAAGCAAAGCATTTACGTACGTGCTTTTTTTTGTTTTTAAGCCACGCGAGTTCTCACTTTTATGTACCCGAGTACATGGGCTGACGCAGAGACACTCATTGTGGTTACTTGCACGTTTTCAGGTCGGAGAGGACTCCCGTCATTCAGGACCACCGGTTTTGCCGAGACCGTCTAGCACATTCAATACCGTCAGCAGAGCGCAGTACCAGGATGTGGTTCCAGTGGGTACGTCAGCTCCGGGCCTCTGCAGAGCGGCGCTCCCTGCCGCCGCGGCCGCTGGGCACTGCTGGGTTCTTCCTTTGTTGGGGCGGGGTGGAAGTCACCGATGGTCACGATTGCTGCTGTCCATCAGCGTTTCCCCCTTGGTCAGTTGCAACCTGCAGGACTGATACCGAAGTGTCTGTGCGGCACCAAAGAACCGGTGTAACGCTTCCGCCTCCCTGGCTCGCTCACTGTCCGCAGCGACAGGAGGAGGTGAAGCCAGCGAGCTAAGCTGTGTCCTCACTGGTTGGACTCCGTGTATTCCCAGTGATTTTTGTGCAACGTCTAAGCATCTATTTTGGCAGGGTTCCAGAAAGTGTTAATCAGCTTGGAATTAGTCATTAGCTTAACTTCTGTTCTCAGTTACATACACACAAAGTTAGGGACTTCTGTGCCACTGAGAACAGAATTTAGCTTATTGAATCTAACAGCTGTCACATTGTGCTAGATCAAGATAAATTAATCCGATTGACTATAACTGGCTCTTTGTACTGTGGCATGTTTACTTGAAAATCTCTGCTAATTTAAACCCTTCCCTCGCCATGGACATGGTGTGAATACACTGCACGCTCAGCAGTTAGTGAGGGTTTGATATGGGTGTTTCCAATGGCTGTTTAATGTTTGAGAATGGAGTTCAGTGCAGGGAAAACCAAGGTCCTTGCAGCTTTGTTCTAGTAATGAATATTCTAGTTTGACCTTGGCTGAGTGTGACTGATAAAATATAATAGAAATTGCTAGCAGAATTAGAGCTGTTTACAGTGGGAAGGACATGTCAGAATGCGATTTGGTTCATAATCAAGAAGTGTTTTCCCTAAATGACAGTAGAATCAGTAGCCTTACCTGAAAAAGTATTAACACGATACTGCTAAACTTAAACCAGTGAAGATGAAGTCTGCTGTCATTATTGTTCAGAAGTCAGAAGGAATGCAGTCCTGTCTTTCAGTGTTTCCTTGTTTCAGCATAATGTTTTTGTTGACATTTTCAGCTTACAATGACAAGATTGTTGCATTTTTGCGGCAGCCCAATATCTTTGAAATTTTACAAGAGCGTCAACCAGATCTTACCAGGAACCATTCACTCAGGTAATAAAATTAGTGAAGTTTGTTATTCCCTTTTCAATATAAAATGCTAATCAGAATTAGTTTCTTTTGTTAATTTTAGTAGTGGAACGTAGCGGATTTTCGACTTCTGGCCTGTTCAAACATATTCATAGAGCTGTGGGAAATAGTTCTCTACTGTATTTCTGCGTAACTCCCTGAAATAAGCTTTAGGAGAGCAGAGGTAATGTGTTATTAGCAAATAAAGGTACCTAAACAACTGGCAGAGGAGATTTGCTGATGTCTTCAGAACGTGCCGAGACAGCCGGATGGCAGGGCAGATGTGCCCATTCATTTGGGCATATGTACAGCTGGGAGCACGAGGCAGAATGGCATTTGCTTTTGTCCTTATCTTCTCGGTGGGCATTTACAGAAAAATGTAAATTGGCCTTGGAGGTAATCTTACATCAATCAGAATTTTTAGTGTTTCTCCAAAATTTACAAAATGGGTATCTGCTGGTTTTTGCATAGTCTAACTAGATCTGCTGAAGGATGTCTTCGGTTGTTGTATGGTTGTTGTAACTCCCTTGTATGCTTAGGCTAGGAATCATAAAAAGTGAAATTCAGAAAGTGGCAAGATCCCTCTTAGAGTGTATTCTGCACAAAGACACTTTAGATCAGGCACTTGAGTGTAAAAGATGGAATAAATAACAGCTTGGGTATTCGTTGGCTCAAATGACTCTATCTGTTCCTCCTTGGACGCTAAACTTAAAAAATGCTGGCTTGATGGTTGCGGATTGGCCTGTGCAGACAGCTGCCAGTGCAGCGCTCCGTGTTCCAGACGCCTATCCACACTGGTTGGCATAGCAGCCAGCACTGTTTTTCATTTTTTTCCTGTTCTCATACTGTTACTTATTGATCCCTTTTCCTCCATGTCCTGCAAGTTTCTGAAATTCAGCAAGCTACCCTGTTTTGCAGTTTCCCAAAGCAATGTGTTCTAACAAGTTTTGTGATGAGGCTTCTATGTTAAAATATGTTTTCCCTCCAAATAAGTCCTGGCTGACAAACCTGAAATTACGTACTTGCAGAATACGTATTCTCTAGAAAATACAGAGGAAAAAGGAGGAAAATAAAAACCTACTGTTCTCAGCTTGTCACAACAGTTCCTATGTTGCACCCTTATCACTACAAGCAAGTTTGTCCCACCAGGCTTGGTTTGAAATGTGAGCAAATTAATCTGTTGGGAAATAGTATAACAGTTTCTGTTTATTAGTAGTTTTATTATTCCTTTCTCCTTTCCCCAGGTGCTTGGCTTCCTCTACTCTGATAGCAATCAGTGTGTCATTTTCTTCTTGTTAGTTGTGGGTTTCTGATAGAGTTCAGACTGTGCAAAAGACGCCGGTATTATCAGATTCAGCTTCTTGTAGAACCTTGCTTCCTGATTAGAGAACCATGATTTGCCACAAGCTGAGCCCTTCTCAAGAAAAGATGGGTTTCAGAATAACAGTGGAAGATCAAAGGATAAAAGATACTGGTTTCTGTAACTCCTCATTTACTTGAGACTGTATGTCCTGTGTGCTTGCTTCATAAGTAGACTGAATATGTATGTCTCGCTTACCTGCTTTAGTAGAAAGATTGAGGGGTTTAATGGACATTGTCAGATTGGTCAGAGAAGCCATTCTGTTAAGCCGAAGGGTTCCATTCTAGTCTTAGTCTTTGGGGTTAGTATATCTAAGATAAAGTATCTTCCATTATTCCTCTCCTATATTCTTCTAGAGCTGATGCTTCAGTAACGTTTCTTGTATTTTTTGGAAAGATCCTAGTTTCATTTTTCTGAGTTAGTCTTTTAAGACCCTGATTTAGCAAGTTATTGGACTCCATGTCTATTTGACACATTGCGAGACCAGGCAACTTCACTGACATTGCTGTAACACTTGATGAATTGAGACCTAAGTGAAATCCCACACTGTGATTTCTTTGTGTCTTTTTTTGGTGTGTGTGTGTGTAGTGATTAATGCAACTGTCTGTAACCTATTTCTGTAAGGACCTCAGTACAATCCAAGTAGAATGCGGATGCTGTTGGGTTTTTTATTGTTATCATAATCATTATTGCTACATAGGTGAGGGGGAAAACCAGTATTTGGCCAGTGGAAGAGAACAGAGATCATTTGAGCAGATCTCTTATATTTTCTGTCTAAAATAATTTATTGTTCCTAAAAAGAATGAAGAGACATGATAAGAAGTTGAGAGTTTATTAAAATGTATAATGAAGGTATACTACAGGTAGGAAAATGGTGTTCGGAGGCTTTATGGTGGAGTGAGAACACTGTACTTACTGTACTGTTATTAAGCATGTAGCCAGGATCAAATCTCGTTGCAAGCCACCACAGATAAACCTGAGGCTGTTAAATGATGTCAAAGACTTCAGGCAAAGGCACCTATTATGCATCAAACATAAGTTACATCTTAACAGAAGGTAAAAGGTATATATTTGAAAAAATATCGCTGAAATCACAGCTTTCACTGGTAAGCCCAAGAAGTCATGGACTGCATTCATTTGGAGGGCTGCATACGTTAGTTAACCCAGACAACGTCCTGCTGGTTCCTGGTGTTGCTGCCAACAAAATGCTAAGATATCTTTTGTAATTCACCATTCATTTTCTCAAACCTTGCCTATTGGGCAGTGGTGTAAATCAGGGCAGGCTCTGGAGTGTCCAGACATCCCTGCCCTGGGACTGCGGGGCCGCGTGCGCCGGCCTGGGCTCCGCGCTGGGTTGGTGGAACCACGGGGCTCCCAGGCTGAGCTCGAGTCTTCGCTGGCCACAGCCTCAGCGTTGGCAAAGCAGGTGCTTGACCTTCAGTACTTCTCTTCATAGAGAAGCAGTGAATTACACACTGCTGCTGCCACCACAGCTGCCACCCTGGCGAGCAGGGCCTTGGGGGACAGCCTCATGGTGACAAACTCGCCCCTGATTCTGCTGTAACCACAGTGCACGTTACCGGGGAATGTGGGGGGGCGTCCACTGTTGGAGAAGTCTTTATGCACCGTGATTTTAGAGACAGGTGGCAAGAAATTAGGTTTGATCCGTTTGTTGAATCTGCTGTGCATGAAATGATGTGTTCCAGGAATTCATAGTGCAGCTGCCAGCAGCCTTCTTGCAGCACTGATCGCGTCTGACCTTCTTGTCACTGTTAGCCGTAGGATGGTGGGCAGATGGGTCTCGGAGCCGAGCCACTGCTGCTGTTCTTATCAGGAGTTTGCTTTTCAGTTTTTTCCTCCTGAAGAGTAAAGCAAAATTAGAATTTCTCTCTACTGTACCGTCATATACCTTGTACTGGTAGAAATTTTAAAAAAAGGGATGTACTTCTCTTTTAGAATGCAGGAAAAAACCTCTACAAAGAACAGGCATAAGCCGAGGAATTATATTCAGTGTAGATTCTAGAAGTCATGTATGTTGGCATGCTCAGGGTTCAGCATGGATAGATTCCACAACAGTGACCAGACTGCGTCTGGGAGGGAGGGTGTGTGCCCACGTGAGGCAGAGGGGCAGAAAGAGGACAAGGTTTTTTTCTGGAAGATCTCTGAAATGCAGTGTGGTATAAAAAACCCGCCTTTGAAACCGTAAGTGTGCGTTGTAATGTATGGCTTGCATTTGTACAAAGGTTCAAAAAAGACAGTACCTCTTTAAACAGTTCACTTTCGGAATAGTAATGTCCTCCTGCGGAGCTCAGCCTTCTGCCTTGGAATTCAGGGACACAGCTAGCATGAACTTGAAGGACCGGTAATTTTCTTTTCTAAAAAAAATGTATTTTTTTTTTTTTACTGGTTGGATGGCAGTACTACCTGAAACAGCCTAGGCATTGAAGAGATGAGGGCAACAAGAGTATTGTTCCTCATAACAAATTAGCTTTTTGGTTGTGGTATTTCGCTGCTTGGTGTGGACTTGGTGTGGCAGGGAAAAAAATGGTTTCTGAAATAAAGAAGCATAATCCAGAGGGTATTTATGACATATACCCTGTACTTTTTTCTTGTTGCTGTGGCGTACGTTGATGCCTTATTTGCAAAAGATATTTTGGAAATCTTTTTTTGCTTACACAGGGAGAAGATCCAGTTCATCCGGACGGAGGGAACACCTGGGTTGGTGCGTTTATCCAGTGATGCAGACCTTGTCATGTTACTCAGGTAGGCACTGTCGCTTAGGATGCACGTGTGGAGTATGCTGTGGCAGCTGCTGCGGAGCCTTTCAGAGCGCGGTGTGTGCGGGTTTAGTGACCTAATCATTTCCCCTGCAGTACTTGGACTTGCGGCTGCGAGAGCTACAACTCTCAAGGGTCAGATTTTTTATTTTCATATGTTCGGTTTCTAGATGGTAGCTGAGGGTCACATTTTTTTCATAGGAGTGATGGAATGTGATACTCGCTCTGAGGAAAGGCGAGTGCAAGAGTGCTGTGCTTGTGATTTATGAGTTTGCCCAGGCCACCTTTTACTGTCCTGTTGCGTCCAGCTCTGACACTTAGCTAGGTGGTACAGTTTAGACCTCGTTGCAGGAATGTGCCTTCTACTGCTTTAAGAATGCATCTGTTTAGTTTTGTGGTTTGGTAAGTCTGTATTTGTGAACGTTCATACTTGACATGTTTTTATGACTTAATGTCTTGCTGCCTCTTCACTACACTGTGAAGCATTGTCCCCTTTAGTAAAGGGAATACTGATACAGCGTTCAAGAAAATGGGAACCTGCTACTTTAATATTTTCCATTTAAGCAATTAGCTCAAAAAATCAGGCATTTTTTTTTTTGCTAGAATTAAACCTTGTATCTTGATGTAACATTCTCATCCTGTGTAATAGTGCATCCAGAAATTCATGAGTACGTTTAAATTTAATCTAGTGAAATAGGATTGGCATTAGTAGTAGTATTTTGAGGTCAAGTTGTATAATGATAATCCTTTCTGGACCCTAAATCTTTGACTTAATTACAGCTATTAAAAAAATCACATTTAAAAGCCATGCTGAAGCTTTTAAAAAATGTGAATATTGTTTCCTAACAAAACTTTTATGATTTTTTTTTTTTTTTGTTTTGATATGTAGTGCATGGAGATGACACCAGTTCTACACAGAAAAATCTAGCTTCAGACATTTGTTTTTAAATAAAGATGGCATGAATAATTTTATTGTTGCTTTTTTGACTGGGTTTTGTTCCCTCTATTGTTCTGTTAATGGCAAAGACTGCAAGTAGTTCTTACAGTGGAAATAAAGCAAATTCAGGATTTTGATTGAAATCTTTCTTTTGTAGAAAAGCAATAATAAGTATAACTACTTTTTAAGAGAAAATCAGTAGCCAGTATATGTCTAAAATAATGTTATATTCTTCAGATTTTATTTCTCTTAATCTGCTCCCCCTTCCCCCCCCAAAAAAAAATCTAACTGAAAAGTGTTGCCTGAGGATTTTCTTCCCATTTTATTAACAATCTAGTAGTACCATTGCCCCAAAGATATATTATTGATAAAATGTTATCTATGCATTCATTATTTTCTTAAAATGTTGGATGTTAAACCTCAAGACTGGACAGGGTTATATTAAGCTTAGTGTGGGTAAATACTGGTGTAAAATCAAGGGTGGGCTAAGTTAAAATCATGGCGTACCAAGATGATGAAAGATATTTTCTTACCATTATTTAGTCTCGGTGGATTTTTGCTTTTAACAGTATCTTTTAGCAAAGTGTCATCATGGCCCTTGCCTATGAAACCCTGCAAGAACTGCACTGTAATCACGATGACACAGTCTTCCTGGCGCTCGGGACAGCTGGGTGCTGTCTCTGGCTTGGCTGGTTGGATGACCTTGGGGAAGGCTGTACCCATTTCCATGCCTGTTCCTCAGCTGAGTGGGAATGGTACAATTTTCCTGTAAAGCACTCTGAGGTCTAGTAAATATATGGGTGGATCACAATTTCTGATATCTTTATTGCTTGGGAACACTGTACTTTTTTTCACAAGCATCAGTAAATACTAGGTTGCAACTAACTAAAAGGAAATAAACCAGCCCCTATACGTTTAGGGACTGAAGGAGGTACAGTGTGGCACATACTTAAAAATACTCTAAGAATGGCATTATATTATAGCATCACAGAATATCTTCAGTTGGAACGGACCCATCTCACTCCCTGCTCCTTGCAGGACTACTTAAAACTGCTTCAGATGTTAAGAAGAAAATATTTTGAAGTTTCTTCTTCTAAACGTGTTGTTTGGTATACAGCACAAGTCATTTTAACTTTTAATTGAGTCCAGGATTGAAATAGTGGTTAATGTTTTATCACGTTTTCAGCATCAAAGTGTAATTGGGAGGAAACCAATGCATGGTCATGAATGTAAGAAGAACTGCCAGAAAATACCCATTCCAAAAAAAGCCCAATGAACTCATGCAAAAAAAAAATTCTAGCTATTTTTTCAGTGAGCAAACCTAGTAAGAAGCACATTTTGTTTGAACATTGGTTTCATTGGTTGAGCTCTATAGTGAAAGATTTAACTTGTGATTCTTTCTGTAGCTGTTTCATGTTATGTCAACTGTTTATTCTTATCTGTGTCATGTGTAACAGCCAACATAACATAGGCTTTGATATCTGATCCATTCTGATATTAGATATCCTGTTTCTTTTTGGATTTGCTTGTGTTAATTTTGGGAAAAGACTGAGTTTTAGATACGTATATATATCTATATATATCTATATACACACACACACACAGACTGTATGTATACAGATGCAGTGATTAAGCTGCAAAATGCTTGTTGTTTTTCTCTTAAAAGTTGTGTAGCAATAATAGAAGAAGCATGAAATAACTCAACCTGAACAGACTAGATGTGATACCTGTTTCAGCAACAGTGTTAGCGTTAAAGATAAAATAGAGAAGTAACTTATGTCAACAAGCTTACTATTCAATTCACTCAAGTTCAGATGTGATTCTTAATCTTGGAGGCTTTGAAGGTTTGTCTTGTTCCTGGTCTTGGTGCAGTATTGCAGATCTTTTTCCTGGAAAGTGTGACTAAGGTTATTGACCCATTTTTAAACCAGAATTGAAGTTTAACTGGGGCGGGGGGGGAGGGGGGGAAGCTACTTTTAAAGGCTGATTAACTATATTGTGACCTTCAAAACAAATACCATGTTATGTATTGCAGTGTCCCACAAAAGTAGTAATTACTGCTTTCCAGTACTTTCAAGATCTGATTGAGGGAAAGGCAGTAAAATATTTTGTAGCGCTCTAGGTGTGTGTAGTGGAAATAGGCAAGTGACTACCAAAGAAAGCAGGTTAGTAACTAGAGATTTATTCCTAGAAAGTGAAAAATGCCATTCATTCAATTAAGCATGTTATTTCTTATTTGCTCCTTTTTACCAGCTTGTTTGAGGAGGAGATAATGTCATACGTGCCGCCACATGCCTTACTTCATCCTAGTTATTGCCAGTCCCCGAGAGGCTCGCCGGTGTCTTCGCCTCAGAACTCTCCAGGTAAGTTGCTCAGGCACAGCTTCTGCAGGGACTGTATGAAACCACTTCTCATACTTGGGTAAGGACCAGTTCCAGATCAGTGAAGTCAGTACCACACTCCTGCTGCTTTCCCAGAAGTCGGAGAACAAAAACAATAGAAAAATCGTTTGTCTATAATTTTTTTGTTTGCTTTCCAAATTCACAGCAGCCTACAGCCAGGAACCTATTCTTGGGAAAATACAACCAGTTCCCCTCTGTGGTTCCCAGCTCTCAGATGGGTAAAGTCACCCGAGCTGAAGCACCTTCCCAGTGGCCAGTGAGCTTGTCACTGCAGTACTTCCGTTATGATGGTATCTGTGAGATACTGCAGTGGAGCTAGTCCTGTAATTTAAATTACATTATGCTGCATGTAAAGACTCCCCACCTTTCTGAAGATCCAAGTTCTGCTGCTCCAGCAACAACAAAGATTTAGTCCTGTTTTTGAGCAAAGTCAATACGTGTTTGCATTTGACTGTCAAACTTGAACCTTTGCCTTGGGCTCACAAGATGTTTTGCCAGTAGAAAAGACTGGTGTATTACAACTTCAGAGGTGGTGATTCTGTTCTGACTTGTAAAACATGCAGACTTGTTTTTTACTGATGTGAAACAACTAAGTGACTGCTCATGCCAGGATCCTGATGCCTGGAGAATTAAAAATACGAGATCCAATAACTGTTCGTTAAGATGCCAATGTTAATGGGGCTGTGGGACAGTGAATGGCAATTTCATGTAAAGCCAGATTATTGTCCCTTAACATGAGTTCAAAGGAGAGTGTCTTACAGCTGTCTGGAAAATGCATCTGTCAGAATGGAATGAAATTGATATTTCACATATTAACTAAATTGTGGATCATTACTAAATTATTTCAATATGACAAGGTCCATTTGACCTCTGAAGGCTATATACATCAATTTGAAGTTTATAGATGTCACTATTCTTAGTTTTCTCAAGGAGATAATAAGTAAAATAAAATCACTGCAGTAAATCAGCAGTGGTTTAAGGGGCTTTCTACAAATTTCGGAGCAGAAGTATAGATAGAGAACTCTAGGTGGTTCCAGACAATAAGAAAATTTTACCAGAAAAAGTACTGTGATTTTTAGAGGCATTTCCCAGTCCACAGTCATAAAAAGCTTTGCCTTTTTAAGAAACCAGATAAAAACCATTCATAAACATGTCCTGAGTGGTAGCTTTTCCTGCTGGTGGGCAGAGGACCTCTGCTGGACCTGTCTGAAGAAACTTATCCAAAGATTATAGTATTCTTCAAAGCAGCTAAAATGTAACGTCTATCTGTATTGATATTTTTGATACATACATGGTTTAGATATAACTGTTTCCCTTTGTTGAAAAGAAAGGAAGAATGAAATCTGCATGTACGTATATAATTTCCAACTGCAAACCTGGCAGTAAAATGAGTAAAAATACTTTTGGCTTTCAGAGTTACAATTTCCTCATTACTAGTACATGCACCAAAGCATGTTGGGCAGGGCTTTGCTCCAACAAAGTAATTTCAAAATGGATTCAGTCTTTAACGTGATCTTTTCATCTGTTCCTCAAGCAGCACACAGTAAAGGATGAACAGTGATGGTTTTAGTCCCGTTCTCCTTAAAATTGTAAATTGTATTCTATTTCATAGAAAAATATAGAGAGGCCATTGAATCTCCCCATCAGTCTGCGAGTATGCATGTTTGTGTTGGTGTACAAATGACTTTTTTGATGAGGAATTGTAAATAGCCCATCGTTTCTGTGGAGGCTCTGTGTTCTTCCGTCAGCTAAACTGGCCGCGCTGCGCTGCGTGAGGTTGCGTGTTAAGGGTCCATTGTTCAGAGCAGCCACAGTCGCTTGTGCTTTCTCTTTTGGGGAAGATGAATAGTCATGAAGCTGCTCTTTATATCTGCTTTAGAATGTAACCTCTTTGAAAATCAAATATGATTATCGCATCACTGGTGTGTTTTAGCTCTTCCATTAACATCTTTTGTTCCCGAGGTGGAAGTAATCGCTATAATTGCCCAGAAATTTCTTGGCATTTGCATCTGATTTGCAATGAGGACTTGTCATGTGCTGACAGAATAATATACTGCTGATTTCTGAACCGTGAAGTAATGTGTTACCAGATACATGTTCTGCAGTATCTCTCAGCAAAAGCTTCCTTCAGGGGCTGAGGCTGAACTATGCTTTTGTTGCGTTTTTTTGGTGACTGCATTTTTGTACCTACTTTGACCCAAAGCGAAATAAACAAAGCAGAAGGAAAAGGCTGATAATTAAAAGGCTGTTTACAGTTTCAAGTCTCTGTGAGTTTTCTAGAGAGTTCAGCTGAGGGTACCATTAGGAGCCCTTGGTGTTCTCAGTAAAAGAGGATAACCACTACAGATTAACCAACAGCCATGATTTGTTTTTCCAGAGGGGTCCTGCATGTTCCGGTTGGACCTGTGAGGATTCCCTGAACTCTAATCCTCCCACACATTGCTCTAAGCGTAGAACAAGTGGCAAGCGTCCTTCTGGGCAGGTCTTTTAAAGGCCCCTCAACGGCATTCAGCGCTGAATTCAGCCTCAACGGCTGCTCTGGCTTGTTCTCGCTCTGGTCCTTGCAGAGATGGGCTCCGCGGCTTCCTTCAGCAGCCACTGCCGCAGGACGTGCCGGGCGCCCGGGCCGCCAGAGCCGCGTGCTTTGTGGCTGAGCCAGCTGCTCTCCTCTCCCCTGCTCTCTGCCCGCAGGCTGAGCGGATACACGTTCTCTCTCTTTCGTAACCCAGATCGTTAACCTTCTGGTGCCTTCGCCCACAGTAGCGGTAGATGGTTCTGCATGGGCTCTGCGTCACACGTGGAGCCAAAAGAAAACTCGCGTAAGGCACTGACTGTCACCTGAGAGACAGACATCTACGTGCATGTGCTTCTGAACCATTCATTTGTATGGCCGGGGCACGATGGGCCTGTCAGATGGCCACCAGTTGCAGATAAGTAGTTGGGAACCTATGTATTCTGTAGAAAGAGAGAAATCTTAAAACACCCTCTTGAGTTTCTTGTGGGGGATGTCTGCATAGCCGTGCAGGGGAGGAACTTAGTGTTGTAAAAACTAGGGCCGAGAAGATGAGCATCAAAGGGCTAGGGTTAACTGCCTCTTTGGCACCCAGTCTTGCAGTCGAATCAATTGAAGTGATTTATCCAAGGAGGCAGTGGAAGTTCTGATGCTTGTAATATTCAGAATAGATCAGACTAAACACCTGATTTGTATATGTGAGACTTGTACCTGCACATGTGGGGGTATGCTGGTTTTTTTGGCACACAGATCTCATCTCTCCCTGCTTTTAAGGAACTGACCCTCAAAAACAGTTTTTCAAAAATAAATGCACTTAGATGACCATCATGCATGTTCCTGCAGTCACATGTGAAAAGTTCCACAAACTTAAATTTGGTAGCCTTCCAGTTCTTCCAATAATTTTCTTTCTTGTACTTCCCCAGGGGAAAAAAAAATTCTACTAGGGAATTTCCAAAAGTCATCGTCCTTCAGCTTGATGTCTGTTTATGCTTCATTTTGAGTTCTTGTTTTTCCTGATAATGCTAAAACCAGAACAGAGCAGAACATTTATTGTATGAACTATTGTAAAGGGTAGGATGTAAAGTGTACTTGACAGACGAAAGTTCAGTCTCGCCAGTTAATTGTGCTGGGGTTTAAATTCATCTTTTGTGTTGGCCTGGATCTGCTCTTTTAAAACTTCCTTTAGAAGGACGATGCTGTCGCAGAGGAGAAAACGGGAAGTTTTGAATGCAAAACAGATTTGAAGATACACAGCTTTAACTCTTTATAAAGGTGACTAAACCAAACACATGCCATGTCTTTTGCTGTTAATAAATCTTGTCAGTAGGTGATGGGACAATAATCAGTTCATGTCACTACAGCTCCTTCTTTGCTTATTGCTTCCTGCAGGTACTCAGCGTGCCAATGCCCGAGCTCCAGCTCCTTACAAAAGAGACTTTGAAGCCAAGCTGAGGAACTTTTACAGGAAGTTGGAGACTAAAGGATATGGACAAGGCCCAGGGAAATTGAAGTATGTTGGAGAATTTCATGACACTGGATTTGTTTTTCAGGCAGCTTGCCTTGCCTTGCGCATCTGCAAGCTTCTTCCCATTAGGAGGAACGCAGATGTGATGCCCTTGTGCTCCTGGAAGTATAAAGCCTGTTATAAAAGACTTAGTTCCAGCATGTGATTCATAGCAAAGTTACAGCAAGTTCTGAGCACTTCTTTTCTCTGTTTCCTCCAACTATATTTTCATACAAACAATATTACCCATACGTTGCCAAAAAGTGCTTTGGGAAGAGGCCTGCAGAACAGGAGGCACCTGAATTCTTCCATTATAGCAATTGCTGTGATATAAACAGTTACGTTTTCTCATGTCTGTTTCCATTGAAAAAACTAGGTAGGCTTATCATTTGTACATCATTGCCTGTATTGATAGCACGGTCCTCTTTAGTAAAGAGGACTCATAAAAATTATCAAGTTCTAAGGTGGTTCTTAAAAAACCTGCTATGTTTTTACTTCAGCACTGGCAGCTAGAGTGCTTGTAGCGAGGTCTTCCCTCCTTCCTTTGTTTGATAATCGTGTGATTACATACTGCTGTGTTAAGAATCATCACCATAAGGTACTTCCATAATTTTGTAAATGACCAAGTTTTGTGCCAGCTATTGAACTTTCATAGAAGCCTTGAGGCCCTAGAACCCTTTTTTTAAACCATTTCTTCTACTGGAATAGGGGAGTGGTTTGTTTGTGGCCTTTGGTTAGGGTTTTGTTTGGTTTTTTTTCCCCCAGCCAGTGACTTCTCACATTTTTCAGGAATCTGTGCAGAGCTCAGACTTCATTTGTGTGAGCTTGTTAAAAGTTTTCCACAACTGAAATGGGATTAAAATGGTATTGGTTAGACAGCCTTAGGAAGCAGGGTTGGGCATTATCTGCTTATATGTAATGAAATCATAAACACTTAAAGATTAATGTATGAAAGTTTTGTCGCGAATGCTTGGGCAAACAGTTGGTAGAAGAGGCTGGCATTTGCCACCTGTAAGATCCATTCCATTCCCTGCACCTTTCTTTCCTGACCTAGTTGCCATCACAGTGGGGATTTTGAAGCAGAACAGCAGCTTGATTTTTGAATAGAATTTTTCTCGGGGTTCCTTTCCCAGGCGTACGCTGACCTGTTCCTTTTTTTCAGACCAGGACGCCAGCACAACTTGCGTGCTGCCTGGCTCCTCTGGGTGCCTGTTGCCCAGGGGCCTTGCCAGCCAGCCCCTGGTTCGGAGCTGCCGTGCCCTCGGCAGGGCAGCACGGTGCAGTCCCAGGCTGATGCGGGCACTCGCAGTCAGCACAGCGGGGGCTTTGCGGGAGGCCCTAGTGGGGTACGCTGCCTCTCAGTCGGTCTGCCCGACTGACCAAGCACTGCCATAAGGCACGTATGTGAATATCAGGCGAGCTGAGTTCCGGGAAGGAAATCAAATACAGCTTTTTGGCAGAGGGTAAAATGTTTAAGGAAGGAGGATTCTTTCACCTCTTATTTTAGATCTTTACGACACTTCCTTGCTATCGCAATTTTTCTTTAGAAGGTAACATGTTTTTGCGTACAGATGCTTCGGTCTGGTTTTGGACAAACAAGTGCCATTCCTTCTAGACTTTTGTCCTGTCACACATTGGGGATAGCATTAGGAATGTGTTATTCTGGAGTTACCGTTCAGTGACTTTGTCACAGTTTTCTCCTTTTCCTTGTTAAGAGATTGATTTTTACACAAAAGATTAGATTCTTGCTTACAGTAAGACTGATTTAGAGGCCCAGCCTTACAAAAGGATTTTAAACTTAATGAAAATTCCCCCTTCGGGACCTTTCCCCTTGAAGCCTTTAGTTTAAGGAAGAACCAGGGTCAAAAAAAATAAAGCTACACTTCTTGGTACGAGACAAATTTTATTGAAATATTGAAATGTAGATCCTTGAGAGAAATAGATTTACAGACAGAAGCTGCCAGATCTGAATCTAATTATCCAGCAGAAACACATATCTCTGGGAAGTCACCCTGTTACCTTGCAGTATAAATAGATGTTTCTAACTGTGGCTCATGTTCATAAATTGCTATTTCAAAATTATTTTCCTGTTCAGATTAATCATCAGGAGAGATCACTTGCTAGAAGATGCCTTTAACCAGATCATGGGCTACTCAAGAAAAGACCTGCAGAGAAATAAACTCTATGTCACGTTTGTTGGGGAAGAAGGGTGAGTAGAACAGGGAAGTAAATGTGATCTCAGAACTCAGTGTGTCTCGCAGCTGCTGTTTCATCAAACTTCTTGTGGTCTGGAGTGAAAAGAGGAAGGATTACAGTCAGGAAATGCCACATATATAAGCCTAGAACATATAGCTGTTCAAGATGATTTTTCAGGCATTGTGAAATGTAATGCATCCTGCCTTTGCAGAAGTAATGCATGTATTTATGTGAATTTTCACAATAGTTAGTGTGTGTTTCAGGATGTTGCTGGGAAAGCAAAGAAAAAACCCAAACAACTTGCTTGTGTTATTCGTATTTCTTTACTGTCAGTGCCGACATTGTATCTCCGGTGCTTGTTAAAAGACAGCTGATGTTTGTTGGAGGGGAGAGTGCTTCCAGCGTGGGCTAGAGGCTCAACCCTTAACTCAGCTCCTGTCTGAGGCAGTGGGAGCTGAAAGCCCACAGCGCTGCAGGAGGTGCTCACTGCTTCTCCAAGCCGGGGCCTGCACCGCAAATAAAAGCGACTAGGCTGTTGCTAGTTGTCGAATAAACACAAATATTTCTGACATTTCAAAGTCGCTTCGGAGAATGCTCAGTCTGTGTCTCATGAAACTCTAACATGTCGCGAGACGTGTGTTGCAAGGCAAGACATGGTTAGGTTTTCCTTTGCGAGTGAAACTGGAACGAGATGCTATTGCTCTCTTTCATCGCTTCATTTGGGCCCCCTTTGTCAGGTCTTAAAGCCTGATGCCTCAGGCACAAATATTTTTATTGATATATTAATGTATTTGTAAATACATCCAAAATGTTATTCCTTGATATTTAGGAAACTGCAGGACACGGCTCTTGGAATGCTGTAGTGTGCATTATTGCCATGTGATGTGTGAGTCATTAAAATTGCTAAGTTGTAAGAGAAGCATCTCATGCAAGATTAGATAAAATTAATACGTCTTTGAAAACCCCTAAATCCTGTTGTTTGTTCAAAGTTCACGCTGAAGTACTTAGTGTTGATAAGGACTCACTGAAGTCTTAAAATAAAAAACATTTACAGCCGAGAGCCAAGTGTGGACTTGTTCATATAAATAATATCGCTGTGCTGTCTGAGGAAGAGCTCAGAACGGGCATGACGGGGCTGGTGCGGGGTGAGATTACACTGTACTGAAAGAGCAGGGTGGGGATGCAGAAACGAGGCCTCACACAGCCCCACCAGCCTTTATTTTCACAGCTACCATCTTGACTGGGATTTAAAAATGAGAGGGAAAATTTTAAATCATTCGTGAGATAGAGATTGATCCAGATAGTCCATCTCCTTTCATCAGGCGTCAGGCTTTTGCATTTTATCACTCAGTAGAGCAAGATGAAGGATGACCTGGAAACAGAGGTGACACATCCTGTTCCCATAATATCCAGCTTTACACAAGACTCTCTTCTTAATGGAAAAGAATGACTTAATTAAGAGCAAAGTCAAATTAAAATGACTTCAATTCTCTATTTACAAATCCGTGTTTTGAATGAAGAAAGGATGTACGCAAACAGTATTATTTCATCAGAGATGGTGTAAGGATGTGTATCGCATCAAATGTTAATTTGGCTAGGTGTAGAAAGACAGGTCAGGGTGGAGGAGAGGAGGGTGAGGAGGAGGAGGAATATACTGAAAGTTAATTGTTTCCTGTTCACTCATCCTTTTCCTTTTCTAAGTTTTTAAGTGGGAGTTTGCTGTTGTATTTCTTTTAGTCTTGGTAAAGAGGTGTAAGTCTTAAAGTAATGGGTAATGAAATCCTCACAAATCAAAACTTTCCAGTAACTGTTGGGTTTTTTTAGTGTATAAATCAGTAAATGAGGCAACTCGAACACAGTTATTACTGTTCCTAAGATTTTTATCCTGTCTCCATAATGTTTGGCATCTTTCTTGAACCTTCGGTTTCTACCATCTTGCAATTGTGATGCTGGTTTAATGCTTTTACATTCATACTTCATGTGGTGATAAATGAAGAAAATGTTGATACAAAGAATATGGTTCCTTAAAGTTATTTTCCCGAAGTTCTATAAACTATAAGCAGAAGCTGCTTTGCGTTAACAGTGGTAAATCTGAAGTATTAATGGTGCTTCCTAGGAGACATGAGTCATGTTGCCAACAACATATTACTCTGCTCCTGAATACCCAAGTGCCCCACAGTTGCAGCTGTTGTGTGGTTGCATACCTCTTGCATGAAGTTTTCTCACCCTTGTGCCAAGCCTTTAATTGTGGGATAAATCTGACTGGCAGTGCAGGACTCTCATGACTGATTTATTTAACATGACTCACAGTACCTCGGCGTACAAAAGGAGCCGTATGAAACGGCTGGTAGTCAAGCACATGGTTTCTAGTCTATCTTAAGATTTCATAGCGAGTCTGATCATCCCAGAAGTTTGCAACAACATCTTCCAGATGACCCTTTATTTGATCCTGGTATTTGTGCCGAGATTAAGGTCCAACAGTTGTCCATGATATCAAACCATTTGGAGTTTTTTTTTCTGCACTCTGAGGATGGAATCTGCCCTTCTTGCCAGGGTAAGGATCTGTTGCAGTACTTCACTTCTGAAGCTTAACAGATGCAAAGTGCTTCCAAATGACTGAAGGGAAAATGTGTTTCATTCGACAGAGGAAAGAGGCTCTGTCCTCAACTTGACAATGGTACCTAGCCTTTACTTCCCTGACAACCTCATCCTCAAAACCAGCTCTCATCGATGTTTGTCTTGTGTAAAAGTTCATGAGCCAAAGATTTGCAGCAGAACTCCTACGTGACAGCTGACCTTCTCTGTAATACCTCTGTCTGTGCATTGTCTCAGTACTAAAGCAAGGCCTTCTTAAAAGTCAAGTATGAAATCTCCAGTCTTAGAAGACAGATCTTTAGATCTGTTTGTTACGGTTATGATAATATCTGTTCCCCAAGGAAAATCCCTAGTTTTCTCTTTTCCAACTCTACCAGAGCATTAACTTCATACTTAACTCATTTCACTGGTGACCTGCAGCGTAATGTCAACATTCAGTCTCAGCGCTTTGTCAGCAATGAGTTTGTTTATGATTCAGGAAAAAGGGGTTATTTAGATTCCTTCTTCATTAGTACTGGAATCTTGAAATAGAAAAAAAAAAAAACCAAACCACAAAACAAAACCAAAGGAAATGCATTCTCCAAAAGACATTTCAATGCACTCAAGTTTGGAAGACAGACAAGAAAATTTAGACCAAGAAAGATAAATCACTGAAGTAATCTCAGATTATATTGCTAGGGAAAACAGAAATATTATCCTTCCAATTGTCCTATTGTTGCAAGTCTGCAAAGACAAACTATGCCTATTGTTCATTTTCACTCTTTAATTAGTCAGATGCAGATAGGTCTAACGTTGGCTCTTTTCATGTTTCCTCCTCCCTCCCTCCCCCAGTTAGTCAGTCATGTTCCTGTGGCAAAGAGGCCGTCACAGCTGGAGCCAACATTTTTGACGAGAGCAGCCGGCACAGAGCACTTCATTCCAGTCCTCCAAGCCATTCCATTTCAGAATAGCCCCGTGAGGACTGCACGTACCTTGGCACTGAGCAATCTGCAGGACAAGGGTTCTGGTTAAAATCTTATGAAATTTTAATTAAAATATAGCGTAAGGAATGTAGATTCAAAACAGCATTTCTTCGCACACAATGAACGCTTTATAGTAATGTCAAGTTTCTCTTTAAAGGTTGGACTACAGTGGACCTTCAAGAGAGTTTTTTTTCCTGGTGTCTAGAGAGCTCTTCAATCCATATTATGGTTTGTTTGAGTATTCAGCCAACGATACCTACACAGTACAAATAAGTCCCATGTCTGCTTTTGTAGACAATCACCATGAGTGGTAAGGATTATTTTTTCTTTTGGTTTTGAAATACATTTTCTGTTGTGCCTACTTGCAGACAGCTGCTCTTACCTGCTCAGACATATAACACAGAACCTGATCTTTTTAACCAGCAGCGAAATAATTGCATTTATTTAGACTTATCCTGATTTTGTTTTCTCTTGCAGTTTTAGATGATCTTGTTTCTTGCAAGGTCAGCAAAACCATGATTTGGAATGTGTACCGTGGGATTGTCTCACAACACAACTCTCCGTGTTTGTTGTACATTAGCAGTCATTTCATGAAAGCAGTATTACCCTCTTGTGCATTTAAAAAAAAAAGTCATTGGCAGAGACTAAGGGAGATTTCAAACAGGTGTTACTGTATGGAAGTTCTTTGAGTCTTCCTAAAGATTACAGAGGTCTCGGTGGAAAAAACCCAACATGTCTATTGGAAGGAAATCTATGGTGGTATCTTAACTGGGGACAGGGGGAAGACTGCTGATTACATAGCTCTTAAGCAAAGTGTCTACATACACACATACTTCTAAAATAGTTGTCAAGGATTTTTGTATAAGCCCATTTTCACCATTACAAGCCAGTTTAAATCACCCTCAGTTGATTTTTAAGCCATGGCATTGCCAGAAGTCTGTGAAGCTGGGCTATGATTATTAACAGAGAACTCTGTTGAGTGGGTAGTTAAATTACTGTAACAGTAGAATGACAGCTGCTCACCTGTGTAGGACAGATACGTACTGAGTTCATATGTATTGGAAGCCAGTTATGAAGAATGCATATCAGAAAGGAACCTCATTGCTGGTTTGAAAAATTATAGAAAATTAAATGGTAGGTTGCATCCAGTTTCAGTCAGTTGAAGCAACCTATCTGCTGAACTCCAGTTCTGCAACAAAACTCGGCATATGCTGCATTGGAAAAACAGAACAGTCTGGCAAGAAGGGGGAGAAAAAACTTTGCGTGTTGTGCAGCTTCTGCCAGCATTTTGTATTCCTCCCTGGCTTCTGCAGTGCTGGACCGGAGACCTCGGGGGTGAGGGAGGCATGACCCCCTTCTCTTTCTGGGAGTGCCGGTGCCAGTGACGGGCTGGTCTCGTACAACCTCAGGGGGAATTCAGAAAATGCAGCTGTGTCAAGCGGCTATGCATGGAAGAAGGGCCCTGCATGTCACACCCTCACCTTGCAAACCCTCTGTACAAACAGATATAATAAAGTCTTCGTCTTTCCAAGAAAAACATTGCTGAAGATGCATAAACAGAAAGTTTAAGAACTATTATTTTCTTTGGAAAAAAAAATACTAGACTTAAATCTAGTTTCAGAGATGGAACTTTTCACAATGAATCTTTATTCTCACGAGAATATTTTCAAAGACCCTACTCTTTCCAAGTTGCTGCCATCTGATCTCAAATCTGTCAAACTTCCTCCCTCCCCCCCCAACCTTCCTTACACGCCCGACAAAGTGAAGCTCATAGGGGAAGAATAGGAGAGAGGAGAGGAGGAGATCATTTAGGTCCCATTGATGTAGGGCTGGAGAGTACTGGGGTGATACATAACAAATCTTCCAGCTGCTGTTGGTGAAAATGTCTGGAAGAACTCCATAGCCACCAGTCGGAAGAGGGATCAAGGAGCCACTGTAAGGAGAAAAGGCAGCCAGCAAGGACTGCCGGGCTGGGAAAGGGGGGAAAAACCTTTGGCCTCCCAGTAACATGCAAACAAATTAATCCTATGAGAGGTGTGCAAAGAAAAGATATGCTTTGCAATATCTTTTGAATATTTCTTTTGCAAGAAAAGCATGGAAGATATGCTTTTATAAAGAGGTTAGTCTGGCAGGGGTTGATTGGGTTAATATGGATTTGACATTTTTGAGAAGTTGCAACTTGGGTATCAGGGATTTTCCACACCCTACAGGCTTGCATTTTTTTCTCTGTCCTGCTGAGAATGTAAAAGAAAAAAACCCACAAAAATACCACAATTTAGACGTAGCTATCTGATTTTAAAATGCTGTTTGGAAATACATGTAAGTTTTGAACGCAGAGCAGTGTACAAACCACAAAGTTTCAGTATAACAATTGTAACTCTTTCCCTTCCAGGTTCAGGTTTAGCGGTCGAATTCTTGGTCTTGCTCTGATACATCAGTATTTGCTAGATGCCTTTTTTACACGACCCTTTTATAAAGCCCTCCTCCGAATGTGAGTAGAATTGTTCTGTCGGCTTTTTTGTTTGATTCCATCCCCCATGGATAATGCCATTTTGCGTATGGGTAAATCGTGATGTTTTATCATTGAAGAAGACAAGACATTATTTATAGTTCAATCATTTCATTTCAACTGAGGACTTTTAAAAAAAGTTTCTTTTTTTCTGTTTATGGTTATTAGCCAGTTACCTAATAACTCAGAATGTTTCTGATCAGTATGAAAACCTCCTGTTTTATTTTAGCCATATTACCAGCTTTCTTCTACGAAAATCTTACGTTTGAACTTGTACGATGAAATGTTGTGGGTTTATTCCCAATATTAATAGGGTTCTTATTCATTTGCCTTGTAATGACTCACAGGATAGGATGTGAATCACTTTGTAACTGCAAGTGCAAGACCCATTCTCCAAGGTAGACTGTTGTGTTGGCAATCTCCATTTTGAGGAGCTTGACTTTGATAACACTTCAGACTTTGTTTTCAGAACTACTACTCGTGTTCTGGCTGAAACAAAGAGCTGTGCTTCTTCAGCACGTCTGAAATTTAAGACCTAATGAATGTACGGTGCTTCACCTTTTTGTCCTCCAACTGAAAGCTGTTTTGGGGAAGTCTGGAAGGTGGTTTTTTTTATAAAACATCGTACGTTTTAGTGGTGTGGGGTAGTGCATCCGTTTCTATTGCACATATATTTTAGAAGTACCTCAATGCTAACAGTGTCATTTTAATGAGGACTTATCCCAGATGGACTTTAATACTAGTATGGTGTGACTGCAAAATTCTATTAATTGTTTGACGTGGTGGTTCTCTGGACAGTAACATTAAAAATGAGGGGCGGTCACCTCTGTACACAGCCTAATTCATGCAGCTTCCCCATAAAAGCCCTGGACCTCGGCTTTCCTCAGAACCGGTAAGCCATCCAGACTAGCTCTGCCAGCGGGACATGGTGCCCCATCCGTCAGCTTTGATGTAGGGGCTGTTACTGCAGCACGTCACTCGAACGACCCTTGAGTGTCCAACTGAAAGTACAGGGCTTTCATCTGACTTTATAGGGACGAGGAATGGGAGCGCTGCAGCCGAGAAGCGCCTTCCTTAATGAACAGCCCCGCTGGCCTGTTCCACAGAACAGGAGTTACGAGTGGCAGGAATTGCCACCACAGTATTAAATGTTACTAACAGGTGGCACCTTCAAAGCCTGAGTAGCAACTGTTAAAACCAGCAAGGGACAGCTGGCTTACAGGTGGGGTTTGCAGGAGGAGGACAGGGTAAGGGGGAACAGGCAAAGGTAAAAAGGTATTTCTGTGATAAGCAGGGTGTCTGGAAGGGCTTCGTTGCACAACAAAGAGACAAGGGGCAGTGTAGTCACATAAGCAAAAAGAATAGTAGTTGCTTTTTATAAAAACCTAGTGTTTCTGTTATGATATAAAATTTTTGTCTCTTCAATCTATGTATTTTCAGAATTCCAAAATATTCTTCACAGGAAACACAGGACAGACTCACCATGAGCTTAATAAGCAATGTGTCTTCAAATTAATAAATCTGGCGTTTATATACCAACAATTATTTTGTGTTACACAGTAACTGCTATTGCTGGGCAAATAAACAGATTGGAAGTAGTGTCGTCTTTATTCTGTTGGTTTTTTTTCCTCTTGGCTCCCACTCTCAGTCTCTTTTTTTAGGGCTGTCCTATCTGAGTTTAGTTACTGAGCGCACGCTGCTGCTGTCATCTGTACTTGGGTGTTTTCTTCTTGTTTATGTTAGACTCTGTGACCTGAGTGACCTGGAATATCTCGATGAAGAGTTTCACCAGAGTTTGCAGTGGATGAAAGACAATGACATACATGATATCCTAGATCTCACATTTACTGTGAATGAAGAAGTTTTTGGGCAGGTGTGTAAGATTCTCAATTTAATTTCCTTTGTGTATTCGACTGCTAGATAAACATTTATTTGGCCAGAAGATTTATTGTCATTCCATGCTGATTTGAACTTGTTTTTATAAAATTCTGGTTGGTGAAAACAGTGTTGAAATCTAAGGAGTAATTATTATTTGTAACTGGTCAGGCATGTCTTTCTGGTTAAGGAGAGTTTTCTGGAGAGTATCTGAAATACCAAAATTTTGGGTTGCTCTGCTGGAGGTAGTTTACGTGAATTTAATTGCAGTAGAGTTAGCATTCAAAGGTATTACAGCACCTCTGTTGTATGTATAGTTGTATGTTCTCTTATTTCACATATTTCAGTCTGCTAAAGTCAGTTTTGGCTCGTGCTTTTAAGGAATTACTTCAGCTTGAAAATTTGAATTATTACAAATCTTTCTTTTGTCATTGCAATGCTGTTTTGTCACTTGGTCTTTTTTTTTTTTTTTTTCCTAAGATCACAGAACGGGAACTGAAGCCCGGAGGTGCCAACATCCCAGTAACTGAAAAGAACAAGAAAGAATATATAGAAAGAATGGTGAAATGGAGAATTGAGAGAGGAGTTGTACAACAGACAGAAAGTCTAGTTCGTGGTTTCTATGAGGTAAAAAACTACAAAATTAAATCTACTTTCTTCCTTTATCTTCCGCAAATACTTTTCTCCTCATACACGTTTCCCAGATACGGTGTCCCAAAAAGCAGCTACATCCAGAAGCAGAAGTGCCCTTACAGATCTTGGGGGTGAGGTGGGGGTGTTAAATAAAACAAAAAGAAAATTGTTAGTCATTGACTTATGATATGGTTTAGTTTATCTTCTGTAAACTGGAGAATACTCTTGATCCCTATTTGAGTGGTTAGCACCGAACGCTTGCCTAGGCCACCATCCGTTTCTTCGTTGGGCCTTTGAGGGGGTTTGTGCGTGTGCCGTACTTGGTGTAACACGGCGGACCGAGTGTGTTTCAAGGTATTTCTCTCTCACCTGTTTTAACGTGGACAATTAAGTGGAATGTATTGAACTTAATTTGCCCTGAAATAATTCATAATTCTGTATTATTTGCCAGTAGAATTCTCTTCCCAATCACTGTGATCCTTTAATGAACCTGAAAGTATCTGCAGTGTAAGAAAAAGAAGTTGGTTTACTTGCCTTTAAAAAGAAAAAAAACCACTTTTATTCTTTCCATTCATGAGAGAAATGTTACCTGATAAATGCCTTAGCCCCACTAAAGCCTTCCACAGGGAGGCAAAAATCAATAAATGAAGAATGCTACTGTGCATTGTATTTCCTTTCGCAGGTGGTGGATGCGAGGCTCGTGTCTGTGTTTGATGCCAGAGAACTGGAACTGGTTATAGCTGGAACAGCAGAAATCGACTTGAGCGACTGGAGAAATAACACAGAGTATAGAGGAGGTGACCTTAATTTTGAATTGTTCACTGGCCTTGTTGTGCTGGGGGGCCTGGAATTGCCTGGCTTCAAAGACACCAAAGCACCATCCTATGAGATACATCTTGAGTATCTTCTGAATTTCTGTGGTTGAGTTTGCGTTAGCAGAAGGTAATCTGTCCATCTGAGTTTACTTCATGGCTTCCCCCTGCAGCTCTTCCCTTACTGTTCCTGCCTGGAGAGGGTAACGGAGCAGCCTTCTCCCCAGCAGGTACCTAGTAGGGGACCACCCGGGCACTGGGGACAAGTGGAGGTGGCAACTGTCCTTAGTAGGATCTACCTCTTTTCCACTCTCAGAGGGGGAGGAAATCAGAAGTAATCCTAGTGACTGCAGACTGGCAGTTGAGATCGGTTGAGAACAATGGAAGATTTGGGAACTACTTTGAGAGAGATGGTTGCAACACCGTTTGTAGCTTTAAATATGTAAAAAGCACAGCACTGGAGATTTCAGGAATTTGCATTCCTGTTGGTGATAGATGAATGGAAGAAATGCTTGCAGAATAGATTTCACTCCTTTTTGTTGTACTAAATGAATTCTCTGCCTTGAAGATTTTTAAGCATTTTAGGAGTATTCTTCACTCACCTAGTGTCTTTTGCTGCAACTGGATCAGAAATACAGCATTAGTGTGACTAGGGCCAAACCAGGAAAAACGTACTAACTTCTCTCAAGCACTTTTGTAGCACCCAAAGGTATAAAGGCTCTTCTTGTTTTAACAGGTTATCATGACAATCACATTGTGATCCGGTGGTTCTGGGCTGCTGTGGAAAGGTTCAACAATGAACAACGACTAAGACTTTTACAGGTAAGAAATCTGCTGGTTTGTGTAATGTGCATCGTTACAGTTAACATGCTAAACTAGTCCCATCCAGGTTTATGACACACAAAAATTGTAGTGATGCTGGCTAGTGGGAATAACCTGACAGTCCTCAGAGACTAACTGTAATAATCTTAAATGACTTGAGCTTAATCTCTATTTTTTTAGATTTCTAAGTTAAAAAACCACATTTAGGATAAAGTATCTGTTGTCAGTAATCCTTTGCTATTGTTTGATTAAAAGTATATTAAGACTAGTAAAGATAGAAGAGGAAGATTGTAATTGGTTATACTATTAGGTAGATATTTGAATAATACTTGTTTAGGAAGAAGAAAGCTTCAGTGGAAGATCAAGTGCCTCACATCACAAAATAATGCATAAAAACCTGAAAGTCAGTCCAATGCCATTTTCACTAAGTCAGCCTGCAGAATCCAGTCAGCCTGCTGCTGAAGGACAAAAACCTTTCAGCAGAGTTATATTTATACATGTGGGTCTACTATTGAGGTGGTGTTTTTTTTTAATTCAGATTACATCCATCGTACCTGTAAAGAAACAGACAAACCCCAACCCATACCCTGTTCTTGATCTATTACAAACCCACTGTTTAACAATTCAGAGTTTGCATCTGATTATTGAGTTACCTATATGAGTATGATGAAGGATTTCCTTTTTGTATCTGATTAAGTACTTAAAACAGGTTTGTAACAGTGTGTGATACCTCATTTGATGGAGTGCCAGAGATGTCTGCTTATACGTTCCTATTGCATCTGTTAGTTAGAAGGTTTTATCGTATCCAGGTAATTAAAAATTAAGTAGCCTCTCATCTGTCAAAAACAGCATTTCATCTGTTCATGACGGGTTATAACTAAATCTGCTCAACAGACAGCATTTCAGCAAATGTCAGTGGATGATCTACCTAACCTTCAGAATTTATTCCTTTTTTTTAGAGCATTCGATACCAGTTTATGAAGACACTGAAATCCACATAGCCAAAAAAGCGTAACATGGAGCCATTATCATACATTATTACTTTTTTACCGGCTCCTCTTAAAACAAAATAATGACAGTAGGAAAAAAGTCACTTAGGCCGAAGTTTAAGTAACTTAAAATTAATAGTGTTTTACTCTACACTATTTATGTAGCATAATTACTCTTTCAAAGAGAAACCTTTGAAGGGAGTTGATCATCTAAGTTGTCTTTTCTAGAGCCCTACCAGCAAATGGTTAGTTTTCCCTTATCCTCCATTTAAAGCAGCATTTCTTACTTGTGCCTCACAAATCTCTTTATTTTGCAAATAATTTTACATAAGCATTTGGACTTCGTTGGATATGCTGATCTAAATAAATTTCTCATCTGCACCATCTGTGTCCCCGATACCCACGATGTTTTGTTTGCGCTGGCAGTTTGTTACAGGCACGTCCAGCATACCTTATGAAGGATTTGCCTCTCTGCGGGGGAGCAATGGTCCAAGAAGGTTCTGCGTGGAGAAGTGGGGGAAGATCACTGCTCTTCCAAGGTACAACTGTGTGTATGTTAACGATAGAGATACTTTAGAATATCGGTTACCGCGATAGCAGAGAAGCCGTTTGAGAAACATAAACAAGTTTTAACTGACTGTGCAAATAAATGGCACCTTAGATGAAAATTTCCTTCCCCGTTGTTCCAGTGTCTGATGCATCCCTCTTTCTTTGAACTTGGTTTTGTTCCTGTAAGATGGACAAGGCAGTGTAACTGCAGCTGATGTCCAGATTGTCATGCTTTTTTCATGGAAAATTATATTAGGAAGATAACTGCTTCTGACATTTATTTTGTTACATTTGATTAAAGGTACAAGCGTTTACTTACTGAACATGTGGTTCCTTGCTTAGGAGCAAAAGTTAATATGAATTAAAATTCAATGGCACTCGTGACTGTGTCTGAGTGAAAGCTAGTATCAGACTTTTTGCATTAGACACACAGCCTTTACGGTAGAGTTTAGTGATGTAATTCTCATCCTCTGGTGTAAAAAGTGTTAACAAATACGGAAGAGGTAAGCTAGGAGCTGCAGAAGTGTGTTTAAGGAGGGTGTCACTTCACTTAAGAGGCAGCACAGGGACAAGAGAGGGTGAAGATTTCAAAGAGAACAAGTAGGGTCAATTGAAATACATCAAGAAGGGTAAAGGAACAGGATGAGAGTCTGAGATAGAACACAGGAGCTGAGTTGTCCAAGCCCTTGACGACAAGAGGCAGCATTTAAAAAAGGTGACGGCAGGTTTGGAGGAGTAGAATGAGGAGTTTTTAAAAAAAAAAAAAAAAGTTCCTTTTCTGAATTTTCCATTTTGTAATGACAGGGAAAAGGGTTGTTTTCCAAGGCCCATGGTAACAATACCAGGACTAGACAAGTAACATGAGTGATGCAAGAGACGTCTTCCAGCATGGACACTTCTTTGACAAAAAATGTCAGATTCTAGCCTCTTCTGTGTTGTGATCAGTCTGATCTGCTTCTGGAAGATTTCCTTTCACCCTTCTTTAATTCCATAGCCTCTAGAATGGGTTAACAGTGGTTAGACCCAGGTTAGTGTGGGTGAGCTAACTCCTCGATCAGATCTCAGCTTTAGCAGGCTGCTTGCGGCGGCTGGGGACGCTTTGGGCTGGGCTCATCTGGGGAGGAAACTCAACCCTAATCCTAGCCCGCTCCTCATAAACAAGATTCCTCAGGAATACCTTGTGCTCACACTCTCCTTTTAGACACAAGGTGGCTGTCAGACACACAGAGGGTCTCTGACCAGCAGCCCTTAGCTTTTTCCTCCAGCGTGCCGTCTCGGGGCTGGCTCCTGCCTGCAGGCTGCTGTGGAACCGCACCGAGACGTCCGAGGGGCAGAAGTGGCACTGCAAAAGCCAGGGCACAGCAGGTGGCCGTCAGACAAAGCCACTTTCCAGCGTACAGTACAAATGAGAGCCAGGCAGCTGGGGATTAGAGATAAGCAAATTCTGGAAACTGCGATTTCAAATCAAGTACTCTGCTACCTTTTGGGGGCCTAGTCATACCTTGTAGCCTGGTAATTCTACTTTATGATTTTATTATGAATGACCTATGGACTAGCTTTGATTCTGTTTAAAAAGAAAAAGCTTGCTTTTTTTTTTTTTTTTTTTTAAATACCTTCTGACTTCAAAATACAAGATACTCCTGTGAGTTTAAGTAAGAAACTTAAACATTGTGGGAGTTTTTCCATGTATTCTCTAATACTGGGATTCCTGGTGCTAACAAGCACGGCTTGCAGCATGGAAAACGTCAGGAAATGCCAGAACAGGATGCTCAGATTTTTCCCTGAAAAGGTTACGGGGAGCCCTGGTTGTAATAAACTGCAGAATAAGACTCTATGTTGTAGTGCAACATGGAGAAACATGTTGAGAATCTTTGTTACCGTAGGGTGTTCAGCCGCTGTAGGGGAAATGCCAACATTTAGGAGAATGTTTCGTGCCCTTGAAATGTCATGTATGATTTCCTTGGTTAGGAAACATTTGATTATTTTTTTTCTCTCTGTGGATAGTTTTTAATATACAAATGTGAGAATTAAAGTAAACCAACACCACACTTGTTTTCTTAAAATAAAGACAACTGTGTATGGCAAACATCTACAGTTGTCATGAGCTGGCAATTCCTGGCATTCGTACACAGGGAACCTTGATCTCATAAAAAATAAATGATCTTCCACGTTTATGCTTAAATGGGCTAAGCCCTAAACAGAAAGCAGGATTTGCATTTTTACATACCTACTTCCTGCATGCAGCATAGCTGCAGCCTCAGTCTCACCAGCTTCAAAGATGTACTGTGCAAACACCACGCAGTCCTGGCTTGAAGCTAAGACATGGTTAACAATGACCCCAAGTAGCAAACTCTCAGGAGGTTTCCAAACAAGCCCTTCATGTGTAAACACATTGCTAGGGCTGCTGAGAATGCTGCCCTGGGACTCTGTGGCTCTCACTCATTTGCAGGTAAAGCGAAGCATTTGTGTTAAGGCACCGTCACTCACCCCTAGCAGCCTTATAGTTTGCAAATTGCCCTTTTAGTGGGAGTGCTTGTGAAATTTGTAATACTTGGCGTGAGGGTGGCAAGAGCCAGGACTCAACAATTGTCAGTGGACTTTATTTCTTCCTGTTTCTAAAAAAAAAAAAAAAAAAATACTGCACTGCTGAAAACACCTAAGAATACCCGTCCCCATCTCTTCTTCCTGATTTTGAGACACAGAAGGCAACTAATACAGTTCCTTAGGTGTGTGATTGTGGTCTGAGCAGCTGTGAATATAACCGCAGAAGTATTCACTAGAAGTTTACCGAGTTGCCACTCTTCTGCCTGCTGTGTGATCAGTTCTGCTGGATGAAAGTAGTGACATTTCTGAGGTGCACGTCAGGTTGCCTAGCCTTTATCATTGTCCTTTACAGCGGAAGTCAGGAGCATGTAAAAGGCCCTGAAAAGATCGATTATTACAGGTTTAGCTTAACTGTGGCTATCCCTGATGATCCTTCTACTTCCTTCTTTCAGACTGTTTGTAGATGACAGTACATCGGCAGAGGGCTGTTACGCTTTCAGTTCACTTACGTGCTGAGAAATTAGTTCCAGGTTCATTGCTGTACGTTTGTATCTGCTGCATGTGGTGATTCATGTGCAAATAGTATCTATGTCTGACTGCTGCATTTTAACCCTAAGCCACTCTAGGGTTTTAAAGTGGAGATTAATTGGGAATCTGGGCTTTGGGAACCATGATGGTTTTTCATGTTGTCATAAAATGCGAGTCCAGGAAGATGAACTCTTCGTGCCTGCATGGTTTGAAATGGTGGAATGGGAAAATACTGCCCACATGAAAAAAACCCTTTCTTCTTGAAGACTTACAATGTTGCTTGCTATGGTGAGGAAACCGTGCATTCCCTCAGAAGACAAAGATCTTACATTTTTGTCTTTTTTTAATGGCTTGGTTTTCCACAGTAGGTGACTGCATTTTCAAAATTACCCTCAAATTTAAGATAAAATTCAGTTCTCTTAATAAATGTAAACAACATACCAGCTTACTATTAAACCAGTTTGTAATGAATCCCTTGCTAATTATACATTATGTCTTCTATAATTTGTGGGTTTACAGCCCACACAACATGATCCATAGTTCTAATGAGTGGCTGTCAGCCCCGTGCAGCAGAAGCATGTGGTTAGGCTGTTAATTGCCCAAGACTCCTCCACACGCTGCACTGAACTCAATGGCATCACCGAGTTCCAGTTGCCCATTTGCTGCTGGGTCTAAATCAATCTCTTTCTTCCAACGGGCATTTTTGTTTACCTTTTTAAAAGTACTCTGCATGAAATGCAATAATTTAATCTGTACCACAGGTACTACTCTGTAAGCTTTTTGGAAAGGCAAGCGAGGAGAACAGAGACAGCTTTCCTCCAGGAGCCTTAGAGGGATGGCTGGGTGGAGAAATTTTCCCGGGCTCCTGGAATCCAGGGTGGGGAAGTGCCCTCCCTGCGATACGCATGTACTAGCAGCGTACTTCTAGGAGTACTGTGCTGGGGGGACGTGCAAGATTTAAGTGCTTCTGTAAGGGACTGCGTATTTGCTGTTTGGGCTGTGTTTATAATAATATTGTGACCTTCTGTGCTGTGTATACATTTCCACAGCTTGGTATTTTTTACGACACTTTAAGGCTGTGTGTAACTTGGTGGGTGTTTCAGCTTCACAAGGGGTTTGTCATCAACTCTTACTTTATTAACAAATGAGATTAACCCACTTCACTTCATGTTCCATTGCTGGGAGCCGAGAGCCACTTAAAATGGCAATTAATGAACTTGCTCCCATGGAAGGCAGCACTTTCTGGCTCAGAGGAAGCTCAGTACAAGTTCCTGGGAGGGGTTAGGTTAAACAAGGAGTTGCATTTGTGAGGAGGGAGCTTGTTCAGTCCTTCCATTAACTTTGTTACACATTTACACCTCATACGGATCATAGTGATGAAGGGCAGGTCACCGCAGGAGATTTGTTTTTCAGCTGGGGTTTAAGTAACTCACTCAGTGATGTGTTTTATTGCAAAAGAATAAAGTATTTGTAAACAGAGACCTACCAAAACACAAGGTTTTCATCCTCTAAAATCAGTCTACAGTGAGGATTTGGTACAGAGCTTCAGAGCAGAAAAGATGCCTCTTCCAGCTCCTCTTCATGTCATTTCTTCCTCAAGAACCCATCGCATTACTAGTTATGCTGTGGATTTCACTACAGCAGCCTCATCCACTGCATGTTTTAGAAAGTAGTATCCTTATTAGCCTGCCCTGAGGTCAGGCAATGAGATACATTGCCCTACCATGAGGAGAAACCTCTATTAACTCCCTTCACAATCCCTGGAAGAGGTTTTGAGAGTGGGTTCCAAGCATGTCAGAAAACCGAGGTAGATGGACTTTGGAAATAAACCACGTGGTTGTCCTCTTAAGAAGTCAGGGCGGTGTGCCAGAGGTACGTGCATAGTTTTGGGTAATTACAAAAAGTGTTATTCTAAAGGTCATTGGCTTGCAGGGTCAGATATGTACGCAGTGTAAATCAGCACAAGGAGGAACTTCCCAAGAACATGATCCGTATGCCAGGGAAACGTAGACTTAAGAGCATCTAATTTGTCTGTCCTTTACGACTGTGGGATTGTTTCCTGCATATCTAGAATACTTTTAATATTTCATCAAATCTAATATCTTATGCATGCTCAATGTACTGAAATACCTTGTTTATCATTCCAAATGCAGTATTCAAGTGTCATGAATAGAGAAAAAAAAATACTACTGCTCAGAAGATAATTTAAAGCCACGATTTCAGAACAGACTATTTGAACTGTACCACGCTATATCATTGTTTTCTCATGCACATTTAATGGATAAAGATTACCACAAGCCCTCTGGGCTGTCAGTGTGTTTCTGAAAACCTTCATAAATGCTTCTTACTGGCTTATTTTAATTAGAAGAAAGTAGATTAAACCTCACTACCTGTTGAATTGGAAAACATCATTTGACAGAACAAAGTCTTCTGAAAGAACACTATCTGCCCATCTCTATGCAAGCACATACCAGTCCGTGTGTTTTCTTTTGAACTTTTAAAATAATGTACTACTTCACCTCCTCTTTTTTTCTTTTTTTCTCCCCGCCCCCCCCCCCCCCCCCCCCCTCTCTCAGGGCTCACACTTGTTTCAATCGTCTGGACCTTCCCCCTTATCCGTCATTCTCTATGTTATATGAAAAACTGTTGACAGCAGTTGAAGAGACAAGTACTTTTGGACTTGAGTGATACACAAACCACAGTGCCCAGCTCACTGGACTTTTGTGGGTCTGTCTTCTCAAGGAATGAATGAACGTTTGTATTGGATTTCCTAGAGGAAAATTGTTTCACGGTGCAATTCAAATAATGAGGTTCCATGAAAGAGCTTCTGAAGCAATTAAAATGCATTGTAGTAGTGGCGAAATTCTCTGCGGTGAAACTAGAGTGTGCCTGATGTGCAGGGAAAACCAATTCTTGCAATCCATGGCTTTTCAGGACAGCCAAATTTCTTAAGTTTATGTTCTGAGCAAACAAGAAACGTGATCCCACGTTACAATCAACCCGGCTACTGCAAAACTGACACGTATCCGAAAACTGGATTTCATCAGAGTTGTTGAATAGCAAATTCAAGGCAAAATGTGAAACCATTCAGCCCCTTACCTACCCAGTAAATATCAAAAAATCATACGAGAGATTTTTATTTTTTTTTAAAATTCCTGAAGGTACATTACTTCATGCCGTGTTGTAATAGCATTCTCAGTACTTGCTTTACGTAAGACTACGAGTGCCTGCATGGGGTGCACCACAGAGCTCAAGTCCCTGGGGCAGAAGTGAATTGGAGGGAAGGTCAGAGCCAAAGGATATCACAGCAACGGCTTGCGTTGAGGTTTGTGGAAATGTGTTTGCCAGTGGTGTGTATGACAAAAGATTAGCTGTTATAATGAACTTAATGACTTAATAAGACTGATTTTATGCTTTATACTGCATGGAAACTATTTTAAGAAGAAACTAGCAATTTATCACAGCATATCAGGAGAAAAACCCTAACACAGTGACTTCTGTTTATTTTTATAGGTTCCTTATATTATGTTTCTTAGAGTGTAAACAGGAAACAAGCAAACTAAAACGCTCTTTCTGTTTCTGTCACTTTCCATGCTTGAACAGACATTCTGCTAGTGTTTATTCTTTAAGCACTCTCAAAGGGGAAAAAAAATGCCTTTTATTTTTATAAAAGAGTGAAAAACTCCCAAAAATATTTTGCACTGAATGTACCAAAGTTGAAGGGACATTATGATCTGACTGATAGCAAACTGCATCACTATCTATAAAAATGCTTAGGAACCAGGCTTTCTTCACGGTGCCATGTCTAGAGAAACCAGGACTGTGCACATAAGTAATAATTTTATAATACTATATGTGATGTTGTAATATGCATTTATTTTAAATGCATCTGGGTCATTTTTCATGCATTGGATAACTTAATGCAGTGGGTTTTAATACAGATATTTCATATGCTCCCCACAACTTTTGATTTGTACAGCACCATAAAACACTAGCTCAGCTGGGAAACCCATGGGTAACCTGCTTCAAGGTGAGCCACTGGTCACAATGCCACTGTCCCGTATCAGTGAACACCTACAAGATGTAAACTGTTCACGTAGTGTCTAAGCTTGCATTTCCACTGATAAATAGTTTCTTATCAAACGTTATTTGGAAGAGTTTTTATGGCATATCAAACACTGCATGGACACCAATTTCTTTATGCTTAATTTTGCTGAAATACACGAGGCTTGCTCGCATCTATTTTTGGTACTTTCCTCCAGACAGTCTTGTGGAACACTTGGGCAGCTGCGCACCGTTTCTTGTCCAGCTGCTGTCACGCAGTGCATCCACCACATCTTAAAATTCCAGGAAGTTGCGCTTGGATACTGGATGACAAGACCATGAATCTAGCTTTGCGCTAGCCCTCTTGATAGCCCTGAAGCACAGCAAGCCCTGTTCTGTGGGAAAAGTAGCTTTGGAAATAACGCTCTCTCTTTGGAGACTCTCGAAAGGGCATCTCGGGGAGGTATCCTGCTGGTTCTTGTGGCGGGTTTTTTTCCAGCGGCGGTTCACGTCTGTGGAGATGTCGTCAGCAAGGACTGCCACTCCAGCCTCCAAGTCAGAAGGCAGGTGCAGCTGTGGTGGTGGCAGCCAAGACTGAGAAAACCCTTTAGGCTTACTGAAAAAATTGTTGCCTGTGCAAAGGAAAATCCACTTGCAAAATCAGAGCGAAAGCATTCTTTTATTTCAGGAATAATTGAGCTTCTGCATGACATCCGGGACTCACTTAAGTAACATAGGTTTTCTTACGCTACTTCTGGCTGGTATGAAGTGGCAAAGAAAAATGCAAACATGTCACCCTATTTTTACACATGTATTTATCAGTCTTTGCTAAGATTGCATGCCACAGATCCTAATGCGCATCTTTTTTTCAGAACACGAATGAGCAGTAGGCTGACTCTTCATCAGGTCACTCCAGCATAGCTCATGACCCATTCACCGAGTAGCTAAAACTCTGGCACTCGGAGCAGAATGCAACTTCTGACTGGTTGAAGGACTGCAGAATTTAGATTTTACAATACCGTATTATCTGTGGTCTAAAAAGGAGATTTCCCAGGTGGAAACTGTATCTACAAGTTTTGAACCAGAAACTCTTTGGAATGAAGTTTAAATATTTGGCACAAATTAAGTTTATACTAGTCTGCCTTTTAAGTTATGCTTTTGTACAAAACTAAACCAATAAATGCATCTTGTCAATTTTTATTTAAATATATCTACTGCACGCATTTGTTCTGTATTTATGCATGTCAAACTAAGTCAAATCAGCCACGATGATCTGGTAATCTGTAAAGATGTGACAGGGTCACCAGTGGGGCAGCTGTCAGTTTAAAAAAAAAAAAAAAATTAAAAAAATCCAGAATCCTTGTAGTATTAAGGCCAAGAGAGACTGAGGAGGAGCTACTGCTTCCTCCTTCGCTGCCAGCATCACCTGAGGGTCTCCAGAGAAGCGCTGTTTGACAGCGACGCGGCGTTAGCGGCCTGAGTGCGGCTGCCTGCGGTGTCTTGCACCCTTGGCTGGCTCTGTGCGATGATACGAGCGATGCTGCTGCTCTGAAGAGATTAGCAGGGAGGGAATACAGGAAAGGAAGCCTGAGCTTTCCCAGATACCCATGTCTCCTGGCTACTGCTTGGAATACTCTCCCTTTGGTGTGGGAAGCCATTCCTGTTCAACATGTCCCAAGAGAAAGCCAACTTTCCGCGTCCTGCAGATGACCGCAACGGGTGACCGCGGTGCTTCTGCTTACAGCGCGCCGTGGCAGGCGCGAGGGTGCGGATGCAGGCCTTTCGGAAAGCTCTGTATCTTCTCGGAGCTTTTCCAGACGGCGCTGAGGAGCTTTGCATTTAGGGAGGGTGAAAAAGCTGGTCAGCCTGAAGCAGACAAAAGATTCCCTTCAGCTGCAGCGAGATGACAGCTTGTATTAACTTACCTGCAGCATCTCCGTCTGACAGAGCCTGCCTGGGAGGTCCCCGCGAGAGCTCAAGTGAGCTGCCCAGGTTTCCCGCTCTGCTGGGGAGCAGAACCCCGCGTTGCTAGCCAAAAAAGCACCTAGCAGGTCCTTGCAGACCTGCGCTTGCCTGCCAGTGGCCTCTGCCCCGGTGTCCCAGCTGAGCAGAGGTGTGTGTTGCTCACCGGGCACTGCTAGCGGTCAGTTTACCCATAACGCTCCTAAATACACCAGGAAAGCTGGTAATTGATGAAATTATGCAACGTGGCACCTCCTTTAGCAAGCAGTTACCTGTTAAAAATCTGCCAGCCAACAGCGGTTTAGGGTAGCCGTGGGTTTGCCCACAGCAGGCAGGAGACAGCCATCCACTGCTTCTGTCACATCGTCAGCAGCATCTTGCGGAGTAACACGGCAAAGCCTTCTTGCAATCCAAAATCACATCCAATCTATCTAATCTGCAGTCCTGCTCGCCTTTCCTCCCCACCTCCCTGCTCTTTTTCCTTACTATTTATCAAATAATCGCCTTTTTGCAGTTGCCTTTTTTGCTTTTAAATATATTTTTCAGTATCCATGCAGCAATCCCACCATAAAAAGGTGTTAATGAGGCTTAGGGAGTACCCAGGGTGAAGCCCACCCTGGGCACCAGGTGGCCACGGCACTGGAGCGGCAAACGTCGGGTCACCCAGGGCATGGTGAGTGCAGTCATCTGCGGGCAAACTGCACAGCTGGGCAGCAGCGTGCTGGCAGCACATCAGACAGAGCTGCTGGCGTGAGTTAAACTGGCAGAGGACCGGACTGGTAGTTTGCTCAGTTTAAAATTATAGGAAAGGAGAGGGTTCTGTGGTTTCTTATTTATTTTTAATACTTCTAAAAGGAAAAAAAAAAAAAAGAGAAGAGAAGCTTCCTTCTGAAGCATTTGCAATGGTATCAGCTGGTTGCTGAATGTAATCTCAGCAGTATTAATTGCAGATGTTTACTGAATTTCGCTGCAGAGGTTTAAGGAGATCCTCGGAGCACCCTGTCTCTGCTGAGGGAATTCCTGTTCACCAAAGGGGAATCTGCATCAGCTGTGTCTGAATAGCCAGTTGGGAGTTCATTTCCCATAGCATGAAGGAAATGAATTCTTTTCAGCAAATGAACCTCACTTT